>NC_083584.1:2094658-2727158 GCF_027579695.1 Neoarius graeffei | reverse complement strand
TTGTTGTTGTTGTGAACGAGCAGGTTGCCAGAGGTCTGTAACTAGGGTCTGTATCGTAGGATATGGACCCGCTCGCCAGCCAATCAGAGCGCAGGATTTGATGGAAACCAGACCGCAAAAAAAAAACCCTTATTATTAACTAGGCATCATCCTGACACCCCTTTCCCTAATGAAAAATATTTTAATTATATAACTATTCTTCTTCTTCCAAAAAAAAGTTCAGGCCACCTTCTGGTGTATTATCAAATACTTATTACTTATGTTATTTAATCGTATTTAATATCTGACCCTTTGTACACGTTTATTTCCAGAACTGGGTGTGGTTCAGTGCCAGACACAATGAATATTAACTAAAAAGTTTAAAAAAAATCATTTTAGCACCCATACAGCATCTAAACATATTCACACTCAGTTTAGTTTATATAACACCTGTAAATGACTAATGAGACAGTAAACTCAGTGATACACATTACACACCTCTCAAACTGGGCAATTTAGTGTATTTAGATATTTTTCACTTCTGTTCTTCAGTGTGTATTTCATCTCATCTCATCTCATTATCTCTAGCCGCTTTATCCTTCTACAGGGTCGCAGGCAAGCTGGATCCTATCCCAGCTGACTACGGGCGAAAGGCGGGGTACACCCTGGACAAGTCGCCAGGTCATCACAGGGCTGACACATAGACACAGACAACCATTCACACTCACATTCACACCTACGCTCAATTTAGAGTCACCAGTTAACCTAACCTGCATGTCTTTGGACTGTGGGGGAAACCGGAGCACCCGGAGGAAACCCACGCGGACACGGGGAGAACATGCAAACTCCGCACAGAAAGGCCCTCGCCGGCCCCGGGGCTCGAACCCAGGACCTTCTTGCTGTGAGGCGACAGCGCTAACCACTACACCACCGTGCCTCCCAGTGTGTATTTCTTCTACCTTAATTAAAAAAATATATTGAATATTGAATAACTACAGCACCATGATATATATTGGATGAAATAAATATAATTGATATTGAATAATGTTTGGATTCCAAGCACAGGTTGTATGACTAAGAAATATACAGGAAAAAACCCACTGGTGCTTTTTTTTTTTGGGGGGGGGGAATAAAATTATCACGTTCATTTTGTTATTATTTAATTTCAAACATTAAGTATTGTGCATGTTTAAAAGGAGAAATCACGAATGTTGTTTATTACATAACTCTAAGAAATGTGTCGTGTGTAATATAAATATGACTAAAAATATGTTCATAAAGCTAATACATTTATGTGTAAATATTACAATGCATCAGTGTTTTAAACAATATATTTTTCTATTGACCATCTTATTAAAATAAATATACAGTGGTGCTTGAAAGTTTGTGAACCCTTTAGAATTTTCTATATTTCTGCACAAATATGACCTAAAACATCATCAGATTTTCACACAAGTCCTAAAAGTAGATAAAGAGAACCCAGTTAAACAAATGAGACAAAAATATTATACTTGGTCAATTATTTATTGAGGAAAATGATCCTTTCACAGATGGGATAAGGTTCTTAGGCTGGAATGCAGTGTTTTCCTTTCTCCAAACATAATGCTTCTCATTTAAACAAAGAAGTTCTATTTTGGTTTCATCCATTAACAAAACATTTTTCCAATAGCCTTCTGGCTTGTCCACGTGATCTTTAGCAAACTGCAGACGAGCAGCAATGTTCTTTTTGGAGAGCAGTGGCTTTCTCCTTGCAACCCTGCCATGCACACCATTGTTGTTCAGTGTTCTCCTGATGGTGGACTCATGAACATTAACATTAGCCAATGTGAGAGAGGCCTTCAGTTGCTTAGAAGTTACCCTGGGGTCCTTTGTGACCTCGCCGACTATTACACGCCTTGCTCTTGGAGTGATCTTTGTTGGTCGACCACTCCTGGGGAGGGTAACAATGGTCTTGAATTTCCGCCATTTGTACACAATCTGTCTGACTGTGGATTGGTGGAGTCCAAACTCTTTAGAGATGGTTTTGTAACCTTTTCCAGCCTGATGAGCATCAACAACGCTTTTTCTGAGGTCCTCAGAAATCTCCTTTGTTTGTGCCATGATTGTTGTTGTTGTTGTCTCCTTCGATCTCGAAAGATCATGGTGATCTGCGCCAGGGGTCATCCATCAGTTGTCAAGTTGCAGCGCCTAGTATGACTGTATAGGCCGATGCATGAGCCACACGGTCTGCTACATTTGCTGCAGGTGAAGTTGCTTGGTCAGGTGTCTGTGTCTTGGGCAGCACGGTGGTGTAGTGGTTAGCACGGTCGCCTCACAGCAAGAAGGTTCCGCGTTCGAACCCAGCGGCCGGTGAGGGCCTTTCTGTGTGGAGTTTGCATGTTCTCCCCGTGTCTGCGTGGGTTTCCTCCGGGTGCTCCGGTTTCCCCCACAATCCAAAGACATGCAGGTTAGGTTAATGTGGGGCGGCCTTGGGCTGAGGTGCCCTTGAGCGAGGTATCGAACCCCTGACTGCTCCCTGGGCGCTCTGGTGTGGCTGCCCACTGCTCTGAGTGTGTGCGTGTGTTCACTGCTTCAGATGGGTTAAATGCAGAGGATGAATTTCACTGTGCTTGAAGTGTGCATGTGACGGATAAAGATTCTTCTTTTTCTGTTAATACCGTCTGCAGTCTTCGCTGTTGTCGGAGCCTCCTCTACCCCCACCAGGTCTCTCTCCTTTCCTCGGCTTCCCCATCGATGGCCCTGGTAGTGGACCGCCAGCCGGTGCGGTCCACCGTGATACACTTCCACAAACATGTGTTGTGAAGATCAGACTTTGATAGATTCCTGTTCTTTAAAAAAACAGGGTGCCCACTCACACCTGATTGTCATCCCATTGATTGAAAACACCTGACTCTAATTTCACCTTCAAATTAACTGCTAATCCTAGAGGTTCACATACTTTTGCCACTCACAGATATGTAATATTGGATCATTTTCCTCAATAAATAAATGACCAAGTATAATATTTTTGTCTCATTTGTTTAACTGGGATCTCTTTATCTACTTTTAGGACTTGTGTGAAAATCTGATGATGTTTTAGGTCATATTTATGCAGAAATATAGAAAATTCTAAAGGGGTCACAAACTTTCAAGCACCACTGTCTGGGGGGAAATATTTAAATGGTTCTGCTCAAGGGGGAAAATTACTACGGAAGCGTATTAGGGCCACTTGGAGAAAATATTTTTTTCTAAATTCCGAGATTAAAAGTCGGAAATTTCAAGAAAAAACTCGAAATTCCGAGATTAAAAGTCGAAATTTTCGAGAAAAAAAGTCGAAATTTTCGAGATTAAAAGTCGAAATCTTCGAGAAAAAAAGTCGAAATCTTCGAGAAAAAAAGTCGAAATCTTCGAGATTAAAAGTTGAAATTTTCGAGAAAAAAAGTCGAAATTATGACATACAAAGAACGCATGCTCTAACTGCTGCCATGGCAACGAATGGCCACCGGAAAGGGAAGTCGTGGAAAGTGGCTGCCAACCGGCCTGGCCCTGAACATGTGAACTTAGCGACGTTGACTCTGAATGCAAGACACAAGGGATGCAGTTGAAAGGTAAGATTATCATTCTGTTCTGTTTGATGTTACATTGCGGATATGGTTAAGGGTACGCAATATCAATTAGGATCAGAAGCGACACTTACTACCATGCAGGCTGCATGCTACAACCACAAGGCGTACTGCTAGTTTAGAAACCTGGACATGACACTACCCTTAGTAGCCGATCATGTCCGAGTGCTAAACGTTTGTGCGTACAGTGAAACGACACACTTGGTGTCCGTATAATGACTGCAGAAACCCGTTTCATCTAGCGAGTATTGCTAATATTATGCTAACGCCACTACAGTGGGCCTGAGCCTCGTCTGTAGAGCAGAAGGGTTTCCAAGTCACCTCTAATATTTCAGTCTAGAGACATCAAACATATAATTTGCCTTGGCAGGCTAGATGAATAATTCCACTTGTACCTACCTGAAGTGTCATGAGTCCAGGAGTTAAATTCCTATTAAACGTTTTCTGGTGAGATTAGCCCACTGAATTGTTTTCGATTTGGATTAATTGGCTATGAAAGTAGTTTAATCAAGGAAGATAACGTTAGCCTAAATTTGGGCTCAGCATGGGATGACTTTTGATGTTATCAGGGAAGCCTGTGGGGATAAGATGGAACAGGCATATCTGTCCATACAATGTGATAGTAAAATATTGTGATTTCTACAGAAAGTATCATATGTGAACGTTCTGTTATGACTTTTCTCAGTTTAACGCACTGATTTTCATATTTTCCTGTATGAAGTAGTGTTATCACACATGAAAATTAAATACATGATGTCAGAAGCACTTTGCAAATATTATCTGGTGCTACTCAAATTCTTCAGTGTTATAATTTAATGCACTTGATCTGAGAATTAATAATGTATATATTTATTGTAGATTGATTCCAGCATCATAAACCTAATGACAGATGACTAGCTAAGGGAATATCTGCCTTCCTATGGTGACCAACTGGCTGTTTTTGGATACTGCAGACGGAAGGAAAAAGAACCCAGAAGTCACAAGTCAAAGGTCTTTGAGCGGCTTAAAGCAAAGATTGCAGGGAAAAAAAGCTGATCGTGTGTCTGAGAGTGAGTGTCAAACCACAGCAAGAAATGCTCAGAAGAATGAGAGAAAAATTGAATTGGGATGGTTGCATTTTAGGAAAGGGGAATTTGTGCAGGTACGAACCAAAAAAAGGAGGTGGAACCAGAAAAACGAGTGTTCAGAAGAAAAGTAAAAAAAATCAGACTTGATTGATAAAGCTGTGCAGTTGGTTTTTCCAGGTGGAAGAAATGCAGAGGGGAAGCTCGATGATTTTGACTGTGAGTTAACTGACTTTCAGCAGCATTCACTAGATGTTAGTGTCACCGCCTTGTTGACCACTTTTTTTTTTTGTATTTTGTTTTTGAGTTTACTTTACACACTTTAAGTGGCATGAACTTTAAGTGGTATGCTGCAGAGAATTGTGAATACCTGTTGTGTGCTTTAAGGACAACAAAATGCCTTCTAATAATGGATTAGGCCTACTGTTGTTGTTTTGTCTGCCTGGGAAGAGTTATTATCAGCAGAAAATTCCAGTTATCTTTATAAATAATTTCAGATGAGAGGTCATGGATTTTAGTCGGAATTACCAATGTATGACTACTTGTTTACATTTCTCATGGCAACCACTGTTTTACTCCATACAGTTGCTGTTTACAAAAAAAAAATCTTACTTTTGAAGGCTTCCTTCTGTAAAGATTTTAAGGTGGCATTACAGTTCCAATGAAATTATATAGTTTTGCATTCTTTGTATTGTGATCTTTTAAATATCTGAATAAATAATTCAGTTAAAACTTGTTAGGATTTTGCATTTTTATTCATATTTGCAAATGTTGAATGGTAGAACAAAATAACTTGACTGCTAATACATTTGATGTGAAAATAAGAAGCTACATCTTTTAAAGCAGGTATTACAAGTAAAAAAAAACATTTTAATTGGCAATCAGTTAAACTGCAATATTTCAAATCGTAAATAAAATGGGCAAAGGAAAAAACAAAAAGACATCTCTGAAATGGTCTGTGCCTGTTGAGGTGTCCACGACCATGGCAACCTTGACATCATGTGTATCTTGTGGATGTTACGGGATGCTTGAATACAGTACTATCTCACCTTACAACAGGTGACAAGACCGCGTCCAATAAAATTAATGATTTACATCAAGATCATTGTTTGTCAGCTGTCTGAGTGTGAGATACAGGTTAACTGTTTCAAATACATTTGTTAATGACAGATTATGCTCTGACATTAGGTCCACACAAATGTGAAACACATCCTCATCACATGGAAAGTCTTTGAACATACACTCTTCAAGGCAGACTTCAACTTTCTCCAGGTCCACATTCTGCAAATCGTCTCTGCCTCCGTACAGCTGAGGGACTGCATGTCATATGGAGGGACGTCCATGAGGTGAACGAGAGTTGTGGACTTGATGGACTCTGTGGTCATTCCAAGTCGATACAACCCCATCAACTTCTTCCTAGAGATCAGACATAATATTCAGTATATAAATTCTGTATTACAGTTTCAGTAACAGTATCCTGATTATTTAAGATGGAGTGGTTGAAATGGTTTCATTTGGGTGGGAGAGGGGGTGGGCACAATACAAACAAACCAGGAGCAGGGGTGTTGAAGTGGGAGGCAAAGTGGGATTCATTATCCAGGACCCAGTAGTAGGGGCCCTGGGTTAGGGATGGGACGTTTTTTTAGGCCGAGGCACTATTGTGTAATGCCATGTGTAACAAATTCTCAGATCAAGTGCATTAAATTATAACACTGAAGAATTTGAGTAGCACCAGATAATATTTGCAAAGTGCTTCTGACATCATGTATTTAATTTTCATGTGTGATAACACTACTTCATACAGGAAAATATGAAAATCAGTGCGTTAAACTGAGAAAAGTCATAACAGAATGTTCACATATGATACTTTCTGTAGAAATCACAATATTTTACTATCACATTGTATGGACAGATATGCCTGTTCCATCTTATCCCCACAGGCTTCCCTGATAACATCAAAAGTCATCCCATGCTGAGCCCAAATTTAGGCTAACGTTATCTTCCTTGATTAAACTACTTTCATAGCCAATTAATCCAAAACGAAAACAATTCAGTGGGCTAATCTCACCAGAAAACGTTTAATAGGAATTTAACTCCTGGACTCATGACACTTCAGGTAGGTACAAGTGGAATTATTCATCTAGCCTGCCGAGGCAAATTATATGTTTGATGTCTCTAGACTGAAATATTAGAGGTGACTTGGAAACCCTTCTGCTCTACAGACGAGGCTCAGGCCCAGTGTAGTGGCGTTAGCATAATATTAGCAATACTCGCTAGATGAAACGGGTTTCTGCAGTCATTATACGGACACCAAGTGTGTCGTTTCACTGTACGCACAGACGTTTAGCACTCGGACATGATCGGCTACTAAGGGTAGTGTCATGTCCAGGTTTCTAAACTAGCAGTACGCCTTGTGGTTGTAGCATGCAGCCTGCATGGTAGTAAGTGTCGCTTCTGATCCTAATTGATATTGCGTACCCTTAACCATATCCGCAATGTAACATCAAACAGAACAGAATGATAATCTTACCTTTCAACTGCATCCCTTGTGTCTTGCATTCAGAGTCAACGTCGCTAAGTTCACATGTTCAGGGCCAGGCCGGTTGGCAGCCACTTTCCACGACTTCCCTTTCCGGTGGCCATTCGTTGCCATGGCAGCAGTTAGAGCATGCGTTCTTTGTATGTCATAATTTCGACTTTTTTTCTCGAAAATTTCGACTTTTAATCTCGAAGATTTCGACTTTTAATCTCGGAATTTCAAGTTTTTTCTTGAAATTTCCGACTTTTAATCTCGGAATTTAGAAAAAAATATTTTCTCCAAGTGGCCCTAATACGCTTCCGTAGGGAAAATTACGACGGAGCATTAGGGCCATTCATGAAGGAGAAGATATTTTTTGATATGACGAGATTAAAGTCAACATGTCGACATTAAAGTCGGCATGTCGACATTAAACTCAAAATTCCGAGAATAAAGTTGAAATTGGATGTCGACTTTAATCTTGATGGGTCGACTTTAAACTCGACATGTCGACATTAAACTTGGAAATGTCGAGAATAAAGTTGATGTCAAGTCGACTTTAATCTCGACAAATACGTTAAATGTCGAGAAAAAAAGTTTTGTTTTTTTTTTCTGAGTTTTGCATGCAGAGAGAGCACTGCTCCACACTGAATCAGACCAAGGACTCAACATGCCACCCGTGGACAATTTGGTGAAATTATACTTTGGTATTGGATTAAGCAACAAAGAAATACTCGCTGTTTTAGCGCAGAACCACGGTGTGGTAATAAGTATTAGGACGCTGAAAAGATTGTGCCAAAAACTCCGTCTTTTTAGGAGGAAAAACTACACCGACTTAGAGGAAGTGGCCGCATTCTTGCAAAGCGCAATTACTGGAAATGGCCGGCAAGGATACCGATGGTTACACTTGCGAGCCATACAGCAAGGGTATGTTGTGTCCCAGGACACAATACGACAGCTTGTTAAGTTGCTTGATCCTGACGGTGTGGCGAAAAGGCGTGCGCGGCGCCTGAGTCGCAGGCAGTACCGCAACAAAGGTCCCAATGCGCTCTGGCATATGGCCCTAATGCTCCGTCGTAGTTCTCTGATCCTCAGTACACACAACTGCCTTAGTTTTTGTGAAGTATTATGTTCCAGGTTCACATTGCAGGTGCTGCTGTGATGAGATGTTTACTGTATGTATTGAAAGTGTTAATGAGCTAGAGTTTCTCTTTATATTTTTGTAAATCTTTATACCATTCTGTAATATTAAGGACGTTATATTAAAGGTTTAATGAGTTCATAAAAATGATCAATTTCATTTCTGAGTTGTGTTTTAACCTGTTCCCTAAAGTAAAGAGTGCACATATTAGACAAGCAAGGTGTTTAGAGGCTCCCCAAATTCAAAGAGTGTGTAAGGTGAATATACATATTGAGACAGCTTTGCAAGTACAAAAATATAGTCCTTTTATTTCCTATTCAAGCAGCTGCTCTGATCTGATCCAAGCCAAGCCGGTTACTGATTTTACATGACTTGAAGGGATTGCATATTGTTTTATTTCTTCTATTTACTGTTTATTTCAAACACTAAACCCTTCAATCACTAAACCCATTGATGCAGAGAATTTTCCACCCTTAAATGTGAGACAATATTTCAGTCCTCAATGAAGTGTACAGCTCAGCAGCAGAAAATGCATCTGTTGGAGCATTCCATCCATTTTCCTGCATCAGAAGACAACAGAGCTCAAATAAAGTCTCATCACATGGGTATTGACTTTTAAGGCTGCATTCCTCTTTACAAAGGGCCAGCTCCTCCATGTCAATTGTCTTGAGATGGTCCTCACCACCATACATCTGAGGGAGAGTGTACATCAAAATAGGGCGACCTCCAGTCACACCCTGGCCTGCCTTCACTGTCAACTTGTGTGAATTCCAGATTTGCACAACTTCATCAAGTTCAGCCTGCATAAAGACAAAATATTAGAATAAAAAAAACTTGCAGCAAAAGAAGTTGAGATTGAGAAGTTACACAAACATTGTGTGTGAAGAAGAGCAGGTGTAGTGGTAAAATTAGAGGTAGATAAAATTTGATCACATGTTGGTTGCAGTCTACAGCATCAGACGTACACTATTAAAATATATTCAAAATGTGTTTGAAGAAAATGTGATATTTTACATGGTCTCTAGTGCACAGATTTACTGATGCATTGTGATTTTGAATGTGAAACTTAAATTTTAGCACATAGGCCTTGCCGATCCAAATTGATTTTAAGTGCTCTACTATTAATAGGTGGATAAACAGGCCTACGCGCGCCCAAAAGATCCAATCAGCATGTGATACGTGTTTAATATTATTAAATTGCAGGAGATTATGTTAAAGGCCTAGAGTGTACGCCAACTTTGCCTGGATCAGATTCAAGAAGCAGAACTGAATCAGATTCTTGTCCAAGAAATCCCCGGCGAAATGTCCATCACGTTGGAGCGTTTGAAAGACATCGATCCAAAACTGCGCGCTCTGCCTCCTTAAGATTCCCCACCAGGACTCAATCCTCTGATTTGCTGTGCTACGCCCATAGAGAAAACTTCGATCTCTCGCAAAAGAATCCGAGTGGTTCCTGCGCAGGAAAATAAGCATGTTCTCGACATGCCCATTTTCGGTTCCTCTGTCAGCACGCAGTCGCTCTGGGCATCCTCCCAAACGAGCAGTGGATGATACGAAATAGTCTGCTATTACTTTGGGGTCGTTGTTTGTGGTGTAGGCCTCCATCCACACAATATAGCGACTAAATCCGTCAATGCAACCACTGATGGCAATGCCGTATGGCTTTAATTTATCGTATCCATCCATATGCCAGAGCGCATTGGGACCTTTGTTGCGGTACTGCCTGCGACTCAGGCGCCGCGCACGCCTTTTCGCCACACCGTCAGGATCAAGCAACTTAACAAGCTGTCGTATTGTGTCCTGGGACACAACATACCCTTGCTGTATGGCTCGCAAGTGTAACCATCGGTATCCTTGCCGGCCATTTCCAGTAATTGCGCTTTGCAAGAATGCGGCCACTTCCTCTAAGTCGGTGTAGTTTTTCCTCCTAAAAAGACGGAGTTTTTGGCACAATCTTTTCAGCGTCCTAATACTTATTACCACACCGTGGTTCTGCGCTAAAACAGCGAGTATTTCTTTGTTGCTTAATCCAATACCAAAGTATAATTTCACCAAATTGTCCACGGGTGGCATGTTGAGTCCTTGGTCTGATTCAGTGTGGAGCAGTGCTCTCTCTGCATGCAAAACTCAGAAAAAAAAAACAAAACTTTTTTTCTCGACATTTAACGTATTTGTCGAGATTAAAGTCGACTTGACATCAACTTTATTCTCGACATTTCCAAGTTTAATGTCGACATGTCGAGTTTAAAGTCGACCCATCAAGATTAAAGTCGACATCCAATTTCAACTTTATTCTCGGAATTTTGAGGTTAATGTCGACATGCCGACTTTAATGTCGACATGTTGACTTTAATCTCGTCATATCAAAAAATATCTTCTCCTTCATGAATGGCCCTAATGCTCCGTCGTAGAAAATCAATTCTGGTAAAAGAAAAAAAAGTTAAATAATTACGAAACAGTGCCGGATGTTTTAGTGATAAACTAATCAAGCCGCAAGAACTCACCCGGAAAATGGCGTCACCACGCTCATTTCATCAACCAATCAGATGAGAGATATCGCCTGCCGATCAAAGAACGCCTTGACCAGTCAAGAACGCGAATGCCCATTTCTTCTACTAAACCCCGCCCATTTTGTCGGCCCTTCCTATATAAACGCCCTGAGCGCGCAGCTGTGTCTCGCTCGCTCCCTTTCCGGCTCGGAGTGTTTCGGAGTGTCGCTCTCCCAGAGGACCAGGTGTGTACAGCCGGCCTGCGCCACCGCCGCGCTTTACTGCCTTATAAACTCATCCCGCTGCCGCAGCTCAGCCTGTAGTTACTGCCGGAGTTCTTGACCTTTTTCTATAATGTTAGCTCACAAGCTATAGCTAGCTATCGGCTGCTAAACCAGTCAGAGATTAATTAACATTACTTTGTGTTGCTGTAATGTCTTGTTTATGGCTGGATGTTAGTGCTTGGTGTGTAATAGAGGTTTAAAAGGCGCTGAAGCTAAGCTAACCGGCCGGTGTGTGATGCTAACCGGGTTAGCTCCTGAGGTAGCGCGCTTTCTGTCAGCAGCTCTGCTCCACGCAGCCTCGGCTCGCACGCGCACAGTTAGCACTGGACGCCGCCGAGAGCTCGGAAAATCTCGCGAGAATATACGTGAACTTTAAAATGGCGTCGCTTAAACGTGCAGTAAAGATCCTCATTGTGCTCCTGTTCTGTCCTTTAATAGCTGGCTGGATGCTTTAAAAAAACTTGACCGTTTATTGTTAGATACAGAAAGTGTTTTTTTGTTTTTTTAAATTTAATAAAGGCTTGAAAGAAAACAGGGACGAAATAAAAGCCTTCCTTGTATATTTTTTTTCCCACCTCCATCGTGGCCCCCCAGCTCAGCTCTCTCCTTCACTCCGGATGTGCACTACACTGCACCCATTTCTCTGATCAGCTCGGAGTTTAGTGTTTGGTCCTTTTTACAGGTTATACAATCATGGCAGTCTGTTAAGCCTTTTTAAATCAGGGACTCGATATAAACCGTGGCTGCTGAACAACCTGAGCACTGCTCTTTAACCTTCTCTAATTAAATCTCATTAGAGCAGAGGTTAATTATAAAGTGCTGCAGTGTTCTATAAGTGGTAACGAGGGTCAAACTCCCTGCACTATACTTGCCTCTCTGTCTCTATTAAAAAAAAAAAAGCAGCATGTGTGACTGTGATCTGCTCCAGTATACATACGGCACTGTGCAGAGTAAACTGTACCTGTGGGTCAGATAGTGGTGTGTAATGCTGATAAACTGCATTAGATCAACTCGGGTTAATATCCCTTTTCTCAAGGGTAGAGAAGAGCAAGTCCCAATCTCTGTTTCTGTATAAGTCTGCACTGTACAGGGTGATATTAAGCATCTGGTGCTGCTGTAAATTGGGGTGAGTAATACAGCTATAACAGTATCAATGAAGTTTATGCACTGCAAGTCCACTATAATGAATGCTTAGTATAAATTAAGTTCATGTCCTTGACTGACAATGAGTCAGTCTTCAAAAATGTTGCTGAGCCACCCCCCCCCGGAGACAAACAATAGGTACCCAAGTCCACAGTCAAGGTAACAATACGAATTAACACCGTAGAGCACAGGCTTAAGGACTCTTTGATTCAGACATGAAATAACCTCATCAGTGACATATGAATGAAGATTTAGAAAATGCACTGGGTGGACATTAACGGTATCATCCGTCACTTTCATAACCAACAAAGAAGTCATTGCCTCCGTTTGTGGTCCTTTAACTCGGCGAACTGCACTAGTGACTCAGGAGAAATTCATGATCAGGAGAATGCACATAAAATTGAAGCAGTCCAGGGTTACAGGTGTCTCTGGTTAGACCTGTTGGGACACTCCTGTAGTCTCAGACTGTAACAGCTTGTATATGGAGGTAATAAGGAACTGGAAGACGGGTGTGACAGGTCAAGGTGGTGTTTTTTTTTTTTTTATGTTTACTTTCATTTTTCAGTGACTTTAGGTTTCACTCCACGTGTTGGAACTCTGGTTCCTGTCCATCCGAGAGACACTCGTTAATAGACAGGCAGTAATTATAGACCCAGGTGTAACTCGTTACCTACTGGTTCAACTTGAGTCCTCACTGCTCACAGCTGCTACTCGATCACGCTCTCAGTGTCTACAATAGGGTTGCAGTGTGAGACAGAGTCCTGTTGATCTTGTGGGGCTCCAGTGTTTCTGTAACGATTAGACTGGAGAGAGAGCTGGATTTCCTTTAGAATACTTTTAAGCTTTATTTTAAATTTAAGACTTTGGTGTCTCCTCAGTGTCATGGCTGCCAAGGCTGAACGCACCTTCATTGCCATCAAACCTGACGGAGTTCAGCGAGGACTCATCGGTGACATCATCAAACGCTTCGAGCAGAAAGGGTTCCGCCTCGTCGCCCTCAAGTTCCTGCAGGTGTGTGAGACCATCACGCTGTGTTCACACTAACATTTCTGCCTCAGATGCTCTATACAGATAACACTTAGCTAGGTGTGAAGGCCACACCCATTCAGTGTAATGACTCCTCCCCTTCCTTACTCCAGCCACTCTGACTCGGTGATGTGGTCTGGCATTGATGGGGAGATATGAACCGCTCCACTGCACACTTTCACTGTCAGTCAGTGCAGGATTAGCGGTGGAGCGAACATGCTAACCACTAGCCTGTGTGCTAACGGCTAACACGTGAGCCTTGCTACTGAATGTCTATCGTTGTATAAACTATTCACGAGTGACCTTATCCATCATGGTGTCCTGCTTGTTAGCTGTGATACTGATTAATCAGCCGCAGTAATGTAGTGAGGCAGGCAGGTGTCGGTCAAATGTTCCAGCAGGTCATGGATCAGATGAACTTCCTGTACTGAAGGAGGAAACTTCTCAGGAGTCCTGTTTACTGAATTAAAACCATTTCATATGAAACGTTGTAGCAGAACTTCCTTCTGTTAGGACCCGCCCACTTCAGGGCAGGATGATGTTGGAAAGTAATAAACACCACAGAGCTACAGACATCTCCGCTGTCCTGTTCCTCTCATCAGTGGCTTACTAACACTCTGTTTATTAAGGAGTGGTGTGTAGGTTTTATTCCTGTGTAGTTAATTTCTGAACTTGTTACTGATCTCATCTCGTTGCTAAGAAACCACGTGAGGGTGAACAACTCTGTCCTGAAGATGTCAGAAAACTGAAAGTCCATTAATGTTTGTAAACGCAGGCGTCTGAGGAGCTGTTGAAGCAGCACTACATCGACCTGAAGGACCGCCCCTTTTACCCCGGCCTCGTCAAATACATGAGTTCTGGACCCGTCGTTGCCATGGTGAGGAGTTCACCTGTAACATACAGCACTGTCTTCCACATTAGCACAGGATCATGCTAAGTGTGTGTGTGTAGGTGTGGGAGGGTCTGAACGTGGTGAAGACGGGCCGTGTGATGCTGGGGGAGACGAACCCGGCCGACTCCAAGCCCGGCACCATCAGAGGAGACTTCTGTATCGAAGTGGGCAGGTGAGTTAACGAGCTCGTTAATTACAGGTGCTGTGTTCAGGTCCCATTTCCTGACTTCATTAGTGTCGCTGAGCTGTAGGTGGTTTGGGACGCAGCCGGAGTCGATTGTTGTGTAAACTAGTTTTTCTAGCTGGCTATCTAGAAACTGTCCTACAGGGTCCTAGTGCAAGTCTGATTGGGTTCTGGGTTTTTTTTTTTTCTCCCCAGGAAGTGTTCGTGTTCTCCAGTTAACATATTAAAACCTTACACTTAACCCCTTCTGCCTTTTTTTTTCCCTTCTCTCCCTTCCCCCAATAAGCGTTGCTAGAAAATGGAGTGTTCTTACTGGTAATGTTAACACTGTATGGCGTATTACCTGTAATGCTCTTTTTATAAATGGAACAATAGAAATCTGCCCCTGAACGCTTCAGTGTGTTTGGGACATAACACTGTGTGTGTGTGTGTGTGCGTGCGCGCGCGCGTGCAGGAACATCATCCATGGCAGCGATTCTGTGGAAAGTGCTAATAAAGAGATCGCTCTGTGGTTTAAACCCGAGGAGCTCGTCTGCTTCAAGAGCTGCGCTTCCGATTGGATCTATGAGTGAAGTGGACCAGACTGTCTCCATTCCGCTCAGTCCAACACCCCCCGTTTATACGAAACACTTAATAAAGTGTTTACAGAAACCTTTCACCTGTTCAGTGTCTGTCTCTCACACACAGTTCTGTATTGTTGAGTGATGTATTATGTTCACTAAACACTGTGTATTACACACTTTAACACACCCTCCTGTATGATCTTTCTGCTCTTGTTATAGGGGGTGTGGCCATGTGTTCCTTAATAGGTCACATGACCATAGCGTACCTGTGCTACAAACTGGGTTTCCCTGATTTATGATGGGGGGAAGCAGTGACAGGGAGGGAAGAATGAAAAAGGATGGAGGTAAACATGAAGTCTGAGGGGGAAGAAATGCTGAAGATGTATGGAGCAAAATTATTAAACAGGAAGTGGATAAAGGAAAAGAGGAATAAAGTGTATGTGGGACTTTTTGGGGCACATTTTACTGTAAGCATTTTGTTTTAAATTTACATGGTTGAGTATAATTTCGCAGCACTAACAGCTCATTCATCAGAGGGTTTTTTTGTTTTATATACAATCCCGATTCCAAAAAAGTTGGGACAAAAAACAAATTGTAAATAAAAACGGAATGCAATAATTTACAAATCTCAAACTGATACTGTATTCACAGAACACAGACAACATATCAAATGTCGAAAGTGAGACATTTTGAAATTTCATGCCAGCAACACATCTCAAAAAAGTTGGGACAGGGGCAATAAGAGGCTGGAAAAGTTAAAGGTACAAAAAAGGAACAGCTGGAGGACCAAATTGCAACTCATTAGGTCAATTGGCAATAGGTCATTAACATGACTGGGTATAAAAAGAGCATCTTGGAGTGGCAGCGGCTCTCAGAAGTAAAGATGGGAAGAGGATCACCAATCCCCCTAATTCTGCGCCGACAAATAGTGGAGCAATATCAGAAAGGAGTTCGACAGTGTAAAATTGCAAAGAGTTTGAACATATCATCATCTACAGTGCATAATATCATCAAAAGATTCAGAGAATCTGGAAGAATCTCTGTGCGTAAGGGTCAAGGCCGGAAAACCATACTGGGTGCCCGTGATCTTCGGGCCCTTAGACGGCACTGCATCACATACAGGCATGCTTCTGTATTGGAAATCACAAAATGGGCTCAGGAATATTTCCAGAGAACATTATCTGTGAACACAATTCACCGTGCCATCCGCCGTTGCCAGCTAAAACTCTATAGTTCAAAGAAGAAGCCGTATCTAAACATGATCCAGAAGCGCAGATGTCTTCTCTGGGCCAAGGCTCATTTAAAATGGACTGTGGCAAAGTGGAAAACTGTTCTGTGGTCAGACGAATCAAAATTTGAAGTTCTTTATGGAAATCAGGGACGCTGTGTCATTCGGACTAAAGAGGAGAAGGACGACCCAAGTTGTTATCAGCGCTCAGTTCAGAAGCCTGCATCTCTGATGGTATGGGGTTGCATTAGTGCGTGTGGCATGGGCAGCTTACACATCTGGAAAGACACCATCAATGCTGAAAGGTATATCCAGGTTCTAGAGCAACATATGCTCCCATCCAGACGACGTCTCTTTCAGGGAAGACCTTGCATTTTCCAACATGACAATGCCAAACCACATACTGCATCAATTACAGCATCATGGCTGCGTAGAAGAAGGGTCCGGGTACTGAACTGGCCAGCCTGCAGTCCAGATCTTTCACCCATAGAAAACATTTCGCGCATCATAAAACGGAAGATACGACAAAAAAGACCTAAGACAGTTGAGCAACTAGAATCCTACATTAGACAAGAATGGGTTAACATTCCTATCCCTGAACTTGAGCAACTTGTCTCCTCAGTCCCCAGACGTTTACAGACTGTTGTAAAGAGAAAAGGGGATGTCTCACAGTGGTAAACATGGCCTTGTCCCAACTTTTTTGAGATGTGTTGTTGTCATGAAATTTAAAATCACCTAATTTTTCTCTTTAAATGATACATTTTCTCAGTTTAAACATTTGATATGTCATCTATGTTCTATTCTGAATAAAATATGGAATTTTGAAACTTCCACATCATTGCATTCCGTTTTTATTTACAATTTGTACTTTGTCCCAACTTTTTTGGAATCGGGGTTGTAAACACAGGATAGAACACACAGGGAATGTTGGAGAGATGTTAATTTCAGTTCCCGTGTGTTTCTGATCCAATTAAATTAACATGCAGCAGAACAAATTTTGTAGTGAGAAAAATGAAACAGTTTGATCTGGTACATAATAAAATGTGATGCTGCTGATAAACATGAAGTTTATTTTTATAAATAAATACTTTTCTGAGACTGAGCTCTGGCACTTGAGCCAGTGCAGAATCACCCCGTATGATCTTAAAAAAATTGCTCAGCTTCTCATCTCATCTCATTATCTGTAGCCGCTTTATCCTGTTCTACAGGGTCGCAGGCGAGCTGGATCCTATCCCAGCTGACTACGGGCGAAAGGCGGGGTTCACCCTGGACAAGTCGCCAGGTCATCACAGGGCTGCACATAGACACAGACAACCATTCACACTCACACCTACGCTCAATTTAGAGTCACCAGTTAACCTAACCTGCATGTCTTTGGACTGTGGGGGAAACCGGAGCACCCGGAGGAAACCCACACGGACACAGGGAGAACATGCAAACTCCGCACAGAAAGGCCCTCGCCGGCCACGGGGCTCGAACCCGGACCTTCTTGCTGTGAGGCGACAGCGCTAACCACTACACCACCGTGCCGTCCTCTGCTCAGCTTTAGGATAGATATTATTTTAATATACAGCAAATAAAATCAATCCTAACAGAAAAGTCTACAGTATGTAAACATTTCAAAATTGAAAATGGGGAATAAAAAGTGAGAAAGAAAAACAGATCATGAACATGTGTTGCCAGGCAAAACAAACCTCGCCCGGCAGCACGCGTTTTATACCTATATGTTGATAATGGTAATATTTCTCAATCATCAGCTGTCAGGTTACAGTCCTATGAAAATCTGTGACCTTGAATTTGACCTTTCAAGGTCAAAAATCATGGTGCCAAATGAAAGCCCATATGGGAGTTCCTATATGCTTATAATAGTAAACATTGTCTATCAGCAACAGTTTTTGAGTTATAATGGAAAATGTTATTTTGATCAAAAGGTTGACCTTTCTGGTGACCTTGACCTTCACCTTGACCCAATTACCCCCAAAATTTAATCAGGTAATCTACAAACCATTGCCCACCTACGCTGAAAATTTGAAGTCAATTGGTGCAACTGTCCAGATGCTAGATTGTTAACAGACACACAAACAAACAAAGAAACAAAAGATTGAAAGAAAACTATGAAAGTGAGCCATCATGTAGCATCTCAATGGAAGCAGAATTGAAAGATGAACATTTTGGAATTGGTTTGAAGTAAATATAATGAACATGAAGGAAGATATCATGAAAACATTTTTTGACCTTTTTGGTGACCTTGACCGGATGACCGTCAAAATGTTGGAGGTTCTATCTGAGACCAATGCCCATCTATCCTGAAAGTTTCATGAAGACTGATCCAACCATTTTCCTGTAATGTTGCTAACAAAAAAACCCAACCGAAAACAATACCACGCTAGCTGGTGGATTCTGTCCTGGGCGGGTAATAAAAGAGTAAAGAGAGGATGGAGGATGGAGGATCCTCCAGGAGAAAAATGAGACAGAAAAAGAAAACCAGGAGGAAAACGATGGAGTGAGAGAAGATGGCGTGCTTATCGCCCTCTGGTGGAGATGTGAGGTGTAACACTGAAGATGTCCAACAGTGTGGATTCTCTCAGGTTCTCGGTTATCTATAGGAATATTACAGCCTGTGGCCAACATCTGGAACATCTGGCTCCCCAACCCGACTATGCTCACGGTGATGCCAGTCATAAAGGTGATGCTGGTTTATAAACGTCACGTTGCATGAATTAATTTTGTTCTGATGTGAGTGTGAGGTGTGTGTTCTCTTACTGACGCACAATAATCTCTTCATAGCAATCTAAATATTTACACTAAAACAGGACGAGTGTCTTCACTAAAGAGCTGCTCTTCATGTTTTTAACACAACCGAGTGTCAGTCAGAGAGAAAATTGTTGATTAATACGAATAAAATCTCCAAATGGATCCCACTCAGTATCAGGGTGAAGTCTAGCATTCCTTTACTTATGCAAAAGTGTTGGAGTTATTTCTCCATGTTTGATGATGAGATGGTGGATTAATGCAACTTTTTTTTGTGAATGAATCTCATCTCATTATCTGTAGCCGCTTTATCCTGTTCTACAGGGTCGCGGGCGAGCTGGATCCTATCCCAGCTGACTACGGGCGAAAGGCGGGGTTCACCCTGGACAAGTCGCCAGGTCATCACAGGGCCGACACATAGACACAGACAACCATTCACACTCACATTCACACCTACGCTCAATTTAGAGTCACCAGTTAACCTAACCTGCATGTCTTTGGACTGTGGGGGAAACCGGAGCACCCGGAGGAAACCCACGCGGACACGGGGAGAACATGCAAACTCCGCACAGAGGGGCCCTCGCCGGCCACGGGGCTCGAACCCGGACCTTCTTGCTGTGAGGCGACAGCGCTAACCACTACACCACCGTGCCGCCGTGAATGAATCTGTAAAAATAAAATAACGTATAAAGTAATAAAGGTCTATTTTTATAGACGTAGAACCGCATGATTGTTTAATATTCTTGAAGAAATCTGTTGTTCATAATTTTTACATTAATTGTTATAGAAAAAGTTACAGAATGCAGAAGAATGTGTGGCAGGAAACACACCCACGCACACACACACACACACACACACACACACACACACACACACACACACACACACACGATCTGCGAACTTGCAAACCTTGAGTGTGAAAGTAAACTGATGCTCCAGTGAAAAAATGTCGACTCTGAGGTTTTGTTCTTATTTTGTAGCTCTTAAGAACATCAGAGTGTTGGAGTCTTCATGTGGAGGAACCAGAGAAGAACAGAGTGCTGTAGCCCTCAGGAGTAAGAGCTTGAGGAGATCAGGAGTCTGTACACACAGTGGAACTTAAAAGTTTGTGAACCCTTTAGAATTTTCTAGATTTCTGCATAAATTTGATCAAAAACATCATCAGATTTTCAAACACGTCCTAAAAGTAGATGAAGAACCCAATTAAACAACTGAGACTAAAATATTACACTCTGTCATTTATTTATTGAGGAAAATGATTCAGTGTTACAGGTCACTGAGTGGTAAAAGTATGTGAACCCTTGTTTTCAGTATCTGCAGTGACCCCCCTGTGCAGCAATAACTGCAGCTGAATGTTTGCTGTAACTGTGGATCAGATCCTGAACATCGTCCTGGAGGAGTTTGATCCCGTTCCTCTGTACAGAGCAGTTTCAGCTCTGGGATGTTGGTGTTTCCTCACATGAGCTGCTCACACAACATTTCTACTGGATTAAGGTCAGGACTTTGACTTGGCCATTCCAAAACATTCACTTTATTCTTCTTTAACGATCTTCAGTAGAATGCTGTGTGTGTTTCGGGTCGTTGTCTTGCTGCATGACCCACTGTCTCTTGAAATTCAGTTCATGGACAGATGTCCTGACATTTTCCTTTAGAATTCACTGGTATAATTCAGAATTCATTGTTCCATCAATGATGGCGGGCCGTTCTGGTCCAGATGCAGCAAAACAGGCCCAAACCATGATACTACCACCACCATGTTTCACAGATGGGATAAGGTTCTTATGCTGGAATGCAGTGTTTTCCTTTCTCCAAACATAACGCTTCTCATTTAAACTAGAAAATTCTATTTTAGTCTCTTCCATCCACTAAAGTTTCCCAATAGCCTTCTGGCTTGTCCACATGATCTTTACCAAACTGTAGTTGTGCAGCGATGTTCTTTTTGGAGAGCAGTGGCTTTCTCCTGACAGTCCTGCCACACACACCATTGGTGTTCAGTGTTCTCCTGATGGTGGACTCATGAGCATGAACATCAGCCAATGTGAGAGAGGCCTTCAGTTGTTTTGGAGTTACTCTGGGTTCCTCTGTGACCTCGTGGACTGTTACACGCCTTGCTCTTGGAGTGAAGTTTGTTGGTCCACTCCTGAGGAGGGTCACAGTGATCCTGAACTTCCTCCATCTGTCTGACTGTGGATTGGTGGAGTCCAAACTCTTTACAGATGGTTTTCTGACCTTTTTCCAGCCTGATGAGCTTCAACATCTCTTTATTTGATGTCCTCAGAAATCTCATTTGTTTGTGCCATGATACACTTCCACAAATGTGTTGTGAAGATCAGACTTTGATAGATCCCTGTTCTTTAATAAAACAGGGTGAACACTCACCCGATTGTC
Source organism: Neoarius graeffei (assembly GCF_027579695.1). Taxonomy (NCBI): domain Eukaryota; kingdom Metazoa; phylum Chordata; class Actinopteri; order Siluriformes; family Ariidae; genus Neoarius; species Neoarius graeffei. The sequence continues at coordinate 2,705,906 of NC_083584.1, read as the reverse complement.
CCCACTGACTGAAAACCTGACTCTAATTTCACCTTCAATTTAATTCCTAATCCTAGGAGTGCACATACTTTTGCCACTCACAGATATGTAATATTGGATCATTTTCCTCAATAAATAAATGGCTGAGTGTAACATTTCTGTCTCACTTTTTAAGTTGGGTTCTTTATCTACTTTAGGACTTGTGCACCCGGCCCAGACGGTGTGTGACCCTCCTGTCTGAAGGTCTGTGCTGATCAGCTGGCCCCCATCTTACCCAGATCTTCAAGAGATCCCTGGAGCTGTGTGAAGTCCCCTCATGCTTCAAACGCCCCACAGTAATCCCGGTTCCCAAGAAAACCACCATCACAGGACTGAATGACTACAGGCCTGTAGCCCTCACATCTGTAGTCATGAAGTCCTTTGAGAGACTGGTGTTGTCACACCTGAAGGACATCACAGACCCCCTGCTGGACCCTCTGCAGTTTGCCTACCGGGCAAACAGGTCAGCGGATGATGCAATCAATATGGGACTGCACTACATCCTGCAACACTTTGACTCTGCAGGGACGTACGCCAGGATCCTGTTCGTGGACTTCAGTTCGGCGTTCAACACCATCGTTCCAGATATCCTTCACACCAAGCTCACCCAGCTCACTGTGCCCTCCTCCACCTGTCAGTGGATTATAAACTTCCTGACTGACAGGAAGCAGCAGGTGAGGCTGGGGAGCATCACATCCAGCACCCGGACTATCAGCACTGGCGCCCCCCAGGGGTGTGTGCTCTCCCCACTGCTATTCTCCCTTTACACCAACGACTGCACCTCAAGAGACCTGTCTGTTAAACTCCTGACATTTGCAGACGACACAACGGTCATCAGCCTCATCCGGGACGGTGACAAGTCTGCATACAGACGGGAGGTTGAACGGCTGGTCTGTTGGTGCGGTCAGAACAATCTGGAGCTGAACACGCTCAAAACTGTGGAGATGACAGTGGACTTTAGGAGGAGCCCCCCCACCCTGCCGCCCATCACCATCACCAACAACACTGTGACTGCTGTTGAAACCTTCAGGTTTCTGGGCTCCACAATCTCCCGGGACCTGAAGTGGGAGACCAACACAGTCACCATCATCAAAAAGGCCCAGCAGAGGTTGTACTTTCTGCACCAGCTCAGGAAGCTCAACCTGTCTAAGGAGCTGCTGATACAATTCTACTCTGCCATCATTCAGTCTGTTCTCTGCTCTTCCATCACTGTTTGGTTTGGATCGGTCACCAAGCAGAACAAGAACAGACTGCAATGGACAATAAGGTCTGCAGAGAAAATTACTGGTGTCAGCTTGCCCTCCATCCAAGACCTGTACCTGTCCAGAGTCAGGAAACGGGCAGGTAACATCTCTGCAGACCCGTCACACCCTGGTCACAAACTGTTTAAACTTCTCCCCTCTGGGAGACGCTACAGATCACTGTACGCAAAAACAACCAAACACAAGAACAGTTTTCTCCCTCAGGCTGTCTCTGTGATGAACAGCTAAAACCGGACTCAAATATCAGTAACATCAACTGTGAAAATGTGCACACTCATACCGTCATTCTGTGCGCACTGTATATTTATATTTACTAATTCATCCTTGCACTATGCTGTCTGTACATATATTTACCCTTCTGCATGTACAGAGCGTTTTGCTTTTGTCTACACTTTTTATCTGTTTATACTGAGAGCGCGAAGTGAAACCGGAGTCAAATTCCTCATGTGTTCACATACCTGGCAAATAAAGTTTATTATTATTATTATTATTAAAAGCTGATGTTGTTTTTGGTCAAATTTATGCAGAAATATAGAAAATTCTAAAGGGTTCACAAACTTTCAAGCACCATGGGACAGTTAAAGTCCCTCTGGTTCCAGCTCTAATGATGAAAGTTCTAACTGCAGTAAACGGTTTATTTCTGTTTATAAACGAATCTGACTGCAGCTCGTTTTCAGAAACTCAGCAGTGGATCTCAGTGCAGCTCGGAGGAGAACGTTCTCCATCTGCTGAGGCTCAGTTCCTTAAAGGTTTTTTTTCCTTCCAACAAACAAACAAACAAACAAACAAACAAACAAACAAACAAACACTGTTTTGTTTTTGTTTTGTTTATTTTCTCTGCTCTGTAGAAGTTCAGGCCTTTCGTCATTTGTGCGACTTAAAACTGTTCACATTCTGCACGCGTGTGTGTGTTACAGTGTGTGTGTTACAGAGAGAGAGTGTGTGTGTGTGTGTGTGTGTGTGTGTGTTACAGTGTTGCTGCATCAGGGTTTTTATTTCCAGTTAAAGAAGTAAAATCCAGCTGTTGCTCAGATCACTGAACCCCACAGCATGGAGTCGAAAACACACACGACGGTAAATACACTTTATAAACATCTTTACACTTCAAAATCAAACTTTCATTTCAGTTTACTCTGTGTGTGTGTGTGTGTGTGTGTGTAATTAGATGTAAACATTTGATTTGTATATTTAGATGAATGTCTTTAGGACAGGACTGCTTTATCATTAATATCATTTACATTATTAATTATGCATAAATGTGTTTAACACTTTCATGTTCTGTGTCTACATGTTCCTATCTGTCTGCTTTTAGAAAAAATATCAGCAATAAATCACTTTAATTGAACATTAAATCATTATCCTGAATTCTGTTTGCTGTCAAAAAATAATTTTATACTTAAATAAAAACTACTTATTTTAGATCTCAGTGGAACATCAGCATTTTAAAACTCTAAATTTATATATATATATAATACAGACATCCCAAACAGCATAATTTAAAAAAATATATTTTCTATAATTTCAGTCATTAATATTTAATAATTTAGACCTTTTATTAACTTTTAACTATTTTTATTTATAAAGACATTTATAAAGATTGTGTTATTATTTTTTCCTAAACACTGTTTTATTTGTTCTGATATCTGTGCTGTTCTTATACATGGGAAAGTTTTAATTTAGTTAAAAAAAAGAATCTGAGTTTGGTTTTAAATAATTTATGAATGAAAGTGTAAAAGTTACACTCGTCTCTTCTGGAATCATGAGGACGTGTTGATGTTATTTTGCTTTAAAATACTTTTCTTCATCATGATGCTGTAGCTGAGGTTCGGCTGACGGAGTGAAAGTGTAATAAACTGTGAATAGTGAATTAACTGTCATCGAGTCGTTTGCATCGAGAATTACAGGAGATTTACACCTGAAAAACATTTACTTCCTGTTTTATTGCATCAGAATAACAAATGATCTAATAATCTAACGTCTCACCGTGTCTCAGATCAGAAGGTTGCGTCCTGCACTCTCATCAAAAGGGGTTTAATTTATTTTAAATTTCTATTATCAGATTAATCTGAGTGGTGTAGTGGTTAGCACTGTCGCCTCACAGCAAGAAGGTCCGGGTTCGAGCCCCGTGGCCGGCGAGGGCCTTTCTGTGTGGAGTTTGCATGTTCTCCCCGTGTCCGCGTGGGTTTCCTCCGGGTGCTCCGGTTTCCCCCACAGTCCAAAGACATGCAGGTTAGGTTAACTGGTGACTCTAAATTGAGCGTAGGTGTGAATGTGAGTGTGAATGGTTGTCTGTGTCTATGTGTCGGCCCTGTGATGACCTGGCGACTTGTCCAGGGTGAACCCCGCCTTTCGCCCGTAGTCAGCTGGGATAGGCTCCAGCTCGCCTGCGACCCTGTAGAACAGGATAAAGCGTCTACAGATAATGAGATGAGATGATTTGTGAAATTCTTTTAGAGAACATTTTTAACATGTCAATATGAGGGGTTTTGGTGAACAGAAACTGGGAGGAAAAAAGCTGATAGAAAAGTTTATATGCAAACTTTCATATTAATTATTGTACATATCCACTCACCAGCCACTTTATTAGGAACACCCCTACATCCACCTGCTGTTTTCTGCAGTTCTGTAATCAGCCGATCGCTCGATGCATCAAATCCCGCAGATACAAATCAAGAGCTTCAGTTAATGTTCACAATGTTCAAACATCAGAATGGGAAAATGTGATCTCAGTTTTTGTGTGACTTTCTCTCACTGTGGTCTGGGTGATGGTTTGATCCAGATGGACTGGTTTGAGTATTTCAGAACCTGCTGGGGTTTTCACACACAACAGTCTCTAGAGCAGGGGTGTCAAACTCATTTTCACCGAGGGCCACATGAGCATTATGGTTGCCTTCAAAGGGCCAGTTGTAACTGTAAGGCAGTATATATGTAACTAAATGCAATGTAATGTAAAATAAATGTAACTATCCTATTGTTAAATAACCATTTCTGTATTTATTACTTATTCAAGTTACAAATATTACATATGCATTTGCATAGATGTAAAAATGTACGCTAGCTTATTGCTCTGTTATTGTAACATGAATCCTTTTGATTTATCAGGTTAAGGAACCCACATTGCTCCATCAATCAACGATCGAACTATTCAAGTAAATAACAAATAAAAATATCAATAAACACAAGTTATGACGTTAACTTTGTTCAAAACTTGTTTTTGTCACAGTTGAGAGGGGGAGAATGACGTTACAACCAACAATTGTGAACTGCTAAGAACGTGTGAAAAATGCAGCATTTTATAAAAACAAATGGCTGTACACTGCCTTGCAGAGGGCGTCGCCGACATCCAACTAATAAGATGGTTTGATTACAGTACACATTTGTCTGCATGAACACACAAACCTGTGCAAATACAGTGAATACATTGCTACACGTACAAAGTAGTATACGTGATTAACAAAATAAGGGTCATCTCAGCTCACAACTATATTGGTCAAGTTTTGGGTGAAGTTGGTGAGGTGATGCTGCCTGTCCTTGAACACACTGAGTAGATCCCTCCTCACCCTGAGACACCACCTCACGCACCTTCCTCATCCACTGATCATGTTCTAAAAATAACAAACACAAAAGAAAATGCAAGCACAATCATTAAATTGCACACATTCAACTTTTCTTATTCTTGGTTGAAATACATTCTATTATATTTTTAATTCAGGTTTTTAAAAATGCTTACTGATATGTTTTCTGGTCAGATGTCTGACACCGTTTTCTTGTGGCCAGTGTGTCAGTGTCTGGTTTTAGGTCTTGTGCTGAGGAAATCCGTAAACCTGCGTGGAGGTTGGCATCGGTGATGCGTGATCTGTGCCTGGTCTTGTTTAGATTCATGATTGAAAACATCTGTTCGCACAGATAGGTGCTCCCAAACATGGACAGAACACGGGCAGCATGAAGTCAGAGCTGTGACATCAAACCAGGGGGCAGTAGATGGTAAAAGTCCTCAATTGCTGCATCCTGGAACTTTGCTCTCAGGCCACCATTGTTTTGAAGCCCAATTAACTCCATTTAAAGGTGATGGGGTGCACTGCAGACATCAGTGCTGAAAGGACTGGCAAAGATGGCAAAGCCTGAGTGCTGTGCTTTAAAGTCAGAGAAGCACCGATCAAACTCATTCATTAATCGGCTCAGTTTAGTAGCCAACCGAGCACATGAAAAAGCACCGGGAACTGAGGCTGAGATGCTCTGACAAACAGGAAAGTGGGCAAGATTGTCCTGTTTCACTTGGGACTTCCATAGGTCAAGTTTTCACTGGAAAGTTGTGATCATGTCGGACATCTGTGTGATGACTTGTTTGCGTCCCTGCAGCCTCTGATTCAGTTGGGCGAGATGCTCGGTTATGTCACACAACATAGCAAAGTCACACAGCCAGTTTGGATCTGACCGTTCAGACAAGGGTTTTCCTTTACTTTGCATGAAAAGAGCAATTTCTTCCCTAAGCTCAAAAAATCGTTGAAGGAATTTGCTCCTACTCAGCCACTTTACTTCTGTATGGTACGGCATGTCTCCATGCTCCGAGCCCATGTCTCCATGCTCCGAGCCCACCTCCTGCAAGAACAGCTGGAACTGGCGGTGATTCAGGCCATGCGCCCGAATGAAGTTCATTGTTTTCATGACTGTGGTCATGATCTCCTCCAGCTCCAGAACCTTTCCACACAGAGCTTCTTGATGGATAATGCAATGATACGTTATCAGAGGCGTGTGACAGTTACTTTTTCTCCTTCATTAGTCCAACCAAGCCTGTTTTTTCCTCCACACATTGCAGGTGCACCATCAGTAGTTAGTCCCACCAACTTCTCCCAAGGTAATTCATTTTTACTTACGGACTTGTCCACTGCATCAGAAATGTCCTTTCCCGTTGTTGTCCCAATGCATGGCAACTACATCCGAGAGCTGCTCAGTGCCCGAGAGCTCCGACTTCACCAAGCTTATAAAGACGGAAAGCTGCACCATGTCTGTGCTGTCTGTGTTTTCATCAGCAGCTATTGAAAGGCCAGATAACTGCGCGCCTCCTTGGTCAGCTGTGTTGCCAGATTTCCTGCTGGTTCCTTAACTCTGTCCGTGATGGTGTTTCTAGACAAACTGACATTATGAAAAGTTTGTATCTGGTCGGGACACACCTGCTCACACACCTGCTCACACACCTGCGCACACATCTGCTCACACTCACACACCTGCTCACACATCTGCTCACACACCACACATCTGCTCACACATCTGCTCACACTCACACATCTGCTCACACTCACACACCTGCTCACACATCTGCTCACACTCACACACCTGCTCACACTCACACACCTGCTCACACACCTGCTCACACATCTGCTCACACTCACACACCTGCTCACACATCTGCTCACACTCACACACCTGCTCACACATCTGCTCACACTCACACATCTGCTCACACACCTGCTCACACATCTGCTCACACTCACACACCTGCTCACACATCTGCTCACACTCACACACCTGCTCACACATCTGCTCACACTCACACACCTGCTCACACATCTGCTCACACTCACACATCTGCTCACACATCTGCTCACACTCACACATCTGCTCACACTCACACACCTGCTCACACATCTGCTCACACTCACACATCTGCTCACACTCACACACCTGCTCACACATCTGCTCACACTCACACATCTGCTCACACATCTGCTCACACTCACACATCTGCTCACACTCACACACCTGCTCACACATCTGCTCACACTCACACATCTGCTCACACTCACACACCTGCTCACACATCTGCTCACACTCACACATCTGCTCACACTCACACACCTGCTCACACATCTGCTCACACTCACACACCTGCTCACACTCACACACCTGCTCACACATCTGCTCACACTTCTTCAGCACGCACTGATTCAAAAATGCACCTCTGAGAGACTTTGAAGTGCATGCGATTTCTTCAGCTACAATAAAGTGAGCTTTCACTGCTGCATGGGTTTTGGCTGTAGCTCTTGTGAACATATTTTTGGCTGTAGCTCTTGTGAACATGTTCTGCTGCGACTGCAATTTGCCTTTTAATTCTTGGACAATTTGTAGCTTTTCTCGGAGGCTAAATTTGGCACACTTAGCTCCGTGTTTGGTTTCAAGTTCAAGTCAACTTTATTATCAATAATGCCATATGTGCAGGACATACAGAGAATTGAAATTGCGTTTCCCTCTTATCCGTGGTGCAAACAGTAATAAACATGAAATATAAAATATAGGTAAAAGATATAAACTTAAAAAAGGTGTATATATATATATATATATATATATATATATATAAACTTAAAAAAGGTGTATATATATATATGCACACACAAGCTAAAGCTATCTAAGAAAAGACAGTGGCAATCCAGAAAGTATAAATATGGCAAATGTGGCAGTGTGAACAGAATTAACGTTATAAATGTGACTGTAGAACCAGAGCAGGTGGGTGGAGCACAGAAGCACGGCAGGCCAGAACTGAGTTCTCAGAAACTTTTATTTTTTCCATTGTATATGTGGCTTTTCAGCTTATTCACTCTCTCACATGTGCACACAAACATGCATTCTGGTCGGGAGAGAGCTCCCTTTCTCTGCTCTCTCTCCTTTTATAGGGCGCGGTCACTAGGGAAGACACACAGACACAGGTTAATTCACGTCAGGTGCAGTGATTCTGCCACTTACCTTCCCTGACTCCACCCTCCATTCATAGACCTACGCTTGACCACGCCCCCGCTGCCACATACCCCCACCACCCGACTCAGGCCGGGGAGCCGTCTGGCCTGCAGCTGACTCCCCCCTTGACGGGAGAGGAAATCCGCCATGACCATCTGCGCCCCGGCCTGTGGACCACCTTGAACTTAAACGGCTGGAGTGCCAGATACCAATGGGTGATCCGCATGTTGGCATCCTTCATGCGGTGGAGCCACTGGAGGGGTGCGTGGTCTGAACAGAGGGTGAAAGAGCATCCCAGTTGGTAGTAGCGGAGAGCGAGGACCGCCCACTTGATGGCGAGGCACTCCTTTTCTATGGTGCTGTACCAGCCCTCATGCACCGACAGCTTCCGGCTGATGTACAGCACTGGACGGTCCTCCCCCTCCACCTCCTGGGACAGAACAGCCCCCAGCCCTCTGTCCGATGCGTCCATCTGCAAAACAAAGGGGAGAGAAAAGTCAGGGGAGTGTAACAGTGGCCCCCCACACAGTGCAGCCTTTACCTCAGAGAAAGCCCACTGGCATTGCTCTGTCCACTGGACTGGATCTGGTGACCCCTTTTTGGTGAGATCAGTCAGCGGGCTGGTGACATCCGAATAATTAGGTATAAACCTACGATAGTAGCCAGCCAGCCCCAGGAACTGTCTCACCCCCTTTCTGGTCTTGGGCCTCAGGCAGGCCGCAATCACTGCTGTCTTATTGATTTGGGGACACAACTGCCCATTGCCCAAGTGGAAGCCCAGATACCGTACTTCCACCCACCCAATCGCACACTTCTTCAGGTTGGCTGTGAGACCCGCTCGCCTCAGCGACCTAAGGACGGCCCTTAGGTGTTTTAGGTGTCGCGGCCAGTCATTACTATAAATAATGATGTAGTCCAAGTATCTGGCCGCGTAAGTGGCATGGGGTTGGAGGACCCTATCCATAAGCCGCTGGAACGTAGCGGGCACCCCAAACAGCCCAAACGGAAGTGTGACGAACTGGTGTAAGCCAAACGGTGTGGAAAAGGCCGTTTTCTCTCGGGATAGCGGAGTCAAGGGGATCTGCCAATATCCCTTTGTCAAATCCAGTGTTGAATAAAAATGATCCATGCCTAGTCGATCAAGCAACTCGTCAATACGAGGCATTGGGTACACATCGAATTTAGACACCGCGTTGACTTTTCTATAGTCCACACAGAACCGGACCGACCCGTCGGCCTTGGGAACCAAGACCACCGGGCTGCTCCAGTCACTGTGGGACTCCTCGACGATGCCCATTTCGAGCATGGCCTCGAGTTCTTCCTGAACCACCTTTTTTTTGTGTTCAGGCAGTCTGTAAGGGTGGCTGCGCACTACCACCCCTGGGGGCGTCTCAATGTGGTGTTCTATGAGGTGGGTGTGGCCAGGCAGGGGCGAGAATACGTCAGAAAATTCTGTCTGTAACTGGGCGACCTCCATGAGTTGGGTCGGGGAGAGGTGGTCTCCACAGGGGACCGGAGCGGTGGTCGATGTCAATTTTCCTTTTTGAACCTCTGGCCCCAGCTCCGCCTTCTCTGGAACCACCAACACCAATGCCATGGGGACCTCCTCGTTCCAAAGTCTTAACAGATTGAGGTGGTAAATCTGTAACGCCCCACCCCTGTCCGTTTGCCGCACCTCATAGTTGATGTCCCCAACTCGCCGTGTGACCTCAAAAGGTCCTTGCCACCTGGCAATCAATTTCGAGCTCAACAACATGAGTACTTTATCTCCCGGTGTGAATTCCCTAAGGCGTGCGCCCGTCATACAGACGGACTTGACGCTCTTGGGCCTGCCGCAAATTCTCCTAGGTTAGGTGCGTGAGTGTGTGGAGTTTGGCGTGCAGGTCAATAACATATTGAATTTAATTTTTACTTGTTGAAGGTCCCTCCTCCCAGTTTTCACGCAGCACATCTAGAATGCCACACGGCTTACACCCGTATAATAATGGAGAGAACGGGGAGAACCCCGTGGAGACTTGTGGAACCTTCCCTAACTATGCCCTCCATTCACAGACTAATGCTTGACCATGCCCCTGCTGCCACAGGGAATGACAATATAAACAGAATGAACAATGTAAACGGGAACAGCAGTCTGACAGTATAGTAGGGCAATATAGCGCGATATAAACAGAATTATCAGTATAAATATAAATATGGCAGTATGAGCAGAATTTACAGTGTAAGTATAAATATGGCAGATATGACAGTATAAACAGTATAGCAGTGAAGTCTATCAAAGACAAAAGATGTATAAAGTGTAAACAGTATTGTAAACAGTTTTTACATAGTGCAATTGAATTTCTTTAAAGTTCGTTAAAGTGGCTGGTGACATTTGGTTTGTGTATTAAGGGAAGGGGGTACTGGCCTGGGAGGGAGTTCAGCATCCTGACGGCTTGGTGGATGAAGCTGTCTCTCAGTCTGCTGGTTCTCACCTGGAGGCTTCTCATTCTCCTCCCAGAAGGCAGGAGGCTGAAGAAGTGGTGGTTGGGATGGGTGGACTGCGGGCCAGGCGTGTGTTGTAAATATCTTGAAGGGAGGGTAGGGGGACACCGATGATCTTCTCAGCTGCTCTCACTATGCGCTGCAGGGTCTTCCAGCAGGATGTAGTACAGCCGCCGTACCACACAGTGATGCAGCTGGTCAGGATGCTCTCGGTGGTTCCGCGGTAGAAGGTCTGCATGATAGTAGCTGGTGCTGTAGCTCTTTTCAGTCTGCGGAGGAAGTAGAGGCACTGATGAGCTTTCCTGGCCAGCGATGCAGTGTTGCTGCTCCAGGAGAGATCCTCGGTGAGGTACACACCCAGGAACTTGGTGCTGCTCATTCTCTCCACAGCGGCACCATTGATGGTCAGTGGAGGATGCTGGGTGGAGGCTCTCCGAAAGTCGACAACCATCTCCTTTGTCTTCTCCACGTTAAAACAGAGATTGTTGTCTCTGCACCATGCGGCCAGTTGGCTCACCTCGTCCCTGCAGTATGACTCATCATTGTTGTTAATGAGTCCCACCACAGTTGTGTCATCCGCAAACTTGATGAAGAGGTTGCTGTTGTGTGTTGGTGTGCAGTCGTGGGTCAGCAGGGTGAAGAGAAGGGGGCTGAGCACACATCTTTGGGGGGCACCTGTGTTCAGTATGAAGGTGCTGGATGTGTTGCTGCCGACCTGGACTGCCTGTGGTCTTCCGGTCAGGAAGTCCAGCAACCAGTTGCAGAGGGAGGTGTTAAGTCCTAGACAGTCCAGTTTCTGTATCAGCTGCTGGGGGATGATTGTGTTAAATGCTGAACTAAAGTCTAAGAACAGCATCCGCATGTAAGAGTCCTTAGTGTCCAGGTGAGTGAGAGCTGAGTGGAGAGCGGTGGAGATTGTATCATCAGTGGACCGGTTGGCCTGATATGCAAATTGGTACGGGTCCATGGAGGGAGGGAGGATGGATTTGATGTGCTGCATGACTAACCGTTCGAAGCACTTCATAATGATGGGGGTCAGTGCCACAGGGTGGTAGTCATTGAAGCAGGATGGAGAGGCCTTCTTTGGAACATGGATGATGGTGGTGCTCTTGAAGCAGGTGGGGACAACAGCTTGGTTCAGGGAGGTGTTGAAGATGTCTGTGAGGACATCTGTGAGCTCCTCTGCACAGTCCTTTAGCACACGACCTGGAATGTTGTCAGGTCCTACAGCTTTGCAGGTGTTGATCCTGGAGAGGGATCTCCTCACACTGGCTGGAGACAGGGACAGCACCTGGTCATCCGGAAGGGGTGGTGTCTTCTGTACAGGCGTGCTGTTGTCGGCTTCAAACCATCCAAAGAAGTTGTTCAGACTGTTCAGCAGAGTGATGTCCTTGTCACAGGTCTGTGGTTGAGGTTTATAGTCCGTGATGGTCTGTATCCCCTGCCACAGGCTCCTTGTGTCTCTGCTGTCAGTGAAATGATGGGTTATCCTGCTGCTGTGCTGCCTCTTTGCTAGTCTGATGCCATGGGACAAGTTGGCTCTTGCTGATCTCAGACCAGTCTCATCACCTGCTCTGAAAGCAGCATTCCAGGCTTTCAGTAACCGATAGACTTCCCCCGTCAGCCATGGTTTTTGGTTGGTCCATACTGTGATGGTCTTAATGTCTGTGACATCATCAATGCATTTACTAATGTAGGCTGTAACAGTGTCTGAATACTCCTGGATGTTGATCTGGTGGTTGTAAGTGGCTGCCTGCTTAAACATGTCCCAGTCTGTGATGTTAAAACAGTCCTGAAGTGCTGAGGAAGCACCCTCTGGCCACACCCGTACCTGCTTCTGGACCGGTCTGGTGACTTTGACCTTCGGCCTGTATGCTGACATTAGCATAACAGTGATGTGGTCTGAAGCACCGAGATGGGGGAGGGGTGAGGCCTTGTATGCTCTTCTCAGTGTTGTGTAAACCAGGTCCAGTGTGTTGTTTCTCCGTGTTGCAAAGTCAGTGTGTTGATGTAACTGAGGAAACACTGTTTTGAGATTTGCGTGGTTGAAATCTCCAGCTACGATGAGAAGTCCCTCTGGATGTGCTGTCTGTTGGTTGCTGATGGCGCAGTACAGTTCGCTCAGTGCCTTGTCCCTATCGTTGTTGTTGCAGCTAGGAGGAATGTAAACTGCAACAAGCAGGATGGCAGAAAACTCCCTCGGTAGATAGAAGGGCCAGCACTTGATGATCATAAACTCCACAAGGGGTGAACAGTGTCTGCAAACTACCACAGCATCCTGACACCAAGCATCCCTGATGTAAACACAGACCCCGGCACCATGGGTCTTACCTCCTTCAATAAGGGCTCTGTCTGCTTGGTAGCATGTTAGCCAGTCGAGCTGGATGGCGGAGTCCGGTATGCTGTCGTTGAGCCATGTTTCCGTGAACACAAAACACAGCACTCTCTCACAGCCTGCTGGGTTGCTCTCAAAAGGTGTATATAGTCCAGTTTGTTATCCAAGGAGCATACATTGGTGAGTACGATGAACGGTATAGCCGGCTTGTGTGGATTAGCCACTAGCCTGGCCGGGATACCCCCGTGCTTTCCCCGCTTCTGCCTCCTCTTGCATCGCCTACAGTGCTTCCTCTGCAGGTGTACAGCAGTAGTGGGGGTCGATGTCAAAGCAGGCCGCCAGAGTAGGCCGAGGTCGTGTAGCTCCTTAGTGTGTGTGGCTACCTCCACTGATAGATGGCTCAAAAACTGATGTCAAAAGTGGTGTTTATTACAAAATTCAGTCCAAAGGTAAATAAGGTTACAAAATGTGTCTTTGGAGAACTGTAAACCTTTTACTGTAACTTTAAACTGTAGAAATACGTTACATTTTGGCACCATAAACACTGGGACACCCTTCAAACACCGTAAGAGCTTGGTGACCCTGTCAGCAAGGTGCGCTATCATTTGAACATTAAACGCTAATGTGCAGCTTTGCCCTGACAAGTCTCGTTTTTCTTCCTCTGAAGTGCACATATTAAAATAAGAGTCTCTGTTGCAATACATAATAAAAGTCCTTCTTGAAAGTGCATTAATGTTCTTCAATACATCAATAAAAGTCCTTTTCTATATCTTATAGGTTCAAATGAACAAACTCAAAAGTGTGATTGACAGGGTCATCTACGGCGTGTGCCAGGTTTAACTTACAGAAAAAAGTGTTGCCAATGTCTAAAAGAGTCCCACGGCTGTATGTGCGCCTAGGAATGGACAAATACGACGAAAGCATACAATCACTCAAGCACACCGACAAAGACAAACATGTAAACACCACATTATCGGGACAGAGAGGGGCCACTGTGTCTGCACATGCCGCCATCTTAGAACTTAAAATGCTGAAGTAGATTTTGCACTCTGACGACTGACACTGCCTCATAACACACAAGACACAGCGCTCTTTCTCCTTCAGGCACAAACATATATTCAGCTTCCCATCTTTTCTGAAACTGCCTTCCATCTGCATCAATTTTTCTCTTCCTGGACATTTTCTCAACTATGGATTTATTCATAACTGGGAGTAAAAAGCTGATAAATTATTACAGTAATTAAACACTTGTAGCTACACTGCGACCTAGTGGTGGGATGCTGTCACTTCGCGGGTAAAATAATCGACATGCATTATGGGAGATGTAGTTTATGGTCAATGCACGCTTGAAAGCAGAATACACTTATTTTAAGACAATCATACACCTTTGAAGCTCTCGCGGGCCACATAAAATGACGTGGCGGGCCACATTTGGCCCGCGGGCCTTGAGTTTGACACATGAGCTCTAGAGTTTACACAGAATGGTGCCAAAAACAAAAAAACACTGAGTGAGCGAGTGACAGTTCTGTGGGTGGAAACAAATGCCTTGTTGATAAAAGAGGGTCAGAGGGAAATGGACAGATTGGTTTGAGCTTTTTCCCCAGGAAGGATATAGTAACTCATATAATCACTCTTTACAACCGTGGTGAGCAGAAAAGCATCTCAGCATGCAACAGCAGAAGAACACATTGGGTTCCACTCCTGCAGCCAAGAACAGGGAGCTTAGAATCATCAAATCAAATCAAATCAAGTTTATTTGTACAGCGCTTTTAACAATAAACATTGTCGCAAAGCAGCTTTACAGAATTTGAACGACTTAAAACATGAGCTAATTTTATCCCTAATCTATCCCCAATGAGCAAGCCTGTGGTGACGGTGGCAAGGAAAAACTCCCTCAGACGACATGAGGAAGAAACCTCGAGAGGAACCAGACTCAAAAGGGAACCCATCCTCATTTGGGCAACAACAGACAGCCTGACTATAATATTAACAGTTTTAACAGGTATAACCCTCAACTGTCCTCATGGGGCCGTCCTTCACAGGAGTGGGGCGATAAAACTCCGACCAGACACAGGGCACCAGGATGGATCAAGCAGGTCCGAGGGGCAGAAGAGGCCAGCATCTCAATCCCAGGATCAACATGTAACTCAGAGGGACAGATGGGGGGGGGGAGAAGAGAGAGAGAAAGAAAACACGTTGTTAGGTATGCCCTAAAAATGACAAGTATTAAATCTGTGTGGTAGACTCGCAGAGACGAGAGTCTTTACATCAGGCATGACACACAATGGCATGTTAATATGGTAAAAAATATATCATGACCTGCTCTGGCTGGATGCTTGATTGGGTGATGGGAGCACACTCCTCAGCAATGATGAGATGCAGATGGAACCCTTAGGCCTGGCCAAGACAATTCAGTTACATTTCACCGGGTCTGGGACATGTGACAGAATGTCTGACGGCCGATTCCCTGCAGGCTACGATAGCCAGTCGAGGTCCCCACCGTCTCCACCAAAAGATTTCCTGTTGACTCCATGTAACTCAGAGGGACAGATTTGGGGTGGGGGGGAGAGAAAGAAAACACAGGTGGTTAGGTATGCCCAATGTCACCTGAATAAGTAGGAACAGTATACATATTGCACCGAGTACAAGCAGGGACTCCGGCAACTAACTATGACAGCATAACTAAAAGGAGAGAGCCAGAAGGTAACATAGGCATGAGGGAGCCCCGGGACATAAAGCAGCCAGCCACTACACCGTCAACAAACTCGAGTGAGCAAGCGAGTGGGGACTGACAGCATCCATACATCCCAGTTTACCAAAACACTCTATGTCTGAGGACCCTCCAGATCTACTCCTTTACCTCATAAACACCATTAACAAAAGGCTTGACTAAACAGATATGTTTTCAGCCTAGACTTAAATGCTGAGACTGTGTCTGATTCCTGAACATTACTTGGAAGGCTGTTCCATAACTGTGGGGCTTTGTAAGAAAAGGCTCTGCCCCCTGATGTAGCCTTCACTATACGAGGTACCAGCAGATAGCCTGCACCTTTTGATCTAAGTAGGCGTGGCGGGTCATAGAGGAGCAGAAGTTCACTCAGGTACTGTGGTGCAAGACCATTTAGTGCTTTAAAGGTCAATAGTAGTATTTTATAATCAATACGAAATTTGATTGGGAGCCAATGCAGTGTGGATAAGACAGGCGTGATGTGGTCATATTTTCTAGTTCTAGTAAGGACTCTTGCTGCTGCATTTTGAACTAACTGGAGCTTGTTTATGCACTTATTGGAACATCCAGACAGTAAGGCATTACAATAATCCAACCTGGAGGGAACGAAAGCATGGACTAGTTTTTCTGCATCATGCAATGACATTAATTTTCTTATCTTTGCAATATTTCTGAGATGAAAGAAAGCTATCCGGGTGATGTTATCAATGTGAGTTTCGAATGAAAGACTGGGGTCAATAATCACTCCGAGGTCTTTTACTGCTGCACGTGAAGAAACAGAAAGGCCATCCAGAGTCACTGTGTAATCAGAAAACTTACTTCTAGCTGTATGTGGTCCTAGCACAAGTACTTCAGTCTTGTCAGAGTTAAGCAGAAGGAAATTAATAAGCATCCAGTGTCTAATGTCCTTCACACATTCCTCAATTCTATTAAGCTGGTGTCTCTCATCAGGTTTTGCAGAGACATACAACTGTGTGTCATCAGCATAACAGTGGAAACTAATACAATGTTTACGAATAATGTCGCCCAGAGGTAACATATATAGAGAAAAAAGCAGTGGACCCAAGACAGAACCTTGTGGAACACCAAACTTTACCTCGGTACGTCTAGAAATATCACCATTTATATCAACATACTGATAGCGATCAGTTAAATAAGAGCTGAGCCAGGAGAGGGCCGTTCCCTTAACTCCCACAACATTTTCTAGTCTATCCAGAAGAATGGAATGATCAATGGTATCAAATGCTGCACTAAGGTCAAGCAACACAAGCAGCGAGACACAGCCCTGATCAGACGCCAACAGTAGGTCGTTTACTACTTTAACCAGTGCTGTCTCTGTGCTATGATGAGGTCTAAATCCTGACTGATACATTTCATGGATGTTATTCCTATGTAAATATGAGCATAACTGCTGTGCCACAGCTTTTTCAAGGATCTTGGAGATAAAGGGGAGGTTTGATATTGGCCGATAATTGGACAGCTGACAGGGATCAAGGTCAGGTTTTTTAATCAGGGGTTTGATAACTGCTAGTTTAAAGGATTTGGGTACATAGCCAATCATAAGAGAAGAATTTATTATTTTTAGAAGCGGTTCAATTACTCCAGGCATTATCTGTTTGAATAGATGTGTAGGTAAGGGATCTAGTACGCAAGTTGAGGCTTTTGATGTAGAGATTAATGAAAGTAATTCAGTTTCTTTTAGGGGAGTAAAACATTCTAACTGATGATCTGATACAGTTATATTGTTAACTACAAGGTCACTTTTATTGTCTAACCTTAAATTAGTAGTTTGAATTTTTTGTCGGATATTCTCAATTTTGTCATTAAAAAAATTCATGAAGTCGTTGCTACTACATACTGCAGGTGTGCATGTGTCTATAGTGGACTTATTCCTGGTTAATTTTGCTACAGTATTAAATAGGAATCTAGGATTATTTTTGTTATCTTCTATTAGGGAGGAGAGATATGCTGATCTCGCAGCACTAAGAGCTTTTCTATACTTCAGGAAGCTCTCCTTCCACGCTAATTTGAACACTACCAATTTTGTTTGACGCCATTTACGTTCCAATTTTCGAGTGGTCTGTTTTAATGTGCGAGTGTCATCATTATACCAGGGTGCTAATTTTTTCTCTCTGACCATTTTCCTTTTAAGAGGAGCTACATTATCTAAAGTATGGCGGAACGTTGACTCTAAGCATTCAGTTGCCTGATCAAGTTCTGCAGGGGCTGACAGTGACCCAATCAAAGTTGACAGCTCTGGGAGATCATTTATAAAGCTCTGTGCAGTAGTTGACGTGAAAGTACGTTTAATACAGTAGCGTGGTGAGGTGCATATATTATTACTCAGACATATTTTGAATGAGATGAGACAATGATCTGAGATAACTTCAGACTGTGGAAGTATGACTATATTGTCTACGTTTAATCTGAATGTTAGTATTAGATCAAGGGTGTGACCACCATTATGGGTCGGTCCTATGACATTCTGCTTAATCCCGACTGAATCTAAGATGGACACAAACGCTGTTTTTAAAGGGTCTTCTGGGTTATCGAAGTGAATATTAAAATCTCCGACAACTAAAGCTTTGTCTAAGGAAATAACCAGATCTGAGATAAAATCTGCAAATTCAGAAAGAAACTCAGAATATGGCCCCGGGGGCCTGTAAATAATAAGCAATGGAATTAACTGGGTAGACTTATTTTTTGAGGCTACATACATTATATGCGTATGAAGAACTTCAAATGTATTAAATTTATAACCAGGTTTTTGTGTTACACCTAGATAATCGTTATAAATAACCGCGACGCCTCCTCCTCTGCCAGTTAGACGAGGCTGGTGTATATAACTGTATCCAGGAGGACTCGCTTCATTTAATGCTATATATTCATTTGGCTTAATCCATGTTTCTGTTAAACACAGTACATTAAACTCCTGATCAGTAATGAGTTCATTAACCATTAGCGCTTTAGATGTAAGAGATCTAATATTTAATAGCCCCACCTTTAGATCAAAGGTGCTGGCAGCAGCTGTACAGTCAGTATGATCTAATTTTATATTGATGAGGTTACTGGAACAAACTCTCTGAAAATTTCTACCTTTTTGCTGAGCTCGGGGAACAGACACAGTCTCGATGTAGTGGGCCCTGAGTGACGACTCTGTGCAGCTAGCAGACAGTCGGTTTAGCCTGTTCGTCTGCTCCCTGGCCTTGGCTCTGGATTGTCAGAAATTAACTAGGCCTGTTCTGAGACTATGACCTATGCTGCAGGAAATGAGAGCAGCACCTTCCCGAGTGGGATGGATACCGTCCCGCCCTAACAGGCCAGCAGTGCCCTCAAAATTAGCCCAATTATCTATAAAGCCCACACTGTTTTCAGAGCACCACCTGGACAGCCAGCAGTTCAGCGACCATAACCTGCTGTAAGCTACATCGCCACGCCGCATTGGGATGGGGCCAGAGCATACTACAGCATCGGACATCGCCTTCGCTAATTTAAACACCTCTACAAAGTTACTCTTAGTAACCTCAGACTGACGAAGGCGTATATCATTAGCTCCTGCATGGATAACTATCTTTGAGAACCTGTGCTTGCCTAGGACCCTAAGATTACCTGCTATGTCCGGCACCCTGGCTCCCGGTATACACCTGACTAAAGCTGCTGGTGCCGCTAAAGGCTGAGCTAATTTCACGTGCCGTATGATAGAGTCCCCTATAACCAGAGCTCTTTCAGGTTTCTCAGTGGGTGCATCACTAAGGAGAGCAAACCTGTTCGACACGTGATGCGGAGAGGAGTGGTGCTCCCGTGGGCGAGCCTCAGCGGTTGCTTTGGCTCTACGCTTATGCCAATCAAGAATCAACAAGAAGTTCCTACTAAAGCGATAATAAAAATAAAATCCCATGCTGGATTGAAGATATGAAGTTTATCTTCTCATGTTGAAAAACTCACATTTATATATATATATATATATATATATATATATATATATAAAGAGAGGGAGAGAGAGAGAGGATATTACATGGTGACATGGTGGTGTGAAAGATCTGAAGTCTATCTTCAAGTGGTGAATGTATATATCATGAGTAAGTGAGTGAACAAGTGAAAATATTTTCAATATGAGAAAATAAACGGGCGGCACGGTGGTGTAGTGGTTAGCGCTGTCGCCTCACAGCAAGAAGGTCCGGGTTCAAGCCCCGGGGCCGGCGAGGGCCTTTCTGTGCGGAGTTTGCATGTTCTCCCCCGTGTCCGCGTGGGTTTCCTCCGGGTGCTCCGGTTTCCCCCACAGTCCAAAGACATGCAGGTTAGGTTAACTGGTGACTCTAAATTGAGCGTAGGTGTGAATGTGAGTGTGAATGGTTGTCTGTGTCGATGTGTCAGCCCTGTGATGACCTGGCGACTTGTCAGGGTGTACCCCGCCTTTCGCCCGTAGTCAGCTGGGATAGGCTCCAGCTCGCCTGCGACCCTGTAGAACAGGATAAAGCGGCTACAGATAATGAGATGAGATGAGATGAGATGAGATGAGATGAGATGAGATGAGATGAGAAAATAAACTTCATATCTTCTCCCCACTGTGTAATGTTCTTTATGTTATATGGACACACCCACAACCCCCCCCCCCCCCCCCCCCCCCCGCAAGTGAATCAAAAGAATTTTCATTTTGAAACGGTTCACCATTTTGACAACACGCATCTAACCAGCAAGAAAACCCTGGGAGTGACATCATCAGAGTGAAATATCGGAAAATATGTCTGTCAGATCTGTGATGTATTTCGTATGAAAAATGTGAGTTTTTCAACATGAGAAGATAAACTTCGTATCTTCAATCCAACATGTGATTTTCTTTTTATTATATCGACACATTCACAAACAAAAAGTCCCCAAATTTATCAAAACAATTCACTTATCGATTTCCTCCTGAGGGACAGATAGAGATTTCTGTCCTGGTTTTGGTTCTCCATGTCCTGGATAGAGCTCGGATGAAAAATACCAGTGGTGTATTTATATATATTTCTAAAATAGAATGTTAATTTTGTATTTGATTGTTCAGTGATGATGTGGGGTTTATGGTTTATAATTTATAATTGACTCAGTAAACAGATGATTTGTTCATACTGAAAAATTGATATTGTTCTTAAAGTAAAATCAGTTCACTGACAGTTTTGAGAAAAATATACACAGGAAATCAAACAAAACCTTTTATACCACATGCTGCTTAAATAATAATGTCATTTTTAATAAAGATGAAATTTCAGACAAATCTTTCAGATATTAAAAGTTGTTATTTCTGAAGGTTGAACTCAGCAGGGCGGAGTCTTGTCTAATTACAGATTACAGACTCCGTCTTGTGACGTTTATTAAACTCTTTAGTCTCCTGTCTCTCCTCCTGTGTGCAGACTGTGATGCTGTCCTGCGTCCTGCTCCTCATCTCTGTCTCCATCTCCGTGTCCTCATGCTGTCGCTTGGCTCCAGTCACTGAATGTAAGCAGCCTCCGTTCGTTCCGGGTCACAACCTGTTGGGTGAGGGCTTCGACATTGTGCGCATGAAGACCACAGGTGCATATGTGGTGGACACGCAGGGCTACATGATCGGTGGCCTGCACGGAAACTGCACCATCTGCAAGAATGTTCTGCTCAACCGAGAGGAGAAACTGCCGTCTGCTGTCACCGACTGGCGCGTGAAGGTCAACTGCAAACGCAGCGTCAGCGCCCAAGTGATGGAGTCGAGCATGTCCGTGCTGAAGCAGAGCACCGAATCCACCAGTGTGAGCTGGAAGGTGGGTCTCGGTCTGCCCCAGGTGGCCGGACTAGCGGTTGGTGGCACACAGTCCAAATCATCCAGGTTTGCACGTTCACATGCCTCCCAGGACAAGTTCTTCTACACCAGCCACAAGTTCTCCTGCCGCTACTACACGTAAGTGTGTGTGTGTGTGTGTGTGTGTGTGTGTGTGTGTGTGTGTGTGTGTGTGTTTAGTTGCACCATAAACATGGACAGCACTTCCCATAATAACTAGAGCAGACTCACTGTGTTGAGTGTGTTGGTGATCTGTGGCTTTGACATGATGCCACGTTAGAAAGTTGATTTTTCTGTTTCTTTCTGAAGTGAGAGGATGAAGGAGCAGGAACACATCACACTTTACACCAACAAATACTGAAACTCAGTAGGGATCAACTTCCACAAATAAGAATTGAAGTTCTGAACAGATTTCTGGGATGTTGAGGGTGTTTGATTTTGGTTTGGTACGCTGATGAGAGGAAACTGAACGTCTGCTGAAAATAAAATGTTTGATCGTCCCTTTAGTAACTGAGATCATTATCTCTCATCTCATTCATTATCTCTAGCCGCTTTATCCTTCTACAGGGTCGCAGGCAAGCTGGAGCCCATCCCAGCTGACTACGGGCGAAAGGCGGGGTACACCCTGGACAAGTCGCCAGGTCATCACAGGGCTGACACATAGACACAGACAACCATTCACACTCGCATTCACACCTACGGTCAATTTAGAGTCACCAGTTAACCTAACCTGCATGTCTTTGGACTGTGGGGGAAACCGGAGCACCCGGAGGAAACCCACGCGGACACGGGGAGAACATGCAAACTCCACACAGAAAGGCCCTCGCTGGTCACGGGGCTCGAACCCGGACCTTCTTGCTGTGAGGCGACAGCGCTAACCACTACACCACCGTGCCGCCTGAGATCATTATATTTTGATATAATAATGTTGGATGATACTTTATTATCTCAGACAGCAGGAAATAAATCAGCATACATACTGAGTGGTCAAAGTTTTATCTCATCAATATTTACAGTGGAAAAGATCAGTTTAATTTAGTGTTGTCAAGCGATTAAAATATTTAATCGCGATTAATGTCGCGACAGTCATAGTTAACTCGCGATTAATCGCAATTTAATCGCAAATTTTTGTCACATAAAAAACCATTGTAATTCTCTTATCAGCATAAAAAAGTGAATGGGCTTGCTTTGTACCAATGTTTTTTTTTTATTGCAAAGCATAACACGTCTTGACACAGCCACTGCAAAGTGAAACCTAAGCCGAGCACCGGCGCGGGGCTAGCAAGAGAACCATGAGTGAAATGATCGACTGTTTGAGTTAGTCTACAAGTCTAATCAGAGAGACAGGTTACACAGTGACGGTAGGCTTGACATGCTTGATTATAATATAAAGTACACTATTATATTAAGTTTAAGTTGTTTGTTGATAAATATTGCATTGAATCTGATCTTTACTGTTTCAGCTCACTTAACACATTTTGTACTTTTACACTTTCTGCCTGTTGATGCGTCGCGCTGTCCAATCAGAGGCGGCCAAATTTGCATATTACAGGAAGGATTTCTGGGATAGCATTGAGTTTACAGTTCAGAGGGATCTGGCTTCTTTAGACGCTGTCTTCTTAAAACTGAATAAATATTTAAAAAGAGCCAAATGAGCCAGTCTTTTGAACGGCTCTTTTCAAAGAACGTATCACAAAGATGCGGATCCCATTAAAGAGCCATAAATCCCATCTCTACTAGCGCGCCCTGCCCGCGCTGGTTCTTTGGGGGGGGAAAGGAGGGCAGAGGACTCTGGCTGTGCAGGGCGTGGCATTACAGTCTAGCTGCTATCGGTTTTCTAAGCAAAGTCTCTGTTCCAAGTTCCTGGCAGTTTCAAAAGCTTATGAAAAACCTACGTCATGTCACAGAGCGTTAATCTCGCGATAAAAAAAATTATCGCCGTTAAAATTGAGTCAAGTTAACGCGTTAATAACGCGACATTTTTGACAGCACTAGTTTAATTAAATACAAAATTAATTATTCACCTCACGTTAATATGAAACAAACACTGAGACACTGAGATAAATACTGAGATCAAAAAATGAGCTTAAACAGGAACGGAACTGAACTCATCCCCTGTGTAAATCGTTGAGAAACCCAAGGATGTGATTTTGCCGGCGATAAAAGTTTCAGACTCAGGAGGATGAGATCAGATCCATCTGCTGATTGGTCGAGTTTGAGTGTATAATCATCTCCTGCTTTGACGCGTGTGACCTTGTGCTGCTTTCTGTCCTGGATACAGGACACTTCGTCCAATGGTCAAGACATTTCGTCCAAAGCCTTTTTCATAGGCACTATCAATTATTTTATATTTCAGGTATTTGTTTGTTTGAAAAAAGGAGAAATTCTGAACGGAATCTGACCAAAGCAAAACACATTTTTGCAGCGTGTAGTTTAACCAGCCGCCACTCGCCAAACACGAGCTGTGAAATCTAATGGTGGGTAAAGATTGCCCCGGACTCGTCTTTCTCAGCAAGTGTGTTCAAAACGATGGGTTCCTACCTAGTATTCATGTAAAATCCAATAAATATTCGACAAAAACTCCTTCCTCACGCAGGACTCTCGGGGTCGCTCCGGACTGCGCGTGCCTTATTAAGACCTGGCTATATGATGAAATAAGCGGCTTCACTGGACTCAAAGCTCAGAGAACAGCCTGTAATGGTGAGGGTCTACTGGTTTACGCCCCTTACACCGCTCTTTTGTGTCGAAGCGCTCGTACTACGGCACTCGTTTGCTTTACAAAAATTGTTTATTTCTATTTATTACGTGGAGATGCAGTCATAAACCTGCTTAATACACTCCCTTAAATTAATTATGCTTTGTTTATATCTCCATTGTGTTGCACATATTGTCACCACATATAAAATAATTGATAGTGTGTATGAAAAAGGCTTTGGACGAAATGTTTCAAATACTGGACGAAATGGTCATTGGATGAAGTGTCCTGATCCCGACGCGTCTCGTCCTGTCCGCGTCGTGGCGTGGCATGGTGAGGGACAGCAGCAGGTGAAGAGCTCCTGTGGAACTGTGGCTCGCTCTGCATTCTGAGCTGTACGCTGAGTGAAGCGCTCATGATTTCTGCCTGATCCTGTTTGAGACGCACATCTCAGCTCACAGGCTTGTCTTTACGGTTTCAGTGTTTTGTCTCTAAAAACTTTATGGATTTTGATGGTTTCATTCTTCCTGCAGCCTTTAACTCACCAAACAAAACACAGCGCCACCTGCACGAGCCACTGCTTGTCATAATTCTGTTTCTCTTGTATAGTTTTACAGCCTTTTACAGGAAGAGGAAATTTCACTCCAATTATTAATGCTAGCACCAATTATTTACACGAGCCAGAGACAGAATTTACAGAATTTGTGGAAATTGGACACACAACATGATCAAATTTTTCACTGGCTACACCGAGTGTTCATTCATTCATTCATTCATTCATTCATTCTTCTCCTTATTATTATTATTATTATTATATTTTTCATGATTTGAAACAATAATTTGCTTTTTTGTTATTTTCCCACAGTTTTCTGTGTTATGTTTTACCATTTGCTTTTTTTTTTTACTTATTATTTATCGTAAAGGACCCACCGGTTGAGAAACACTCAGAGAACCAATATGGCGTCTAATTGTGCTGGAAATAAACAGCTCACGTCTCATTATTATCTGATGTCTGTTGCACTTCCCTCTAAACTTTCAAAAGAATTGTTCCTGGAACTGGAACCACAGACTCGATGTATGAAGCGCAGCACCTTCACTCTCACTTTTATTATTTATAACCGTCTCCTTCCCCCACTTCAGTCTTCAGATGTTAAACTCAGCTGAAATAGCTACAGGAGGCCGAGTTCCTGACAGTGTGTTACACAGTGCGTCTCTTATTGTATGTTAATTGTGTGAATGAACATCATCAAACACACACACACATCTCATCCTACTAAAACACTCTGGATATGAGCTCGGCTCTGTGTTTTCTCCTGATCGCATGTCATACGTCCACAGAGCGCTGTTCTTCACAGCCTGAGTGTTATTACTGAAAGAGAACTTTCTGAAAGTTGTTTAAGTCTTCATCAGTTTGATCCGATAGACGTAAAGATAATGAAGCCAGATGAGGAGGGGTTCCCTTTTCAGTCTGGTTTCTTTCAGTGGTGTCCTCATGTCGTCTCAGGGAGTTTTCCTCACCACCGTTGCCTCGTGGTTTGTTCATTAGGGATAATATACCGGTATATCAGTGTTCAGCGTAAATGAGTACACCCCCTTTGAAAAGTAACATTTTAAACAATATCTCAATGAACACAAACAATTTCCAAAATGTTGACAAGACAAAGTTTAATATAACATCTGTTTAACTTATAACGTGAAAGTAAGGTTAATAATATAAACTTAGATTACACATTTTTCAGTTTTACTCAAATTAGGGTGGTGCAAAAATGAGTACACCCCACAACAAAAACTACTACATCTAGTACTTTGTATGGCCTCCATGATTTTTAATGACAGCACCAAGTCTTCTAGGCATGGAATGAACAAATTGGCGACATTTTGCAACATCAATCTTTTTCCATTCTTCAACACCGACCTCTTTTAGTGACTGGATGCTGGATGGAGAGTGATGCTCAACTTGTCTCTTCAGAATTCCCCAAAGAAAATAATTTCTTTACACCACAAAGGTGAAGGCGACAAGATCAGCAAAGCTTTACTTATCAGGCAGAATACTGTAGCAAAAGTGGTACAAAAATTTAAGAAAGATGGAACTGCAACCATCTCACAGAGACGTCCAGGTCGTCCACGGAAGTTAACACCTTGACAGGAGCGTCTTCTGATGAGAAGGGTTGAAGAAAATCGGCATGCAAGTTCACTGCAGTTATATAAAGAAGTAGAAAGCCAAACTGGGGTGACTATTTCTCGTGACACAATATGGCGTACGCTGCAGAGGAATGGCATGCATGGATGCCGTCCACGAAAGAAGCCTCTCCTAAAGCCCAGGCACAAAAAAGCCCGCCTAGAGTTTGCTGACAAAGATGAAGACTACTGGGACTCTATACTCTGGAGTGATGAGACCAAGATAAATGTTGTTGGAACTGATGGCTTCAAAACTGTATGGCGTCGCAAAGGTGAGGAATACAAAGAAAAATGCCTGGTGCGTACGGTGAAACATGGTGGTGGCAGTGTCCTTATGTGGGGCTGCATGAGTGCTGCTGGTGTCGGGGAGCTGCATTTCATTGATGGCATCATGAATTCACAGACGTATTGCTCTATACTGAAAGAGAAGATGCTACCATCACTCCGTGCCCTTGGTTGTCATGCACATTTCCAACATGACTAAACACACATCTAAGGCCACTGTTGGATTTCTGAAGAAGAACAGGGTGAAAGTGATTCAGTGGCCAAGTATGTCTCCTGATCTGAACCCAATCGAACACCTATGGGGAATTCTGAAGAGACGAGTTGAGCATCGCTCTCCATCCAGCATCCAGTCACTAAAAGAGGTCGTTGTTGAAGAATGGAAAAAGATTGATGTTGCAAAATGTCGCCAACTTGTTCATTCCATGCCTAGAAGACTTGGTGCTGTCATTAAAAATCATGGAGGCCATACAAAGTACTAGATGGAATAGTTTTTGTTGTGGGGTGTACTCATTTTTGCACCACCCTAATTTGAGTAAAACTGAAAAATGTGTAATCTAAGTTATATTATTAACCTTACTTTCACGTTATAAGTTAAACAGATGTTATATTAAACTTTGTCTTGTTAACATTTTGGAAATTGTTTGTGTTCATTGAGATATTGTTTAAAATGTTACTTTTCAAAGGGGGTGTACTCATTTACGCTCAGCACTCTGTGTGTATATATGTGTGTGTGTGTGTGTATATATATATATATATATATACACACACACACACACACACACACACACACATATATATATATATATATATATATATATATATATATATATATATATATATATATGCTGGAGGGACTATGTCTCTCGGCTGGCCTGGGAACGCCTCGGTGTTCTTCCCGAGGAGCTGGCCGAGGTGTCTGGGGAAAGGGAAGTTTGGGCTTCCATGCTTAGACTGCTGCCTCCGCGACCCGGTCCTGGATAAGCGGAAGAAGACGAGACGAGACGAGATATATATATATATATATATATATATATATATATATATATATATATATACTACCGTTCAAAAGTTTGGGGTCACCCAGACAATTTTGTGTTTTCCATGAAAAGTCACACTTTTATTTCCCACCATAAGTTGTAAAATGAATAGAAAATATAGTCAAGACATTTTTCTGGCCATTTTGAGCATTTAATCGACCCCACAAATGTGATGCTCCAGAAACTCAATCTGCTCAAAGGAAGGTCAGTTTTATAGCTTCTCTAAAGAGCTCAACTGTTTTCAGCTGTGCTAACATGATTGTACAAGGGTTTTCTAATCATCCATTAGCCTTCTGAGGCAATGAGCAAACACACTGTACCATTAGAACACTGGAGTGAGAGTTGCTGGAAATGGGCCTCTATACACCTATGGAGATATTGCACCAAAAACCAGACATTTGCAGCTAGAATAGTCATTTACACATTAGCAATGTATAGAGTGGATTTCTGATTAGTTTAAAGTGATCTTCATTGAAAAGAACAGTGCTTTTCTTTCAAAAATAAGGACATTTCAAAGTGACCCCAAACTTTTGAACGGTAGTGTACATATATACATATACACATATACACACACACACACACACATATATATATATATATATATATATATATATATATATTAGTGCTGTCAAAAATGTCGCGTTATTAACGCGTTAACTTGACTCAATTTTAACGGCGATAATTTTTTTATCGCGAGATTAACGCTCTGTGACATGATGTAGGTTTTTCATAAGCTTTTGAAACTGCCAGGAACTTGGAACAGAGACTTTGCTTAGAAAACTGATAGCAGCTAGACTGTAATGCCACGCCCTGCACAGCCAGAGTCCTCTGCCCCCCCCCAAGAACCAGCGCGGGCAGGGCGCGCTAGTAGAGATGGGATTTATGGCTCTTTAATGGGATCCACATCTTTGTGATACGTTCTTTGAAAAGAGCCGTTCAAAAGACTGGCTCATTTGGCTCTTTTTAAATATTTATTCAGTTTTAAGAAGACAGCGTCTAAAGAAGCCAGATCCCTCTGAACTGTAAACTCAATGCTATCCCAGAAATCCTTCCTGTAATATGCAAATTTGGCCACCTCTGATTGGACAGCGCGACACATCAACAGGCAGAAAGTGTAAAAGTACAAAATGTGTTAAGTGAGCTGAAACAGTAAAGATCAGATTCAATGCAATATTTATCAACGAACAACTTAAACTTAATATAATAGTGTACTTTATATTATAATCAAGCATGTCAAGCCTACCGTCACTGTGTAACCTGTCTCTCTGATTAGACTTGTAGACTAACTCAAACAGTCGATCATTTCACTCATGGTTCTCTTGCTAGCCCCGCGCCGGTGCTCGGCTTAGGTTTCACTTTGCAGTGGCTGTGTCAAGACGTGTTATGCTTTGCAATAAAAAAAAAACATTGGTACAAAGCAAACCCATTCACTTTTTTATGCTGATAAGAGAATTACAATGGTTTTTTATGTGACAAAAATGTGCGATTAAATTGCGATTAATCACGAGTTAACTATGACAGTCGCGACATTAATCGCGATTAAATATTTTAATCGCTTGACAGCACTAATATATATATACACACACACACACACATATATACACATATGTGTGTGTGTGTGTGTGTGTACAAAAGTCATGAATAGAATCATGCAATTGATCCATAGTTCAGAAAGAATTCTTCTATGTGAAGCAAACCTGTGATGATAAGCCCCACCTCAAAAGAGTCCAGAATCAGTCCTGAGTGTGCATCAGTGTGCCAAAACATCCTTAACCACCCCACAAGACTTTTTAGATGTGTGTAGAATTTTAGATGTGTGTAGAAGTGTGTAGAGGTGTGTAAAAATGTGTAGAAGTGTTCAGGTCTTGATGGAAGCCAGAAAATGGAGGCTTTATGGTGGAAGCGGGTGAATGATCCCACACTCTCAGGCCATGGCAACTCTTGTCAGCTGATGATTTAAAGGGAATTACCTGAGTATCTGTTGCTGTAACACAGCTGTGTGTGGGGTTGAAATACAGATCTGTAGATTTTCCTCTGTAGACTTTATTTATGAACAGGTTCATAAAAACTGTTTACAATAACGGAGCAGTGTTACTTGTACTTGTGTTAATTTTTCAGGCCTTGTGTGCAGTTTTTCTGCAGAAGCTCCAGAGACAAACTGCTGTCGGAGCACTGTGGTGGTTTCACACACACTCACTTTAAAGTGTGTGTTCAGCAGCTCAGAGCTGGAGTTAGTCACTTTTAGAGGCGAGTGTGAAATGCTGACTCAAGATGTCCGGTTCGAGCAACTGTGGTACAGGGTGTAGCAGGCAGTGAAATTCTTACTATGTGTTTCCTCCAGTAACAACAGACACAACAGCAGAAAGATGAGTGATGAGCTCGAACGGCCAGCGTCACAGTGTTGAGATAAAACACCACACACACAGCTGATATTCAGGGTGCTGGATGATGAGTCATTTGAAGGGTCTCTGAAATCAAAGCTGGTGTTTCAGTGCTTTTCTATTCATACCTGTTTTCAACATTTAGAAAAAAAGGTTTTGGAGATTTTCTCATATTTAGTTTATAGTTTGTGGCTATAAATCTTTTGCTGATTCTGTACTAGTTTCATGGCCATCCAGTTAAACACTTTGTAGAGTGGATCTGCCCCAGTGCTTGGAGTAGATGAGTGTAGAGTTGAGTAGAAGTGGGGAAAAGTGTGTAAAGGAGTGTAGAATTGTGTGGCGTTACGTAGAAGTGTGTTGAAGTGTGTAGAGCTGAGTAGAGGTGCATAGATGTGTTTCAATGTCTTTAGAGTTGTGTAGAGGTGGTTGGAGATGTGTAGAAGTGTGGAAAAGTGTGTACAGGTGTGTAGAGTTGTGTAGAAGTGTGTAGATGTGTTTAAATGTGTGTAAAGGTGTGTGGAGTTGTTTGGATGTGTGTAGAGGTGTGTGGAAGTGTGTGGAAATGTGTAGAGTTGTGTAGAAGTGTGTAGAGTTGTGTAGAAGTGTGTGGAACTGTAGATGAGTGTAGAGTTGTGTGGAAGTGTGTAAAATTGTGTGGAAGTGTGTAGATGTATGTGGAAGTGTGTAGAGTTTTCTAGCAGTGTTTAGAGTTGTATGGAAGTGTGTAGAATTGTGTGGAAGTGTAGGAAAGTGTGTAGAGGTGTGTAGATATGTGTAGAGTTGTGTAAATGTGTTTAGTGGTGTGTAGAGTTGTGTAGAAGTGTGTAGAGTTGTGTGGAAGTGTGTAGAGGTGTATAGATATGTGTAGAGACATGTAGAGTTGTGTGGATGTGTGTAGAGTTGTGTGGACATGTGTAGATGTGTTTAGATATATGTAGAGTTGCATGGATGTGTGTGGAGTTGTGTGGACTTGTGTAGATGTGTGTGCAGTTGTTTAGAGTTGTGTAAAGTTGTGTAGAAGTGTATAGAGTTATGTGGATGTGTGTAGATATGTGTAGAGTTGTGTGGATATGTGTGGAGTTGTGTAGAGTTGTGTGCAGTTGTTTAGAGTTGTGTAAAGGCATGTAGAAGTGTATAGAGTTGTGTGGATGTGTGTAGATGTGTAGAGTTGTGTGGATGTGTGTGGAGTTGTGTGCAGTTGTTTAGAGTTGTGTTGAAGTGTGTAGTGTTGTGTAGAGTTGTGTAAAAGTGTGTAGAGGTGTGTGGAAGTGTTTAGATGTGTCTAGAGTTATGTGGAAGTGTGTAGAGTTGTGTGGAAGTATGTAGCTGTGTGTAGAGTTGTGTAGAAGTGAGTAGAGATGTGTAGACGTGCAAAGATGTGTTTCAATGTCTAGAGTTGTGTAAATGTGTTTAATGGTGTGTATAAGGGTGTAGAGTTCTGTAGAAGTGCATAGAGTTGTGTGGATGTGTGTACAGTTGTCTGGAAGTGTGTAGAGTTGTGTGTAGAGTCGTGTGGAAAGTTGTGTGGAAGTGTGTAGATGAGTCTAGAGTTGTGTGGAAGTGTGTAGAGTTGTGTAGATGTGTTTATATGTTTGAAGAGTGATTCAGGTCCTGATGTGAAGTTGCTTTACTGTGAGGTTCATGTTGGTTTTGCGGAAAACAAAGTCTGAATAAACAACTTTCCAAAATCTACATTAAACATGTTTATGTTTTTGCCATATTTTATTCCCTCTTGATGTAAAGTGGGCGTGGCTAATCTTGGGTTATTTTACATAGCACCAATCCTGAGGCTAATATTTTATCAAAACATTGTGTTCTTCTTTTTCTTTCTCTCCCCTCCCTCCCCCCACTTCCCCTCCCCCCTTCCCCTCTCCCCCCTCAGTCTCAGAGTGAAGGTCCATCCTCCTTTGACTAAAGAGTTCATGCAGTCAGTGAAATCTCTCCCTGCCTCATATAACGCTCAATCTCGATCTGCTTACCTTGACTTCCTCTCCATCTACGGCACTCACTACCTGCGTCAGGTGAATTTAGGTGGTCATGTGCAGTCCACCACTGCCGTGCGCACGTGCAAAATCTCCACGCAGGGTCTGTCAGTGCAGGACGTCAGTAACTGTCTCTCTGCTGAGGCGTCGGCCATGATCAAGGGCGTCCGAGTTCAAGGCCAGACGAGCTACTGCAAAAGCAAGGGCAAAAGCCTGAAGCACAAAAATAGCTTCAGCGCCTCATTCTCCGAACGTGCTACTGAGGTTTTGGGCGGCAATGGAGGCAGTGCGGATCTCCTGTTCTCTCCGGATAAACAGCATGGATTCAGCAAGTGGATGAAAACACTGAAGACCGTCCCAGGAGTCGTGTCCTTCAGACTGAGATCTCTGCACATGCTTGTGAATAAAGACTTGGTCAGGAAAAAAGCTCTGAGGAAAGCCATCAGAGATTATGTGATGAAGAACGCCATGGCCTCGTCCTGCTCCTCCAAGTGTAAAGTTGGACATCGGAATAATGCCTGCACGTGCAAATGCAGAGGACATCAAAACATCAACTCAAACTGCTGCCCGAGTCATCTCGGAGTTGCAACCCTGAGCATCAAGGTGAAGCGTGCCACCGGACTCTGGGGAGATTACTTCTCCAAAACTGATGGCTACGTCAAAGTGATCTACGGGACGAGAGCAGAAACAACGCCGGTCATATGGAATAACAATTTCCCAGTGTGGAATTATGGAGTTCATTTTGGCACTGTGAATCTGGTACAGAGGAAGTGAGTAAACAAAACAAATAACATTTAGACCATCAGGTCATGATGCCACCCATCAAACAATCAGTCAGAAATAAACACTCAGGGGCATGCTGTTAGAAAAAAATCATCAGTGTGAAGGAGAGTTAGTGACCAGCACACACCTGAGTGTTTATTCTTCTCAGCAATTGACCAACACTTACAATTTTTTTATTTATTAATGAATGCCATATTTTATTGGTTTATAGTAACATTTAATGTAACCAGTTAGTTCCTGTTCTCACTTGGCAGCTATAAACTGCTGTTCCTTCAATAAATACTAAATAATCATCTTCTTCACCATATCAATGTTTTTTATTCTGTTTATTATCAGTGAAGCATCTGCTGGACACACCCATGACAACGAGCTGTTACTATAGAAACAATAATGTATCAGAATGCGCTCATTAATATAAACCTGCACTACTATCACAGCTGCTGTTAGAAATAATTAATTAACACCTTCTGACCAATCAGATTCCAGAACTCAGCATGAGATTCAGCAGTTCTGTGTTCTCATCATGTCTTTTCCTCGTTACAGGTCGATACGTTTCGAGGTGTGGGATCGTGATAACAAGTGGGACGATGACCTTCTGGGTCGCGCGGAGACCATCCCTACACAAGGCGTCAACGTGGGGAAGCAGTTTGGTCTGAAACATGGCACACTCTACGTCTCCATCACAGCCACCTGCGGTCCAAACCTTCAGGGAAAAATGTGTGAGCGCTACGCCCCTTCACCTGACGCCGAGCGACTGCTCACCTACCCGGAGCTGCTCCGGAACCAGCGTCACTCATGGACTGAGGAAACCTACGGCACAGTGAGAAACGCCACCCTGCTGTAGGGAGGCGCGATCACTTCCTTCTCATCAGCATGCCATGCAGCTCAGGACAACACTGAGGCTCCACCCTGTCAGTAAACGTCATTCAGATCCTGTTTATTTTTCTTAGATAAATAGAAATTATATATTTATTATATTATAATTCAGTTTCTGATTGTAGTCAGTCTGTAAAAACAACACCGTAGTAACATCATCTTCCCAAATTTAAATAATAATAATAATAATAATAATAATAATAATTTACATAGTACTTTTCACTTTGAGTCACTGTTTTACACAAAATAATTAAATTAAACAAAAACTATAAGGTTTATGTATAAGGATATCACAGTGAAGATAAGAGATGAAAGATATCAATAAAACATGATATTGGTCGCTGTAGTGAAATAAACCCCACAGGATGATGCAGGACATGAAGCAGCTCTGCCTTTAATCACCCTGAAGAGGTTTATTTCGCTGTAGTGACTGTCTCACTGTACACAGTCTTACTTATTACATAGCAACTTACTGAAGAAATCAATGATTTGACACAAAATATTGATTTAAAAATGATTTTATTGTTTCCACCAATGACGTCATCCAGAGCAATGGTCTGCTATTTCTGTATATTTGCCATATTTAACCAATCAGAATCAAGTATTCAAATGAGCCGTGTATTAATAAAAAATAGCAGCGTTAATAAAACCCTAAAGACGACCTGCTATGTAGCTGAGATGCAAAATGACGATGAGTCCGAGGCCTTAAACCCTAAAAATCTGTATAAACCTCATTTAAAGAAAAAACTTTCATTAAGGCTGTGTGTTTTTGTGGCCAAACCAAACCTGCCACATTTACAAGAGTTTCTTCTTCGTGCTCACATACACACTTTATTAAAGGGGAACTTTACCCCCAGCACTGAGCCAAACTCCGCCCACTGCATAGGTACAGTGGTGCTTGAAAGTTTGTGAACCCTTTAGAATTTTCTATATTTCTGCATAAATATGACCTAAAACAACATCAGATTTCCACACAAGTCCTAAAAGTAGATAAAGAGAACCCAGTTAAACAAATGAGACAAAAATATTATACTTGGTCATTTATTTATTGAGGAAAATGATCCAATATTACATATCTGTGAGTGGCAAAAGTATGTGAACCTCTAGGATTAGCAGTTAATTTGAAGGTGAAATTAGAGTCAGGTGTTTTCAATCAATGGGATGACAATCAGGTGTGAGTGGGCACCCTGTTTTATTTAAAGAACAGGGATCTATCAAAGTCTGATCTTCACAACACATGTTTGTGGAAGTGTATCATGGCACAAACAAAGGAGATTTATGAGGACCTCAGAAAAAGCGTTGTTGATGCTCATCAGGCTGGAAAAGGTTACAAAACCATCTCTAAAGAGTTTGGACTCCACCAATCCACAGTCAGACAGATTGTGTACAAATGGAGGAAATTCAAGACCATTGTTACCCTCCCCAGGAGTGGTCGACCAACAAAGATCACTCCAAGAGCAAGGCGTGTTATAGTCAGCGAGGTCACAAAGGACCCCAGGGTAACTTCTAAGCAACTGAAGGCCTCTCTCACATTGGCTAATGTTCATGATTCCACCATCAGGAGAACACTGAACAACAATGGTGTGCATGGCAGGGTCTCCAAAAGAACATTGCTGCTCGTCTGCAGTTTGCTAAAGATCACATGGACAAGCCAGAAGGCTATTGGAAAAATGTTTTGTGGACGGATGAGACCAAAATAGAACTTTTTGGTTTAAATGAGAAGCATTATGTTTGGAGAAAGGAAAACACTGCATTCCAGCATAAGAACCTTATCCCATCTGTGAGACATGGTGGTGGTAGTATCATGGTTTGGGCCTGTTTTGCTGCATCTGGGTCAGGACGGCTTGCCATCATTGATGGAACAATGAATTCTGAATTATACCAGCGAATTCTAAAGGAAAATGTCAGGACATCTGTCCATGAACTGAATCTCAAGAGAAGGTGGGTCATGCAGCAAGACAACAACCCTAAGCACACAAGTCGTTCTACCAAAGAATGGTTAATGGATATGTATCAAAATCAAATCAAGTTTATTTGTACAGCGCTTTTAACAATAAACATTGTCGCAAAGCAGCTTTACAGAATTTGAACGACTTAAAACATGAGCTAATTTTATCCCTAATCTATCCCCAATGAGCAAGCCTGTGGCGACGGTGGCAAGGAAAAACTCCCTCAGACGACATGAGGAAGAAACCTCGAGAGGAACCAGACTCAAAAGGGAACCCATCCTCATTTGGGCAACAACAGACAGCCTGACTATAATATTAACAGTTTTAACAGGTATAACCCTCAACTGTCCTCATGGGGCCGTCCTTCACAGGAGTGGGGCAATAAAACTCCGACCAGACACAGGGCACCAGGATGGATCAAGCAGGTCCGAGGGGCAGAAGAGGCCAGCATCTCAATCCCAGGATCAACATGTAACTCAGAGGGACAGATGGGGGGGGGGGGGGGGAAGAGAGAGAGAAAGAAAAACACGTTGTTAGGTACGCCCTAAAAATGACAAGTATTAAATCTGTGTGGTAGGCTCGCAGAGACGAGAGTCTTTACATCAGGCATAACACACAATGGCATGTTAATATGGTAAAATATATCATGACCTGCTCTGGCTGGATGCTTGATTGGGTGATGGGAGCACACTCCTCAGCAATGATGAGATGCAGATGGGACCCTTAGGGCTGGCCAAGACAATTCAGTTACATTTCACCGGGTCTGGGACATGCGACAGAAAGTCTGACGGCCGATTCCCTGCAGGCTACGATAGCCAGTCGAGGTCTCCACCGTCTCCACCAAAAGATTTCCTGTTGACTCCATGTAACTCAGAGGGACAGATTTGGGGTGGGGGGGGAGGGAAAGAAAACACAGGTGGTTAGGTATGCCCAATGTCACCTGAATAAGTAGGAACAGTATACATATTGCACCGAGTACAAGCAGGGACTCCGGCAACGAACTATGACAGCATAACTAAAAGGAGAGAGCCAGAAGGTAACACAGGCATGAGGGAGCCCCGGGACATAAAGCAGCCAGCCACTACACCGTCAACAAACTCGAGTGAGCAAGCGAGTGGGGACTGACAGCATCCATACATCCCAGTTTACCAAAACACTCTGTCTGAGGACCCTCCAGATCTACACCTTTACCTCATAAACACCATTAACAAAAGGCTTGACTAAACAGATATGTTTTCAGCCTAGACTTAAATGCTGAGACTGTGTCTGATTCCCGAACATTACTTGGAAGGCTGTTCCATAACTGTGGGGCTTTGTAAGAAAAGGCTCCGCCCCCTGATGTAGCCTTGACTATACGAGGTACCAGCAGATAGCCTGCACCTTTTGATCTAAGTAGGCGTGGTGGGTCATAGAGGAGCAGAAGTTCACTCAGGTACTGTGGTGCAAGACCATTTAGTGCTTTAAAGGTCAATAGTAGTATTTTATAATCAATACGAAATTTGATTGGGAGCCAATGCAGTGTGGATAAGACAGGCGTGATGTGGTCATATTTTCTAGTTCTAGTAAGGACTCTTGCTGCTGCATTTTGAACTAACTGGAGCTTGTTTATGCACTTATTGGAACATCCAGACAGTAAGGCATTACAATAATCCAACCTGGAGGTAACGAAAGCATGGACTAGTTTTTCTGCATCATGCAATGACATTAAATTTCTTATCTTTGCAATATTTCTGAGATGAAAGAAAGCTATCCGGGTGATATTATCAATGTGAGTTTCAAATGAAAGACTGGGGTCAATAATCACCCCGAGGTCTTTTACTGCTGCACGTGAAGAAACAGAAAGGCCATCCAGAGTCACTGTGTAATCAGAAAACTTACTTCTAGCTGTATGTGGTTCTAGCACAAGTACTTCAGTCTTGTCAGAGTTAAGCAGAAGGAAATTAATAAGCATCCAGTGTCTAATGTCCTTCACACATTCCTCAATTCTATTAAGCTGGTGTCTCTCATCAGGTTTTGCAGAGACATACAACTGTGTGTCATCAGCATAACAGTGGAAACTAATACAATGTTTACGAATAATATCGCCCAGAGGTAACATGTATAGAGAAAAAAGCAGTGGACCCAAGACAGAACCTTGTGGAACACCAAACTTTACCTCGGTATGTCTAGAAATATCACCATTTATATCAACATACTTATAACGATCAGTTAGATAAGACCTGAGCCAGGAGAGGGCCATTCCCTTAACTCCCACAACATTTTCTAGTCTATCCAGAAGAATGGAATGATCAATGGTATCAAATGCTGCACTAAGGTCAAGCAACACAAGTAGCGAGACACAGCCCTGATCAGACGCCAACAGTAGGTCGTTTACTACTTTAACCAGTGCTGTCTCTGTGCTATGATGAGGTCTAAATCCTGACTGATACACCTCATGGATGTTATTCCTATGTAAATATGAGCATAACTGCTGTGCCACAGCTTTTTCAAGGATCTTGGAGATAAAGGGGAGGTTTGATATTGGCCGATAATTGGACAGCTGACAGGGATCAAGGTCAGGTTTTTTAATCAGGGGTTTGATAACTGCTAGTTTAAAGGATTTGGGTACATAGCCAATCATAAGAGAAGAATTTATTATTTTTAGAAGCGGTTCAATTACTCCAGGTATTATCTGTTTGAATAGATGTGTCGGTAAGGGATCTAGTACGCAAGTTGAGGCTTTTGATGTAGAGATTAATGAAAGTAATTCAGTTTCTTTTAGGGGAGTAAAACATTCTAACTGATGATCTGATACAGTTATATTGTTAACTACAAGGTCACTTTCATTGTCTAACCTTAAATTAGTAGTTTGAATTTTTTGTCGGATATTCTCAATTTTGTCATTAAAAAAATTCATGAAGTCGTTGCTACTACATACTGCAGGTGTGCATGTGTTGATAGTGGACTTATTCCTGGTTA
The DNA here is from genome assembly GCF_027579695.1 of Neoarius graeffei. Lineage (NCBI taxonomy): Eukaryota > Metazoa > Chordata > Actinopteri > Siluriformes > Ariidae > Neoarius > Neoarius graeffei. The sequence goes on along the minus strand of NC_083584.1, from coordinate 2,667,441 downwards.
ATTTTGCTACAGTATTAAATAGGAATCTAGGATTATTTTTGTTATCTTCTATTAGGGAGGAGAGATATGTTGATCTCGCAGCACTAAGAGCTTTTCTATACTTCAGGAAGCTCTCCTTCCAAGCTAATTTGAACATTACCAATTTTGTTTGACGCCATTTACGTTCCAATTTTCGGGTGGTCAATATGTAATATTGGATCATGCTCCTCAATAAATAAATCACGAAGTATAATATTTTTGTCTGGCGGCACGGTGGTGTAGTGGTTAGCGCTGTCGCCTCACAGCAAGAAGGTCCTGGGTTCGAGCCCCGGGGTCGGCGAGGGCCTTTCTGTGCGGAGTTTGCATGTTCTCCCCGTGTCCGCGTGGGTTTCCTCCGGGTGCTCCGGTTTCCCCCACAGTCCAAAGACATGCAGGTTAGGTTAACTGGTGACTTTAAATTGACCGTAGGTGTGAATGGTTGTCTGTGTCTATGTGTCAGCCCTGTGATGACCTGGCGACTTGTCCAGGGTGTACCCCGCCTTTCGCCCGTAGTCAGCTGGGATAGGCTCCAGCTTGCCTGCAACCCTGTAGAAGGATAAAGCGGCTAGAGATAATGAATGAATGAATATTTTTGTCTCATTTGTTTAACTGGGTTCTCTTTATCTACTTTTAGGACTTGTGTGAAAATCTGATGTTGTTTTAGGTCATATTTATGCAGAAATATAGAAAATTCTAAAGGGTTCACAAACTTTCAAGCACCACTGTACATACTAAAAAGTGAGAAAGAAGCTGAAAGGAGGAGGGGCTAACAGGGGAAGGGGAGGAGAGGGGTTGTGGAGGGGGGAGGGGCTGAGAGGGGTGGGGAAGGGCTGAGGAGGAGGAGTTCAGGAGGGGAGGGTTGAGGAAGGAGGCAGGGCTGAGAGGGGTGGGGAGGGACTAGGGAGGGGGAGTGGCTGAGGATGGGGTGGGGAGTGGCTGAGGACGGGGTGGGGTGGGGACATAAACTCCTGTGACTGAAGGCCTCTGCATGCTCTTGCGACAAGGCTTTCGCAGATAGCTTTTCGCAGACAGTTGTAATTTATCGTTGAGCGGGGAGTATAGGCATGTATAGGCGTGCGCGATGTTATTCACCGCCACAACGCAAGGGGGCGCGAAGTCACGAAATCGCTAGGAGTAGTTGGTGGGTGTGGTTAGTGGAGTGTTTACCTTCCGGTTACTGAGCAACAGGTCATTCAACACCGCTGTCCTTATAATGACTAGAACTGGAGTCGTATAGATGTACGTACTTCCTCACTTCCTCGATCAACCGCTCTTCGTGCTGCTCCATCTTCGCTCGTGTTTTTAAAAATGGCGGTCGTGAAAACAAACCAAACCGGGGAAGTAGGGAAGCGGAAGTGCATGTACAGCGGATGTAGAGTGGACCAATCAGAGCCCTCTTGTCTGCGACGCTGTCTGCGAGGCTGTCTGTGGTGGTCACAAATTTTGGGAGGTGCGCGTAGAGTGTCTGCAAAGCGGGGGGGGGGGGGGGGGGGGGGGCTTCGCAGACGCCATCTGCGACGCCGTCTGCGAGGACTGGGTTGTCAGCATAAATTTGCCCCGAGTCTCCATCAGCAGATATTTAAACCTGAGCAGGTTCACAGATGATCAGTCTCATTATTTTTGGAGCTCATTTTTATAAAGGGCTGATTTTATTCAGTGAAACATCAACAAGGGTTAAACTGTTTGATTCTGTTTTTCTATTTAATTTTTTACTTCATAAAATATGTTTATATCCTGTCAACGACAATAATTATTAAAGTAAAAAAAAAAAATCAATCAGTTAATTGCAAATGTGATCATGTGACCTCTCCACTTAATTTATTTTTAGCCAGTGGCCGAAACAGCCCAGTGCTAACATTAGCCAGCTAATTATTTAGCTTCCATAAGAGTAGATACGTATCATCAAGTTTATGTCTGGCTGATCAGCTTTACCACAAGCTCCGCCCTCTCCATCAGCGTTGGCAGGTTTATGCAAAATTTGTGCATCATCATAAAAAAAACAAAAACAAAAAAAAAGCCCTTTGCCTGTAGCTCTGCTGTAGCTTCAGTACAGAATCATAACCAGAACAGCAGAGGATGGAAAACATACCGACATTTTACCACAACGATTTTCAGAAATTTGTGAAACAGTTGGAATTTTGTTTGAACTTTGAGTTTCAGAAACAGAATTTTGTACTTTGAGCCTAAAAGTTTCTAAAAGCAGACATCATACTGCGTAATGATTTTACTGAGCATGACTTGTGATTATACATTTAGCTTGCAAAATATACTTTGTTTATTATTATTTTTTTATTTGTTTGCTTTGTTGTTTACTGTATTAAATGATTATTACACTTTTAATTATTTACAGTAATTAAAATTTTTGTTGTAATGAGATCTTTCTAGGCGGCACGGTGGTGTAGTGGTTAGCGCTGTCGCCTCACAGCAAGAAGGTCCTGGGTTCGAGCCCCGTGGCCGGCGAGGGCCTTTCTGTGTGGAGTTTGCATGTTCTCCCCGTGTCCGCGTGGGTTTCCTCCGGGTGCTCCGGTTTCCCCCACAGTCCAAAGACATGCAGGTTAGGTTAACTGGTGACTCTAAATTGAGCGTAGGTGTGAATGTGAGTGTGAATGGTTGTCTGTGTCTATGTGTCAGCCCTGTGATGACCTGGCGTCTTGTCCAGGGTGAACCCCGCCTTTCGCCCGTAGTCAGCTGGGATAGGATCCAGCTCGCCTGCGACCCTGTAGAAGGATAAAGCGGCTAGAGATAATGAGATGAGATAAGAGATGAGATCTTTCTAATTTCTCTACAGTCGCAGTAAAACATCCAGCACACTCATGAAATCCCAGAATGCACTGCTCTTGCATTTGCTTTTGCATTTACTATTATTTTAAATTGAAAATTTATTAAAATAATCTGTAGCATGAAATGAACCAGTTGATAAAGCTTTAATAAAATGATTATCAGAATGTGTCATCATTCCTGCAGAACAAAAGATGGAAACTAAATACTGATACTGATGAGTATAAATATTAAAAACACTTAGGGCCTCTGCATGCTCTTGCGACAAGGCTTTCGCAGATAGCTTTTCGCAGACAGTTGTAATTTATCGTTGAGCGGGGAGTAATAGGCGTGCGCGATGTTATTCACCGCCACAACGCAAGGGGTCGCGAAATCGCTATCCATGCCCAGATTCTGCGATATCTCCCTCCACGAATTATTGGAGTATGCGCGGTCCTTATAATGACTAGAACTGGAGTCGTATAGATGTACGTACGTCCTCACTTCCTCGATCAACCGCTCTTCGTGCTGCTTCGTGCTGCTCCATCTTCGTTCGTGTTTTTAAAAATGGCAGACGTGAAAACAAAGCAAACCGGGAAGCGGAAGTGCGTGTACAGCGGATGTAGAGTGGACCAATCAGAGCCCTCTTGTCTGCGAGGCTGTCTGCTGTGGTCACAATTTTTGGGAGCGTCTGCGAAGGGGGGGCTTCGCAGACGCCATCTGCGACGCCATCTGCGAGGACTGGGTTGTCAGCATAAATTGGCCTTTATAGTTGAGGTGGGGGGAAATAAATAATGGTCACTCACTGTCTCACTACAGTGTATGGTAATGCAGGAATTTCTAGTAACATTATCTTAAAGGCCATTATTGGCATAAAAGACTCATCTGACATTTAATTTTAATTTATAACAGAACAAAATGTTCAAAACTGAAAAAATGCTCCCTCAGTTAAATTCACAGTCCATCAGTTCACACACAGAGACTCTGATTTTGTGGCTGTTGGCAAATTGTTTCATGATTTTCTGCTCTTTGCTTTCTGCTAAACTGTTAGTTACTGACTCCGGAAATGAATTCCGGTGTTGTGGGTCATCAAGCTACGTTCAGTCGCTCACCAACTTCACCTGCATCCAACTGCTTTAGGCCCATCAGAGTTTCAGACACGCCCAACTCGAGTTGTTTCTGGGAATAATTAAATCAAGTCAAGTTTATTTGTATAGTGCTTTTAACAATAAACATTGTCGCAAAGCAGCTTTACAGAATTTGAACGACTTAAAATATGAGCTAATTTTATCCCTAATCTATCCCCAATGAGCATGCCTGTGGCGACAGTGGCAAGGAAAAACTCCCTCAGACAACATGAGGAAGAAACCTTGAGAGGAACCAGACTCAAAAGGGAACCCATCCTCATTTGGGCAACAACAGACAACATGACTATAACATTAACAGTCCTAACATAAAGTCAGCTTCGTTGATGCTATAAACCCCCCACCGATGGAAACCTGAGCAAAAAAACATTCATGACAACCATAGTCCCAAAGTCAGCAAGTCAACTGCAGTCCCAAAGTCAGCAAGTCAACTGCAGTCCTAAAGTCAGCAAGTCAACTGCAGTCCCCAGCCACAAAAGCACCACTGCAAGAGTCCAGAGCATCCTCCAGGCGCGACCCCCAACTGTCCACATGGGGCCGCCCTCCATGGGAGCGATGCGATGAGACTCCAACCAGACACAGGGCACCAGGATGGATCAGGTAGGTCCGAGGAGCAGAAAAGGTTCAGCATCTTGATCCCAGGACCAACATGTAACTCAGAGGGACAGATTTTTTTTTTTGGGGGGGGGGGGGGGGGGAGAGAAGGAGAGAAAACACAGGTTGTTAGGTATGCCCAATGTCACCTGAATAAGTAGGAGCAGTATACATATTGCACTGAGTACACGCAGGGACTCCAGCAAAACTAACTATGACAGCATAACTAAAAGGGGAGAGCCAGAAGGTAACACAAGCATGAGGGAGCCCCGGGACATAAAGCAGCAGCCACTACACCATCAACAAACTCGAGTGAGCAAGCAAGTGGGGACTGACAGCATCCATACATCCCAGTTTACCAAAACACTCTGTCTGAGGATCCTCCAGATCTACACCTTTACCTCATAAACACCATTAGCACAAGGCTTGACTAAACAGATATGTTTTCAGCCGAGACTTAAACACTGAGACTGTGTCTGATTCCTGAACATTACTTGGAAGGCTGTTCCATAACCGTGGGGCTTTGTAAGAAAAGGCTGATGTAGCCTTCACTATACGAGGTACCAGCAGATAGCCTGCACCTTTTGATCTAAGTAGGCGTGGCAGGTCATAGAGGAGCAGAAGTTCACTCAGGTACTGTGGTGCGAGACCATTCAGTGCTTTAAAGGTCAATAGTGGTATTTTATAATCAATACGAAATTTGATTGGGAGCCAATGCAGTGTGGATAAGACAGGGGTGATGGGGTCATATTTTCTAGTTCTAGTAAGGACTCTTGCTGCTGCATTTTGAACTAACTGGAGCTCATTTATGCACTTATTGGAACATCCAGACAGTAAGTCAAGTCAAGTCAAGTTTATTTGTATAGTGCATTATAACAATAAACATTGTCACAAAGCAGCTTTACAGAATTTGAATGACTTAAAACATGAGCTAATTTTATCCCTAATCTATCCCCAATGATGAAGCCTGTGACGACGGTGGCAAGGAAAAACTCCCTCAGACGACATGAGGAAGAAACCTCGAGAAGGAACCAGACTCAAAAGGGAACCCATCCTCATTTGGGCAACAATAGCATGACTATAACATTAACAGTTTTAACATGAAGTCAGTTTCGTTGATGTTATAAACTCTTCATTGATGGAAACTTGAGTGCAAAACTGTTAATGACAACTGCAGTCCTAAAGGTAGCAAGTCAACTGTAGTCTTCAGCCATAAAAGCATTACTGTAAGAGTCCAGAGCATCGTCCAGGTGTAACCCTCAACTGGCCTCATGGGGCCGTCCCTCACAGGAGTGATGCGATAAAAGTCCGACCAGACACAGGGCACCATGATGGATCATGCAGGTCCGAGGGGCAGAAGAGGCCAGCATCTCAATCCCAGGACCAACATGTAACTCAGAGGGACAGATGGGGGGGGAGAGAGAGAGAGAGAGAAAACACAGGTTGTTAGGTATGCCCTAAAAATGACACAAGTATTAAATCTGTGTGGTAGGCTCGCAGAGATGAGAGTCTTGACATCAGGCATAATACACAACAATGGCATGTTAATATGGTTAAAAAATATCATGACCTGCTCTGGCTGGATGCTTGATTGGGTGATGGGAGCACACTCCTCAGCAATGATGGGATGCAGATGGGACCCTTAGGGCTGGCCAAGACAATTCAGTTACATTTCACCGGGTCTGGGACATGCGACAGAATGTCTGACGGCCGATTCCCTGCAGGCTACGATAGCCAGTCGAGGTCTCCACCCTCTCCACCAAAAGATTTCCTGTTAACTCCATGTAACTCAGAGGGACAGATTTTTTTGGGGGGAGGGAAAGAAAACACAAGTTGTTAGGTATGCCCAGTGTCACCTGAATAAGTAGGAACAGTATACATATTGCTCTGAGTACAAGCAGGGACTCCAGCAACTAACTATGACCGCATAACTAAAAGGGGAGAGCCAGAAGGTAACACAGGCATGAGGGAGCCCCGGGACATAAAGCAGCCAGCCACTACACCGTCAACAAACTCGAGTGAGCAAGCGAGTGGGGACTGACAGCATCCATACATCCCAGTTTATCAAAACACTCTGTCTGAGGACCCTCTAGATCTACACCTTTACCTCATAAACACCATTAACACAAGGCTTGACTAAACAGATATGTTTTAGCCGAGACTTAAAGGCTTAAGGTATTACAATAATCCAACCTGGAGGGAACGAAAGCATGAACTAGTTTTTCCATCCAGGTAATGTTATCAATGTGAGTTTCGAATGAAAGACTGGGGTCAATAATCACTCCGAGGTCTTTTACTGTCGCAAAAGAGCCATCAACATCATCAAAGACCCCACCCACCCTGCACACAAACTGTTTACCCTCCTACCGTCTGGCAAGCACTACAGCAGCATGCGTTGCAGGACTACCAGACTCAGCAACAGCTTTTTTCCCACAGGCCATCAGACTGCTCAGCTCACTCATGAAAACTCCAAGAACATAAGCCCCCACACATAAAATACCAGCAACTGTCAAACAGTATACTCAATGTCTATACAATGCTCTTTATATACACATATGCCGATATTCTTTTTTGCACAAGAACATACAAGTTTACAATACTTATTTATCTCCATGATGCTATGCTGTATTCTGCACGTTGCACTTTACCATACTGCACCTTGTATTATTGTACCCTTGTACTATTGCACCCCAGTAACATACCTCAAACGGACTACATTTCTGGAACTACAACCCCGATTCCAAAAAAGTTGGGACAAAGTACAAATTGTAAATAAAAACGGAATGCAATAATTTACAAATCTCAAAAACTGATATTGTATTCACAATAGAACATAGACAACATATCTGTTAGGGTTTTGCTGGGATTCGAACCTGGTTCGTTGGTGTGATAATCCAGCAAACCCCCACTAGGCCACCAGGGGGATGACTCAAATGCAGAGGCGTGAGGCGGAAGTAGAAAAAGAATCAAAAGGTTTATTTAAACTATATACACTATATACAGGGCAAAACAAAAGACAAAAAAAAAACCAAAGAGTATAATCCAAAAGAAAAGCAAAGTGCAAAAATACAAAAGCTAAGAAGATCAAAAAACACAGTACAAAGGAAACTGGAGATAAACATAACAGCACAAAGACTCCGTGACAAGAGGACTGAACTCAGGGGTATAAATACACAAACTAATTAAGGACACAGGTGAAGATAATTAGGCAATTAACACAAACTCAAAACACAGGAACAGTGGCGGCCTCTAGAGGCCAAAATGAACACGACATGAAAAGGAAATAACAGCGGCCTCTAGAGGCCAAAACAGTCCTAGTCCTAACAGGACCCCCCCCTCTAGGAGCGTCTCCTGACGTTCCCAGGGCGATCCGGATGGGCCGAATGGAAGTCCCGACATAGTTCTTTATCAAGGACATCCCGAGCAGGAACCCAGCAGCGCTCCTCAGGACCATAGCTCTCCCAGTCCACCAGATATTGCAACCCGCCGCGGACCCGGCGGGAGTCAAGCAGGCGATTCACAGTGAACACAGTCTGCCCCTGGAAGATGCGGGGGGGTGGGGGGTTCCTAGGGGCAGGGGCATACGTAGACGTCAGTACGGGCCGTAACAGGGAAACATGGAAAGTGGGGTTGATCCTCAGAGTCCGGGGCAACTGGAGCCGGTAGGAGACAGGGTTCACCCTGCGCACCACCTTGAAGGGGCCAATGTAGCGAGGAGCAAGCTTGCGGTTCTCCACCCGCAGTGGAAGGTCCTTAGTGGACAGCCAAACACGCTGCCCAGGGCGGAAAGCGTGTGCAGGTCTTCTATGGCGGTTGGCCTGAGTCTGGTTGGTTCTGGAGGTCTGTATGAGGGTCTTCCTGACCTTGCTCCAGGTCTTGCGACACCGTCTCACATATTGGTTGACCGAGGGCACCCCCGCGTCCTCCTCCTGGTCCGGGAACAGAGGTGGCTGGAACCCGAATTGGCACTGGAATGGCGACAGCTTGGTGGCCGATGACTGCAGGGTGTTGTGGGCGTACTCCGCCCATGGCAGCCAGGTGCTCCACGATGTCGGGTTATCCATAGCCAGGCCTCGCAGGGTGGTTTCCAGGTCCTGGTTGAGCCTCTCCGTCTGACCATTGGACTGTGGGTGAAACCCAGAGGAGAGGCTGGCAGTGGCTCCGATGACCTTGCAGAACCCGTGCCACACTCGGGAGGAAAACTGGGGCCCTCGGTCTGAGACGATGTCCTGTGGAAGACCAAAGACTCGGAAGACATGATTAAACAAAAGTTTCGCAGTTTCAAGAGCAGAGGGGAGTTTGCACAGTGGTATGAAGCGGCAGGCCTTGGAGAATCTGTCAACTAAGACCAAAATGACCGTGTTACCTTGTGACTCAGGGAGACCCGTGATAAAGTCGACTGCTACGTGGGACCAGGGACGCCGGGGAATGGTCAGAGGATGCAGGAGACCCTGGGGACGCTGTCGTGGGTTCTTGGTTCTGGTGCAAACCTCACAGGACAGGACAAATGACCTTACTTCCTTCTCCATGTTAGGCCACCAGAAGCGTCTTTTCAGGAAGTCCAGGGTCCTCCGAGCTCCCGGGTGGGCGGTGAGAGGGGAAGAGTGACCCCACTGGAGAACCTTGGCCCGGGCTTGATGTGGGACGTACAAGAGGCCTGGTGGCCCCGTCCCAGGACCGGGGTCCTGGCGTTGGGCTCGTCGGACAGCCTCCTCAATACCCCAGCGGACAGGGGCCACAATCCGGGACACAGGGATAATAGGCCCGACTTCATTCTCCCTGTTAGTGGCAGAGAACAGTCTGGACAGTGCATCAGGTTTGGTGTTCTTGGAGCCGGGGCGGTATGAGAGGGTGAAGTCAAACCGACTGAAAAACAGGGCCCACCTAGCCTGTCGAGGGTTCAGTCTCTTGGCTTGCTGGAGGTACTCCAGGTTCTTGTGGTCAGTCCAAACCAGGAATGGATGTTGTGCTCCCTCCAGCCAGTGCCTCCACTCCTCAAGGGCCAGTTTGACCGCTAGCAGTTCTCGATCCCCCACATCGTACCGGGACTCAGCAGGACTCAGGCGGTGGGAGAAGTAAGCGCAGGGGTGCAGCTTTCCTTCCGAACGTTGAGAGAGCACCGCGCCGACACCACTGTCCGAGGCGTCCACCTCCACGATGAATGGTTGGGAGGTGTCCGGGAGAACCAGAATGGGTGCCGTGCAGAAGCGGTCCTTGAGGTCTTTGAACGCCTTTTCTGCCTGAGGAGACCAGCCATAAGATCCACCTGTCCCTTTGGTGAGGTCTGACATGGGTGCTGCCACAGAACTGAAGTTCCTGATGAACTTGCGGTAGAAGTTAGCGAATCCTAAGAACCGCTGAACCTCCTTAACGGACTTGGGAGTAGGCCAATCCCGGACGGCCAGGGTCTTGGCAGGGTCCATTTGGAGTTGGCCTGTCCGTACAATAAATCCCAGAAAGGAGACCTCGGGAACATGAAATTCGCATTTCTGGGCCTTGGCGAACAGATTGTTCTGTAGCAGCCTCTGGAGAACCTGGCGGACATGGTGGCGGTGCTCCTGCACGGTCTTGGAAAAGATAAGGATGTCGTCGAGGTAGACAAAAACGTATAGGTTAATCATGTCCCTTAAGACGTCGTTGATTAGGGCCTGAAAAACAGCTGGTGCGTTGGTGAGTCCGAAGGGCATCACCTGGTATTCGTAGTGCCCAGACGGGGTGTTAAAGGCAGTCTTCCACTCGTCTCCCTGTCGGATACGGATGAGGTGGTATGCGTTCCGTAGGTCCAACTTGGTGAAGACGGTGGCGCCTTGGAGCAGGTCGAAAGCTGTGGACATCAGCGGAAGGGGATATCGGTTGCGCACAGTGATCTTATTCAGGCCCCTGTAATCAATACATGGTCGGAGCCCCCCATCCTTCTTGCCGACAAAGAAGAAGCCGGCTCCAGCAGGTGAAGTGGAGGGTCGAATAAACCCAGAGACCAGGGCATCTTTGAGGTATTCCTCCATGGCCTTGCGTTCTGGCTGAGAGAGTGAAAACAGTCTGCCACGAGGAGGGGTAGTCCCAGGGAGCAAGTCGATGGCACAGTCGTAGGCCCGGTGCGGAGGAAGAACGGCGGCCCTGCTCTTGCTGAATACCTCCTTGAGATCCCAGTACTCTGTGGGAACTTGAGATAACTCGGTGAGATCAGGGGGCTCGGCAGGAGACACAGGAGAGCTAGAGAGCAGACAAGAGGCATGGCATGCAGGGCCCCATTCCACAACCTGGCTTGTTACCCAGTCTATGCGAGGGTTGTGGCGAGTAAGCCAAGGAAGGCCTAGAATAACTGGGAACTCAGGTGAAGGAATCAGGTGCAGGGATATTTCTTCCTTGTGACCTTGAGACTGGAGGAAAACTGGAGAAGTAACTTGGGTGACTCTTCCATCACCTAACGCTTGGCCATCGAGGGCAGACACAGACAGAGGGACTTCAAGAGGTGCAGTAGGTATATTGATGCTTTGGGCGAAGTGAATATCCATAAAGTTCCCAGCCGCCCCTGAGTCTATCAAAGCTTGACAAGAGTGGACAGACTCACCCCAGGAGATGGAGACCGGGATGTAGATTCCTTGGCCAGGGAGTCCGGGAGAGAGGGTAGGCCCCGTCACAACCCTCCCTCGGCTGGACGGGGCGGTCCTTTTCCCAAGAGTTCGGGACATGATGCTCGGAAGTGACCAGGCTTGCCACAGTAGATGCAGCACTTGTCCCTCCTTCTGCGCTCCCTCTCAGATGCGGAGAGGCGAGTACGACCCACTTGCATGGGTTCTGGACAGTCACTGAAGGAGGTAGACGGTCTCCAGGTAGAGGTAGGGAGGCTGGGGGGGCTCAAGGCTTGGTGGCGTTCTCTCATCCTGTTGTCCAGACGAATAGCATGTGAGATGAGGGTTTCGAGGTCACTTGGGCATCCAATAGAGGCCAGACCGTCCTTGATGGGGTCAGACAGACCATGGTGGAAGGCTGACACCAGGGCAGTCTCGTTCCATCCACTTACTGCTGCGAGTGTTCGGAACGAGATGGCGTAATCTGCGACGCTTCCTCCTTGCCGGATGGACATGAGCTTTCGGGCTGCGTCGGTACTGATGTCTGCCTGATCGAAGACCCGAAGCATCTCTTCAGAAAACAGCTGGAAATCAAAGCACTCAGGTCCCTGTCTTTGCCAGATAGCAGTAGCCCAGGCTCGCGCCTTACCAGCTAATAAGGTGATCACAAAGGCAATCTTGCGGCGATCCGTAGTGTAGGTGGTAGGCTGAAGCTCAAAGGTGAGTTGACACTGGGTAAGGAACTCTCGGCACTCACTGTGCTTGCCGTCATACCTCTGTGGTGCAGGAAGGCTGGGTTCGCGAGGTGAAGAAGGCAGCATTGCAGGAGGCACTGGAGCAGGAGTGGGAGCTGGATCAGGAGCAGGAACTGGATCAGGAGCAGGAAATGCAGGCAGAGATGTCAGCTGTGCCAGGGTTTTCCCAATTTGCTGAAGCAGTTCCTCGTGGCGAGCGAGGGCCTCACGTTGGCTGGTGAGCGTACGTCCATGAGCGTCCATGGTTGCTCCGAAGCGTGTCAAAGCTGCCATAATTCCCTGAAGGTTGGCCGGGTAGACAGTTGAAGCAGCCTCTGCTGAGTCGGTCATGACGGAGTCTTTCTGTTAGGGTTTTGCTGGTATTCGAACCTGGTTCGTTGGTGTGATAATCCAGCAAACCCCCACTAGGCCACCAGGGGGATGACTCAAATGCAGAGGCGTGAGGCGGAAGTAGAAAAAGAATCAAAAGGTTTATTTAAACTATATACACTATATACAGGGCAAAACAAAAGACAAAAAAAAAACCAAAGAGTATAATCCAAAAGAAAAGCAAAGTGCAAAAATACAAAAGCTAAGAAGATCAAAAAACACAGTACAAAGGAAACTGGAGATAAACATAACAGCACAAAGACTCCGTGACAAGAGGACTGAACTCAGGGGTATAAATACACAAACTAATTAAGGACACAGGTGAAGATAATTAGGCAATTAACACAAACTCAAAACACAGGAACAGTGGCGGCCTCTAGAGGCCAAAATGAACACGACATGAAAAGGAAATAACAGCGGCCTCTAGAGGCCAAAACAGTCCTAGTCCTAACAATATCAAATGTTGAAAGTGAGACATTTTGAAATTTCATGCCAAATATTGGCTCATTTGAAATTTCATGACAGCAACACATCTCAAAAAAGTTGGGACGGGGCAATGAGGCGCTGGAAAAGTTAAAGGTACAAAAAAGGAACAGCTGGAGGACCAAATTGCAACTCATTAGGTCAATTGGCAATAGGTCATTAACATGACTGGGTATAAAAAGAGCATCTTGGAGTGGCAGCGGCTCTCAGAAGTAAAGATGGGAAGAGGATCACCAATCCCCCTAATTCTGCGCCGACAAATAGTGGAGCAATATCAGAAAGGAGTTCGACAGTGTAAAATTGCAAAGAGTTTGAACATATCGTCATCTACAGTGCATAATATCATCAAAAGATTCAGAGAATCTGGAAGAATCTCTGTGCGTAAGGGTCAAGGCCGGAAAACCATACTGAGTGCCCGTGATCTTCGGGCCCTTAGACGGCACTGCATCACATACAGGCATGCTTCTGTATTGGAAATCACAAAATGGGCTCAGGAATATTTCCAGAGAACATTATCTGTGAACACAATTCACCGTGCCATCCGCCGTTGCCAGCTAAAACTCTATAGTTCAAAGAAGAAGCCGTATCTAAACATGATCCAGAAGCGCAGACGTCTTCTCTGGGCCAAGGCTCATTTAAAATGGACTGTGGCAAAGTGGAAAACTGTTCTGTGGCCAGACAAATCAAAATTTGAAGTTCTTTATGGAATCAGGGACGCCGTGTCATTCGGACTAAAGAGGGGAAGGACGACCCGAGTTGTTATCAGCGCTCAGTTCAGAAGCCTGCATCTCTGATGGTATGGGGTTGCATTAGTGCGTGTGGCATGGGCAGCTTACACATCTGGAAAGACACCATCAATGCTGAAAGGTATATCCAGGTTCTAGAGCAACATATGCTCCCATCCAGACGACGTCTCTTTCAGGGAAGACCTTGCATTTTCCAACATGACAATGCCAAACCACATACTGCATCAATTACAGCATCATGGCTGCGTAGAAGAAGGGTCCGGGTACTGAACTGGCCAGCCTGCAGTCCAGATCTTTCACCCATAGAAAACATTTGGCGCATCATAAAACGGAAGATATGACAAAAAAGACCTAAGACAGTTGAGCAACTAGAATCCTACATTAGACATGAATGGGTTAACATTCCTATCCCTAAACTTGAGCAACTTGTCTCCTCAGTCCCCAGACATTTACAGACTGTTGTAAAGAGAAAAGGGGATGTCTCACAGTGGGAAACATGGCCTTGTCCCAACTTTTTTGAGATGTGTTGTTGTCATGAAATTTAAAATCACCTAATTTTTCTCTTTAAATGATACATTTTCTCACTTTAAACATTTGATATGTCATCTATGTTCTATTCTGAATAAAATATGGAATTTTGAAACTTCCACATCATTGCATTGCATTGCATCATTTCGTTTAGTTGTGTGTCAATTTTTTTAATACTGCACATTTTTGAGTTTGGGAAAACACAATTTCAATCCCCTGTGTAATTCTGTTACATGGTCTGATTGACAATAAAGTTCACTTTGACTTTGACGCACGTGAAGAAACAGAAAGGCCATCCAGAGTTACTGTGAAATCAGAAAACTTACTTCTAGCTGCATGTGGTCCTAGTACAAGTGCTTCAGTCTCGTCAGAGTTAAGCAGAAGGAAGTTAATAAGCATCCAGTGTCTAATGTCCTTCACACATTCCTCAATTCTATTAAGCTGGTGTCTCTCCTCTGGTTTTGCAGAAACATACAACTGTGTGTCATCAGCATAACAGTGGAAACTAATACAATGGTTATGAATAATATCACCCAGAGGGAACATATATAAAGAAAGAAGCAGTGGACCCAAGACAGAACCTTGTGAAACACCAAACTTTACCTCAGTACGTCTAGAAATATCACCATTTATATCAACATACTGATAGCAATCAGTTAAATAAGACCTGAGCCAGGAGAGGGCCGTTCCCTTAACTCCCACAACATTTTCTAGTCTATCCAGGAGAATGGAATGATCAATGGTATCAAATGCTGCACTAAGGTCAAGCAACACAAGCAGCGAGACACAGCCCTGATCAGACGCCAGCAGTAGGTCGTTTACTACTTTAACCAGAGCTGTCTCTGTGCTATGATGAGGTCTAAATCCTGACTGATACATTTCATGGATGTTATTTCTATGCAAATATGAGCATAACTGTTGTGCCACAGCTTTTTCAAGGATCTTGGAGATAAAGGGGAGGTTTGATATTGGCCGATAATTGGAGAGCTGACAAGCATCAAGGTCAGGTTTTTTAATCAGGGGTTTGATAACTGCTAGTTTAAAGGATTTGGGTACATAGCCAATCGTAAGAGAATAATTTATTATTTTTAGAAGCGGTTCAATTACTTCAGAATCAGAATTTATTAATCCGCAGAGGGAAATTCAAATTTACAACCAAGCTCCTGAATCAAAGAAGAAGTAAACATGTCTAAAAATAGAAGATAAAATAGTCTTTAAAAAAAGAATAAATAAAAATAAAATAGGGGTGGCACGGTGGTGTAGTGGTTAGCGCTGTCGCCTCACAGCAAGAAGGTCCTGGGTTCGAGCCCCGGGGCCGGCGAGGGCCTTTCTGTGTGGAGTTTGCATGTTCTCCCCGTGTCCGCGTGGGTTTCCTCCGGGTGCTCCGGTTTCCCCCACAGTCCAAAGACATGCAGGTTAGGTTAACTGGTGACTCTAAATTGAGCGTAGGTGTGAATGTGAGTGTGAATGGTTGTCTGTGTCTATGTGTCAGCCCTGTGATGACCTGGCGACTTGTCCAGGGTGAACCCCGCCTTTCGCCCATAGTCAGCTGGGATAGGCTCCAGCTTGCCTGCGACCCTGTAGAAGGATAAAGCGGCTAGAGATAATGAGATGAGATGAAAAATAAAATAAATTTAAATAAGTTCAATAACTTAAGTAAAAGCAAAATGAAGTGATTTTATATACAATGATTCCTATATACATACAGTGGTGCTTGAAAGTTTGTGAACCCTTTAGAATTTTCTATATTTCTGCATAAATATGACCTAAAACATCATCAGATTTTCACACAAGTCCTAAAAGTAAATAAAGAGAACCCAGTTAAACAAATGAGACAAAAATATTATACTTGGTCAATTATTTATTGAGGAAAATGATCCAATATTACATATCTGTGAGTGGCAAAAGTATGTGAACCTTTGCTTTCAGTATCTGGTGTGACCCCCTTGTGTAGC
Source organism: Neoarius graeffei (assembly GCF_027579695.1). Lineage (NCBI taxonomy): Eukaryota > Metazoa > Chordata > Actinopteri > Siluriformes > Ariidae > Neoarius > Neoarius graeffei. The sequence continues at coordinate 2,651,519 of NC_083584.1, read as the reverse complement.
AATAACTGCAACTAAACGTTTGCAGTAACTGTTGATCAGTCCTGCACACCGGCTTGGAGGAATTTTAGCCCGTTCCTCCGTAAAGAACAGCTTCAACTCTGGGATGTTGGTGGGTTTCCTCACATGAACTGCTCGCTTCAGGTCCTTCCACAACATTTCCATTGGATTAAGGTCAGGACTTTGACTTGGCCATTCCAAAACATTCACTTTATTCTTCTTTAACCATTCTTTGGTAGAATGACTTGTGTGCTTAGGGTCATTGTCTTGCTGCATGACCCACCTTCTCTTGAGATTCAGTTCATGGACAGATGTCCTGACATTTTCCTTTAGAATTTGCTGGTATAATTCAGAATTCATTGTTCCATCAATGATGGCAAGCCGTCCTGGCCCAGATGCAGCAAAACAGGCCCAAACCATGATACTACCACCACCATGTTTCACAGATGGGATAAGGTTCTTCTGCTGGAATGCAGTGTTTTCCTTTCTCCAAACATAACGCTTATCATTTAAACCAAAAAGTTCTATTTTGGTCTCATCCGTCCAGAAAACATTTTTCCAATAGCCTTCTGGCTTGTCCACGTGATCTTTTGCAAACTGCAGATGAGCAGCAATGTTCTTTTTGGAGAGCAGTGGCTTTCTCCTTGCAATTCTGCCATGCACACCATTGTTATTCAGTGTTCTCCTGATGGTGGACTCATGAACATTAACATTAGCCAATGTGTGAAAGGCCTTCAGTTGCTTAGAAGTTACCCTGGGGTCCTTTGTGACCTTGCCAACTATTACACGCCTTGCTCTTGGAGTGATCTTTGTTGGTCGACCACTCCTGGGGAGGGTAACAATGGTCTTGAATTTCCTCCATTTGTACACAATCTGTCTGACTGTGGATTGGTGGAGTCCAAACTCTATAGAGATGGTTTTGTAACCTTTTCCAGCCTGAGGAGCATCAACAACGCTTTTTCTGAGGTTCTCAGAAATCTCCTTTGTTCGTGCCATGATACACTTCCACAAACATGTGTTGTGAAGATCAGACTTTGATAGATCCCTGTTCTTTAAATAAAACAGGGTGCTCACTCACACCTGATTATCATCTCACTGATTGAAAACACCTGACTCTAATTTCACCTTCAAATTAACTGCTAATCCTAGAGGTTCACATACTTTTGCCACTCACAGATATGTAATGTTGGATCATTTTCCTCAATAAATAAATGCCCTGGTATAATATTTTTGTCTCATTTGTTTAACTGGGTTCTCTTTATCTACTTTTAGGACTTATGTGAAAATCTGATGATGTTTTAGGTCATGTTTATGCAGAAACATAGAAAATTCTAAAGGGTTCACAAACTTTCAAGCACCACTGTATATTGTGCCTGAGTTAAGGTTACATGGTAAGACAGTGTAGCACAGTTATACAGTGGCATTGTACAGCTTGACTGCAACAGGTAGGAATGATTTCCTGTGTCTCCCAGTTGTGCAGCATGGAAGAATCAGCTATTTACTTCAGGCATTATCTGTTTGAATAGATGTGTCGGTAAGGGATCTAGTACACAAGTTGAGGCTTTTGATGCGGAGATTAATGAAAGTAATTCAGTTTCTCTAAGGGGAGTAAAACATTCTAATTGCTGATCTGATACAGTTATATTGTTAACTACAAGGTCACTTACATTGTCTGACCTTAAATTAGTAGTTTGAATTTTTTGTCGGATATTCTCAATTTTGTCATTAAAAAAATTCATGAAGTCGTTGCTACTACATACTGCAGGTGTGCATGTGTCTATAGTGGACTTATTCCTGGTTAATTTTGCTACAGTATTAAATAGGAATCTAGGATTATTTTTGTTATCTTCTATTAGGGAGGAGAGATATGTTGATCTCGCAGCACTAAGAGCTTTTCTATACTTCAGGAAGCTCTCCTTCCACGCTAATTTGAACACTACCAATTTTGTTTGACGCCATTTACGTTCCAATTTTCGAGTGGTCTGTTTTAAAGTGCGAGTGTCATCATTATACCAGGGTGCTAATTTTTTTTGTCTCTGACCATTTTCCTTTTAAGAGGAGCTACATTATCTAAAGTATGGCGGAATGTTGACTCTAAGCATTCAGTTGCCTGATCAAGTTCTGCAGGGGCTGACAGTGACCCAATCAAAGCTGATAACTCTGGGAGATCATTTATAAAGCTCTGTGCAGTAGTTGACGTGAATGTATGTTTAATACAGTAGCGTGGTGAGGTGCATATATTATTACTCAGACATATTGTGAATGAGATGAGATAATGATCTGAGAACTTCAGACTGTGGAAGTATGACTATATTTTCTACGTTTAACTCGAATGTTAGTATTAGATCGAGAGTGTGACCACCATTATGGGTCGGTCCTATGACATTCTGCTTAATCCCGACTGAATCTAAAATGGACACAAACGCTGTTTTCAAAGGGTCTTCTGGGTTATCGAAGTGAATATTAAAATCTCCAACAGTTAAAGCTTTGTCTAAGGAAATAACCAGATCTGAGATAAAATCCGCAAATTCAGAAAGAAACTCAGAATATGGCCCCGGGGGCCTGTAAATAATAAGTAACAGAATTAACTGGGTAGACTTATTTTTTGAGGCTACATACATTATATGAGTATGAAGAACTTCAAATGTATTAAATTTATAACCAGGTTTTTGTGTTACACCTAGATAATCATTATAAATAATGGCGACGCCTCCTCCTCTGCCAGTTAGACGAGGCTGGTGTATATAACTGTATCCAGGAGGACTCGCTTCATTTAATGCTATATATTCATTTGGCTTCATCCATGTTTCAGTTAAACACAGTACATTAAACTCCTGATCAGTAATGAGTTCATTAACCATTAGCGCTTTAGATGTAAGAGAGCTACTATTTAATAGCCCCACCTTTAGATCAAAGGTGCTGGCAGCAGCTGTACAGTCAGTCTGATCTAATTTTATATTGATTAGGTTACTGGAACAAACTCTCTGACTATTTCTACCTTTTTGTTGAGCTCGGGGAACAGACACAGTCTCGATGTAGTGGGCCCTGAGTGACGACTCTGTGCAGCTAGCAGACAGTCGGTTTAGCCTGTTCGTCTGCTCCCTGGCCTTGGCTCTGGATTGTTAGAAATTAACTAGGCCTGTTCTGAGACTATGACCTATGCTGCAGGAAATGAGAGCAGCACCTTCCCGAGTGGGATGGATACCGTCCCGCCCTAACAGGCCAGCAGTGCCCTCAAAATTAGCCCAATTATCTATAAAGCCCACACTGTTTTCAGAGCACCACCTGGACAACCAGCAGTTCAGCGACCATAACCTGCTGTAAGCTACATCGCCACGCCACATTGGGATGGGGCCAGAGCATACTACAGCATCGGACATTGCCTTCGCTAATTTAAACACCTCTACAAAGTTACTCTTAGTAACCTCAGACTGACGAAGGCGTATATCATTAGCTCCTGCATGGATAACTATCTTTGAGAACCTATGCTTGCCTCGGACCCTAAGATTACCTGCTATGTCTGGCACCCTGGCTCCCAGTATACACCTGACTAAAGCTGCTGGTGCCCCTAAAGGCTGAGCTAATTTCACATGCCATATGATAGAGTCCCCTATAACCAGAGCTCTTTCAGGTTTCTCAGCGGGTGCATCCTGTTCACAGGAGAGCAAACCTGTTCGACCCGTGATGCGGACAGGAGTGGTGCTCCCATGGGTGAGCCTCAGCGGTAGCTTTGGCTCTACGCTTATGCCGCCAAGTCGTCACCCATTCGCCCCGCTGTAAGGGCTCTAATGCCGGAGTTGGGGGATTGCTAACTCCACCTAGGGCATCCAGACTTTCCCCTACAGAAACTACACTGTTCTCACGCTCACTAACCTGCTTTAAAGCCTGGACACATGCTTCTAGCACTATAATCTTCTCCGTCAGAGAGATAACTAATCTGCACTTATCACAAATAAAGCTATCGCTAGCGACGGAGGAAGAATGACTAAACATCCTGCACTCAGCACACTGAACAGGCTGAAGGTGTGCCATGATGAAAGGGTTCACGTACCTTAATCGAAGATCTGTTGATATTAAAGCAGATCTGATGTGGATGACCTCTGCTTGTGGTCTTTACGCAGGAGGAGAAAAAAAAGAACATTAATTCATTTACAGTTATTCCATGAAATCGAGTCGTACACGAGCTGATAGTTCATGAGGCGCGTAGCTCTGAGTTGTCTATAATCCATGTACAATGAGATTGAGTGGAATCACTGTTTTATTCTATCCACATTCACTGGATTTTGAGAAACAGAGCATTTTCATTTTTATTTTTTGCAAATTCGATAAATAAAAATACAACATGTCCGACAAAATAATTTCCGCTTAGAATGTAAACAAACCAGCAAAATGACAGGAGCAATTTGTGAAAAATGCAATAATAATAATTCTTGAAAAATAAAAAAATAGTTCTTACCATCAAATACTTTATTCCATATTTTGTTATTGTTTTTTTGGGTTTTGTTTTTGAGCAGTTTTTATTTCATCCTCAGTTGGTTCAGTTACATGCTCTGCCATTTTCTTCTTCTTTAGGGTTTTTTGGCAGTTGGCAAACCAACTTAAAGATGCATTACTGCCACCAACTAGGCTGGAGTGTGGAACAGGAGATATTGGGGGGAAAAACAAACTATATTCTTTTAGCTATTTCTGTTTCTTTTAAATACTTGATAAAGTGATATATCTCACTTGATGCACTCCGCCATTTTGTTTATCTCTACTCATGGTATATGAGCTGATATCCTAGTAGTAGAGTAGCCAATCAGAACGTGCGATCGCTCAGATCCAAGGAACGTGGAGAGAATAATCACTGATATCTGAAGTAATCCTTGGTGCAGTTTCTCGTCTGTTTTTGTTGTTTTGTTTTGTTTACTTCACTCAGTGTGCTGCTGGTCTCTCTGTGTCTGTGGTTTGTACATCATCTGCTTTCACTCACAGTCCTACAGGTTTTGCAGATCTGGTGAATAAAGTGGCCTTCCCTGTAGAAAACAAATAATAAACCATTTCTTAAGACTTACTTCCCTTTTCTTAAACATTTTGTAATTACTTTTAAACAGTTGGTCTCAAGGTAATTTATAGTATATTATTTAACAATTATTCACCAAAGTTGAGGTTATTATTCACCGATATTCACTGAGCCTGAGGCAGATACTTGTTTTAGTATAAATACACAGGTGAATATTTAAATACGATTGTTTTTAAATAATCATTTATTTCAGTTTTCAAAATCTTCATGTAACTTTGTGGTGCAGACTTGTGTCAATGATCTACGGCGAGTCACACAAAATACTTTGTTTTGAAATCGATAAAATAAATCCCAACCCCACCTTCCCTTTGAATAGTTTTAACCAAACTTCAGAGCATCTTTAGTGCTTTTAGGAACGGCATTTCCTTTCATCATTTTTAATTCTTCCTCACTTACGGTGACAAAGCGATTGGACGCCAGTTTGCTGAGTCACCTGAGGTGATTATCGAGAAATAATCCAAATCTCTCGCCCAGTCAATGAGCTCAATTTCCTATAATCACCTCTGTATTTATACTTTTTTGTCAAATGTTGAACAGAAGGTCATTATTTGTAAAATATATTTACGATAAGATCTGTTGTCCTTCAAAGCTCCTCAGTATGATTACTTCAACTTCAACTTTCAACTTTATTGTCCCCAAAAGGGGCGATTGAGTGTGCAGCAAGACAACATAAACACATATAAACAACACATACACAGGACAGACCATAAAGTGCAATTGGTCATTAAAAAAAAATATAAAACTTCATTCCACGAGGACATGCATGGCACTGTTTGCTTCAACGGTGCAATCTCAGATGCCTTTCCTGTGAACAATGGTGTAAAGTATTGTTGTGTCTTGGCATCGACCCTATTCAGAGGTTTCTTCTCCATGCTCTTCCAGTATGCCTTCGCACACTGCAATGAGGGAATTTTCCTTCGCAATAGAGACAATGGGAAACTCTACAATATTGCCTGACTCCTCTCTGAAACAAAGGTCAGGGAAGTCCCCATACACGAGTTGCTATTTGCAGATGATGCAGCACTGGTGTCATATCATGAAGCTGGATTGCAGCTGTTAGTTGACTGTTTGTCTTATGCCTGTGAAGAGTTCAGGCTGACTATCAGCCTTCTTGATACCGTCACCACACTGGGGATTATCATCGACAATACCCATCTTGAAATAGTGGACTCATTCATCTACGCTGGGTCTACCATCTAAAGCTCCCTTTCCTTGGATGCTCAAGTCAAGTCAAGTTTATTTTTATTGCTGCAATGCAGCTTTACAGAAAATTAAAGACTTTAAACATGAGCTAATTTTATCCCCAATTTATCCCCTATGATGAAGCCTGTGGCGATGGTGGTGAGGAAAAACTCCCTCAGATGACATGAGGAAGAAACCTCAAGAGGAACCAGACTCAAAAGGGAACCCATCCTCATTTGGGTGATAACAGACAACGTGATTATAAATAACTTGCTTGTATAACTGTGTCCTATAGAGTCACAAAGTATAACTGGAAAACAGGAAATTCATTATAGTTGAACAGGAAGTCTGTTTTGTTGAAGTTATAAACTGTTCATTGATGGAAACTTGAGTGCAAAACTGTTCATGACAACTGCAGTCCTAAAGTTAGCAAGTCAACTGTAGTCCTCAGCCATAAAAGCATTACTGTAAGTGTCCAGAGCATCTTCCAAGTGCAACTTTCGACTGTCCATATGGGGCCGTCCTCCACAGGAGCAACATGATGAGACTCCAGCCAGATGTAGGGCATCAGGATGGATCAGACAGGTCTGAGGAGCAGAAGAGGTCAGCATCACTGGTGTCTCAGGATTGACATGTAACTCAGAAGGACAGACTGAGTGAAGGGGGGAGCAGAGAAAGAGAGAGAGAGAGAGAGAAAACAGGTTGTTAGGTATGCCCAATGTCACCTAATGACTAAGAACAGGATACATTTTGCACTGAGTGCAAGCAGGGACTCTGGCAAGACTAACTATGACAGCATAACTAAAAGGGGGAGCCAGAAGGTAACACAGGCATGAAGGAGCCCCGGGACATAAAGCAGCAGCCATTACACCGTCAACAAACTTGAGTGAGCAAGCGAGTGGGGGACTGACAGCATACATCCATCTTCTACCACTTATCTGGATCTGGGTCACAGGGGTAGCAGCCTAAGCAGAGCAGCTCAGACTTCCCTCTCCCTGGCCACCATCACCAGCTCTTCCGGGGGAATACCGAGGTGTTCCCAGGTCAGCCAAGAGATGTAATCTCTCCAGTGTGTCCTGGGTCTGCCACAGGGTCTCCTCCTGGTGGGGCATGCCCAGAAAACCTCCTTTGGGAGGCATCCAGGGGGCATCCTAACAAGGTGCCCAAACCACCTCAACTGACTCCTTTTGATGTGGAGGAGCAGCGGTTCTACTCTGAGTATCTCCCGAATGACCAAGCTTCTCACCCTGTCTCAAAGGGAGAGCCCAGCCACCTTGCAGAGAAAACTCATTTCTACCACTTGTATCCGTGATCTCATTCTTTCAGTCACTACCCATAGCTCGTGACCATAGGTGAGAGTGGGAATGCTGATGGACCAGTAAATTGAGAGCTTTGCCTTTTGGCTCAGCTCTCTCTTTACCACCACAGACCAGTTTAGCATCCGCATCGCAGTCCCTGCCCCGATCCGTCTGTCCAACTCCCGCTCCCCCTTACCCTCACTCGTGAACAAAACCCTGAGATGCTTAAACTCCTTCACTTTTGGTAGCAACTCCCCCCTGACCCGGAGTAGGCACTCCGCCCATTTCTGGCTGAGCGCCATGGCCACAGACTTGGAGGTGCTGATCCTCATCCCAGCCACGTCACACTTGGCTGCAAACTATCCCAGCGCATGCTGTACAGTAAGTCACAGACTGATGAAGCCAACAGGACCACATCATCCGCAAAGAGCAGTTCAAGTAACTTTATTTATACTTGAAGGTAAACTTGTTTTGCAGTGAAGTGAGTCAGCTTTCTCTTCCACACATGCCAAACAACACTTAAAACATCTAACATAAAACACATAAAACGCAGTGTGATAAACATTCAAGATTCAAGATTTTTATTTGTCATATACACAATAACAGACACAGTGGTTTATTATTGGGTAATGAAATTCTTATTTTGCAACTGCCCGACCAAACTATGCTTACCAATATAAAAAGAAATATATATATATAAAATACAAAATATAAAATATAAAGTGCATATGGAATGCAAAATATAAAAGTAGAATGAAAAAACAAAGATAACATTAAAAAAAGGCAAACAAACAATGTGCAAACATAGGAGTAGATATACTGTGCAATGTCTTGTGCAAAATTCCTAATATAGAGGTAGATGGTGATTATAATCCGTGGTTCAAAAGCCTGATGGCCTGGGGGTAAAAACTGTTTGTCAGTCTAGTAGTCCTTGCTTTCACACTCCTGTAGCGTCTGCCAGATGGTAGGAGTGTGAATAGTCTGTGTCGTGGGTGTGTTTGGTCCCTGATGATGCTCTGTGCCCTTTTTGTGACCCGGGTGTTGTAAATGTCCTGTAGTGAGGGGAGGACTGCTCCACAGATGAATTGTGCCATTTTAATGACATGCTGGAGAGCCTTTCTGTCCTGAGTTGTGCAGTTCCCGTACCACACAGTGATGGAATTTGTCAGGACGCCCTCCACTGTGCACCTGTAGAAGTTCCTGAGGAGTTTGGTGGACAATCCAAATTTCCTCAGCTTCCTCAGGAAGAAGAGTCTCTGTTGAGCCTTCTTGATGGTCTGCTGTGTGTTGTGTGTCCAGGTGAGATCCTCACTGATGTGAGTTCCAAGGAATTTAAATGTTTTAAACATAACATAGAATAAAAAAAACCATGATAAAAAACACGTGACATAAAACACAACATTTAAAACCTAAAAACATAAAACCTCACATGAAGCTAAGACTTATTAAAAAGGCTTATGGCAGCAGGAACAAAACTGGTTTTATAATGCTTGGTTTTACATTGTGGTACTTTATATCTACGTCCTGATGGATATAAAGACGTGATCCTGCTGCCACCAAACCGGACACCCTCCGCCCCTTGGCTGCACCTAGAAATTCTGTCTATAAAAGTTATGAACAGAACTGGTGACAAAGGGCAGCCCTGGCAGAGTCCAACGTGCACCGGGAACGAGTCTGACTTACTGCTGGCAATGCGAACCAAACTCCTGCTCCGGTCATACAGGGTCCAAATGGCCCGCAGTAGTGGGCCCTGAACCCCATACTCCCGAAGCGCCCCCCACAGGGCACCATGAGGGACACAGTTGTAAGCCTTCTCCAGGTCCACAAAACACATGTAAACCAGTTGGTCAAACTCCCATGTACCCTCCAGTACCCTTGCAAGGATAAAGAGCTGGTCCAGTGTTCCATGACCAGGACGAAAACCGCATTGCTCCTCCTGAATCCGAGGTTCGACTATCGACCGGACTCCCCTCTCCAGCACCCCAGCATAGGCTTTCCCAGGGATGCTGAGAAGTGTGATCCCCCTATAGTTGGAACACACTCTCTGGTCCCCCTTTTTAAAAAGGGGGACCACCACCCCAGTCTGCCAATCCAGAGGCACTGTCCCCGACCTCCAAGCAATGTTGCAGAGGCATGTCAGCCAAGACAGCCCAACAACATCCAGTGCCTTCAGAAACTCGGGATGAATCTCATCCACCCCTGGAGCCCGGCCACCAAGGAGCTTTTCAACCACCTCAGCCCCTGTGATGGGTGAGTCCTCCCAAGCACCCCCAGACTCTGCATCCTCCTCAGACAACATGAAGGTATAACATTTTAATGAATTGGATGGCTTTATTGGTGAATTATTCCACCAAAAAAGAACTTTACAGCCGAGGAAGGTGAGGACATTAAAAAGTCACTCGACTTTCTGGCAGAAGAAGTTTCTGTTATTAAACAACAACAGAAAACCATCATGGAGCTGGTGATGGAAGTGAAGTCGCTCAGGCTGCAGAACACCGAGAAGGACCAGCGTCTCGCCCACCTGGAAAGCAGAGTTGCTGAATTAGAACAGTACACCAGGATGAATGACATCATCATCACTGAGATTCAGATTAAACCCAGATCATATGCAAAAGCAGTGACAAGGGAGGGAAAATCTGACGAACTGGGCAGCAACTCCGTGGAGCAACAAGTGTCGGCATTCCTACACTCAAAGGGAATCGATATTGATTGCAGCAATGTTGAGGCCTGCCACATTCTACCAGGAAAGACAAGGAAAACACTGCCATCATCAGGAGATTCATCAATTGGAAACATAAAGCTGCATTGCTGAAACAAGGAAGGAAACTGAAAGGTACAAATGTCTACATCAACGAGTACCTGACAAAACGCAATGCTGACATCGCTAGAAAAGCACGACATCTGAAGAAAGAAAATAAAATTCACTCTACATGGATCACCAACTGCAAAGTATTCATTAAGTTGAACGGGACACCGGAGGAGGCGAGAGTTCTGGTCATACGAAACATCAAGGACTTGGACAAATACCAGTGATGGCTATCGGGACTGTACGGTAATCAATACCGACGTGACACTACACCAAACTCAACCATGACACACACCGAAATAATTTTTTCATCCATTACTCGGAACACTACTCGGCTCACGCAAATGCTTGTTGATTATGAAAACCTGGAACTGAAACCACATGAATTCACTGACCATAAACTATTGGATACAGAAAATCACACAGACCCGGACAATAACTTTTTCTCAACCATTAATGATAATCGCCACCATTACACAGAGGAACAGTCCAATCAGTCCACTGAGGCTGTGGGGAAATGATCAATAATATACTTCAACAGCAGAAGCATGGACGCTAACTTCAAACACATCAAGAAATACTGAAGTCAGTTTACTCATCCATTCAGCATAATCGCCATATCGGAGAGCTGGACTGACCTGGAGAAAGGAGTGGATTTCCAACTGGCTGGATATGAATTTAATTCTATAAACAGGAAAAATAAAGGTGGAGGAGAAGTGGCGGTGTATGTGGACTGTAATTTGAATTATAAGTTAATAGATGGCATGACAACGGTGATTGATAACTTATTAGAATGTTGAGCAATCAAAATTAATATTGAAAAAAGTAGAAATGTATTAATTAGCTGTATATATAGGGCACCAGAAACTAGTGTAGAGGCGTTTAAGGACTGGGTAGAAAAGACATTTACAGTAGATAATAAAAAAGTTATCTTCATTTGTGGGGATACTAATATTGATCTGCTGAACCCTAATAAGCACAGTATGACTGAGGAATTTATTAATACCATGTACAGTATGAGTCTCCACCCAAAAATTACCAGACCAGCCAGAATTACTGACCATAGTGCTACCTTAATAGATAATATATTTACCAATGATATAGATAATAACATTATAAGTGGAATATTAATCAATGATATCAGTGACCATCTACCAGTTTTTACAATTTATGACTGTAATTGTAAGAAAAATGTGACGGACCATAAACTGAAGTATAGAAGTGTTAGGACTGAGGAGGCCATGTTTGCATTAAATAATGATCATACATGTCAACCTTTGATCAATCAAACCTGTATAACCAACCTCCAAAACCTGTATTTCCCTTATAAAATCCGTATAAGATGCAAATTAAAATAATTTACCTAAAATTTGAAGGATAATTAACAATGATATATCCCAGTTACTTTTTATTCAATATTAATAACAATAAACCTTCAGAATGAATACAAAGCTCCAATGTTTGACAAAAACACAAAGTGTTATCAGCGTAGTTACGAAGGAAATACTTCGTTGTTTGGAGACAGGTTTCACCGAGCGGCTATTATGCGCGAGACTTCATATTAGCCACAAGGTCAGAAAAATCTGTTCGTAAAATTACGTTATAATGACCAAATACAATGAAAAGTATTTTTCCAGTCTCGCCTGTGAAAGGTAATCCCATGTGATCTCGTTTGGATGGTAAACCTGTTGGTACAGTTAAACGCAGCACATGAATGAGGCATCTTTATTCTCGGCTACTGTCTAGACGGTTGAAGAATCTCCACTTTGCCACATCCAATATGGCGGCGAGGATGACGTATGATTCTACACAGAAGGCGGCGTCTATGACTTCCCTGTTGGCGGGATTCTCGCAATGCGGTGTGCGCATGATCAAAAGTGGAACGAAGTCTCGCTACCACAAGATAACGCGCGATTTCATAAGACTCTTTACTGGCTTTCTGTGGTGTACAGTACGTTTGTAAATGTTATGCGCTCTTTTATCATCGTGGGAATTGATTATAGCTCTAAATAAATATTGAAGTTTTTTTAAAGAATCTGTATAACTTTATTTGTACGCCCGTATACTACGTTTATTGAATCAAATCCGTATAAAATACGGACATTCCGTATAGGTTGACATGTATGAATGATTTATTAATACAAAACTGGGAATCAGTTTCTATAGAGAATAGCATTGATCAGACCCTCCAGGATCTCGCGATGTTGCGATTTGCAACTTCAACGCAAATTCAACCAATCCCCGCGAATTCAGGGCGGGGCTGCAATTATATCCAATCACCGCAACTTTCCCGCAAATTTGACCAATCGTTGGCGTCGCCTTGAGGTGACATCAACAAACTACCTTCCGCCTTACTTCCGTGTTTCCGTTCAAGAGCAGCAGCGTGTGCGAGGGTCAGGAGAGCCTGGCTGCACACAGCACTAGTGTTAATAGTTTATTTTCTTTCTGAAGGCTGAGGCTTTTCCTTTTCACTCTGAACTCCGGGTTTATACAGGATTCAGTTATCTATAGTGGTACTGAAAGTGTGTGATGTTTACAGTGAAGGACTGTGCGCACTTACAGTTTTTTTACTTAATACAAGAAATTAATGGATGCCAACATTTTTGCCAAAATGGTATTTTATTTTCCATTGTTTAGGCAGCTTCAGCATCATACTGTGAGATTCTGTTCAAATTGTTTTTTTTTTCTTCTATGAAGCCTGAGCCATTTATTTTATTAGTTTATAATTATTGTTTAATTTAGTCTTCAGGAGAGACTGCCTGCACACAGTACTAGTATTAATAATGTTTTTCTTACATGAAAGCTGAGGCATTTATATTATATTTTAAGGTAACTTCATGTTGTGCTGTGAGGTTCTATGCACTTTAATTTTTGAACCAACAGGTGCATTTGGATAAGTAAAGCCTATTTTTCTGCATTTTTGTAGTCCTGGTAATCTTTTATATTGGTAAAGTTGTTTATAGGACCATTTCTCAGTGTCTTTGTTTTTTTTTAATCAATAGTTTTTCAGTAATAACTTAATATTTAACATATCACTCAATTTTAATCACAAAAAGAGAAAATTGCAACAATTTCTCACAACTTTCACCTCCTCCCGCAATGTAATCGCAACAAAAACCTAAAAAACACCGCAACTTTCATCGCAATTTTTTGGAAAACCCCCCGCAACATCAGACATTTTAGCCCGCAACAATCACAAAAAAGGCCCGCGGAATCCTGGGGGGACTGAATGATAGCGCATATGATAACTTAAGTATATTCAAATTATTATATGATAAAAATTGCCCACTGAAGCAAGAGAGTACAAAACAAAACGATAATGACCAACCTTGGATTACTAAGGGATTACAAAATGCTTGTAAGAAGAAAAACACTCTATATAGAGAATTTATTAAATTAAGAACCAAAGAGGCAGAAAATAAATACAAAAACAAGTTAACGAGTATCATAAGGAGATGTAGGAAGGATTATTATGGTAAATTAATATACAGTGGTGCTTGAAAGTTTGTGAACCCTTCCAAATTTTCTATATTTCTGCATAAATATGATTGAAAACATCATCAGATTTTCACACAAGTCCTAAAAGTAGATAAAGAGAACCCAGTTAAACAAATGAGACAAAAATATTATACTTGGTCATTTATTTATTGAGGAAAATGATCCAATATTACATATCTGTGAGTGGCAAAAGTATGTGAACCTTTGCTTTCAGTATCTGGTGTGACCCCCTTGTGCAGCAATAACTGCAACTAAACGTTTGCGGTAACTGTTAATCAGTCCTGCACACCGGCTTGGAGGAATTTTAGCCCGTTCCTCCATACAGAACAGCTTCAACTCTGGGATGTTGGTGGGTTTCCTCACATGAACTGCTCGCTTCAGGTCCTTCCACAACATTTCCATTGGATTAAGGTCAGGACTTTGACTTGGCCATTCCAAAACATTCACTTTATTCTTCTTTAACCATTCTTTGGTAGAATGACTTGTGTGCTTAGGGTCGTTGTCTTGCTGCATGACCCACCTTCTCTTGAGATTCAGTTCATGGACAGATGTCCTGACATTTTCCTTTAGAATTCGCTGGTATAATTCAGAATTCATTGTTCCATCAACGACGGCAAGTCGTCCTGGCCCAGATGCAGCAAAACAGGCCCAAACCATGATACTACCACCACCATGTTTCACAGACGGGATAAGGGTCTTATGCTGGAATGCAGTGTTTTCCTTTCTCCAAACATAACACTTCTCATTTAAACCAAAAAGTTCTATTTTGGTCTCATCCGTCCACAAAACATTTTTCCAATAGCCTTCTGGCTTGTCCACGTGATCTTTAGCAAACTGCAGACGAGCAGCAATGTTCTTTTTGGAGAGCAGTGGCTTTCTCCTTGCAACCCTGCCATGCACACCATTGTTGTTCAGTGTTCTCCTGATGATGGACTCATGAACATTAACATTAGCCAATGTGAGAGAGGCCTTCAGTTGCTTAGAAGTTACCCTGGGGGCCTTTGTGACCTCGCCGACTATTACACACCTTGCTCTTGGAGTGATCTTTGTTGGTCGACCACTCCTGGGGAGGGTAACAATGGTCTTGAATTTCCTCCATTTGTACACAATCTGTCAGACTGTGGATTGGTGGAGTCCAAACTCTTTAGAGATGGTTTTGTAACCTTTTCCAGCCTGATGAGCATCAACAACGCTTTTTCTGAGGTCCTCAGAAATCTCCTTTTTTTGTGCCATGATACACTTCCACAAACATGTGTTGTGAAGATCAGACTTTGATAGATCCCTGTTCTTTAAATAAAACAGGGTGCCCACTCACACCTGATTGTCATCCCACTGATTGAAAACACCCGACTCTAATTTCACCTTCAAATTAACTGCTAATCCTAGAGGTTCACATACTTTTGCCACTCACATATATGTAATATTGGATCATTTTCCTCAATAAATAAATGACCAAGTATAATATTTTTGTCTCATTTGTTTAACTGGGTTCTCTTTATCTACTTTTAGGACTTGTGTGAAAATCTGATGATGTTTTAGGTCATATTTATGCAGAAATATAGAAAATTCTAAAGGGTTCACAAACTTTCAAGCACCACTGTATAATAACAAAAATAATATTAAAGGAATATGGAATATATTAAATAGTATTATTAAAGATGGCTCTGAACAAATACATTACCCTAAATACTTTAATGACAAAGGTATCGAAAATTTTAACATGGATAGTTGCTAATAGTTTTAATAATTTTTTTTGTTAAAGTTGGACCAAGATTAGCTCAAAATATCTCTGATTCGGTAACAAATGATGATTGTATAGATAATATTATAAAGAGGAATTCTTGTTCTATGTTTCTTACACCAGTAGATGAGAGGGAAATTATTGATCTAGTTAATAAATGTAGTAATAAAATATCCACAGATTGTAATGATATTATGATACTAGTAAAAACTATTATTGGGGGGATTTCTAAACGATTAACATACATCTGTAACTTGTCATTTCAAACCGGTACATTTCCGGTTAAGACAGAGTGCTAACCTCCTAGCGGTATCCTCCGGGCAACAGCTACAGCAATGACCTTGGGTTGCAATACCACCGGGGGCATGGAGGAAACCATCAGGCCTGTCCTGTAAGGTTCTCCCTGCTCCTGGCAGGTTCTACCATGGTGGGACGGATCCCAGGGGAGCTGCTGCTGGCTAATAGCACCTGCACCACCTCAGTCCTCGATGGGCGGTCTACAAAACCAGGCGGGGTTGTGCGCAGGGCCAGCAACCCGCCACTTAAAAAAAATTCTTGCGACGAAACCTCGACAAATGAGAAACTCTGATCTGACTGATCTTAACGGAGCATTGACCCAGGAACGACTAGATATACGGAAGAAGCCTAATTGTAACACTTTGAGGATAGCAACATGGAATGTGCTGTCCATGGGAAGGGAAGGGTCAGCACAGTTAGTCTCAAATGAACTTGCATGCCTGAACATCTCCATGGTGGGCCTCACCAAGGTCCGCTGGACTGGCGCAGGAACCCATACAGCAAATGGATACACCTTTTTTTGGTCCGGAAGGGAGGACAACATACACCGCCAAGGAGTGGCACTTGCCCTCGCACCCCCAGCTCAGCGTGCTCTGATCTTCTGGAAACTTGTCGACAATAGGCTGCTCCTAGCCCGCCTATGACATAAATATGGAAGGATCACAGTCATCATAGCTTACACTCCAATGGACGCAGCCTCTGACGCTGAAAAGGATGATTTCTATATTAAGCTGTCAGACCTCACAGCCGGGATTTCCAGGCACGACATCATTTGGGTTCTAGGGGATCTAAATGCCACACCAGGCACAGACAGACAGACAGACAGTTTGAGGGGTCACTTGCGCCCCATGGTACAGGCACCTGCAACGACAGGAGACTCCAGGAGTTCTGCTCTAGCTACAACCTTCGTTCTGAACGATCCTTCTTCCCACACAAGAGAATCCACTGCATGACATGGATTAGTAATGACGGCCACACCACTAAGGAAATGGACCACATCCTCACCAGTAGGCGTTGGCATACCTCCACTGACTGCTGGGTCTACCGCAGTACAGAATTTGGAAACACAGACCATCGGCTGCTTGCCATGACTGTCAGCCTGCACCTGCAGAAGAACTCCATGTCAAGCAAGCAACACAAGTTCGATCTGTCCAGACTCAAGGCAGAAGTCATCAAAGCCACCATGGTAGAACCTGCCAGAAGCAGGGAGAACCTTACAGGACAGGCCTAATGGTTTCCCCCATGCCCCCGGTGGTATTGCAACCCAAGGTCATTGCTGTAGCTGTTGCCCAGAGGATACCGCTAGGAGGTTAGCACTCTGTCTTAACCGGAAATGTACCGGTTTGAAATGACAAGTTACAGATGTATGCTAATGGTTTAGAAATCCCCCCGATAATAGTTTTTACTAGTTTCATATCAATATTATTACAATCTGTGGATATTTTATTACTACATTTTCAACTCGATCTTCAAAACCGCTTTGCAGTATTATCTGAACCCTCTACTGAGGACAGTCCGGAGGAAATCTGGGGAGCGTTCAAAGAAAATATTACAAGCTCTGCAGCAAAGGTACTTGGCCGTAGGAGAACCAGAAAGAAGGACTTTCTATCTGAGGAGACACTCAGAGTGGTGGAGGAATAAAGAGAGGCCAGACTGAGAGGGAAACAAGATGAGTACAGATGCCTGAACCTGGTAAGAAACCAACTACTGCGCAGAGACAAGCAACAGTGGCTTGACAAACTCACTGATACAGCAGAGTACGTAGGGGGAACCAGGGCACCCTGTACAAGACACTCAGAACTCTCACAGGGAAAACAACCCCTCCCACAGCCTGTGTGACCGCTCTAGACGGATCTGACCTGGATACGCCTGAACAACAGCTGGATCGCTGGCGAGAACATTTCTCTCAACTCCTCAATTGGCCACTGCCACCCCCATCTCCAGAGCTGGACACCTTAGCAGCCCAGGCCACTGAGGACAAGTCCATCTCAACCGAGCCCCCCAGCCCAGATGAGGTAGAGAAGGCCATACGCAAGCTCCAGCCTGGATGGGCTGCTGGTGCTGATGGCATTCCTCCTGAACTGCTGCTATACGGCGGTCCACCCGTGGTGAAACAACTGCACTCTCTGATCTCCTGCGTCTGGAACTCTGAGACCATCCCTACCAACTGGCGTCATGGAATCATTCTTCCCTTTTGGAAGAAGGGCCCCAAGAGCAATTGCAGCAACTACAGGGGTATAACCTTGCTGAGCATCCCAGGGAAAGTGTTTGCCCACATCATCCTAACCAGACTGTGACCGCTTCTTCTCTGGAAGCAACGACAGGAACAGAGTGGATTTACCCCAGGTCACTCCACAGTCGATAGGATCCTGACACTTAGGCTCCTAGCAGAGATGAGACGGGAGTACAGGAAGCCTCTCTACGCTGCCTATGTGGATTTAAAGCAAGCATTTGACTCCATGGACAGGAAAGCTCTGTGGAAGATTCTCAAGTTCCTGGGAGTCCCTGCAAAGCTGCTGGACTTGCTGTCCCTCCTCTACTCCAACACAGTCTCCTGCGTAAGAGTGAACGGGATGCTGTCGGACGACTTCCTCATAAACAGCGGCGTCCGGCAGGGATGCATTTTGGCACCAACCATCTTCAACACCGCCATCGACCATGTGATGGGAAGCACTGTGGCTCAGAGTGCCTGTGGAGCTAGCTTTGGCAACGTGACCATCTCTGATCTGGACTATGCGGGCGATGTGGCCATTTTTGCCGAATTAGTTCAGACCCTCCATCTCGCCCTCAAGGTCATGGACAAGGCAACCAAACCACTGGGACTAATGATCAGCTGGAACAAAACAAAGATCCAAAGCCTAAGCAACTTCGAACCATCCCCAGCTACACCGGTAATCAGCACCCAGGAGGTGGAAGCGGTGGAGAAGTTCAGCTACCTTGGCAGCATCCTGACCTCCGACTGCAAAAGCACAGCAGACATCAGGACCCACATTGGCCGGGCTACTGCAGCCATGGCAGCCCTTTCCACCATCTGCAAGGCAAGGCAAGTTTATTTATATAGCACATTTCATACACAGTGGCAGTTCAATATGCTTTACAGAAGTAAAAGCAAAACAAGATAATAGAAACAATAGAAAATAAAATTACATAAAATAAATGGGGAAGAAAAATAATAAGAATTAAACAATAGTAGAAATAAAATAATAAAATGAAGTAAAAGTTCAGTAAAAGAAAAAAAACAGCAGAATAAAATAGAATAAAAGTTAAGTAAAATTTAAAACATGCAGAGACTGTAAAAGTTAAGAGTTTAAAACATGTAGAGATGACAATATTAATAATTTAGCAGAAAGCATCTGAAAACAGCTTGGTCTTTAGTCTAGATTTGAAGCTGCCAACAGCAGGAGCATTTTTGATGTCCTCTGGCAGTTGGTTCCATAGCTGTACTGCATAGTAGCTAAAAGCTGCTTCACCACACTTTGTTTTAACAACAGGTTTTACCAGTAAATTTTTCTGCTGCAATCTGGTAGATCTGATTGGGTTAGGCCGCTGTAACATATCAGAGAGGTAATTGGGCCCTGTACCATTTAAAGATTTGTACACCAGCAGCAATGCTTTAAAGTCAATTCTGTAGCTTACTGGAAGCCAATGAAGGGAGCTTAGAATTGGAGTAATGTGCTCTGTTCTTTTTGTTCGTGTGAGAACCCTCGCCGCTGCATTTTGAACCAGCTGAAGTCGTTTGATGGTCTTTTTTGGCAGGCCTGTGAAAAGGCCATTGCAGTAATCAACCCTACTAGAGATGAAGGCATGTATAAGTTTTTCCAGATAATTTTTTGACATAAGTCCTCTTAGTTTGGAAATGTTTTTTAGGTGATAAAATGCCGTTTTAGTGATTGCTTTCATGTGACTGTCAAAATTTAGCTCGCTATCAATGAAAACACCAAGATTTTTAACCATTTCTTTTGTTTTAATCCCTTTTGTGTCAAGAATAGTGGTAATCCTGAGTCTTTCATCTTTTTTCCCAAATAGAATTACTTCTGTTTTATCTGTGTTCAGCTGAAGAAAATTTTGTGACATCCAGTTGTTGATTTGGTCGATACACTGGTAGAGACATTCAAGGGGGGCATAATCATTAGGTGATAGAGCAAAATAAATTTGGGTGTCATCTGCATAGCAGTGATACAAAATTGAGTTGTTCTTGATAATTTGCCCAAGTGGGAGCATATAAAGGTTGAATGGTAATGGTCCAAGGATCGACCCCTGGGGGACACCACAGGTCAAGGACATTGATGTTGAGGTACAATTTCCCATGGTAACAAAGAAGCTTCTATCTTTTAAGTATGATTTTAACCAATTGATAACTTTACCAGTCAACCCAACCCAGTGTTCAAGTCGATATAGCAGTATGTTGTGATCAACAGTATCAAAAGCTGCACTGAGGTCCAGTAATACCAGGACCGATGTTTTGCCTGCATCAGTATTAAGACGTATGTCATTTATAACTTTAATCAGCGCTGTTTCAGTGCTATGATTGGCACGAAATCCTGACTGAAAGTTATCAAAACAGCTGTTTGACATCAAGAAGGCAGTTAATTGATTGAAGACAATTTTTTCAAGGATTTTCCCGATGAATGGTAGATTTGATATTGGCCTGTAGTTGTTTAATACTGAAGCATCCAGATTATTCTTTTTAAGTAGGGGCTTTACAACGGCTTTTTTCAGAGACTCAGGAACAATGCCAGTCTCTAGGGATGTATTTATGATTTGAAGCACATCTGTAATTATAAGATGAAGAACAGACTTAAAAAAGTTGGTGGGCAGAATGTCCAATTCAGATGTTGAGGAACTGAGATTTTGTAGAGTTTTTTCAAGACAGTCGTCCAACAGTCATCTCTCTCTCCACACTAAGATCAGACTGTACAACAGCCTGGTACTGTTGATCCTGTTGTACGGCGCAGAAGCCTGGACCCTGACAGCCACTCAAGAATGGCTCCTGGACGCCTTTGACAGCAAGTGTCTGCGTAGGATACTGAGGCTCCAGTGGTACAACTTCACCTCGAATGCCACAGTACGCCAGCTGACCAACCAGCCACCAGTCTCCAGACTAATCCGATCAGCTCGCCTCCGTCTCTTCGGCCACATAGCCAGAACAACACCACCTTTCGAGCTGGCCAACCTGATCAGGGAACCCGCCCCACCCCACTGGTCCCGCCCCAGAGGGAGACCCCGGACCAGGTGTCTTGACCAGCTTAAGGCAGACCTGAGAGAGGCTGGACTCAACCTCCGCACAGCCTGGCTCGCTGCCGAGAACAGAACGAACTGGAGGGTCATCTGCCGAGGCGTCACGCTCTCACGAGCCAGCGAGGATGAGTGAGTGAGTGAGTGAGTGACATTTCCAAGCAATATGAAAACAGCAAAAGTAATTCCGTTGTATAAATCTGGGGACAAACACAACTTCACAAATTACAGACCTGTTTCTTTACTTCCTCAATTCTCCAAAATTCTTGAAAAACTATTCAATAACAGATTAGATAAATTCATTGAAAAATACAAACTACTCAGTGACAGTCAATATGGATTTAGAGCAAATAGGTCAACAGAGATGGCACTAATGGAATCAATTGAAGAAATCAGTAACTCTATAGATGATAAAAAATGTTGCTGGGATATTTATTGATCTTCAAAAAGCTTTTGATACTATTAATCATGATATATTACTAAGATGGAACAATATGGGATAAGGGGAGTTGTATTAAATTGGATAAGAAGTTATTTGAGTAACAGGACACAATTTGTGAAGTTGGGTGACGCTGTGTCATCTCGTTTGAATATTACTTGCGGTGTCCCCCAGGGGTCAGTATTGGGTCCTAAACTGTTCATTCTTTATTAGATTAGATAAAACTTTATTGATCCCTTTGGGAGGGTTCCCTCAGGGAAATTAAGAATGAATTATATTCTAATTAGAATTATATAAATGATATGTGCAATGTATCAAAGCTATTTAAGATGGTATTATATGCAGATGACACGAATATGTTTTGTTCTGGAACAAATTTACATGAGTTAGAAAACATAATCTCTTCAGAATTGTGCAGGTTAAAAAGTTGGTTTGATCAAAATAAATTTATCATTAAATCTGTCTAAAACAAAAATCATGTTATTTAATAATTATAAAATAAATAAGGCAATAAATGTACAGGTAGACAGTGTTGATATTGAAAGAGTTTCGAATAATAAATTTCTTGGGGTAATAATAGATGATAGAATTACTTGGAAATCACATGTAAAATACATACTAATTAAACTATCAAGAAACATATCTGTGTTGAGTATGGCTAAGCACATCCTGGACTATAATTCACTCCGCATTCTTTACTGTTCCCTGGTTTTACCGTACTTAAATTACTGCTCAGTGGTGTGGGGAAATACGTATAAATGTTCACTTCATGCAATAACTATACTTCAAAAAAGAGCTATAAGAATAATTCATAGTGCTGGTTACCGAGATCATACTAATTCACTATTCTTAAATTCAAAATGTTTAAAATTCAGGGATATTATAGAATATAAAACTGCCTTAATAATGTACAAAGTAAGGAATTATAAAGTACCAAGGAATATCCAAACAATGTTCTCGGATAGAGAGGGGGGCTATAATTTTAGGGGGAAATTGAAATTTAAAATTCGCAGTGCTAGGACAACGTTAAAAATGTTCAGTATCTCTATTTGTGGAGTAAAGCTATGGAACAGTTTGAATGTGGAGCTCATGAAATGTACAACTATAAACCAGTTCAAAAAAAGGTATAAGGAACAGATCTTTATGAGGTATAGGGAGGAGGAATTACAATAACATTCTATTGATAATATAAGTGTTTATGTGTGGGTATATGTATGTACGGACATTATATATATATATATATATATATATATATATATATATATATATATATATATATATATATATAATGTGAGTATATATATATATATATATATATATATATATATATATATATATATATATATGCATAATTATGATATTAATGGGTGTCTGTGTATGTATGGATATGTGTATAGTTATAGGTATGTGTATATGTATGTACTGTATATATGTATTCTCTGTGTGTGTATATGCATAACATAAGTATCTGTATAGGGCGGCATGGTGGTGTAGTGGTTAGCACCGTCACCTCACAGCAAGAAGGTCCATGTTCGAGCCCCGTGGCCGGCGAGGGCCTTTCTGTGCGGAGTTTGCATGTTCTCCCCGTGTCCGCGTGGGTTTCCTCCGGGTGCTCCGGTTTCCCCCACAGTCCAAAGACATGCAGGTTAGGTTAACTGGTGACTCTAAATTGAGCGTAGGTGTGAATGTGAGTGTGAATGGTTGTCTGTGTCTATGTGTCAGCCCTGTGATGACCTGGCGACTTGTCCAGGGTGTACCCCGCCTTTCGTCCGTAGTCAGCTGGGATAGGCTCCAGCTTGCCTGCAACCCTGTAGAACAGGATAAAGCGGCTAGAGATAATGAGATGAGATGATTTGGTCGATATTATACCATGTTGGTATGTTTTCTTTTTTGTTTGTTGCTTTTGTATATATAGTTTATTATGGCGGAAAGTGACGTTTGATTAACGGTGGTATAAAGGGTTAGGATCTCATCTCATTATCTCTAGCCGCTTTATCCTGTTCTACAGGGTCGCAGGCAAGCTGGAGCCTATCCCAGCTGACTACGGGTGAAAGGCGGGGTACACCCTGGACAAGTCGCCAGGTCATCACAGGGCTGACACATAGACACAGACAACCATTCACACTCACATTCACACCTACGCTCAATTTAGAGTCACCAGTTAACCTAACCTGCATGTCTTTGGACTGTGGGGGAAACCGGAGCACCCAGAGGAAACCCACGCGGACACGGGGAGAACATGCAAACTCCGCACAGAAAGGCCCTCGCCGGCCGCAGGGCTCGAACCCAGACCTTCTTGCTGTGAGGCCACAGCACTAACCACTACACAACCGTGCCGCCCGAGGGTTAGGATTTGATAAGTTATTTACTTTTTCCTAATCCTTTCCGAACATTATTATGTTACTGCCTTGTGGCTATGCTATTCTGTTTATGACAATGTTTTAATTATTGCATTTTTTATTTTTGTATTTTATATCTTCTTTACTGTTCGGAATAAAGCAATCAATCAATCAATCAATCAATCAATCAATCAAAAAGGTGGGATTGAGGAGATCCTTAAAGTATTCCTTCCACCATTGGATGATGTCCCCAGTTGAGGTCAACAGCACTCCATCCTCGCTGTAAACAGTAGGGACAGAGCACTGCTTTCCTTTCCTGAGCCGCCGGACAGTTTGCCAGAATCTCTTCGAGGCTGACCGAAGGTCACTTTCCATGGTCTCACCAAACTCCTCCCATGCCTGAGTTTTTGCTTCAGTGACCACCAGAGCCACATTCCTCTTGGCCCGTCGGTATCTGTTAGCTGGCTCTGGAGACCCACAGGCTAACCAAGCCTGATAGTACTCCTTCTTCCATACATCCCAGTTTACCAAAACACACTGTGTCTGAGGACCCTCCAGATCTACTCCTTTACCTAATAAACACTATTAACAAAAGGCTTGACTAAACAGATATGTTTTCAGCCGAAACTTAAACGCTGATTGGGAGCCAATGCAGTGTGGATAAGACAGGGGTGATGTGGTCATATCTCCTAGTTCAAGTAAGGACTCTTGCTGCTGCATTTTGAACTAACTGGAGCTTGTTTATGCTCCTACTAGAACATCCAGACAGCAAGGCATTACAGTAATCCAACCTGGAGGGAACAAAAGCATGAACTAGTTTTTCTGCGTCATGTAGTTACATTAAAGTTCTTATCTTGGCAATATTTCCGAGGTGAAAGAAAGCTATCCGGGTAATGTTATCAATGTGAGTTTCAAATGAAAGACTGGAGTCAATGATCACACCAAGGTCTTTTACTGCTGCATGTGAAGAAACAGAAAGGCCATCCATTGTTACAGAAGTGAGCTCCAGAATCGCCAAAGTTACAGCTGTCATGGCCAGACTGAACAAGCAAGTTTGGAACAATAGCCATCCAGCTGACTGAGAAAACCAAGCTACACATCTACATAGCTTGTGTACTCAACACACTTCTATACATCAGCGAGACTTGGACAACATACACCAAACAAGAGAAGCGACTCAACAGCTTCCATCTTTGCTGTCTCAGATGTATCCTCCAGATCAAGTGGCATGAGAAAGTGGCTAACACAGAGGTCCTAAAGTGTGCTGAAATCCCTCGCCTGGTTGCACTTCTCAGCCAAAGACACCTCAGGTGGCTTGGTCATGTTCGACGGATGGAGCCAGGTCGAATTCCAAGGGACATACTTTATGGGGAGTTGGGCGCAGGGTCTTGCTCAGTTAGGCGTCCAAAACTCCAATACAAAGATGTTTCTTCACATGCAGCAGTAAAAGACCTTGGTGTGCTCATTGACTCCAGTCTTTCATTTGAAACTCATATCGATAACATTACCCAGATAGCTTTCTTTCACCTCAGAAATATTGCTAAGATAAGAAATGTAATGTCACTACATGAGGCAGAAAAACTAGTTCATGCTTTTGTTACCTCCAGGTTGGATTATTGTAATGCCTTACTGTCTGGAT
The DNA here is from genome assembly GCF_027579695.1 of Neoarius graeffei. Taxonomy (NCBI): domain Eukaryota; kingdom Metazoa; phylum Chordata; class Actinopteri; order Siluriformes; family Ariidae; genus Neoarius; species Neoarius graeffei. Next base: position 2,625,986 of record NC_083584.1, on the reverse strand, counting down.
GCAAAAGGGACATGTGGCTAACCAACATCAACACTAACAACTGGGAATACATGACAGACAGACGTGATGAATGGAGAGCTCTCGTCAGAGATGGAGTGCAGAAGGCAGAGAACCACAGAAACATCCAGCAAACTGAGAAGAGAAGCAGAAGGAATGCAAGGGCAGCTTCAACAACAGTGCCATCTACCTTTGTCTGCAGACAGTGTGGAAGAGACTAGCCACGCTAGAAGGTGTTCTTCCAACTCCTGACGCTATACCATCGTCTCCCAAGATGGACAGGTGCATAAGTATTCACCCCCCCCCTTTCTCACATGTTATAGGTAAAATGTGTTTATTTCACTAATTCCCTTTACTGTGCCATGTCTCTTTACCGCACAGGAGTCAGAAGATATTTTGTTGAAAGTCTGGTAACTTGGCTGTGAGGACAGAAAATATTTTTTTAACACCAAAATCTTCCCAAATCACAAATGCATTAAAACTGCATCACATGCACCAAAATGTGTGAATGGAGAAACGTAGCCATCTCATAACAAAGGACATGTGACGTCAGTCTGTCAGTTTCCATCCCGGAAGTGGATGGAAACGGGTGGGTTCCCCTGAGCTGCACAATGCGCATGTGCAGTACGAAACTAAGGCTCAGACCTTTCCCATTAATGAGGTGTTACTGTGCTGACGAAGGCATGTGTACGGCAGGAGAGAGAGAGAGAGAGAGAGAGAGAGAGGAGAAAGAGAGAGAGAGAGAGAGAGAGAAGGGAGAGAGAGATACAGAGAAGGGAGGGAGAGAGAGAAGAGAAAGAGAGATACAGAGAAGGGAGGGAGAGAGAGAAGAGAGAGAGATACAGAGAGAGAGAAGGGAGAGAGAGATACAGAGAGAGACTCCACACTATTGTACTAAACAGTGTTAAAGATGAGTGCGGAAATCTCCCTAGCTAAGGGTTTTACGTCCCTGTTACCATGACAACCGGTTCCCTCTGAAATAGTAGGCACTCAGAAACATGGAGAAGAATAAACCTGAGTGATTTGAAAACCTTTAAGGCTCAGTGTAGTACCACACTACACCACACCACAATACACCACACCACAATACACCACACACGACACTACACTACACCACAATACAGTACACCAGGCCACACTACACTACACCACACCACACCACACACGACACCACACCACAATACACCACAACACACTACATCACACTACAGTACACCAGGCCACACTACACTACACCACACCACAATACACCACACCACACTACATCACACTACAGTACACCAGGCCACACTACACTACACCACACCACAATACACCACACCACACTACATTACACTACAGTACACCAGGCCACACTACACTACACCACACCACAATACACCACACCACACTACACCACACTACAGTACACCAGGCCACACTACACTACACCACACACTACACTACACCACACCACAATACACCACACTACACCACATTACAGTACACCAGGCCACACTACACTACACCACACCACACACGACACCACACCACAATACACCACACACGACACTACACTACACCACACTACACCACACACTACATTACACTACACCACAATTCAGTACACCAGGCCACACTACACTACACCACACCACACACGACACCACACCACAATACACCACAACACACTACACCACACACTACACCACACTACAGTACACCAGGCCACACTACACTACACCACACCACACACGACACAACACCACAATACACCACAACACACTACACCACACACTACATCACACTACAGTACACCAGGCCACACTACACTACACCACAATACACCACACCACACTACATTACACTACAGTACACCAGGCCACACTACACTACACCACACCACAATACACCACACCACAGTACACCAGGCCACACTACACTACACCACACACTACACTACACCACACCACAATACACCACACCACACTACACCACATTACAGTACACCACACCACACTACACTACAACACACACTACATTACATTACACCACACTATACTACACCACACTACAGTACACCAGGCCACACTGCACTACACCACACTACACTACACCACACACGACACTACACTATACCACACCACACCACACACGACACTACACTACACCACACACGACACTACATTATACCACACCACACTACACTACACCACACTACACCACACCACACTACAATGCACCACACCACATTACACCAGGCCACACTACACCACACTACACTACACCACACCACACACTACATTACTCTACACCACACTACAGTATACCAGGCCACACTACAGTACACCAGGCCACACTACAGTACACTACACCACAATACACTACAGTACACCACACCACACCACACACCAGGCCACACCACACTACACCACACACTACATTACACTACACCACACTACAGTACACCAGGCCACACCACAATACACCACACCACAATACACTACACTACACCACACACTACATTACACCACAATACACTACACTACACCACACCACACTACACCAGGGATTCTTAACCTTTTTGACACTGAGGCCCAATTTTTTCAGTGCCGAGTGACCTGGGGCCCTAAATAATCACGGTGTAGATTTAATTGATCTCACTCATTTGTATTCAATGATAAATCAAATCCACTCACAGTTTAACAAGCTAACAAGCTAAAACATGAGTAAATTTTAATGAATAATAATGAGATGATGAAATGTGATCACCACAAAGATTTTTATTAAACCTACTGTATGTTAACTTTTGTGAATCATGGAACAAATCAAGCAAGGAAAATCTGAAGGCTTACATCAGACTTATTAATAATGAAGACCAATATTTAGATTTAAGATTTAACAAAACGGGACTAAGAAAATCAATCAGTAGATCAATAAAAAGATAGTGGTTAAAACATACATTCAAAGTAACATTTCTTTAATTAAACTGTAAATAATTTTAAATGCAGGAAGAACCAAATCCTCCGCTATGGTGAAGGGGGTTTTGGTTTGTGCCACACGTCTGGCTACCAGATAACTTGCCTTTAATGCACATTTAGAGCTGCCAGTCAGTGACACGATACTTCTTTTCTGTATTTGTAGTACGTTTTCTTTTCGTTTGAAGTATTCGGTCGGCTTTCCCACCAGTGCGGGATGCTTTGTTTCGAGATGCCGCTGCAGCTTTGACGGCTTCAGCACTTCATTGGAGAGCGTGAGCCCGCACTCCACACATTGGGCTCGTGGCTCCTTCTCGCTGCCCCCATTTACAAACCCGTACTTAATAAACTCTGGGTTGTACTTACGTTCAATATTTGTTTTTTTGGGTGGGTTGTCATCTTTCTTTTCATCTTGTTTACGCTTTAAAAACTTATCCATGGCTGTGCTTGTTGCTGTTGCGTTACCAGCATGGATAATAGTTCCGGTTTGCAAACATGTCATACAACGTCACAGCATAAACATTTTATTATAATGCATTATAGTCACGTTAAAATAATAATAACTAAACTATAAATGTAGTGTGTTATTGCCTATGATTGAGTGTGCTGCCAACAAATTTCGATTCTGGAGTAAAAAATAATTTTGTGTGTCTGTAAAGCTAACAAGCTACAGTCCCACGGCCCTCGCGGCCCATTGGTCCAAAACTGAAAGTTTTTTGCGGCCCTCCAGGTGGCGCTTGCGGCCCAAGTTTGGGCCGTGGCCCTATGGTTCAGAATCCCTGCACTACACCACACCACACACTACACCACACCACATTACACTACACCACACACTACATTACACTACACCACACTACAGTACACCAGGCCACACTACACTACACCACTCCACACACAACACTACACCACACACGACACTACACTACACCACACTACAATACACCACACTACAATACACTACACCACACTACAATAAACCACACTACAATACACTACACCACACTACAGTACACCAGGCCACACTACACCACACCACACTACACCACAATACACCACACTACACACTACATTACACTACACCACACTACAGTACACCACACCACACTACACACTACATTACACTACACCACACTACAGTACACCAGGCCACACTACACTACACCACACTACACTACACCACACTACACCACACATGACACTACACTATACCACACCACACCACACCACACTACACCACACATGACACTACACTACACCACACTGCACTACACCACACCACACACGACACTACACTACACCACACCACACCACACACTACACCACACCACACCACACCACACCACACCACACACTACATTACACTACAGTACACCAGGCCACACTACACTACACCACACTACACCACACATGACACTACACTATACCACACCACACCACACTACACCACACATGACACTACACTACACCACACTGCACTACACCACACACGACACTACACTATACCACACCACACCACACTACACCACACTACAGTACACCAGGCCACACTACACTACACCACACTACACCACACATGACACTACACTATACCACACCACACCACACTACACCACACATGACACTACACTACACCACACTGCACTACACCACACCACACACGACACTACACTACACCACACCACACCACACACTACATTACACTACAGTACACCAGGCCACACTACACTACACCACACACTACACCACACCACACTACACCACACATGACACTACACTACACTACAGTACACCAGGCCACACTACACTACACCACACACTATACCACACCACATTACACTACACCACACACTACATTACACTACACCACACTACAGTACACCAGGCCACACTACACTACACCACTCCACACACAACACTACACCACACACGACACTACACTACACCACACTACAATACACCACACTACAATACACTACACCACACTACAATAAACCACACTACAATACACTACACCACACTACAGTACACCAGGCCACACTACACCACACCACACTACACCACAATACACCACACTACACACTACATTACACTACACCACACTACAGTACACCACACCACACTACACACTACATTACACTACACCACACTACAGTACACCAGGCCACACTACACTACACCACACTACACTACACCACACTACACCACACATGACACTACACTATACCACACCACACCACACCACACTACACCACACATGACACTACACTACACCACACTGCACTACACCACACCACACACGACACTACACTACACCACACCACACCACACACTACACCACACCACACCACACCACACCACACCACACACTACATTACACTACAGTACACCAGGCCACACTACACTACACCACACTACACCACACATGACACTACACTATACCACACCACACCACACTACACCACACATGACACTACACTACACCACACTGCACTACACCACACACGACACTACACTATACCACACCACACCACACTACACCACACTACAGTACACCAGGCCACACTACACTACACCACACTACACCACACATGACACTACACTATACCACACCACACCACACTACACCACACATGACACTACACTACACCACACTGCACTACACCACACCACACACGACACTACACTACACCACACCACACCACACACTACATTACACTACAGTACACCAGGCCACACTACACTACACCACACACTACACCACACCACACTACACCACACATGACACTACACTACACTACAGTACACCAGGCCACACTACACTACACCACACACTATACCACACCACATTACACTACACCACACACTACATTACACTACACCACACTACAGTACACCACGCCACACTACACCACACCACACTACACCACACACGACACCACACCACACACTACACCACACCACACTACACTACATTACACTACAACACAATACAGTACACCACACCACACTACACCACACTACACACTACACCACACTACAGTACACCACACCACACTACACCACAGTACAGTACACTACACCACACTACACACTACACCACACTACAGTACACCAGGCCACAATACACTACACCACACATGACACTACACTACACCACACTACACTACACCACACACGACACTACACTATACCACACCACACCACACTACACCACACACGACACTACACTATACCACACCACACTACACTACACCACACATGACACTACACTACACCACACACTACATTACACTACAGTACACCAGGCCACACTACACTACACCACACACTACACCACACCACACTACACCACACATGACACTACACTACACTACAGTACACCAGGCCACACTACACTACACCACACACTATACCACACCACATTACACTACACCACACACGACACCACACCACACACTACACCACACCACACTACACTACATTACACTACAACACAATACAGTACACCACACCACACTACACACTACACCACACTACACACTACACCACACTACAGTACACCACACCACACTACATTACACTACACCACAGTACAGTACACTACACCACACTACACACTACACCACACTACAGTACACCAGGCCACAATACACTACACCACACATGACACTACACTACACTACACCACACTACACTACACCACACACGACACTACACTATACCACACCACACCACACTACACCACACACGACACTACACTATACCACACCACACTACACCACACATGACACTACACTACACCACACCACATTACACTACACCACACACTACATTACACTACACCACACTACAGTACACCAGGCCACACTACACTACACCACTCCACACATGACACTACACTACACCACACTACACTACACCACACTACACCACACACGACACTACACTATACCACACCACACTACACTACACCACACACGACACTACACTATACCACACCACACTACACCACACATGACACTACACTACACCACACCACACACTACATTACACTACAGTACACCAGGCCACACTACACTACACCACACTACATTACACTACACCACACTACAGTACACCAGGCCACACTACACTACACCACACCACACACTACATTACACTACAGTACACCAGGCCACACTACACTACACCACACCACATTACACTACACCACACACTACATTACACTACACCACACTACAGTACACCAGGCCACACTACACTACACCACTCCACACACGACACTACACTACACCACACACGACACCACACCACACACTACACTACACCACACCACACTACACCACAATACACCACACTACACACTACATAACACTACAACACAATTCAGTACACCACACCACACTACACCACACTACAGTACACCACACTACACACTACATTACACTACACCACACTACAGTACACCAGGCCACACTACACTACACTACACCACACATGACACTACACTACACCACACTACACTACACCACACACACACACACACTGTTCGGTTCTTCCTGATTTTCCCACCGAACGGGGCATCAAAAGAGCACACTGGAAGGTTATAACTCGTCTTTGGTTTATTTTATTTTGTCCACAATTTGCTTCAGTAGCTGTACATGCTACAGTATTAGGCAGTACAGTACATTAGTGGCAGTACAGTAGCAGCGTTTGGCAGGTTATAAACCGGTGCCGTGTAGCTCTCTTGACAAGATGGCAATACTGACTTTGTGCGCACTCCAACTTTTATACATTCTAAATTTCATTGGATACAAACCAGCCTATGAGGATTTACCAGCTCCAAACACTTTAACAAGGTAAGTAAGAAAGTCCTCTCCACTCATTGCATCCAATTGCTTTAATTGATTGCCCAACTTGACTCCTCCTACTCACTAATAACTTAACGGACGCAACACCTCCCACTTGACCGACTGATCAAAAATGATTCAAAGAGGTCACAGCCAAACCCATTATACATCACAACATTTTTTTTTTTTTTTGACACAGTTAATAACAGTTTTCTTCACTATTCTCCGCCCTTGTACAATCCACGTCCTTTTTCTGGTGCGTAATAGAGTGGCAGCAACACCTTCATGATTCTCATCATGCGCTTCTCTTGCCACCAGGGTCGCGATCCAGGATTTAAAGGGGAGGAGAGGAACAGCTGCTCCATCTACAGTCCAGGACTGGATTCTGCCTCCACAGAGGAGTCGTCCTGACTTCTTGTCCTTGTACACAACCAAGCGGTTCAATGTTGAGTCCAGAAACTGACTGCCATTTTGGACTGCAAGGACCAGGTCTTGGAAGGCTTGTGCCCTTTCTTCAGCAGACAATGCAGGGCGAGTTACCTCCCACTTTGGATGCACAGAGACCTGGCATTTTCCCAGCCAAACTTTTGCAGCTCGTCGCGTCCATGCTATTGCAGCGCACAATCTGGACAGAGAACTGAAGCGCTCGGGATTGACAAGGCACACCAGCCCAATTCCCCAGGGTCTTTGTCTGTCTGCAGATACTGTACTTGATACATGTTGTGGAGGCGATCCATCTTTGGCTCCTTCATCCTTGATGTCAGGGTGTTCTGTGGTGTTGGACTCAGTTTTCACTTTTGACTGGGCCCGAGTAGCCACTGCCGAAAAGGCCTTTCGCTGCAATTTTCCCACAACTTCAGCAGCAGAAGATATGACTTCATTGACCATCTTCATTGGCCATTCTGATTCAGGCAATTGCAAGAATTTGGGGCCTTGTTGCCATTCTGAGCCTTCATCGAGTTCCTCAGGAGTTGCACCTCTGGTAAGTATATCAGCGATATTTCGGTTGCCTTCGATCCATCTCCAGTTCTCCACTTGAGTATCCTTCTGGATCTCACCAATTCGGTTAGCGAAGAAGGTCTGGTAACCATAGCTGTCATTCTGTACGGCTGCCAGGATTGTCTGGCTGTCCACAAAGTGAATCCAGCACCTGACTTTTATATAGCAATGCTTTTCAAAGTACTTCTTAAGACGAGTAGCAAAAACCGCACCACATAGTTCCACCTTTATCACATCTCCCTTTTGATCAAGGGGTGTCAGCTTCGCTTTTGACTCTACTAAGGTCACTATGACTTCTCCATTAGTCTCCCACTGGAGATAGAGTACAGCTCCATATGAGGACTCGCTTCCATCAGAGAATGTTATTTCCATCGGTGGGCCCAAGGCATCAGGTGGTGTAAGGCTCCTATTAAACTTAATCTGGCCCAGTCTCACATATTCTTCAAAAAGGTTTACTGCAGCATCTCGAAGCTTGGGCGAAAGTGGGACATCCCACGTGTCCTGGTTGTTCTTACCAGCCTCCTGGAATGACTCCCTAACCAACATCACTCCCTTCTGCTTTGCTAGTGAGGCAAGACCAATTGGGTCATAGAACCCAGCAATCTGACTAAGGAGTATACGTCGAGTCAGGGGGTTGGGCGTTTCTTCCCTGACTTCATCCATATGCAGATTGAGTCCAGTCCTCATTTTTCCCCTTTTCTTTGAAAAGTTCACAGATGTGAGAAGCCGAAGTTGGTCTGTTCTGGGTTCGTAGCCAGCGCCAAGTGCTTTGTTCTCACTATCGGACATTTGATTAGGCAGTACTAGTGTCTTGGGTGCAGCACCATCTTCACTGGGACCAGAAAGATCTTCACTCCTCCCACTTTGATGAGACAGGACCCAAGGCTTAAGAAAGAAGCCTCCTGCTTCCAGAATTTCCTCCACTCCTTTAATGATCCTCTTCAAAGTCTCAAGATTATTGTGGGAGGTTAGAATATCATCCACATAACTGTCCTCAGTTAGGACTCGCCGTTCTTCAGCCATGTTAGCGAACTGAGGAAGGCTGGCCGTTTCCTTCATGGCAACTTGGGCGATACAACCCACAGGTTTGTCACCAATATTGACCCTAACGACTGCATACTCCTCAATGTCATCTTCTGGGTTGTCTCTCCATAGAAAACGATGGAGGTGGACTTCATTGTCTTTAAGCCACACTGAGTTATACATTTTCTTAACATCACCCAGTGCAGCATAACGTCCACTTCTGAACCGCAAAAGGACTCCCCTAATGGGGTTGAGGACATCAGGGCCTTTGTGAAGGAGATCGTTAAGACTTATGCCATGGAACTTCTGACTGCTATTCCAAACAATTCTTACAGGGGTTGAAGAAGAATGAGGGTTAGGGGCGACGAGATGGCTAATATACCATTTGGGCCCCTTCCAAACATTAATTTCTTCCTGTGAAAGTTTCACAGCAGCTCCTCTGGAGACCATTTCATTGATTTGGTCCCGGTATGCAGACTTCCATGCAGGCTCCTTTTCCAAACGTTTCTCCATATTTTTAAATGTTGCCTCCACTGCTTGCCGATTGTCTGGAAGCATTGTAAGATCTCCTTTCCAGGGATATGCAGCATCCCAATGAGGAGAATTACTGTGTTTGTCTGCCAGCATGTAAGTAAGGCAGTCTTTAATTTTTTCAAGATCCCGCTCTTCCTTGAGGGTCATTTCTTTTCCTCCTGGGGGGCACATGCCACACTTACAGCCACCACACTGAGGACTGCAGGCCGCTCCTATGCTGTCCCACTTAAACCATTCAAGGACTTCCTTGTTGGACGTTGCTGTGCTCCAGGCTTGGGCATTTCCCTGCTGGGGTATGATTGTCTCTATGTATACAGCTGAGGCTGACCTCATACTCCTAGCAAGGTGGGTGTCAGAGCGGTGCACAGTCAAGTCCACCCTCTCAATAAGGTTGGGATGGGTTCCTCCGACGGTCTTACCCAATGGACCGTCCCAAAGTACTAGGTCCCCCACAATGTTGATTGGCTGGGGAACAAGTCGACCTTCTCGGTGACTGATCAATAGGTCTATCTTTGTGGGACGGACCAATTCGTCCCTTGACACATTTGGAAAGAACTCTTGCAGCCGCTCAGGAGATACAGCATAAGTTACCTCTGCAATGCTCTCAAGGCCATAGCAAAGGATCTTGTGCACTGCAACTTTTCCTTTGGAAGTTTTCACTTTCAGCCGCAGGAAGTAACGTTTGGTCAGGACAGTCCTCTTCATGCCCCCAACTCCATGGACTATAAGTTTAATGTTTTCACCACACAGTCCAAGGCGATCAGCCGCCACATGGGTGATGTAATTTGTGTCGGAGGCAAGGTCAATCAAGGTGCCGATTAAACAGCCGGAGTTTGTGGTGACCTCCAGTAGCATCATCACCACTGGATGTTCTTTTGCCCCATCTCTGTACTCTGTGCAAGCAGTTGATGACACCTTATTTGAGAACGCCTTCTTGTACTTTTCCCGCAGGTCCGGAGTGAGCTCAGCTAGGAACACCTCCTGTTGAGTGGTTAGGCCCAGGGGTACCTTCCCTCGGTTTCTTGTGCCACTTTGCCCTTCACTGCTACCGTCCCTTTTAGCAGTTGGTGGCTTAGAACACAGCAGGTAGTTGTGGTCCGAACCCCCTTCCTTCCGACAGTCTACCTTTGGGCAGAGAAATCTGGGCGTACATCCTTTCCCATCCTTGGGGTGAGACCGTAAACACTTAGTGCACAACCCCATTTTTTTCACATGGGCCATTTTACTTGAAAAGTTTTGTTCTCTGAACACTTTGCAAGAAAACAGCTTGCCGGCATGGGAGTTATCATCACAGACAGGACAGCTTAGCTGATCATCCTTTTGACCTGCCGTAGACTTGGTGAAAGACTTCTGGACTGTTTTGTTTGAGTGGCCTTTGAGACCTCCAGGGCCTTTTTCTGCTGGACTCTGCTCCAACTGATCCAATTCTTCCAAAATTTCTTCCTGCTTTTTTAGGAATTCCAGGAGAGAATCAAAGTGATTTAGTGGAGAGAAATGATTTGCAGGGTCAATTTTATACACTATCCACTCCTTCTTAAGAGAACTGGGCAGCTTGCTTTCTAGGGATTGAGCAACAATGCGGTTTTTTACAGCATCCTCTTCGCCCAGGATCTGGAGGCTGCACAGCGCTCTTTCCACAGCCTGAATGAGCTCGATTGTTTTCCTCGGGTTGTTTCCTTTGATGGGGGGCAGAGACTGGACCTCGTTAATGATGAGCAAAACTATCTTTGCCTTGTTCCCATATTTATTATCCAGCAATTTAAACACATCTTTAGTTGATCCACAACTGGTTAGGACAAGCTCCTTTTTGACCTTCTCATCTAAACTATTTAATAGGTGGAATTTTGCAATGCAGTCCACACCTTCTGGGTTGCCCAATTCCTGCAAGTCCTCCCACTCAGACTTCCAGTGATAATAATCCCTCATCTCACCAGAGAATGTGGGCAATCGTGCTCGTTGAAGGCTGATTTGGGGCTTGGAATTACTGTCTACTTGGGCTGGTCTTGGGCTGCTTTGCCGGGAGGGTGGCTGAGTATTTATGATTGACACCCCGACATTCATACGGGGCTTTATCTTTGTGTCAACCGACAGGTCAGGAAGGGAGAGGAAGGAAGGATCCTTTATTCGATCAGCAGCGATGTCTCCATCCACTCCTTTTCTTCCTCCACTCCTCAGCTCTTCTGCTTCGTCTTCCTCCAACTTGTCACACAATACCAGGACTCGCTTTTTCAGTCCACCATAACACATTTGCAGGTCCAAGGACTTTGGTCCCGGAATCAGCTCTTCCCACTCCATCAGCATGTGTCCAAGCTCCACAATCTCACGGTCCAGGACTCTGTTCCTCAGTCTGCGGTCCTTGAACGAGTCTTGAGAACTGATTTCCTCCTCCTCGGCTTGTGTGACAGCAGACTCAGCCATTCTGGCTTGTTTAAAAAATGCCTCCTCAGCATAATTATTCCAGAAAGTCTCTTGAGTGGTCCTTTTAACTTCCAGGAAGCGATTTTCACACTCCTGGGTCTTTTTCTCAATCTCATTTGCGCATGCTTCAGCCTCTTCACCAGGGGTTTCCCGTAGAACTTCTACATACTCATACCCCGCGTCAGTGACTTTTGAGAAGTCAGCTTTGAAACTTTTCCATTCTTTAATAATTTCAGTTGACTCCAATAGTCCTGGCTTGGTGAGTGCGTTGGCCCTCTTGGTGAATACTGCTTGTGCTCTTGAACGTGCACTTTTAAATTTATCCAAGTCTGCCATTTTACTTGAACTCCTTTTATGTTGACCGGGGAACTAACTTTTGCCACCAATGGGCCTTTAGAACTTCTTTATCCTCGTCAATGGGCTATGTAGTCAGTGGCAGGGCTGGACAATGGTGCAGGCAGGCACAGGAGTGACAGGCTGGCTATTCCACAAGCAAATAATTGAGTCCTTTTTGAATCAGTCCCAGGGATTAATTTGCTGCACTTCCTCCGGTGCAGTGGGCGTCGGTTTATAACTGTTCGGTTCTTCCTGATTTTCCCACCGAACGGGGCATCAAAAGAGCACACTGGAAGGTTATAACTCGTCTTTGGTTTATTTTATTTTGTCCACAATTTGCTTCAGTAGCTGTACATGCTACAGTATTAGGCAGTACAGTACATTAGTGGCAGTACAGTAGCAGCGTTTGGCAGGTTATAAACCGGTGCCGTGTAGCTCTCTTGACAAGATGGCAATACTGACTTTGTGCGCACTCCAACTTTTATACATTCTAAATTTCATTGGATACAAACCAGCCTATGAGGATTTACCAGCTCCAAACACTTTAACAAGGTAAGTAAGAAAGTCCTCTCCACTCATTGCATCCAATTGCTTTAATTGATTGCCCAACTTGACTCCTCCTACTCACTAATAACTTAACGGACGCAACACACACACAACACTACACTATACCACACCACGACACTACACTATACCACACCACACTACACCACACACGACACTACACTATACCACACCACGACACTACACTATACCACACCACACTACACCACACACAACACTACACTATACCACACCACGACACTACACTACACCACACCACACTACACCACACATGACACTACACTACACCACACACTACATTACACTACAGTACACCAGGCCACACTAAACTACACCACACACTACACCACACCACACTACACCACACATGACACTACACTACACCACACCACACACTACATTACACTACACCACAATACACTACACTACACCACACCACACACTACATTACACTACACCACACTACAGTACACCACAATACACACCCCACCACTCCACTCCGCACTACACCACACCACACTACACCAGACCACACTACACCACTCCACATCACACTACACTACACCACACTACAACACAGTACACCACTCGACTCCACACAACACCACACCACAATCCACCACTCCACTCCACACAACACCACACCACAATCCACCACTCCACTCTACACTACACTACACCACTCCACAGTACACCACTCCACACAAAACCACACCACAGTACACCACTCCACTTCACACTACACCACACCACACTATACAACTCCACAGTACACCACTCCACACAACACCACACCACTCCACACTAAACAACACCACAGCACACCTCACCACTTCACCACACCACAATTCACCACAACACAGTACAATTCACCACACTACATCACAACACACCACACTTCAACACACCACTTCACCACACCACACTACATCACACAATACTTCACCACAACTCATGACACTACACCACAACTCATGACACTACACCACACCACACCACACTTCACCATACTACATCACACCACACCACACTGCACCACACTACATTTCACCACACCAAACTACACTAGACAACACTTAACCACACCACAACACACTACACTACATCACACCGCACTACATCACACCACACCACACTTTACGATACAACACTTCACCACACTGCACCACATCACACGACACTTCACCACACTACACCGCACCACACCACACAAAACTTCACCACATCACACCACACAACACTACACAACACCAGACTTCACCACACCACATTTCACCACACAACACTTCAACACACTGCACCAAACCACACTACATCACACTTCACTACACCACACTACACCACACAACACTTTACCACACTACATCACACCACACTTCACTATACAACACTTCACCACACTGCACCACATCGCACTACACTTCACCACACTACACCACTCAAAACTTCACCACATCACACCACACTTCATCACACTACACCACACCACATCACCACACTACATCACACAACACTTCACCACACCACAGCGCAGCACAATATACCACACTTCACCACACGACATTACACTGCACCACACTTCAACACACTACATCACACTTCACCACACTATACAACCCTTCACCCCACCACACCACACTTCATCACACTACACCACACCACACAACACTTCACCACACTATACAACACTTCACCACACCACACTTCACCACACACACTGTGTGAAGTTGTATAGTGTGGTGTGATGTAGTGTGGTGACGTGTGGTGTGGTGTGATGTAGTGTGGTGTGGTGTATTGTGGTGTAGTGTTGTATAGTTTGGTGTGATGTGGGGTGGTGAAATGTGGTGTGGTGAGGTGTGGTGTGATGTGGTGTGGTGAAGTGTCGTGTGATGTGGTGTAGTGTGGTAAAGTGTGGTGTGATGTGTGGTGTGGTGAAGTGTTGTATTGTGTGGTGTGGTGTACTGTGATGTAGTGTTGTGTGGTGAAGTGTATTGTGACGTGGTGTCGTGTGGTGAAGTTTTGTATTGTGTGGGGAAGTGTTGTATAGTGTGGTGGGGTGAAGTGTGGTGTGGTGTACTGTGATGTAGTGTTGTGAAGTGTGATGTGATGTGGTGAAGTGTGGTGTAGTGTGTTGAAGTGTTGTGTGGTGTATTGTAGAGTGTTGTGGTGTGATGTACACTACACCACACCACACTACACACAACACTTCACCACACTATACCACACTACACTACACCACACTACATCACACTTCCCCACACCATACAAAACTTCACCACACGACACCACGTCACAATACACTACACCACACTTCACCACACCACACAACACTACAGCACACTAAATCACACCACACTACATCAGACCACATCACACCACACCACACGACTTCACCACACAACACACTTCACCACACTACATCACACCACACTTCACCACAGCACACCACATCACACTACACTACATCAGACCACATCACACTACACCACAACACTTCACCCCACTACATCACACTACATCACACAACACAACACTACATCACACTACACCACACTTCACCACACCACACTACATCACACCACACTTCACCACACCACATCACACCACACTTCACCACACCACACTACATCACACCACACTTCACCATACTACACCACACCAACCACACCACACTAAACAATACTTCACACCACATCACACCACACTATACAACACTTCACCACACTACATCACAATACACTTCACCACACGACACTACACTACACTTCACCAAATCACAATATATCACACCACACCACACTACATCACACGACACCACACGACATCACACCACACTTCACCACACAAGAGTTCACCACACAACATCACACTTCACCACACCACACTACACAAAACACGACACCACACTACATCACACCACATCACACAACACTTCACCACACTACATCATATGACACCACACAACACTTCACCACACTACAATCACACCACAACACACTTCACCACACAAACCACACTACATCACACTTCACCACACCACACTACACAAAACTTGAACACACTACACCACACCACACTTCACCACACCACATCACACGACACCACAATACACCACACAACACTACACCACACCACACCACACTTCACCACACCACATCACACGACACCACAATACACCACACCACACAACACTTCACCACACTACAGCACTTCAACACACTACACCACACCACACTTCACCACACCACATTTCACCACAACACACAACCCTTCACCCCACTACATCACACCAACACCACAATACAACACTTCACCATACCACACTTCACCACACCACAACACATCACATGACACCACACTTCACCACATCACACCACACTTCACCACACAAGAGTTCACCACACTACATCACACTTCACCACATCACATCACACTTCACCACACAAGAGTTCACCACACTACATCACACTTCACCACACCACACTACATTTCACCACAACACACAACCCTTCACCCCACTACATCACACCACACTTCATCACTCTACATCACACCACACTTCACCACTCTACACTACACCACACCACACTTCACCACTCTACACTACACCACACCACACTTCACCACTCTACATCACACCACACTACATCACACAACACTACACTACACCACACTTCACCACACAAGAGTTCACCACACCACATCACACTTCACCACACCACACTACATCACCCCACTACACCACACTACATCACACCACACCTCAC
This sequence comes from Neoarius graeffei, assembly GCF_027579695.1. Lineage (NCBI taxonomy): Eukaryota > Metazoa > Chordata > Actinopteri > Siluriformes > Ariidae > Neoarius > Neoarius graeffei. The sequence continues at coordinate 2,608,541 of NC_083584.1, read as the reverse complement.
CACACCACAACACTTCACCATACTACATCACACCACGCCACACTTCACCACACCTCACCACACCACACAACACGATATAACACTTCACCACAATACATCACACAACATTTCACCACACTACATCACACCACACCACACGATACAACACTTCACCACACCACACTACATCACACTTCACCACACTACACGATACAACACTTCACCTCACCACATCACACTACATCACACCACTGCATCACACGACACCACACCACACTTCACCACACCTCACCACACTACACTATACAACACTTCACCACACCACATCACACTTCAGCACACCACACCACACTACATCACACTTCAGCACACCACACTTCACCACACTACACTATACAACACTTCACCACACCACACTACATTACACCACACAACACTTCACCACACCACACTACACTTCACCACACACCACACTACACTTCACCACACACCACACTACATCACACTTCACCACACAACACCACACTACATCACACTTCACCACACAACATCACACTTCAGCACACCACACCACACTACATCACACTTCAGCACACCACACCACACTACATCACACTTCAGCACACCACACTTCACCACACTACACTATACAACACTTCACCACACCACACTACATTACACCACACAACACTTCACCACACTACATTACACCACACAACACTTCACCACACCACACCACACCACACAACACGATATAACACTTCACCACAATACATCACACAACATTTCACCACACTACATCACACCACACCACACGATACAACACTTCACCACACCACACTACATCACACTTCACCACACTACACGATACAACACTTCACCTCACCACATCACACTACATCACACCACTGCATCACACGACACCACACCACACTTCACCACACCTCACCACACTACACTATACAACACTTCACCACACCACATCACACTTCAGCACACCACACCACATCACACTTCAGCACACCACACTTCACCACACTACACTATACAACACTTCACCACACCACACAACACTTCACCACACTACATTACACCACACAACACTTCACCACACCACACTACACTTCACCACACACCACACTACATTACACTTCACCACACAACACCACACTACATCACACTTCAGCACACCACACCACACTACATCACACTTCAGCACACCACACCACACTACATCACACTTCAGCACACCACACCACACTACATCACACTTCAGCACACCACACTTCACCACACTACACTATACAACACTTCACCACACCACACAACACTTCACCACACTACACTATACAACACTTCACCACACCACACAACACTTCACCACACTACATTACACCACACAACACTTCACCACACCACAACACACTTCACCACACCACACTATAGAACACTTCACGACACTACATCACACCACAGCACACTACATCACACCATACGACACTTCACCACACCACACTATACAACACTTCACCACACTACACTTCATCACACCACACCACATTACACCACACAACACTTCACCACACCACACAACACTTCACCACACCACACTATACAACACTTCACCACAGGGGCTCAGATACGTTTTTTGAACTGGGGGGGACAAAAAACTGGGGGGGACAAAGCTGCCAGCAAACCAACCCCAACATGCCTGTCAAACTTGTTGTGGGTTACCATAGCAACCAAGCTCGAGCTCGCAACCTGTGCAGTCTGCGCAGCTAAACCAACCGAATATCAGTCTTTGTTTTGTTTTATGTGAGTTGTTGCAACTATGTATACACTGCCGTGCACCTCAATAAACCGAATGGTAATTAGTCTTTTGATTTTTCCGTGAGGTTTGCCTTATGCAAAGAAAGACAGCATAGACGTTTTTTTCCTCCCTATAAGTGGGGGGGACCGAACGAGGTGAATTTAAATCTGGGTGGGATGAATCCCACCCATCCCACCCATCCCACCCTCTATCTGCGCCCGTGCTTCACCACACCACATTACACCACACTTCAGCACACTACACAACACTTCACCACACTACACTATACAACACTTCACCACACCACACTACACAACACTTCACCACACCACACTACACTATACAACACTTCACCACACCACACTTCAGCACACTACACAACACTTCACCACACCACACTTCAGCACACTACACTACACAACACTTCACCACACCACACTTCAGCACACTACACAACACTTCACCACACCGCACTACACAACACTTCACCACACCACACTACACTATACAACACTTCACCACACCACACTTCAGCACACTACACAACACTTCACCACACCACACTTCAGCACACTACACTACACAACACTTCACCACACCACACTTCAGCACACTACACAACACTTCACCACACCGCACTACACAACACTTCACCACACCACACTACACTATACAACACTTCACCACACCACACTTCAGCACACTACACAACACTTCACCACACCGCACTACACAACACTTCACCACACCACACTTCAGCACACTACACTACACAACACTTCACCACACCACACTTCAGCACACTGCACAACACTTCACCACACCACACTACACTATACAACACTTCACCACACCACACTTCAGCACACTACACAACACTTCACCACACCACACTACACTACACTTCACCACACCACACTACACTATACAACACTTCACCACACCACACTTCAGCACACTACACAACACTTCACCACACCACACTTCAGCACACTACACAACACTTCACCACACCGCACTACAGCACACTACACAACACTTCACCACACCGCACTACACAACACTTCACCACACCACACTACACTATACAACACTTCACCACACCACACTTCAGCACACTACACAACACTTCACCACACCACACTACACTACACAACACTTCACCACACCACACTACACTATACAACACTTCACCACACCACACTTCAGCACACTACACAACACTTCACTACACTATACAACACTTCACCACACCACACAACACCATACTACATCACACAACACTACACCACACTTCATCACACCACAGTACATCACACAACACAACACCACACCACATTTCATTACTCTACATCACACCACAATACATCACACAACACCACACCACATCACACTTTATTACTCTACATCACACCACACTTCACCACACTACACCACACAGAACTAAACAAAACAGTAGACCACGTCAATGACGGATGCTGCTCGCACGTCGCCATAGCTACTGCGCATGCGTACTGCTGTATCCGCACTCCATCCCGGAGTGTTTAGTATGCGGTGTGTTGAGTGGCGCTGTCAGTGCTCCACCTCGCCTACTGTTCAGGTTTCCTCTTTAGTACGGGAGTATGCGGAAATGGATGAAGGGAGGGAAGAAAAAAAGGGGGAGGGAGTTTCGCGCATGCGCAATGTGGCTCCATCCCTCCGCATCGCTCCCCCTTTTTTTCTCTTTTCTGCAGCATCAGTACCGAGCGCGCACAGGCACACCGAGAAACGGAGAACAGGGGAAAGATTATTCCTTTTTAACAGAAAAAAACCCAGCCCACCCTTTCTTTCAGAAAATAAAGAGAGCAGGACGTTTTAAAGAGGAAGGAGGAATCCGGGGGAAAAGCGTCGGAGAGGTGAAGAAGAACCAGCTGAGGGAGAAGAGGGAGAGGTGGAAAAGCCGCTGTCTTTCATTTCTGCTGATTTCGGGGCATTGATCGCACCACGGCGGGGCAACGATGAAGGACCGCACACAGGAACTGCGGAGTGTAAGAGCTTCTTCTCCATCATCCATCATCCATCCTTTCACACTCTGCTCCTTTCCACATCCATTTGTTTGTTTGTTTGTTTGTTTGTTTTAAAGGCTCGCTGTACATTTTCACGGCCATGTTAGGGCTGTGGTGCTGAAATGGCTCGGTGTGGGGCAGAGGGAGAATCGCGCACTGCCCTGTGCAGCACAGCCTGGAGAGCAGCTTCATCTCCATCCACATGCAGTGCGCGCTCTGTAGGGAGGAGGGAGCCATTTCGGGTTCTCAATGAGTGCGCGCGCGCGCGCGTGTGTGTGCGGTTTGAGGTTCTTTAGGTGCGTTTATGTCAGGATGGTTAATCCCCCCCCCCCCCCCCCCCACACACACACACACCTGTGCTGACTAAATGCACTGCTGTAACGCTTCAGTGTGTTGCTGTAACCTGTGTGGGATGAACATGTCCCTCATCACTGCATCAAAAGCTCTCTCTCTCTCTCTCTCTCTCTCTGCATCTCTGACTGGTTTCTCCACTTCTATTGATTGCTCTGGTGGTGGTTGGAGGATGGAGAGGGGGTTGGAATTGGAGGAGGTGGTGATGGAGGAGGAGGAGGTGTGGTGTGTTGGTCAGAGTGGGGGTTATCAGGCCCAAATCCAAATCACTTGCATTTTTAGGATCGATCTGGACTCCTGGTTTTTATATTCCATCACCGTGTGTTTTATTTATTAGGAGGCTGGACATGTTGCTGCTGCTTCACTTTATTCCTCTGCATTTTATTCCTCCCTTTTTTTGCAGGAATGTTTTTGACATTTTTTAAAATGTAAAAATGTAACTTGAATTATAGAGCTGAAATGGCTGGCCATGAGGCTTTATACATACATATTAAAAAAAAGAATATATATATATATATATATATATATATATATACAAAGTTTGCAGAAAACCCGCAGGCCGCATTTTACTACCAACACACACACACACACACACGCACACACACACACACACACATATATATATATATATATATATATATATATATATATATATATATATATATATAATATGTGTGTGTGTATCTGTGTTGGTAGTAAAATGCAGCCTACAGGTTTTTTGCACCATCACTGAGAGAAAATGCCTGAACCTCAGTGCACCGTGTGTGTGTGTGTGTGTGTGTGTGTGTGTGTGTGTGTGTGTGTGTGTGTGTATAAGAGAGAGAGAGCGATCTCCCAGTGTGTGTTAGTCCACAGATATGGCTACCGCACTGCTGTACCTCATTGGCACACACCATGCATCTTTTCCTTTATCTCCCATCATCTCGTCCATTTTCAAATGTGATTACATCATCATGCTGCACAAGATATAAATATTATATAATGTAAAATATATTCAGACCTAAAAAGGAGGAACCTGAGTGTGGAGTGAGCTCGGTGTTCTTTAAAAGCACACACCAGTGAACACCTCGCCTTCAGACACGCCATTGTGTTATTTTATATATTACATAATCCCTCAGGAAAGCGCCGATGGTGGATGTGATTGTGGAAATAATGACTGAATAAATTTTATGTAATCATCATCATCAAAAGCAGCAGCAGCATCACCATGACGTGACACACATCTTCATCTCCATCATTGTCCTCCTGCGAAGAAAAGCCTGCATGGCACATAGAGACAGAGATAGAGATAGAGAGACAGTCTGAGAGAGAGAGAGAGAGATAACCACATTTAGACCACATTTTCACCTGCCGTTGCCGTTTTTCAGATCAGTGCTGCAGCATCGAGCAGGAGTGTGCACTCACTGACCTGAAGGGACCAGGAGAGTGTGTGTGAGTGTGTGATGTGGGTGGGCACTGCAGCATGAATCCTGCTCTCGTTTATCCAGTAACACACACTGCTGGGTGGAGATTTTAGAACCCAGTGCTCCAGGGGTTGAGGAAACGAGTCTAAAGTACAGAACTGATAATGCTGATGATGACGGGTGCACAGATGTTACAGATATTAAAGATGTTGGAGAAGTTATAGATGTAGGTGTTACAAATGCTGTTGATATTCTGGATGTTTTAGATGTTCTGGATGTAGATTTTGTAGATGTTATAAATGGTTTAGATGTACAGAATGAGTCAGAAGTTTGGACACGCCTTCTAATTCAGTATTTTTTCTTTATTTTTATGAATTAAAAGTCACTTCCTGTCTTAAAGTAATGATAGATGTTGTTTCTCTTTACTGAGTTGTTTGGTTCTTGATATAACATGGATGACTACAGTTGTGGTGTTGAATTGGGCTATTTACTGTAATGTTATTATTTACTATTTACTGTTTGAGCTCAAACACATTAAGAAGGTAAGAAACTCGTTCACTAATTATCTTTTGACGAGACACAGCTGTTAATTGTAAAGTATTCCAGGTGACTCCCTCATGAAGCTGGTTAAGAGAATGACAATAGTGTGTAAAGCGTCATCAGGGGAAACACTGAAGAATCTAAACTATCAAACAGATTTTGTTTAACACTTTTCTGTTTCGGGCGGCACGGTGGTGTAGTGGTTAGCGCTGTCGCCTCACAGCAAGAAGGTCCTGGGTTCGAGCCCCGGGGCCGGCGAGGGCCTTTCTGTGTGGAGTTTGCATGTTCTCCCCGTGTCCGCGTGGGTTTCCTCCGGGTGCTCCGGTTTCCCCCACAGTCCAAAGACATGCAGGTTAGGTTAACTGGTGACTCTAAATTGACCGTAGGTGTGAATGAGAGTGTGAATGGTTGTCTGTGTCTATGTGTCAGCCCTGTGATGACCTGGCGACTTGTCCAGGGTGTACCCCGCCTTTCGCCCATAGTCAGCTGGGATAGGCTCCAGCTTGCCTGCGACCCTGTAGAAGGATAATGCGGCTAGAGATAATGAGATGAGATGAGACTTTTCTGTTTCCCACATAATTCCAGATTTGTTCCAGATGTTATTACATAGTTTTAATGTCTTCAGTTTTGTTCTACAGTGTAAAGAATTGTAACAATACAGAAACACGTATCAATGAATACAAACTTTCGACTGGTGCTGTAGATGTTGTAGATTTTGCAGAAGTTATCTAAATATAGATTATTTTGATGTTGTAGATGTTGCAGATGTTGTAGATGTAAATGTTACAGGTGTTGTAGATGTTGATGTGGATCTTGTAAATGTAGAAGATGGTATAGATGTAGAGGTTGTACATGTGGAGGTTATAAAGGGTTATAGATGTTACTGATGCTGTAGACATTATAGATATTTTAGATGATGTAACTGTTACAGATGTTATAGATGTTAAATCATGTAGATGTTATAGATGTTTTAGAGTTGTAGATGTTATAGGTGATGTAGATGTTATAGGTGATGTAGATGTTATAGATGATGTAGATGTTATAGGTGATGTATATGTTGTAGATGATGTAGGTGTAGATGATGTAGATGTTATAGGTGATGTAGGTGTAGATGATGTAGATATGATAGATGATGTAGATGTTGTAGATGATGTAGGTGTAGATGATGTAGGTGTAGATGATGTAGATGTTATAGGTGATGTAGATGTTGTAGATGATGTAGGTGTAGATGATGTAGATGTTATAGGTGATGTAGGTGTAGATGATGTAGACATGATAGATGATGTAGATGTTGTAGATGATGTAGGTGTAGATGATGTAGATGTTATAGATTATGTAGATGTTGTAGATGATGTAGGTGTAGATGATGTAGATATGATAGATGATGTAGATGTTATAGATGGTCTAGATGTATCACAGCTGTCATGAGCTTTGTACATGTCCATGTTCCAAAGAACCCTTTAGATTTTACCAAGAATGGGATTGGATATTGAATGGGCTGAGGAATGAACTGACCGTGAGTTGGCCTAGTGGTTAGCGTGTCCACCGTTCGACCAGGAGATCACGAGTTCTACTCACGGTCGGGTCATACCAAAGACCATCATAAAAATGGTACCTACTACTGTCTGGCAAGGCACGCTGCAATACAGATGCGAGTGGGGAAGTCAAACTCTCGCGGTTACCAAAGGACATGCCCCCCACTGTAACCCAAGCTGTATAGGCGAGAGGCTAAGGGCTGTAGGAACGGAGATCGGTGCCGCACCCATATGCCTCAAATAGCTGGTTAGGACTGGGACAGGAGACTGCCTGGGTAGACCGTTCTGGCATGAGAGGGACTTTGACTTGAGGAATGAACTGATGGATGGATATGTTGATATGTATTGGATGAAGCAGGAGAGAGATGGATGAAGCGATAGAGACATGGATGACACAGTAGAGAGACGGATGAAGCAGGAAAGAGACAGATGAAGCAGGAGATATGAATAAAGCAGTAGAGTGATGGATGAAGCAGTAGAGAGACAGATGAAGCAGGAGAGAGAAGGATAAAGCAGTAGAGTGACTGATGAAGCAGGAAAGAGACAGATGAAGCAGGAGAGATGGATGAAGCAGGAGAAAGACTGATGAAGCAGGAAAGAGACAGATGAAGCAGGAGAGATGGATGAAGCAGTAGAGAGATGGATGAAGCAGGAGAAAGACTGATGAAGCAAGAAAGTGATAGATGAAGCAGGAGAGATGGATGAAGCAGTAGAGAGATGGATAAAGCAGGAGAGATGGATGAAGCAGGAGTGAGACAGATGAAACAGGAGATATGGGTGAAGTAGTAGAGATGGTTGTGTGGATTAGAAGATAAACAGATGGATAGATGAACAGATGAATAGGTGGATGAACAAACAAATGACTTTGCTGGTTCTGCACCACTGTATTTTATGGCCTGATTTATGGCAGTACAGCTGTATGGTTTATAATGTAATTCTGCCCCTCCCCCATAAACCCTCCCCCCACATCTCCTGATAGCCGCTGCAGTATAAATCTGACAGGATGGTGATGGAGGCCACTGACACCACCTTCAGATTAACATTTCATAACATCAGCAGTTTTTAGTGCGCACATTTTTTCCCCATTCGTTCCTCTGAACATCTGAACATCGCCTCCATCTCAGGAATCCAATCTGTAAAAACTATTAATCATGTGAAAATAAAGATGGAGTGTGCCAGAGAGAACATTATCAGTGTGGCACTTCTTGAGCTCAGTGGAAAAACACCATGACCTCCACAAAACAGACGAGTGGAACAAAGGCATACAGGATTAGAAAGATGGATGAACAGATGAATGACTGAGTAAATAGATGGATGGATGGATGGATCTCTCCTTTTGTTTAGAAAGGCATCTGCGTTTATTATATAAATGTATAATATGTAAAAAATAACACACGCTGTTATATGAATATAATCCACATCACAGTAGTGTGACAGATTCGTCCCGAGGTGAAACGGAGAGTTTTATTCCTCTGATAACACAGTGATTTACAAACAGTTACAGTTTTTATATTAGTGAACAACACGTTGTGGTTTTAGCTGTTTGTAGTTACATTTAACGTTGTTGAACATCAGTGAAAGAACTTTCTGTTTGCATGTTAAAAAAAATGCAGCTTTATCAAATAATCTGAAATCAGTCATAAATTAACTGATGGATGAATAAGTGGATCAGTTCTGTTCTGATATTCTGTTTATCACCACTTTAGTGACTTATGCAAATAGATTTTCTGTAAATAATAAATGCCCTTAAAAGACACTGGTTCTTAAACTCCCTTCTGAATGAGACACACTTTAAGTGGGTGAAATTGTGCCCTACCTAGGGACCCTCATTACTGCCGGATTTAGTTTTAACTGATTATTGAAATAATGTGCTCTGTCATGGAGTTGTGTTTACTCTGCAGTGTGTGTGTGTGTGTCTGAAGGAGAGAGACGGGTGTATAAGGTCACATACAGCCACCGGCAGCCTTTGATACTAAATTTAAAACTGCTGCGGTGGTTTGAAACTGTGGTTACGACAGAAATGTCCACTGCTGCTGAATGCTGGAACGAAGCTTCACCACCGCGTCAAATATAAAGACGTTTATTATTTAGTGTTTTTTTCATTGTCTTATCTCTTTTCAGTGCTGCAGATTATTTTTCTCAGCATATCTAAAACATTTTCTGTATTGAATAATGAATTATAAAACCTTATATGTTTGCTGTCTGAAGCCACAATGCTAATGTAGCTAACAGGTAATGGAAGTGCTTTTTTTTTTTTTATTTATTAGGTTAAAATGCAGTGCATACAAAATACAGCATGAACATGACATAAAAAACAGGATTACACAAAAAAGTGTGAACACTTGTTTCCATTGTGGTCCCAGAGACTTATCACAGACAGCCATGATTACTATACTAAGTAGCTACCCAAATTATAAATAATAATAAAACTACTACTACTACAACATAAATAAATAAATAAATAAATAAAACTGTTATGGTAACAAAAAGGACATAGCACCAGAGTAAAAAACTAGAACAAATTTACAAGAAGAAAACATGACGAGTGAACATTAACACAGACCACAGTGGAAGCTAATAGTAAACAAAAGTGTTTCTCTCCTGGTGTGATCTCTGATTAAAATAATGACTTTTTACAGCTTTCTTAAAATTAGACAGCTCTTGTATGTAGTGTAACTCTGAAAGAAGACTGTTCCATGCCTGAATACCAGTGCAAAGGAAACTAGATTTACCAAAAGACTTGACCCTAGGTATCTGCAAGGATGATGCATTAGATCTTGTATTGATTGAATGGAGTTCCTTTGTATAGTTGAAGCCTTGGGCCAAAAAATTTTGGGCAGAACCATTTAGGATTTTGAAAACAAGATTAAGCTTCAACTGGGCAATGCGCATACTCACTGGTAACATATTGGCCTGCTTAAATTCCTCAGCACCAATATGACTTCTGGCTGGTGCATTCAAATAATACCGAATTAATTTATTCTGGGATACCTGTAGTCTATTTTGGAACTTTTTCGATAACCCAGAATACCATGAAGTACTGGCGCAGTCATAGTGACTTTGAATAAGGGCTGATACGAGCAATTTCTTTGTTTCTCGGGTCACATGATTTACTTGCTGATAGAGAAACTTTAGTTTAGCATTGGATTTTTAAACTATATTATCCACAATGTTTTCTCCATTCAGAGATTTGTCTAAAGTTAAGCCCAGATACTTGACATGCGAGCAGCATGCAAGTTTGTCACCAGTACATTGCACCTGAATGGCATTTATATTGTTGAGTTTTCTCTTTGAAGCAAAGAGAATTGTCTCAGTTTTGCCGAGATGTAGGGAGAACCTATTGTCAATCAGCCATTCTCTGATTGATTCTGTTTCCCTTGAGAGTCTATGTTGGATAGCCTCAGGACTCTTGTCTGCCACAATAAAGGCTGAGTCATCTGCATATAGGAGCAATTTACATGTAACAACTGTAGGTGCAATCACAGTTATTATTAAGTGATCTCATTAAATCAGTCTCATTAAATTTGAAGGTTAATAATCAAATTGAATCAGTCTCATTTGAATCGTTGAAGTGAATCATTCGAGTGAATCATTCAAGTGAATCGAATCAGTGAATCATTCAAAGTGAATCAGTGAATCATTCAAAGTGAATCAGTGAATCATTCAAAGTAGTGAATCATTCAAGTGAATCATACCATTAATCCTGGTGCTTAATAATAAATTACCAAACAGCTAAATTATGGTATATTCCAAATTATTATGATCACTTACCATATTACATAACTTATATGCACCTTTTTGAATTCTTTGGGAGATTGGGTGACTTCGGGGCGGCACGGTGGTGTAGTGGTTAGCGCTGTTGCCTCACAGCAAGAAGGTCCTGGGTTCGAGCCCCGGGGCCGGCGAGGGCCTTTCTGTGTGGAGTTTGCATGTTCTCCCCGTGTCCGCGTGGGTTTCCTCCGGGTGCTCCGGTTTCCCCCACAGTCCAAAGACATGCAGGTTAGGTTAACTGGTGACTCTAAATTGACCGTAGGTGTGAGTGTGAATGGTTGTCTGTGTCTATGTGTCAGCCCTGTGATGACCTGGCGACTTGTCCAGGGTGTACCCCGCCTTTCGCCCGTAGTCAGCTGGGATAGGCTCCAGCTTGCCTGTGACCCTGTAGAAGGATTTATTATAACAAAGATAAAAATGGATAATCAATATATACAAACAGTGAGGTGTGTGTGTGTGTATGTGTATGTATGTGTGTGTGTTAGGCCTAGCTTGTTGCTAGCTAAAACAAAGGAATGTTATCTAAATAGAACAAAGGATTAGCTCTGTTGCTAATGTGTGCTTGTGTGTGTGGTAGGCCCTAGACTAGACCCGTGTGGCTAAGTTAAGAAGGGTGTGTTTGTGAGTGGGGGAGGGACTGCCACGTGTGGAGACAAAAGGCTAGCTCTGTGTAGCTAACCAAGGTGTGTTTGAGCACGTGGTAGGCCTAGATTAGCTTTGTGGCTAAGCTAAGACAAAGGGAAGCTATCTAAGGTGTGGTTGTGTGTATCAGGCCTGGTCAGGCCTCCTGAGCACATGTTTTCTAACGGTAGCTAACCCACTAGCTCATAACAATACTGAATCCACTGAAATCTTGATGCGATCAAGATATGTCATAAGAATCAAAATGTTAGTAAGAATAAGAGAGAGAGAAAAAAACATGCACAGCCTATTAAACAATTGAGATTAAACATAGAACAAGATAAATCAATTCAACACGCTAAGTGTCTATAGTGTGCACAATTAAACAGTTTGAGTTTAAATTCACACTTTCAATAAAGCAAATTCCTAAGACTATCTTAATTATGCCCAAAACATATTTTACTCAATATCTTGCCTCTAGCAAGGTTCTGAGAAGATGTTTGCTGTTGTAGAGCTTCGCTGTTCATGAAGCACGTGAGCCGCTCGTGTAGAAGGCGCGGAGAAACTTCTTGGGTCCGGCGTGATGAACAGAGAGTCTCTGATCAGAATAATGTGCACAGCGCTTCAATCAGGAGGAATTCTGGTTGCCCCTGATTATAAATTAACTACTTAGACTGCAGTTTGTAGTTAATTAATGAATGAAAACCGGCTATAACTCACGGAGTTTAAAATCACACTATTCTGGATTTTTACCGTGGCCAGTGGTAAACCAGAAATCGCTCTAACTCGTGGATTTTGCAAGAAAGAAAGAAAAAGACGTCTTTATCTGGTTTTCTGGTGGAGGGTCTCTCTTTTCTGCGTCCAGATGGCTTGGATCCAGACACCAGAAAGGAGGAGCTAGGAGTTCGCGGGTTGTTTTATGCTTTCATGGCGGACGCTGTAGATGATCCCGCCCCGGTGTGACGCAGGTCAACGCGGAAGTGGGCTGATGGGAAATGTAGTTTCTTAGTGGAATGTACCTACAGTCCCCCTTTTGGTCTCAGGGGTATGATGGAGTCGTAGCACTGAGAGCACAGTACCGTACAGTCCACATGTTCATAGTCCTTGAGGTAGCCTTGCTCTGCACAGTCCATGGTGTCCTGCAAAAACTGTGTAAACTCATGAGTTCCAGTAAGACAGTTGGAGGCAGAGGCATTTTGGACATGTACTCACTATAGGCATTTTGGGCATATAATCACTCTAGCTAACTAGGTCAAAATCACATCAAAAAAAAAAAAACAGTAAACATGAAACATGTAGTGTTTAATTTCCTATGCATAAAAAAACAAGAAAAGAGAAGATATGAAGGAAGGAAAGAAGTATTAGTGTTTGGGGTTGGCAAACCTAATCTTCTGGGAAGGTGATAGCCGTGGGTGGTCTGGCTAGAAAGCGTGCGCTACTGCGGCTAAAGCTGTCAGGGACGCAGACCATCTTATCCAGCTTGGCGTAGTGTCATGTATGGGTTGCCTGGGCAGAGCCAGTGGATGTCTTTAGTGGAGGTGCACATCTCTAAGTCTTGTGGATTCATAAAAATGAGGATAGCACTGCCAAGACTATATGCCAGGTGTATTTGCGATGAATACACACTAGTAATAATAGCCGATTTTAGTATTTCATCTACCATGTTATACCGAAGGGTTATTACGTCATTGGGTTGGTGAAGTCTGACCGGGAATGTTAGTGTACGCTTATAGGTGAGTGATGCGTACAAACTAGGTGGACAGGATGGGCCTAGCTGTCGTCCACCCCCTTTTGGAGTGAGGACTGTTCAAAAGGTTTGATTCGATTATTATGGACCCATCGATATGAGAGCGTTTGATTAGGTCTGGATGTCCTAATGCGATACGCGACGGGGAACGGTTTTCCCACGATCAAAAGGTCTCGACCAGGGTGGTAGGAACTTCTCTAAGATTCGGGCGTAGTAGGCTTTGTGTCCTTCTACTCTCGAATCGAGATTCTTTTGGGCACCTATAAAGGTTGACTGTAGGTGGCGTCGTAGGTCGGCGACAGGTTGATGTGCGGTGTATGCAATTGCGACGCTCATGGCCTCTGGTTTGTATAGGAGATGCGGGGGAAGAACCGTCTCTCGCCCAGTCATCATCCCAAAGGGTGTGACTTCAGTGGCGCACTGAGGGGTGGACCGAATGGCCCTTAGCACCAAGGGAAGTTTCACATCCCAAATTTTACCATGGTTTGTGACATGCTTTCGCAGCATGCTCACATTGGTTTGAATGGCTTGGTCAGCCTGACCAGAGAATTGAGGGTGGTATGCGATATGGAATTTCGCCTTGATGCCTAACATGTTCCACAGCGCAGCCATTACACCAGCAGTGAAATGGGTGTCTGTGTCTGAGTCGATGGATAGAGGGAGGTTTTTCAAAGAATTGTGGCCACTAGGGGAAATCGCTATGTCGGGTGTTTCGACACCGGACTCGGTGTGCAAAGACATGAACTGAAGTTCATCGGAAATTTGATCTCGCGTGGCGCTTGGTTGATAGGTGTTTGCACTAATCTCATCGCAACGAGTTTGTGCATGTTTTGTGGGATCCAACGACTGTGGGATTTTGTTTTGTGTGAAGCTGACTAAGTTTATGTTGCAGGGCTTGGTTGGGATTGGGTCACCTTGTGAGAGCCGTGTCTGAGAGATGGTGGTGAAGACTTTAGTGCACTTGAGAGGTGCATCTTGTGTGTTTGCCTTTGCCACCAGGGGGCCCTACATCCTGACCCTCGCCTGCTGTTTCAGAGGGATCTCCTTCCCCCTTTTACGAGATATACCCGTGGTTCCTGGCCTAGTCATGCCAGCGAATAGCTTGTCATTTTTCTTGGGCTCTTTTATCTTATCTGTTGAGGGGTCTGACCTCTTTTGTAACACTTCTTCAATCTCAGCCAACTGGGCTTTCAAAGAGTCCAGCTCTGAGCGGATCTTACCAGGTTGGTCTGAGTCACTGTGTCGGTCGTCTCTACCCTTACGTTTAGAGCTACGGTCGGAACGCTCCTGCCGTTTCTGGCCAGAGCGGGGATGACGGTCTTGCTGCCAACCGCCTTGTTCCCTACGACCCTTTTCATGTGATGGGCGGTTGCCATAGTCACTGTGGACTTGCCCTTGGTCCCTCCTGGCCTTACCTTGCCGATTTCTCCACTCACCCTTGTGATGGCTCGGCAAGGGGCGGTTTGGACCGGGATTTCTCCAGGGGGGTCCCCCTTTTGGAGCTTCGCCTCCTTCTAAGGCTAGCGGGGGCTCGTCTGCATCCTGGAGCCTAAGGACTCTGGGTTCATCATTGTTTCCGTTTGCGGTTTTGACAATGGTCTCCCAGGTCATTTGGGCTAGTCGCCTAATTTCCCTCATCGAATAGCGACCTCGTCGACACGTCAGTGTGACTTGAGTCCGCATGCTTGGGTGGAGGTTATGTAAGAAGAGAGATTTGAAACCTCTATCTTCTTCCAAGCCTGGTGCGCTACTACCCTGGAAATAGGCAGTACGTAGCCGTCTATATTATTCACGAGGCGCCTCAGACCATTTTTGTTTGATTTGTATAGCACACAATGTCTCGGAGGTTTAATCCGTGTATGGCGCATATTCTTCCCTCAAGTAATTGCGAAGTTTTGAATAACTATCGCGAATGTTTGGGGGTAGAGTCTCTAAAAAGGCGCGAATGCTGCTACTGGAGGTTTTCCAGATTAGTTTGAGTTTCTCTCGTGTTGTGGCGTTCGGCAGGTCCTTCAGGCATCGGTCTATTTCTCGCAAATAATCATTCACATTTGTTCTTTGATTGTTGGGATCGAATTGCTCGACATCTTTGGCAAGTAGGTCAATTTGCCGTAAGCGAAGGGTTTGGTGCACGTCCTTGTGCGACCTTCTTGGCTCTTCTGAGCACTCACTATCTAAGCTACTCTGGTGTTGCTCCCGTTTCGCACTAGATTCATAGCCTGATTCATCCGAAGACTGATCAGGGATACTGTAGCACACTGACCTGGGTGTGCTATGGTCCTGGGCTCGGGATGAGCACAGTACGGCTCCACCCTGGCTAAACGACAAAGTCGTGTAGCGAGTTGGAGTTTGGCAGGGTGTTTGGTTCTCGACCAGATCATCTACGGTGTCCGGTTCGGACGCCTCTTCCCGCTCTGAACTTTGGTGCATTGTTGGGGGTCTTTCATGCCCCTCGTGCTCTTCTTGGGGGGTCTGCTCTTCGGCAGCCCTCTTGGCAACCATTTCGGCTTTCTCTAACCGTTCGGTGCAATCATCAAGGGAGGTCTTCAAGAGCTCACACTCCCTATGTAAATCATTATTATCGGCTGCCAGCTCGGCGTTGCTGGTGGTCAGCCTTTCAACCTCTCCGCGGAGGCGTCTGATTTCTGAATCAGTATCTCGGAAGTATGATAGGAATAGCTTACCTAGTGCCGCTTGGACACTAAAAGTTGTTCTTTTTGGATCTCTCATATGTTCATTCGAGTTATCTATGTTGTTTTGGCATTCACTCTTACTCGTGTTCCTAATGTTTGCTTTTTCGGAGGCAGAGCAATGAATGAGGTCTGCGATGACCTCAAAGAGAGACGTCTTGAGCGTTGTCTTCAATTTCTGAGACACGAGGGGATGCCATTTTGCTTAGGCTGGATAATAGGATAATTAATTAATCAATGAGTTAATTTATTAATTAATTTTTATTAATTAACATTAACTATGTAATTAATTAATTAAGGTTTGTTTGTAAATGCTGTCTTATCCTAAGTTATGAATAGGTTATGAGTATTGGTGATATGGTTATCATGCTACTGTTAACCGTTTTAACACACCTGGGGATATACCTTTGCAGTTGATGAATCAAACTGGTAGTTTAGTTGTTGTTGCAACAATATTCAAGAAGTCAACAAACCAATCGCCTCACACGGGGCACCAATTTAACTGTAGGTGCAATCACAGTTATTATTAAGTGATCTCATTAAATCAGTCTCATTAAATTTGAAGGTTAATAATCAAATTGAATCAGTCTCATTTGAATCGTTGAAGTGAATCATTCGAGTGAATTGTTCAAGTGAACTGAATCAGTGAATCATTCAAAGTGAATCAGTGAATCATTCAAAGTGAATCAGTGAATCATTCAAAGTAGTGAATCATTCAAGTGAATCATACCATTAATCCTGGTGCTTAATAATAAATTACCAAACAGCTAAATTATGGTATATTCCAAATTATTATGATCACTTACCATATTACATAACTTATATGCACCTTTTTGAATTCTTTGGGAGATTGGGTGACTTCAGGATATTATGCACAAATAAATACACAGTTTGTTTAATAAATGAATTTATTATAACAAAGATAAAAATGGATAATCAATATATACAAACAGTGAGGTGTGTGTGTGTATGTGTATGTATGTGTGTGTGTTAGGCCTAGCTTGTTGCTAGCTAAAACAAAGGAATGTTATCTAAATAGAACAAAGGATTAGCTCTGTTGCTAATGTGTGCTTGTGTGTGTGGTAGGCCCTAGACTAGGCCCGTGTGGCTAAGTTAAGAAGGGTGTGTTTGTGAGTGGGGGAGGGACTGCCACGTGTGGAGACAAAAGGCTAGCTCTGTGTAGCTAACCAAGGTGTGTTTGAGCACGTGGTAGGCCTAGATTAGCTTTGTGGCTAAGCTAAGACAAAGGGAAGCTATCTAAGGTGTGGTTGTGTGTATCAGGCCTGGTCAGGCCTCCTGAGCACGTGTTTTCTAAGTAACAAAGGGGCTAGCCGGTAGCTAACCCACTAGCTCATAACAATACTGAATCCACTGAAATCTTGATGCGATCAAGATATGTAATAAGAATCAAAATGTTAGTAAGAATAAGAGAGAGAGAGAAAAAAAACATGCACAGCCTATTAAACAATTTAGATTAAACATAGAACAAGATAAATCAATTCAACACGCTAAGTGTCTATAGTGTGCACAATTAAACAGTTTGAGTTTAAATTCACACTTTCAATAAAGCAAATTCCTAAGACTATCTTAATTATGCCCAAAACATATTTTACTCAATATCTTGCCTCTAGCAAGGTTCTGAGAAGATGTTCGCCGTTGTAGAGCTTCGCTGTTCATGAAGCACGTGAGCCGCTCGTGTAGAAGGCGTGGAGAAACTTCTTGGGTCCGGCGTGATGAAGAGAGAGTCTCTGATCAGAATAATGTGCACAGCGCTTCAATCAGGAGGAATTCTGGTCACCCCTGATTATAAATTAACTACTTAGACTGCAGTTCGTAGTTAATTAATGAATGAAAACCGGCTATAACTCACGGAGTTTAAAATCACGCTATTCTGGATTTTTACCGTGGCCAGTGGTAAACCAGAAATCGCGCTAACTCGTGGATTTTGCAAGAAAGAAAGAAAAAGACGTCTTTATCTGGTTTTCTGGTGGAGGGTCTCTCTTTTCTGCGTCCAGATGGCTTGGATCCAGACACCAGAGAGGAGGAGCTAGGAGTTCGCGGGTTGTTTTATGCTTTCATGGCGGACGCTGTAGATGATCCGGCGTGACGCAGGTCAACGCGGAAGTGGGCTGATGGGAAATGTAGTTTCTTAGTGGAATGTACCTACACAGCTGAGGCAATATAATTTACATAGACTAAGAACAGCAACGGACCAAGAAGAGATCCTTGGGGTACACCACAGGTAATATTTGCTGGTTCAGATAATGTGTTCCCCAGTTCAACACGTTGCTGTCTGTTCTGTAAGTATGAGGCAAACCAGTCTATAGCTGATTTGTGAAGCCCTATTGCTTCCAGTTTCATAAGTAGAAATACTGTGGTCCACTGCATCAAAGGCTTTCTGGAAGCTTTCCAGCAATACCATCTCTATGTAATTCCCTTTGTCTTTTTCCAATCTTATATAATCCATAAGGTGGACCAAGCATGTTTCAGTCGAGAAAGATGATCAAAAACCTGACTGAAACTCATCTAGGAGTTTCTGATCAGAGAGATAATGGTACAGTTGGTCATACAGTACTCTTTCAAATAATTTGGAAATGGTGGAGAGGATTGACACAGGTCGATAGTTACCAGGATCCATTTTACTGTTTTTCTTATGTAGTGGAATAACTCTTGCCATCTTTAAATCATCTGGGATTTGACCTGAAGAAAGAGATAAATTTAGAATATGGGCAAGGGGTTCAGAGATGAGCTTGGCACCATCTTTAACAAATTTGGGAGATACTGTAACTGGTCCAAACCGGTAGCCTTGCTCGAATTTAGATTAGACAAGATCTTACAAACATCCTCTGTAGATACCTGGGAAAGACAAAAACCATTTACCACATTGTTATAAAATTGTTGAATGTGAGTTCTACCATATTTACCAGTGCTTTTGGGCAGTTTACTCACTAGACATGATGCAACAGTTGGAAAAAACTCATTGAACTTGTTACATACTCTTACATGATCACAGCATACTTTACTGTCAATGTCGAGACCAATAATGCTCAGTTTAGCCTTGTTTTTAGTTGATGCACCAATATTTTTCAAGATATTCCACATCTTTTTGGGTTCACAATGATATTCAGTTAGCTTGGAATTAATGTAATCAATTTTTGCTGCTTTTTTCTTGTACTGAAAAATGTTACGTAGTGAAATGTACCGTTTATAATGTTCCCAGTTTGAGGTCCTTCTAAACTTCCTATAAACATTAGTCCTTTCATGCATCAGGTGTAAAATTTCACCTGTCATCCAAAGTTCTGTATTACCCTTTACACAAATAGTCATAGATGGTGATATTTTTAGCTTATAGCTATGTGTTTAGCATTGATCACCAAACTGCATGTGTCACTCGGCACACTGTGGCCTTATAATGTTCATGTCCAAGGGAGGCACGTCTCTACAACATCCCCCTAATTAAAAACACCAGGCTTTATTAATACACATGGATATGCAAATTATGAGATGCCTCCATACAGTGCTAATTTTGCTAACTTAGTTAGTGGGTTAGCTTTTAATGCTAGTACACTAGCTCTCATGAGTCACACAATTCTTGAATTGCATTCTCGTTTTCTCACTCATTTATTTAAACCTGTCACAGTATATTTTTATGTGACCATGACAACCACCGTCTGTTGCATTGCTAAGATGAGCTGAGTTAGCTAGCTAGTTTAGCAAGCTGTGATGTAATTGGTCCAAAGTTGTGGAGGTCAATTAGTTCTTAGTGAAGTCACAATCTGATCTCATATTTAACTCTACTCCTGAATCAGTTTTATACAGAAATACCGGGAAAGGCTCTGTTTTACATGGAAAAATGTGAATTTAGCAAAACTAAAATGTTAGCAATTTTGATACAAAACTCTTAAAGTTTTAGAATAAACAGCACATTTCCATAACCATTTGTGTTCACCAATGTAATGAAGTTAACTTGTGAAAACAACAGACAAACACACTGGAGCATTTTGTCCTCAGTTAAACTGTTAACAGTTGATTTTTATTTTATTATGTTTAGGTTTTTGAGGCTTTTGAAACAATATTTTTCTTTGCTGTAACCTCAGACTCACTGAAATTCATTTACTGCCCGATTTACTGCTTTCCTAACATCTTGGAAAACTGAACTCTGTTGAATGCTTTTATTGGCTCAATGCCACAACATCTGTATAAATATGGGCGCGTCTTTGTCCATTAGATGAAAGTTGCTGCATGCTACATACATATGAGATGCAAATAAAGGAGTATGAAGCAGAGCTTATTTCCATGCAGCTGAAATTGATTCATCATTTACTTTCTGATGACTGGGAATGGAAGCAGAAAGCAGTGTGAAGTTTTTAACACCATACTCGACAGCAGTATAATAACATTTAACATTTTAGCTGTTGATCATGTGATGTGGGCTGTGCAGTTTTTTGTTTTTTAATTTTGAAAATTTATGATTTAATGTCAGAGACCTCCACATTATTATTTTAATTTGGGTTTCTGGTCATTTGGGTTTTGCAACCCAAAACTGACATGTAGGGGATCTCAGAGCAACAAGCAGCCCTGGAGGTGCAGTATGCATGACCCACCAGTGTGTGGATACACTCTGGTACTCACCAACGCTTGTCCCAGCTATGAGTTAAATAGTAGGACAGACTGGGTTCTTAGCCTTGGCAGGTAACCAGTCCAGCAGAGTCAACTCCACACAAACACAGTAAAGGATAGATGAGACTCTAGTTTGCAAGCAGCTCATCTAGGAGAAGGACACACCAAAATCAAACATGCAGCCAGCTTTCTACCTACTCTGTGGCTAACTTAGCACCAGTAGGAACCAGACAACTGGAGGAGAGAGTGGAACTTGTTCTGCACATGCAATTTCCACTTCTGTTTCTGCAGGTTGTCTCAACCACCTCAAGTCCAGTGGCAATGGAGTAGTCAAGTCAAGTCTAGTCAAGTTTATTTGTATAGCGCTTTTAACAATAAACATTGTTGCAAAGCAGCTTTACAGAATTTGAACGACTTAAAACATGAGCTAATTTTATCCCTAATCTATCCCCAATGAGCAAGCCTGTGGCGACGGTGGCAAGGAAAAACTCCCTCAGACGACATGAGGAAGAAACCTCGAGAGGAACCAGACTCAAAAGGGAACCCATTCTCATTTGGGTTCTCAACAGACAACATGACTATAACATTAACAGTTTTAACAAGAAGTCAGTTTCGTTGATGTTATAAACTCTTCATTGATGGAAACTTGAGTGCAAAACTGTTCATGACAACTGCAGTCCTAAAGTTAGCAAGTCAACTGTAGTCCTCAGCCATAAAAGCATTACTGTAAGAGTCCAGAGCATCCTCCAGGTGTGACTTTCAACTGTCTACATGGGGCCGTCCTCCACAGGAGCGATGTGATGAGACTCCAACCAGACGTAGGGCACCAGGATGGATCAGGCAGGTCTGAGGAACAGAAGAGGTTCAGCATCTCGATCTCAGGATTGACCTGTAACTCAGAGGAACAGATGGGGGGAGGAGAGAGAGAGAAAACACAGGTTGTTAGGTATGCCCACTGTCACCTGAATAAGTAGGAACAGTATACATATTGCGCTGAGTACAAACAGGGACTGTGACAAAACTAACTATGACAGCATAACTAAAAGGGGAGAGCCAGAAGGTAACACAGGCATGAGGGAGCCCCAGGACATAAAGCAGCAGCCACTACACCATCAACAAACTCAAGTAAGCAAGCGAGTGGGGGAGTGACAGCATCCATGCATCCCAGTTTACCAAAACACTCTGTCTGAGGATCCTCCAGATCTACACCTTTACCTCATAAACACCATTAACACAAGGCTTGACTAAACAGATATGTTTTCAGCCGAGACTTAAACACTGAGACTGTGTCTGATTCCCAAACACTACTTGGAAGGCTGTTCCATAACTGTGGGGCTTTGTAAGAAAAGGCTCCGCCTCCTGATGTAGCCTTCACTATACGTGGTACCAGCAGATAGCCTGCACCTTTTGATCTAAGTAGGCATGGTGGGTCATAGAGGAGCAGAAGTTCACTCAGGTACTGTGGTGTGAGACCATTCAGTACTTTAAAGGTCAATAGTAGTGACGATAGGAACAGGCAGAAATGCTGCTGGGAGTTTCCAGTCATCTACTCTGCACACAGGTGGTCTAAGGGTGACGGTTGGCTGGCCAAGAGATGGGACAGATTGACCGTTTGTACCCTCCTTAGATGACAGAACAGGCCTTTTTAGGATTAGCGCTGCTCTCAGGCTGGGGAAGGGGCGAGAGAAGGAGCCCTAAACATCGCTTGTCCCTTTTAATCTTACTGGGTAGCCACACCCAGTTGGACATCCATTCCTGCTGCAAGAACAAAACAGCATGACATCCAACCGTAGGTGTCGAGGTGATCATCCATCGTGACTGACAGGATACTCCAGATTATTTTAATTACACATTTCTGTGTGTTCTGAGTGGCCGCCACATTTATAATTTGTATCTGAGTCTAACTTTTACATACAGTTTTTATCCGCTGTTCAACATAAACATCCACAAGTGATCTCTGTGTGTAGAGCTGATTAGATTTAATGCTCTTACTTAATACTGTATTTATAATGTATGAGTGTCACTGGTGATGTTCTCACTGAGACACTAAACCAGGGGTGTCGAATTCAAACAGAAGGTTATGAATAAAATCAGAGTCCAGACATTTATTACAGTGATTATTTTTCATTGAAGAAATATAAGTAGGCGAGTAACTGTATTCAATTAAAAAAATATTGCATGCATTCACAGTTCAGATGTGATGTTTTGTCCGTGTTTGTGGGTCATTCTTACCAGCAAAACTGATTATTAAAGCACCATAGTATTTGTCCTGAACAATTTTTTTTGTGTAAAACAATAACTGTACAATTAACCAAAGCACATCTGTATCACAGTTTTTCTGTCTTTAACAAAACAACAAAGGTAATGGTTTTCGACAAAAGTGTTCGATAATACAAAATGGTCAGTGCAACGAGTCGTATCTCAAATTGTACGGCTTACTATGGAAACTTGACATGACACAACATGGCCTTTAATATCAAACCTAAGTGAAACAGGCATTATGCTTGTGTTTTACCAGGCACTCTGCACCTTTTCTTAGAACTGATCCCATCTATTCTAGACCTAATGTCCTTCACCACAACCACTTTCAATACTGAGATCAGATGCTGGTCTGTGAGGCCGGATCTTTGGGACATCTTGTTCAGTTTCATGACAGTATGTGCTTCTGTACATAGCCATGATGCGTGTACTGTTAAGGCAAAGCTGTGGCATTGATTTGAAGGGTCCAGGACCGAACTCAGCAGCCCCAACTGATTGATATGGGGTCTTCAGAGCATCATTACACTGCAAATCGCTGAGTTCCAACTGCAGGTGCTCAGGATCAGTGTCAACATCAACTGCAAATGGATTTACAAACAGATAAAGGTTGAATTTCTGTGATTCAGCAAATCTGTTGAATTCCACTTTGAGTGTGTTCAGCTTGGCAGCGTACACTTTGGTCATGAATGGGATGGTGACTGTGTCAAAGACAAGTAGGAAAGTAGGACAAGTTGCCTTGTTGCAAGCCTTCCCATAGATGCAGTTTCATTTGAAATGCCTTTACTGAGTCTCGCATTTCAGCGATCAGCTGCTTTCAACCCCAGAGTTTTACAGTCAGGGCATTGAGGTGCTCAGACATAAACGCCAAGTCATTCACTCACTTTTCATCCCCAAGCTCGGGGATGACCTTTTGTTTGCACCGCTGTGTGCTATGGCACATCCTCTAAAAGTGCCCTGAATTTTCGGTGATTCAAGCCCTGTTGTGACAGAGGGCTCTGTCTAGCTCGTCTTCAAGTTTGTTTTCCCTTTCCCAGTTAGTTACTACAGCAGGGGTGCACACCTGACTTTAGTAGCAGCACACACACACAGTAACAAACAACAGTACGTGAAAACAAACACACACACACGCGACTACACGCAAATACAATTAAACTCGCGTCTTTTTCCCTACCGCGGTAAAAACACAACTCGCTAAAATAAACATATACTTACTTGTTTGAGCTGTCTGGGTGGTGTTGGTTGTGTCTTGTGTTTGGTTTTTTTTCTGTCTTGTCCATCTTTTCCGTGGGGTTTTAGTCCGGTCGGCATTTGTTTGGGGAAGGTTTGAATGGCTTGCGTGCCGCCATGACAGGCCAACCCGAGCAGCACTAACTGAGGGCTAATTCAGTAGCGTCAGGGCTGCGCAATGCAGCGTGGGTACGGGCAAAACTAAGTTTTGAGGGGTGTTTTGTAAACTAATGAAATAATAGTGTTTGGGGGGTATAAACTGTTGTGAAATGGATGCTTATGCAGGGTATTGTTGATAAACTATTTGATGGCTGTGTTATTTATATCTGAAAATGTTTACTTGTGGTAATTTATTTAAAACTGTGTAATAGTATGACCTGGGGGAGGGTTTGAGAGCCTAAAATGTTCACCCTGATCATTCTGTGGCAGAGAGAGTGAGGGAGAAGCAACAGAGTACCAGCTCAGGTAACCAATTGTAATGCAGATTGCGGCTGTAGTTGTTGGATGTAATTTAAACTGAACTGAATTGCTTTGGAATATTCTCGTGTTTGATTTGTTACACTAGGAAAGTATTTTTTTTTTCTTTAGTGTTAGTTTCTTTTTTCTTAGTAAATTTTGCTACTGGTCAGCTTTATTTGCAATCCTCACCTTTGCACTGTTGGACTATTTGGGTGCACTTTTTAAAATAAACACCTTGCACTAAAGTGCTGCTGTGGCGGAGCCAGTTTATTTATGAGTGGACCTACACCTGAGCTGTGCTACTCCATGATACATGGTGTCAGAAGTGGGATTGGCCAGCCACAGGAAGTGCATCTGAAAGACCCAAAATGGCGGATGTAAAGGGCGAGAAGGGCGATGAGTGGGCGGATGCCTCTGAGGAGCAGTTGGAGCAGATGCAACCAGATGTACGGCCAAAGATGATGGCTAGCACACCAGCAGACCAGCATGCCAAAGCCCGAGCACGGTTCCACACAGAAGCAGCGGCTACAGCGACAGCACCTGAGACAGACAGGGCTATGGGAGAAGTAGCAGGCCTGCTGAGGGATTTCCTGACCACCCAGCAGCAACGTGAGGAGAGCATCTTGGCAGAATTCCATGGCCTAGCTACATACTTTGTCCAAGGGCAAGCAGGAGGACAACAGCCACACCACACAGCCCGGCAGCATCAACAACTGTGTCTGAGAGTCCACAGATGGGCCTCCCCACACCAACCCCCCATCGATGTCCAGCGGCCCGAGAGACACCGGCAGATTCTTTTGTTGAGTTATGGCAAGTTCCTGCTCTTCAATTCACCCAGGGTCCTGCTTCTCAGCCATCCCGGCCAGAGGGGTTGTGTGTAAGGAGCCCAAGATGCCTGTTTATCAGCAAGGGGAAGACATTGAAGATTACCTGCTGCGGTTTGAGCGCAAGGCCAGAACCTGGGCTTGGCCAGAGCGAGACTGGGCATGTCGCCTGGTGCCACTGCTGACTGGGGAGGTGCTTGCTGCATACACAGCCATGGATGAGGAGTGTTCCAACACATACAAGTATCTGCGAGAGGCCCTGCTGGAGAAGTTTGATATTGCACCGGAGACGTATCGTCAGTGCTTTAGAGCGTCCACGACACCACCTGGAGAGACCCCTACTGAGACCTATAACCACCTGAAGGGCCTCTATCGTCACTGGATACGACCTGAGCAGCATTCCAAGGAGGACATCACAGAGATGATTATTCTGGAACAGCTGATCCAAGTCCTACCGTACGACATCAGAACCTGGGTCAGAGAGCATGAGCCAAAGGATGAGCAAGTGGCTGCAAAACTTGCCATGCAGTACTTGAACGCGCATTGGAGGGGTAATCAGCGACCTCAAGCACCACTACGATCTCAAGCAACACCACCACCTCAAGCACGACCTCAAGCATCTACGCGGGACAGTAGAGGTACCGTGGGTGGGGCTGTAAGATGGGACAATGCGCAGAATAGATTTCAGGAGTTAGTCTGTTTTTACTGTCAGCAACCGGGTCATAAAGCTGTTCTATGTCCTATGAGAAAGCCAAAGCTGAATGGATTCTGTTATGTACCAAGGGAGGGGGACCGTCTTTGTGGGGATGCTGATGGTGATGAATTGAAATGTGAACTTTTGTTGAATGGTCAAGCTGTGCAAGCACTGCTTGATACTGGAAGCTCTGTGACTCTTGTTAACAAATGTGTTGTTCCTGCTGATAATCTGAACTATGAAAAGAAAATGGTTGTGCAATGTGTACATGGTGATAAGAAAGAATACCCAACAATGGAGGTCATGGTAACTGTAAATGCACAAATGTTTTTGATTAATGCTGGAGTGGTGGAGGGTTTACCAGCTGACATGGTGTTAGGCAGGGACTTACCAGTGTTGTCTGATCTTGTGACTGCCCCTAAGGGTGAAACTGCAGATGTGCATCTGTCTTGTCCAGTGTTTACAAGATCCCAAACTTGGGGAGGACTGGAGCCCCTACCAGACTTGTGTGGTAGTCTGTGCCAGGGTGGGTCCAAAGCCCCCAGAAAGATGCGTAGACAACGGCGTCTAGAGAAGCATCTGGGTACACTGGTGGTCAAACCGGAAGTAGGTGGGCTTGAAGCTGAGGGGTTGTGGGAGGTACCAGAGAACATTGGGGCCTTGCAAACTGCAGATGTGTCTTTGAAACCTTTATTTGACAAAGTAAATGGGAAAGAGGGTGATCACAAGGGGGTAGATGGGGAAAAAGTGTTGGTGGAAAATGGTATTTTGTACATTGAGGGGGATAATGTCAAATGCCTAGTCATACCAACAACATGTCGACCGTTAGTGCTTCACCTTGCACACACGCTTCCCTGGGCAGGTCATTTAGCTCTACAAAAAACCTACCTTAGGTTAAGTGCACGGTTCTACTGGCCCTCTATGTATGCCAACGTGCGTGCATATTATGCATCCTGTCCTGTGTGTCAGAAAACAGGTGCTGTGAGGAGAGCTGACAGAGTCCCTCTGCATCCACTACCCATGATCGCCACCCCCTTCCAACGGATCGCTATGGATATAGTGGGACCACTTGAGAAGAGCAGCTCTGGGTACAGGTTCGTCCTTGTCATATGCGATTACACGACTCGCTATCCAGAGGCCTTCCCACTTCAATCAATCACCACGCCGAAGGTCGTCAGTGCCCTGGTCCAGCTGTTCTCCCGGGTCGGATTCCCAAAGGAAATCTTTACCAACCAGGGGACAAACTTCACATCGAGACTGATGCAGCAGCTCCACCAACAACTGGGTATCAAAGCCCTCCGGACCAGTCCCTACCATCCACAGACGGACGGGCTTGTGGAGAGGTGCCTCAGGCATCCACAGGGTTCTCCCCATTTGAGTTGGTGTATGGCTGGCAGGTTCAGGGCCCATTGGACCTGCTGAAGAGAGCCTGGGAGAAATCACCTGACGCTTCATCAGAAGTAGGAATTGTGCAGTACATGCTGTGAATGAGGGATCGCCTGGACCAGTACAGAGAAGAGGCTGCAGAGAATCTGAGGAAGGCACAGAAGGCCCAAAAGCTCTGGTATGACCAGTATGCCAGACACCGTGAGTACAAGCCAGGTCAGAAGGTCCTGTTGCTGCTTCCCACTAGTACCAGCAAGCTCCTTGTGAAATGGCAAGGCCCTTATGTCATCACCAAGAGAATGGGTCCAGTTACATATGAGGTACATCATCCTGACAAGGGCAAGATTAAACAGGTGTACCATGTGAACTTGATGAAGGAGTGGAAGGAGATGAAGACAGATGAAATAAAAGCAGAGACAGAGGTGGACAGAAAGGAGGTGATGGCAGAGGTGGACAGAACGGAAGCCAAGGTGATGATGGTGCAGAGGGTGGAGGCAGATAGAGCGGATGAAGACAATGTGCAGACCTGGCAGCAGCAGAGAGAGGCAGAACCAACCCTTGATCATTTGAAGAATGACCTACAGAGGGATCTTCTGAAGGTCTTTGACCTCTTCCCAGCTTTGTTCCAGCCTAGACCGGGCCGCACTGGAGTGTTGGAGCACAGAATACATTTAAAAGACCCTACTCCAATTCGGCAAAGGCCTTACAGGGTGCCAGAGACCCTGGTGTCTGGACTGAGGGAAGAAATTCAAACCATGCAGGAGCTGGGGGTCATTGAGCCGTCAACAAGTGAATGGAGCAGTCCAATTGTAGTTGTCCCAAAAAGGGATGGGTCCCTGAGGATATGCATGGACTTTAGGAAACTCAACGCAGTGTCACAGTTCAATGCCTATCCAATGCCCCGAATAGATGACCTGCTAGAAAAGATTGGTCATGCCAGGTACATCACAATGCTAGACCTCTGCAAAGGTTACTGGCAGGTGCCACTGGAGGAGAAGTCCAGGGAGTATACAGCATTCAGAACACCTGTAGGGCTCTTCCAGTTTACCGTAATGCCCTTCGGGCTGCATGGAGCTCCAGCAACTTTCCAACGGCTTATGGACAGAGTCCTACAGGGGTGTGATGACTGCTGTGCTGCCTATTTGGACGACGTGGTCATCTTTAGCCAGACCTGGGCAGAACATTGCCATCACTTGCGGAGGGTCCTCCACCGTATCCAAGAGGCAGGACTGACCCTGAATGTCCAGAAGTGCGAGTGGGCCAAGGCTGAAACCAAGTACCTGGGATACCTTGTTGGCAATGGGGAGGTTCGGCCACAAGTGGACAAGGTGGAGGCCATTAAGAACAGTTCACGTCCTCGCACCAGAAAACAGGTCAGGTCTTTCCTGGGTCTTGTTGGGTGGTATCGGCGTTTCATACCCAATTTTTCCACCATTGCCACACCCCTAACTGACCTTACAAGCAAAGCCGCCAGGAATCTAGTTGAGTGGATGGAAGAGTGTGAGGGAGCTTTCACCACCCTGAAGACATGTCTGTGTTCCTCTCCTGTTCTGCAAAGTGCTGACTTCACTCAGCAATTTCTTGTGCAGGTTGATGCCTCATCTGTGGGGATTGGGGCAGTCCTGGCACAAGGGAAGCCAGGAGAAGAAAGACCAGTCCTCTATCTCAGCCGGAAGATGCTGCCCAGGGAACAAAGGTACTCCACCATTGAAAAAGAATGTCTTGCAGTTAAATGGGCACTGGATAGCCTTCATTATTATCTGCTAGGAAGAGAGTTTGATCTGGATACTGACCATCGGACCCTGATGTGGATACAGACCATGAAGGAACATAATGCCAGAGTGACAAGATGGTATCTGGCATTACAGCCTTATAGATTCCAGATCCCTCATAAAACGGGAAAACAAAATCTGATGGCTGACTACCTGTCCAGATTGCCGATGTTCTGCAATCTAGGCGAATGGGGAGGTAATGTGACAGAGGGCTCTGTCTAGCTCATCTTCAAGTTTGTTTTCCCTTTCCCAATTAGTTACTACAGCAGGGGTGCACACCTGACTTTAGTAGCAGCACACACACACGGTAACAAACAACAGTACGTGAAAACAAACACACACACACGCGACTACACGCAAATACAATTAAACTCGCGTCTTTTTTCCTACCGTGGTAAAAACACAACTCGCTAAAATAAACATATACTTACTTGTTTGAGCTGTCTGGGTGGTGTTGGTTGTGTCTTGTGTTTGGTTTTTTTTCTGTCTTGTCCATCTTTTCCGTGGGGTTTTAGTCCGGTCGGCATTTGTTTGGGGAAGGTTTGAATGGCTTGCGTGCCGCCATGACAGGCCAACCCGAGCAGCACTAACTGAGGGCTAATTCAGTAGCGTCAGGGCTGCGCAATGCAGCGTGGGTACGGGCAAAACTAAGTTTTGAGGGGTGTTTTGTAAACTAATGAAATAATAGTGTTTGGGGGGTATAAACTGTTGTGAAATGGATGCTTATGCAGGGTATTGTTGATAAACTATTTGATGGCTGTGTTATTTATATCTGAAAATGTTTACTTGTGGTAATTTATTTAAAACTGTGTAATAGTATGACCTGGGGGAGGGTTTGAGAGCCTAAAATGTTCACCCTGATCATTCTGTGGCAGAGAGAGTGAGGGAGAAGCAACAGAGTACCAGCTCAGGTAACCAATTGTAATGCAGATTGCGGCTGTAGTTGTTGGATGTAATTTAAACTGAACTGAATTGCTTTGGAATATTCTCGTGTTTGATTTGTTACACTAGGAAAGTATTTTTTTTTCTTTAGTGTTAGTTTCTTTTTTCTTAGTAAATTTTGCTACTGGCCAGCTTTATTTACAATCCTCACCTTTGCACTGTTGGACTATTTGGGTGCACTTTTTAAAATAAACACCTTGCACTAAAGTGCTGCTGTGGCGGAGCCAGTTTATTTATGAGTGGACCTACACCTGAGCTGTGCTACTCCGTGACACCTGTGAATGAATAAAGTTTATAGTTTTGGTTACTACTGTCACTACATGTCTCATACCCAACACCTTTCCACAGAGGGCTTCCTGGTGGAAGATGCAGTGGTAGGCTATCAAGTTCTTGCCTGTGTATCCCATCTTCTCTCAAACCAAACCACAGACCTCCCCACACATCATAGGTGGACCACCCATTGTTTATTCCACTTCAATTCCATTTCACTGATGCACCGCTCCACTTGTGAAAATGTCCTGTCTAGTAGTTGTCCAATGAATCACTTTTAAATGCAGAAGTTACTCAGTGATGGAAAACTGAGCATCCACTCACCCCCCTGGATGAGTCTAGAAACCTGGGCAGTGTCCATCGTGGCTATAGATTCATCTGCAGTCAATAAATACAAAACAAATTCCTTGGCTTTAGTTTTTAGCTGGATCTGTAATTCTGAGGCCATCTCATCCACCCGACAAGCCACGGTATTTCCGGAGGCTGATAGTCGCACATGCCTGCTTCTTGTCGTGGCATACATCATCACATCCCTTTTCAAAAGACGTCCGTGGACGGTTTGCATGGTCTTACCATTTCCTCTGCTATTATAAAGCTTGCCTTCACAGCTCCCTCACTATGACTGTTGACACGAGTAAACGTTTTGCTGATGTTGAAGCTTAATTTTTAATCTTTGACTTTTTGCAGCCGCTGTGCCATGTCTGTGTTTCCACAATGCTCATGCTTTGTTTCGGAATGGCTCCAGAGGTTATACTCTTTGAAAACTGCCAATGATTCTTGACATTCTCGACTTTTGTTTGAATTCACAAAACAAGTATTCTATTTCCCGTCTTTCTTGAAATTGTTGATATTCATTGTCCACTTTAATTTTTCCACCCATTGCATTAACAGCTACATTTTTTTATACTGTAGTCTAATTCTGTGATAAAAGTATGAGTGGAGCGTAGGCGCTCCTCCTGCGTTTCAGTGTTGTATTTTTCACGTATATACATTTAAACACCGGCACACGGGCCACATTAAATTGATTGTCAGAATTTATTGGAAGGCCTGATTAAAAATTGTAAAGGGCCATGTCTGGCCCATGGGCCTTGATATTGACGTATGTGCAGTAAACATTAATCTACCTCCAGCTTTGTGTGTCAGATAACAGAGCTTTAACTTTACGCTTTATTTCATTACACACACTGCTCACTGTGCATTATGGGTAATATATACACTCTCCGGCAGCATGGTGGTGTAGTGGTTAGCGCTGTCGCCTCACAGCAAGAAGGTCCTGGGTTCGAGCCCCGGGGCCGGCGAGGGCCTTTCTGTATGGAGTTTGCATGTTCTCCCCGTGTCCGCGTGGGTTTCCTCCGGGTGCTCCGGTTTCCCCCACAGTCCAAAGACATGCAGGTTAGGTTAACTGGTGACTCTAAATTGAGCGTAGGTGTGAATGTGGGTGTGAATGGTTGTCTGTGTCTATGTGTCAGCCCTGTGATGACCTGGCGACTTGTCCAGGGTGTACCCCGCCTTTCGCCCGTAGTCAGCTGGGATAGGCTCCAGCTTGCCTGCGACCCTGTAGAAGGATAAAGCGGTTAGAGATAATGAGATGAGATGAGATATACACTCTGCATACACACACAGACCAGAAGAACACTCAGACATCCCATAACCACCATCAGGAACAGTATCAGTGTTCTAGTGTTAGCATCAAATGTCATGCAAAAGTTCAAGAGTTGGAGACTTTGGAAGGGTTGCTGGTGTTGGTGGGAATGGAGATGTTTGTTGGGGTGGAGGTGTTGGATGGGGGGTTGGTGGGGTTGGAGGCGTTGGACAAGTTTGAGGTGTTGGAAGGGTTGGACGTGTTGATTGTTTGGAGGTATTGGAAGGGGCTGGAGGTGTTGGAATGGGTTGGTGAGGTTGGAGGCTTTGGAAGGGGTTGAAAGGTGTTGGTGTAGTTGGAGGTGTTGGAAGGTGTTAGAGGTGTTGGAATGGGTTGGTGGGGTTGGAGGTATTGGAAAGGGCTAGAAAGGGTTGGAGGTTTTGGAAGTAGTTGGAGGTGTTGGAAGTAGTTGTTGGGTTGGAGGAATTGGAAAGGATTGGAAGTGTTGGAAGGCGTGGTTGGCATTGGAGGTATTGGAAGCACGGGCGATTGCTCTAAGACAACGAGGGAGGCTCAGCCTCCTCTAAAAATGCCCTTATAACTTTAATGTGTGTGTGAGTTTTTCCCCCTCGTGACAGCGTGATGCAGCGCAGCCTCAGTGGACTTCAATGGCATTTGGGAGCTCTGCGCTTTTCAATCTCAAAATGCAAGACGGTTATTGGACAAATACTGCGAAAATGCCCGCCTACGGACTCCGAGCCTCACATGGGAGGGACATGGCAGTTTCCGCAAGGAGACTGGTGATTGGTGAAAGTGGCCGGATATTTTCTTTGATTGACAGCTCGTTTCAAATATAGACAGGCAGCAGTGAATCTCAGTTCAGTCCCATGCAGAATCGCAAGTGCTGTGGTGTATTGTAAGAGATCAGCTTACATTTCGATTTCATTCATTACATACGGTTTCTACCAGCTTTTTTAGTTTGTATATATTTTCATTGTAAATAAAGTGTAAATATAGTGTTGTCAAGTTTGCTATCTTAGTTCCAGAAATTTCGTTGATTTGAGTGACTGAACTTGAACTTGAGGGGGCTAGTCAGCTAGCAAGAAAGCTGCGCACGGATGCCAAGCATTGCTGATTTAATTTTCGCGAAGCCATTTGCCAGTCTTCCTTTCGAGGAAAAAATTAAAATTAAAGAGCAGGGTAGACCAACGCCTCAAATTGACTTGGTGAAAAAGGTCGGGAATAATACTCGTTCCTTTCAGCTCTCCTGGTACGAGAAAGTGAATTGGCTAACAGCAAGTGACCCACGTCAACAACAGTAAATAGGCTACTTTAGTAATATGTCATGGATGGACCAAAAATATAGAATCTATTTAAAATGTTTATGCTGAGTATATTATATTGGAATATATATTTCTCTGGATATGAATTAAACACAGCTACAATTTGGAAAACATTTTTAAACAAAAACACAGCCGAGAACATTTCACACTACAGACCTGGATTAAAAGTGAAGGGTTATCAAAATTGTCAATAAAACATTTCTCAGTCAAAATAAGTAAAATATAGGGAAAGTGTCATTGAATGAAATGTGTGGCACCCAGCTCTACTGCTGAGGTTCCTGACAAAGAGCTGCTTTCAATAATGATCAATTTTTAAACAACATGCCACAATTTTAAAATATAAAATGTTAAAATATACCCCTCCCCCCAACACCACCATCATGTATATTGGACAGTAGGCTAATGGGCCAAAAGAACCTGTTATTTCACAGTTTGTGACGCTGCCAACAATCAGCCAGATCAGAGGCAAGAGTATGGGCAAAATTGATGTGTTTTCTTTTAAAAGCTGGAAATATTGTAACCGACCAGCCTCCCCTGTTTGAAAGACTACCAGCCGCCACTGATTGGAAGGGCTTGAAGGTGTGGGAAAGTGTTGTTGGTGTTGGAAGTATTGGAGGTGGTGGAAGGGGTTGGAGGTGTTAATGGGTTTTGCGGTGTTGAAAGGGGTTGGAGGTGTTGGAAGTAGTTGTTGGAGTTGGAGGTATTGAAGGTTTTAGAAGGTATTGTTGGCACTGGAGGTATTTGAAGGGCTTGAAGGTATGGGAAGGTGTTGTGGGGGTTGGT
Organism: Neoarius graeffei; assembly: GCF_027579695.1. Taxonomy (NCBI): domain Eukaryota; kingdom Metazoa; phylum Chordata; class Actinopteri; order Siluriformes; family Ariidae; genus Neoarius; species Neoarius graeffei. The sequence goes on along the minus strand of NC_083584.1, from coordinate 2,573,888 downwards.
GGTTTTAGAAGAGGTTGTGGGGGTTGGTGTTGGAAGGCATTGGAGGTGGATTGGAGAGGAATTGGAAGTGTGTTGTTGGGGTTGGAGGTGATGAAGGGGTTCATGGGGGTTGGAGGTGTTGGTGGGGTGGAAAGTGTTGGAAGGTGTTGTTGGGATTGGAGGGGTTGGAGAGGTTGGTTGGAGGGACTTTGGTCTTAGTTTCCATCAGGATTGATTTCGGAATAAATGACGCAGTTGTATTGCTGTAGAATGTAAAGAGACAGCTGGGGCAGAGGGTTAACTCGCCTCTAATGCACTTTAATCGTGCTTAGTCATTCTGAAGATAGTTTATCGATCACTTGCTTCAGGATGCAGAAAACAAAACCCACAAATCCCACAAAGAGCTGCGATGTGCAGCAGACTACTAAAATAACCATCACTACAGCTCCGGGAGAAGGACACACACTGCTCTGTTTTTTCTTCAAGGAAAGAAAAATAAACACACTGATAATCATCATGGATGGAAGGATGGAAACACTCACTCTCATATTTCATGATATAATTATGATCCTTCTGCGGCGCTTCAATGCCAGTTCTTAAACACCCCCCACACGGTGATGAGTCACATCACACTCACATGTACATCTGTCTTTAAAAGTATCATTTATTCTGATCCATGCCTGTGCATCCAGAGCAAATAAATTTCCATCTCAATACCAATATCATTTCCCTAAACTCCTGCACACAGGCCGCACCCGGGAGACCGAATGGTTGGATCATGGAGTTTTCAGCCAATCAGATTCTGTTACCTGAAGTCCGAGTGAAGTGTGAGTTTGAGCTCTGCCTCTCAGTGTCTCTGTTCGAATGGATTTTCTGAGCTTCACATTCAGATCATTGAAATCACCTGTGTGAAGTTCATGCCTCTGAGGTTGCCAGATGTTTCTGTGTAGAAACATCAGAAACAGAGTTTTTTCAACAGCATCTAGACCACTGGCTTTAAACACAAACACTCACTTTTAAAGCTGAAAAAAAACTATCAGGGATAGAAAATGTGGACTGAAATAACTTGTTTTCTTTGGTGACCATGACCGTGCTAACCGCTTACACCACCGTGCCACCCTAATATAAAAGCAAAATAATTTAAAAATTAAAAATAAAAGGCTAAGCTGATGATATATAAATGAGAAGATGGCAAGTGTTGAAATAAGTCTTGGACATCACTAATATATTACTGCATGAACAGTCCCAGTTGTCATGATCACTAGATTAATTTAACAGAACGGCTTCCACACTCATTATTCAGCACAGAGAATAGCACTTGATCCAGCACAGAGTGTTATTTTACATTTTATGCTCTAACAGTTACTTGAGTACAATTTAATGAAGCCATGAGATTCTAAATCAAGGTGATGAAATCATAATGTGTGTTAATTCACTATTCTCTCCTGTAAAGACAACATGCTCATAGTGTGAAGGATAATCTGACCAAGCGCTCATCTGCTACGCGTACAGTTGTACATATTAAATTGAATGGTGTTCCAGCGTAAATTTCAGCGGGACATACTGAGATTCCATCACACTGTCAGACAGTGGCTCTGGGGTCAGTACCGCTCCTCACTCGAGCTCAAATCACGCAAGAAAACTGCGCTGAAGTTCAAGATCAGAGTCACACCTCTGTTTTAGACAAACTCCGCCTTCTGTGTGTGTAAGTCTCACATGGCTTCTGGATAGCGCTTTCGTCTATAGTTATGTCTGAGGTCTGAGTAGTGGTGTGTGTAATGTCAGGATTAAATTGACTCTGAATTCAGGCCTAAGTCGATGCAAACATTATTTCAGATTGTCACACTCACCTCAGATTAATGACTGTGCTGGTTATTAAATACAGTTTCATATGCTGCAGTTTCATCGGCTGTTTTATACGCATTAGTGGCTTCAGTATAGAGAATAATATTAGATTGTTTATGATTATATTCATTTAGCCAGAGAAGTTAGATGAGCAGCAGTGCACATTGGGACTAAAAAGTGATTCTGTGTTTTTGTTCATCTTCAGTAATGGCTTTCTGCTGCTCAGAGTCACGCCGGGTTAAATACGAACCTGTTCATATTTTGGGAACCAATTAAGTTTAACAGAAAAATATCTCAGGCAGGTACAAGCAAAAATAATACGGACAGAGTTAATAAAACAGTCTCTCTCTCTCTCTCTCTCACACACACACACACACACACACACCATATGAGTCAAATGTGGTAGCATAAAGCGCCACTATGAAACAAAGTGACCACTTTGACTTGATTTATTTATAACCAGTAATTAATCATTCATGTTTAAAAGTTAACTGCTGTTATTCAGGGGTGTGACCGTTTTTTTTTTCTTCATGTAATGAGAGCTTTATAGTTTAGTTAAATATGAGTTTGATTTGTCCTGTAGATATTTATCATGGAATAAACCACACTGTACAGTAAATTAGCATACTACTACTATTACTGATGGTAATAATAATAATAATAATAATAATAATAATAATAGTCAAACGGTATTGTTATAGGAAACACTATACACCTGCTTTCCACTTCACCTGAGGCTCCTAAAGTCCGTCCCATTATCAACCTTCTCATGTGTTAGCCTGTTTACTTGTCAGGGAGATTTTTTTTTTTGAGAAATCAGTCCCATAATTCTATTCAGCAGTTCGCCTGTGTACTGGAAAGCTCCACCCACCTGACATCATCAACTCTGTTCCACATGTTTACCTACACTGCTTACATTAAGGTCACACAGCTACTATACTCTGCGTGTGTGTGTGTGTGTGAAGCTGACAGATGGTCTGAGGTGTGTAATCTGAACCTTGTTTTATGCAATGCTGCACTGTTCATCTCACACACATCCAGCACAGTCGTAAACTAAAACCATACACCCTGATTTAGATGTAAAAAAATCAACATAGTGTCATTACCGAATATTAAAATATTAATTAGATTTTATTACACCACAGGGCTGATGAATTAAATTAAAGCACTCATTCTGATACATTATTGTTTCTATAGTAACAGCTCATTCACAGGGGCGTGTCCAGCAGACGCTCCACTGATCATAAACTGATCGAACAGTTGTTGATGTGAAGTTTTCGTAAAGTAAGGAGATGTTTATTTGTGTAATGTTTCTGGAAGGAGTCTCCAGTGTGAGCGCTGTGTATCAGTCAGAGGTGAAGCTGGAACTTGAAGTTTTCTGACGTCTTCAGGACAGAGGAGTTTACACTTTACGGTTTCTCTGTTTTTTAAATCTTATTAACTTATGTCACAGCAGTAAATGTAACTATAAACAGATAAAATGTATGATGTCATTCTTTAATGATTAATACAACCCCGATTCCAAAAAAGTTGGGACAAAGTACAAATTGTAAATAAAAACGGAATGCAATGATGTGGAAGTTTCAAAATTCCATATTTTATTCAGAATAGAACATAGATGACATATCAAATGTTTAAACTGAGAAAATGTATCATTTAAAGAGAAAAATTAGGTGATTTTACATTTCATGACAACAACACATCTCAAAAAAGTTGGGACAAGGCCATGTTTCCCACTGTGAGACATCCCCTTTTCTCTTTACAGCAGTCTGTAATGCCGCTTTTCCACTACAAACGCGGCTGAGTCGGGCTGAGCCGTGCCGTGCTGAGTCGAGCTGAGCGGGGCTGTTGGAGTTGCATTTCGACTACAACCGCGCTGAACCGTGCTGGCTGGAAGTGGGTGGACACATTGGGTGGAGTTAGCGAAAGTGGGTGGACGTCACGTGATGTCGTTAAGCAGCGCAAACAGTGACATCAGTGAGCTTTTAAGCGGTAGTCTCACGACCCGAATAGTAAACAATAAACATGGAGGACATGGAGTCGTTAGTGTTGCTGGTCTTGATGCTGTGGCTTGTTGACGCCGACAACGCCAACAGATACTGGCAAGAGCGTATAGATGAGGCGAGGCGCATAAGGCTTCAGAAATTCTCGTAATTCTTCTTCCGGGTTTACAGTGTTTACAGATCCCAGCGTGCTCGCGGGGCGTGTGTGGGCATGTGAGGACACTCCTCCTCACCAATCAGTGCACAGGGGAGTGTCTGCTCATGCCCCCAGCCCCACTTAGCTCGCTTTGGCTCGCTTCAGCCCCACTCCAAAACCGTGTGAGTTTTAGGGGCTAAGCAGGGCTGAAGCGAGCTGAGTCGTGCTGTTCTTTGGTAGTCGAAACGCGAGCCATGTCGGGCTGAAGCGAGCTGAAGTGAGCTGAAAAAGGGTAGTGGAAAAGGGCCATAAATGTCTGGGGACTGAGGAGACAAGTTGCTCAAGTTTAGGGATAGGAATGTTAACCCATTCTTGTCTAATGTAGGATTCTAGTTGCTCAACTGTCTTAGGTCTTTTTTGTCGTATCTTCCGTTTTATGATGCGCCAAATGTTTTCTATGGGTGAAAGATCTGGACTGCAGGCTGGCCAGTTCAGTACCCGGACCCTTCTTCTACGCAGCCATGATGCTGTAATTGATGCAGTATGTGGTTTGGCATTGTCATGTTGGAAAATGCAAGGTCTTCCCTGAAAGAGACGTCGTCTGGATGGGAGCATATGTTGCTCTAGAACCTGGATATACCTTTCAGCATTGATGGTGTCTTTCCAGATGTGTAAGCTGCCCATGCCACACGCACTAATGCAACCCCATACCATCAGAGATGCAGGCTTCTGAACTGAGCGCTGATAACAACTTGGGTTGTCCTTCTCCTCTTTAGTCCAAATGACACGGCGTCCCTGATTTCCATAAAGAACTTCAAATTTTGATTCGTCTGACCACAGAACAGTTTTCCACTTTGCCACAGTCCATTTTAAATGAGCCTTGGCCCAGAGAAGATGTCTGCGCTTCTGGATCGTGTTTAGATACGGCTTCTTCTTTGAACTATAGAGTTTTAGCTGGCAACGGCGGATGGCACGGTGAATTGTGTTCACAGATAATGTTCTCTGGAAATATTCCTGAGCCCATTTTGTGATTTCCAATACAGAAGCATGCCTGTATGTGATGCAGTGCCGTCTAAGGGCCCGAAGATCACGGGCACCCAGTATGGTTTTCCGGCCTTGACCCTTACGCACAGAGATTCTTCCAGATTCTCTGAATCTTTTGATGATATTATGCACTGTAGATGATGATGATGTTCAAACTCTTTGCAATTTTACACTGTCGAACTCCTTTCTGATTTTGCTCCACTATTTGTCGGCGCAGAATTAGGGGGATTGGTGATCCGCTTCCCATCTTTACGTCTGAGAGCCACTGCCACTCCAAGATGCTCTTTTTATACCCAGTCATGTTAATGACCTATTGCCAATTGACCTAATGAGTTGCAATTTGGTCCTCCAGCTGTTCCTTTTTTGTACCTTTAACTTTTCCAGCCTCTTATTGCCCCTGTCCCAACTTTTTTGAGATGTGTTGCTGTCATGAAATTTCAAATGAGCCAATATTTGGCATGAAATTTCAAAATGTCTCACTTTCGACATTTGATATGTTGTCTATGTTCTATTGTGAATACAATATCAGTTTTTGAGATTTGTAAATTATTGCATTCCGTTTTTATTTACAATTTGTACTTTGTCCCAACTTTTTTGGAATCGGGGTTGTATTACATTATAGGCATTTAGCATATGCTCTTATCCAGAGCGGCATATAGCATACCCAGAGCAGCCTGGGGAGCAGTACAGGGTTCAGTGCCTTGCTCAAGGGCACTTCAGCCATTCCTACTGGTCCAAGGAATTGAACTGGTGACCTTCTGGTCCCAAAGCTGCTTCTCTATCCTTTAAGCCATGGCCTCCCATATGGAATAAGATGCCCTTATATGTTATACATCAGAGTAGAGTGAAATCTTTTTCTTCACATATCCAAACTTGTTAGGATCTCGGGGTCAGTACTCAGGGTCAAGTGTGATTCAGACCCCTGGAGCACAGAAGGTTAAGGGCCTTGCTCAAGGGCCCAACAGTGGCGGCTTGGTGGTGACCAATGACTGAAGGAAATACGGACGGTGTGGCTCCATGCGTTTACATTTTAGAAAATGAAGCTGAAATTCCTCCGCCATCTTGTCAAATTTGGAGCCAGACTCGAAGTCAGGTATACCTACTTATTTGGTAGTCCTGCCCGCTTCTCCCAATACCAAGATCCAGTGCATCACCAAGGCTGTCAATCACTTCATTCCCAAGTGTATCCACAACTTCTTATGATGCAGTAGAATAACATTTTAAAAACTAATTTCTGGGGGAAAATTTAAAAAATGTGCAGAAGTCAGCATATAAAAAACTAACTCTTTGAATTATTCATTGTGGATGGAAGGACAATTCAGACTGCTTTGTCATCGAAGCAGATGGGAATGGGCGGAGCTACACATTGTACTTCAGCCAGCCAGCAGGGGTGCTAGACCTGTGGTGGCTTAACTTTTTAGAGACAGCTATGTTTTTCACAGTCCTTGGTGGTGACTTTCTAATCAGTAACTCAGAGCCTTTAACCATTGAGCCACTGTTGTGGTATAAGGGGGATAAAACACAAGGGAATGTGATATTATTGGAGAATAATCAACTTTTCTGTGCTAACAGTGACTCCACTTTGTGTCGGTCCATACTGCAGCCCCCCGATGTTGATTATATTCCTTTAACAGCAGCCCAGCGTGTGTAATTCCTCAGATATTAAACTCGTCCTGGATCTTTATTGTGATTCTGTAGATTTTAGTGTTTTGATAAAATTTGTACTGAAGTCACACTTTTCCTTTTGAAACTGTGCCAATCAGCTTCAGCTGCCTGGAAACAAGCTCTCCACACTAGTCTTTTATTTACTCCAAATGTGGATGACACACCCAGTTTACCTTCATAGAGTTACCTAATTTACATAAAACACTCCCCAGTTTGTGCATGTGTTGCGACTGAGCCAATAAAAGGAAACAATTCAGCAACGTGCAGTTAGCCAAGATCACAGAAAATTAAAGTGAGTAAACTGAATTAAACTAACTAAAGGTGATTTAGAGGCTACTGCAAATAAAACTATTTTAAAGGCCTCGAATAACTTAAAATGAAATAAAATCTTATCTTTGATTTTAAAGAAATTACTGGTATATTATATTGGAGAATAAATGATTGAACACATTGTCTGACCGCTAAAACACACACACACACACACACACACACACACACACACACACACACACACACACAAAGCCCCAGGGTGTGGCACACAGTGTGTGTGTGTTTATTTCAAGGGTAAAGTCGTTCTGTCAGTGAGCTGAACACAGCTTTAGTTCTTATTTCAGCTCTGATGTGTTTAATATTGTCCATGAACACAAACACACGTCTCTCAGCACTTTACACGTCTTTATATTTTACATGACAGTTTATGTTAGAGATATATAAATGTATACAGACTTAAACACACACCCACATTACCTCACTCAGCTCTCAGGACATCCCTCATGTACATATATAGACTAAAAGGCAACTCCCACATTCCTATGTTTGGTTTGCAGGAAGGGCATGGCCTGGTGCACACTGAGGATGGCATTAAAATTGAAGTGTGTGTGTGTGTGTGTGTGTGTGTGTGTGTGTGGCCAGACAGAGTGAGACAGCAGTAAACTTCATCCATTATTCACCAGCAGATAAACACAAAAACATGAGGAAGTGGAGGGCGGCACGGTGGTGTAGTGGTTAGCGCTGTCGCCTCACAGCAAGAAGGTCCGGGTTCGAGCCCCGTGGCCGGCGAGGGCCTTTCTGTGTGGAGTTTGCATGTTCTCCCCGTGTCCGCGTGGGTTTCCTCCGGGTGCTCCGGTTTCCCCCACAGTCCAAAGACATGCAGGTTAGGTTAACTGGTGACTCTAAATTGAGCGTAGGTGTGAATGTGAGTGTGAATGGTTGTCTGTGTCTATGTGTCAGCCCTGTGATGACCTGGCGACTTGTCCAGGGTGAACCCCGCCTTTCGCCCGTAGTCAGCTGGGATAGGCTCCAGCTTGCCTGCGACCCTGTAGAACAGGATAAAGCGGCTACAGATAATGAGATGAGATGAGATGAGGAAGTGGCAGTGAGACACACTGATGATCAGTCATGCAATACATCTGTGATATTACACACACATTACTGTAATAAGTACAGTGTGAACAGTACAGTGTGATGAGTACAGAGTGGACAGTACAGTGTGATGAGTACAGCACAATGAGAACAGTACAGCGTGGTGAGAACAGTACAGTCAGAATAGTACAGCACAGTGAGAACAGTACAGTGTGATGAGTACAGTACAGTGAGAACAGTACAGCATGGTGAGAACAGTACAGCGTGATGAATACAGTACAGTGAGATGAGTAGAGCACAGTCAGAATACAACCCCGATTCCAAAAAAGTTGGGACAAAGTACAAATTGTAAATAAAAACGGAATGCAATGATGTGGAAGTTTCAAAATTCCATATTTTATCCAGAATAGAACATAGATGACATATCAAATGTTTAAACTGAGAAAATGTATCATTTAAAGAGAAAAATTAGGTGATTTTAAATTTCATGACAACAACACATCTCAAAAAAGTTGGGACAAGGCCATGTTTCCCACTGTGAGACGTCCCCTTTTCTCTTTACAACAGTCTGTAAACGTCTGGGGACTGAGGAGACAAGTTGCTCAAGTTTAGGGATAGGAATGTTAACCCATTCTTGTCTAATGTAGGATTCTAGTTGCTCAACTGTCTTAGGTCTTTTTTGTCGTATCTTCCGTTTTATGATGCGCCAAATGTTTTCTATGGGTGAAAGATCTGGACTGCAGGCTGGCCAGTTCAGTACCCGGACCCTTCTTCTACGCAGCCATGATGCTGTAATTGATGCAGTATGTGGTTTGGCATTGTCATGTTGGAAAATGCAAGGTCTTCCCTGAAAGAGACGTCGTCTGGATGGGAGCATATGTTGCTCTAGAACCTGGATATACCTTTCAGCATTGATGATGTCTTTCCAGATGTGTAAGCTGCCCATGCCACACGCACTAATGCAACCCCATACCATCAGAGATGCAGGCTTCTGAACTGAGCGCTGATAACAACTCGGGTCGTCCTTCTCCTCTTTAGTCCGAATGACACGGCGTCCCTGATTTCCATAAAGAACTTCAAATTTTGATTCGTCTGACCACAGAACAGTTTTCCACTTTGCCACAGTCCATTTTAAATGAGCCTTGGCCCAGAGAAGACGTCTGCGCTTCTGGATCGTGTTTCGACATTTGATATATTGTCTATGTTCTATTGTGAATACAATATCAGTTTTTGAGATTTGTAAATTATTTTATTCCGTTTTTATTTACAATTTGTACTTTGTCCCAAGTTTTTTGGAATCGGGGTTGTAGTACAGCACAGTGAGAACAGTACAGCGTGGTGAGAACAGTACAGTGTGATGAGTACAGTACAATGAGAACAGTACAGCATGGTGAGAACAGTACAACGTGGTGAGAACAGTACAGCGTGATGAGTACAGTACAGTGAGATTAGTACAGTGTGGTGAGTACAGCACAGTCGGAATAGTACAGCACAGTGAGACCAGTACAGTGTGGTGAGAACAGTACAGTGTGATGAGAACAGTACAGTGTGATGAGTACAGTACAGTGAGAACAGTACAGCACAGTGAGAACAGTACAGCACAGTGAGAACAGTACAGCGTGATGAGTACAGAACAGTACAGTGTGGTGAGAACAGTACAGCGTGACGAGTACAGAACAGTACATCACAATGAGAACATTATTGTGTGATGAGTACAGAGTGATTAGTAGAATGAGAACAGTACAGAGTGAACAGTACAGGGTGATGAGTACAGAGTGAAAAACTGATGAATAGTCATACATTAGCGTTATTACATCACTGAACATCAATGGCCCTCACTGTGTGTGTGTGTGTGTGTGTGTGTGTGTGTGTGTGTGTGTGTGAGAGAGATCATGCCGATACCGGTGTCTTTCAGAAGGTAGTGCTGGACAGTTATGCGCCCTGAGATTCTTTAATTTGGATAATTTTTACATTCAGGTTAATGTCTGAAATTAATGCTGTAAATATTTACACACGGCCAGATTCAGAAGTTCACAATTCAGACTTTACATGAGAGTTACACTGTAGTTTATCTGAAAGGAGGACAATATTAAATACGTAAATATGACACTATTAATTAATTTATAATGTTGTTTTGAGAATCATTGCTTTATGTTGATCTTCTTCTGATCTCTGACGCAGCGCTATGTTCAGTGCCCATAGTTGAGTATCACACAGGGCTGTGTTCTGACTTTTACAAAAGGAGAAGTTACAGAGAATTCATGAAGAAGTCGATTTCCAAAATAATGCCTGAATATTTAGCTGATAATCATATCAATAGGAATGAGTGTCTGATGAAATGGAGAGGATCCTTCTGTCAACATCAGAACACAGTGAGATAATCGACTCCTGGTGGTGAACAGGGCGCCGTGTCAGCGAGCAGAGGAAGAGAACAATAAAACGCTGAGTGCAGAAACACACATTTTCTATAGTTTATTTACAGTTACTGAAGGAAACACACACAGGGCTATCTCTGTATGCATCTACTCCATGTTCTCGCACATTTATAATCACATTCTGAGCCTCTCAGTAGCCAAAGCAGTGTTTTACTGTAACGCAGATGTTCATTCTGTAGGATTATGGTGTACAGTTGGTTTGCAGTTGCTAGTTATGGCATTCCAACTCAATACTGCACTGATTTCTATCGTTTTTGTCCGTGGTAAATATTTGGACCCAAAGAAATTGGAAAATAGGGCCCAGGTTAAAAAATCCCCGTAAAGTGCACAAAAGTTTTTTTTTTTTTTTAATTTTTTCAAATGGAGGAAACATGTTTGAAACCGAGACAGTTTATTTCCAGGAGTGAAGCTGTGCTTGGTCAGATTATCCTTCACACCGCGAGCACGTTTCCTTTAGCAGAGAAAAGTGCCTGTACAGAAACACGCAGTAATCTCATCTCATCTCATTATCTCTAGCCGCTTTATCCTGTTCTACAGGGTCGCAGGCGAGCTGGATCCTATCCCAGCTGACTATGGGCGAAAGGCGGGGTTCACCCTGGACAAGTCGCCAGGTCATCACAGGGCTGACACATAGACACAGACAACCATTCACACTCACATTCACACCTACGCTCAATTTAGAGTCACCAGTTAACCTAACCTGCATGTCTTTGGACTGTGGGGGAAACCGGAGCACCCGGAGGAAACCCACGCAGACACGGGGAGAACATGCAAACTCCACACAGAAAGGCCCTCGCCGGCCCCGGGGCTCGAACCCGGACCTTCTTGCTGTGAGGCGACAGCGCTAACCACTACATCACCGTGCCGCCCAGTCACATGACATTCACTATAAAATTAAATTTCATTCATTAAAGGAGCTCATGTGACAGCTGTCATGAAGTTTGATTGGCTGATGATTCAAACACTTTCATTTGTTTCACACATAAAATTATGAAGAGGGATTTCAGTTGATATAGGTGAACATCTCTGCCCACACGGCCATATGTGAGCGCTCTCTCTCTCTCTCTCTCTCTCTCTCTCTCTCACACACACACACACACACACACACACACACACAGAGTTATTTATATCGCACTCATGCAGTCTCTCTACATGTGATCTGTGTATCAGTGGCCCATTTTTCCGGTCAACATGTGAAGAGCAGCAGCGTGTGATTTCATGTCCTTCATGCAGCTGCCATGCTGTAAACGAATTTCCCTTCCTGTGGTTCGCACTACTGAGCAGTGTGTGTGTGTGTGTGTGTGTGTGTGTGTGTGTGTGTGTGTGTGTGTGTGTGTGTTCTAAAAAAATAACACAGCACTAATCAAGTGTAAAATCTCTGTTTGATTGTCTCTGGATCTCAACCAATCTATAACAGACTCCCAGAAGTTAACCCGAATAAGGCGTGTGGTTTGGGACACGCCCACAGTGGACAGATGATGGTGTTTATATATTTTGAAGCTGTTTAATAGATTTTGTTTCTTGTAAAATTTAGTTTAATGTGTGTGTGTGTGTGTGTGTGTGTAATTGTTGATTTTTGTGTGTTTGCAGGCTAAGGACAGTGATGATGATGAGGAAGTCGTTCACATCGACCGAGGAAACTTTATGGATGAGTTCTTCGAGCAGGTTCGTCATCAGGAATGCACTTATTATAAACAAGGAAACAAATAAATAAAAATACATCAGCAAACTTCAGGAAGAGAATGTGTCAGAAAGCCACGCTGCTGTCTGTAAACAATACGCCATAGTGCCCTACTTCTCCTCCCTACAGACACCACAGTGCATTATGGGTATTCTGTCTACAGCATTTGGACAGTGAACCTGCCCCAGTGCATTGTGGGAATTTAACTGTGTTTTGGAAATTTGCTGCTACTGCTGTAACGTGCAGAACAAATAGTGAACAGACTGGACTGAGACACCATGCAGAGGGGTGTGTGTGTGTGTGTGAGATCAGGAAGCAGGTGATCATGTTGAAATAAATTCTCAATATTTGTTTGTTGCATTATTTGATCCCATCATGTCACAGCACTCACTATGCCCTCTGCTGGACCTGTGTGTGTATGTAGGTTCACTACACACACACACACACACACACACTCTATATCCTGGGATCCTGGGATTGAGATGCTGGCCTCTTCTGCCCCTCGGACCTGCTTGATCCATCCTGGTGCCCTGTGTCTGGTCGGAGTTTTATCGCACCGCTCCTGTGAAGGACGGCCCCATGAGGACAGTTGAGGGTTATACCTGCTAAAACTGTTAATATTATAGTCAGGCTGTCTGTTGTTGCCCAAATGAGGATGGGTTCCCTTTTGAGTCTGGTTCCTCTCGAGGTTTCTTCCTCATGTCATCTGAGGGAGTTTTTCCTTGCCACCGTCGCCACAGGCTTCATCATTGGGGATAGATTAGGGATAAAATTAGCTCATGTTTTAAGTTGTTCAAATTCTGTAAAGCTGCTTTGCGTCAATGTTTATTGTTAAAAGCGCGATACAAATAAACTTGACTTGATTTGATTTGATATATGCCCTATACACACCACTGTACACACTATACACATTATACACACTATACACCACTATACACCCTGTACACACTACTATACATGCTACACACGTTATACACACTGTACATTATACACTACTATACATCACTATACAACAGTATACACACACTATCCACACTGTACACACTACTACACACACTACACACATTATACACTACTATACCCTATATACACACGCCACTATACACCGCTGTACATGCTACACATATAATAAACCCTGTACACACCATTATACACACTGTACATAATACACACTATACACCACTACATACATTGTATACTATACACACCACTATACACACTACACACTTTATACACACTATACATCATACACAGTATGTGCTACTAAACCCATTGTACACGATATACACCACTATACACACATTATTCACACTATAAACTCTGTACACACCATACAGAATGTACAGGCTATATCCACTCTGTGGGAATTTGACACACTGTAATATGAAACTTTTTAAATTGTGTAAAATTTATAAAAAAAACGAAACTACACACACACACACACACACACACACACACACACACACACACACACACACACACACACACACACACCAGTGTGGGAAATAAGGAATTTTAAGCAGACTGTTACAGGACAGACGAGTCTGAAATGTTGTCTGTCTGTCCAAATTTCAGTCTGTCCAAATGATGGGCCAAAGGCCTGGAACAATGCAGCTGGGGGTCTGGGGCCCGCCTTAGGGCTTTAGATGCCTGAAGATGCTTCTCAGCTATTTCCAGGCACATTTTTGTGATCTTCAAAGGCCAAATTACACTCGACATTAGTTGCTAATTACACTACAAACTGAATATAATTTACAAGAAAATGTCAGAAGATTCAAGAAAAACATGTTTAAAGTTCTACCCAAGAAAACAGTAGCACATACAGGTCAGTTCCATGTCTAGAACAAAGTCTGGGGCCCAAGGATGTTCCAGTTGGTTACAGCTTACTGGGACTCATATATCGGTACTATATAACACTCATCAAACATTCTGTCAGCAATGACTATTTTATACTGTGTTTATAATCAGTCTGTTGTGTAGTAATTAACAACACAGCTCATCTCATTATCTGTAGCCGCTTTATCCTGTTCTACAGGGTCGCAGGCGAGCTGGATCCTATCCCAGCTGACTATGGGCGAAAGGCGGGGTTCACCCTGGACAAGTCGCCAGGTCATCACAGGGCTGATACATAGACACAGACAACCATTCACACTCACATTCACACCTACGCTCAATTTAGAGTCACCAGTTAACCTAACCTGCATGTCTTTGGACTGTGGGGGAAACCGGAGCACCCGGAGGAAACCCACGCGGACACGGGGAGAACATGCAAACTCCACACAGAAAGACCCTCGCCGGCCACAGGGCTCGAACCCGGACCTTCTTGCTGTGAGGCGACAGCGCTAACCACTACACCACCGTGCCACCACAACACAACTCTTTTTATATAATAGAGTTAAAATTTTGAGAACGAGATTCCAAGTAACTTTGTAAGAAAATAACTTTTAAAATGACTCAAAACTCGACATGGTCATATCATTCGGCATTCAGACTCAAATCTGTGGGACTAGAACTTAGAAAATAGAAGAAAATTCTATTAAACTATTAAAATATAAATCTACATCCTATAAAGCATAGAACTGACTGTCATTCTTATTATGAATAAAAAAGTGCACATAATAACAAAACCATTGATTGGCAGTTTGGGACTTAACCTAATACTGTACTGCAAAGTTTCATATAAACTGAACTCTTAATCATCCGACTGGATCCATCAGAGACCGTCAACCCTAAAACACGAGTTCACCTGCATCGTGCAATAAAAACAACAGTGAACTCTGAGTGGATTATTATTGTCTTATTTAGTGTGACACTCAGGGAGAGGGCGGGGCCTGTAAACTTGGCCCAGTTATGAATTTTTAAATCCTCGTGCATGCAAGTGGCTCGAACCAGAGCTTGTGTTAAAGTTTTCCGCAATCCACCCTTGCTCCTGACGTCATAGCAGGCCGAGCCTGTGCTGGTTCAAAAGGGGCCTGTAAATTTGGGCAGGGCTGGGACCATCAGTGGCTGAGTTATGAATTTTTAAAGCCACGCCCACGGGGCCCCCGTTTCACAGGCCGTGTTATGACATACTGTAATGTCTTCACCCAGTGTAACATTTGGAAGAAAATTAGAAGTAGATTAGATCCATATCTTTACCGTCTTTCATGGGCCATCCGGTCTGAGGAGTTTGAAATACAGACGGACAAACACAAAAATTACCGGTCAGTGTCCACCAGTCCGGCCTTATTTCACACACACACACGCACACGCGCGCACACAATCTAAAAGTAAAACTGGGACGAAAGCTAAGGCAGTGCTGATGATCAGAAACTAATCACACATTTGTGTTGAGTTGTTGAGCGGTCTTTTGTGGTGTTGTACTGTTATTTTTGTTGTACGGTGTGTATTGGTGTGCAGTGTGTATTGGTGTGCAGTGTGTTGAGTTATTGTTAATAATAAAATAATAATCCTGTTTAATGTTCACAGTGATTTCTCTTTCCCTGAATGAGTTGTGTTCCAAAGACAATCACAGCACTAACACACAGATATTAGTCCAAACGTGTGTTTAAGTGTGTGTGTGTGTGTGTATAGGTGGAGGAGATCCGCGGCTGTATCGAGAAGCTGTCGGAGGACGTGGAGCAGGTGAAGAAACAGCACAGCGCCATCCTGGCAGCTCCCAATCCTGATGAAAGTGAGTGCTGTTTGTTCATCACGCTGAGACTCCTGAAGTTTACTCCTCCCACCTACAGCCACACACTCAACACTCATACAGACTTCCCTTTAAAGAGGAGGGTGCCTAGGTCGTCCACTTTTATAAACATGACCCATCAGAATGAAGAGGTCTCTGTAAGCGTCCTTCTCTGAAGATCGATCCCGAAATGAACAGCCGGTCTTCGAGAGAACTGATGATCGTTTTTTAGCCCAAACAATCAGCAGCCACGTTAATAAAACACACAGGCAGCTCCATGAAAATGTGGACATTGACAGAGTTGTTGTTATTTTCGCTTGACGTCATGACTATTATGTAACAATCATAAATTAAACTTTTAACTTGGTTGCAAATCTTTTGGAGTAAATGAGAGCCTGAAGTCTGGAACCCATCAACATCACCGCCTGGGTTTCTTCCCTGATGAAGTTCTGCTAGTCCTTGAAGTCCAGTGTGTGTAAATGTGAGCAGATAATGTCGCCCTGTACACCTCAGGATCCCTCCTGCTGCTTTTGTCAGCGGTCACATAACCAATAAATCCAAGTGAACCAGGTCCACTGCAGCCGTACACACGCCCACGCCATGAGATGTGGTGCTTCAGATCGTCAGGCCATCCTTAAAAAAAATCCATTTCCTGTCCACCGGGTGAGCAAAAAAATTTTCAGTCGGGAGGGAGGGATTTATTTTTTTTATAATATATGGATGGATAAGAAATCGCAATGCTGTGTTTGCTTTTTCTTTCAGTACTTTTTTATTACAAAAGCAGACACATTTAATAAAATGACGGTTTAATCAACTGAAACTTGTACAAAAACTTTAAGTTAGCATTTTAAATGCTGACTGCAACATTTGCAAAACTTTTACAAAGGTACTTAAAGTGTCCAACACACGGACTTTTTGTAGTTCTAAATCGAGCGTTAGGCCGAGTTCGGATGAAATTACACTATTAAAATGATCACTGAATGATTTGTTTTTCTGAATCTTTACTATTTTGTTGTTCGCTAGAATACCATTTTGCGATTTCACACTTAAGCAAATGTTTGAAAACTCCGGATCTCCTTCCTTCATGGTGGCGGACATTTTTTTGTGCCGCACGGCGCATGCGCAGAGCTGATTCAGTTCAGAGTGCGCGTGCACTCGGCGGAGGCAGTAGTGTGTCGGAGGGAACAGAAGCAGAGATGACGCTTATTGTGTCTCCGGTAAACCAGTCTTCTCTCGTTCAATTACGTGCTGGCATCAAAAGACACCGTTGGTTGTAAATGAACCCAAACTGAGTGGTTGGAGTGTATTTTCATACACAAATGGAGAAATGTTGGCTGAGTGTGTAATTGTGTAGCCCCACTGCAGACCGTTGTCGTTGTTAATTCATAGCATGCTCAGCTGCGTGAATGTGTCATGCACCGAAAATAAGAGATTTACAAGCCAGGAACGCCTCATGATGCAATACACAAGAAAAGAAAGAAGATTTACTGCCATTTTACTTTGTATTTGAGTAAAGTGAATAAATAAATGGTCTGTGGAAAATACATTTAATCCTGGGAACTGCGTGCACAGGAGTTTATTTTGTGTTTACTCCCCCGGCTGGCTACTTATTTGTCATGGCTGGCTAGTATGAGTTTTAGTGGAAAGCCCTGGGAATGCGGAAATGTCAAGTTAAATTTTAGATTTACGAACCCGAAAAAAAATGTCGAAAAACCGGCGTTAAAAAAAAAAATTTCAACCACACAAACGGCACTCACCCGGCCAGTGGACCGGAAACAGAACATTTTTTAATAATGGCCTCAGCAGTTCCTTCATCCTCCACACTCTTCTCTTCCCATCATTCTGCTCCAAGCTCATCTTCATCTCATTCATCCATAAAATATTGTGCCAGAACTGTACAAATTTTTTTAGATTATTTTGTCAGATTTTAACCTGGTCTTCCTGTTTGTGAGGCTCACTGATGGTGTCCATGTTGGAGTAAAGCCTCTGTATTTACTCTGAGGAAGTCTTCTGGTGATTGTTGACTTGGACACAGATCCTCCGACCTCCTGGAGGGTGTTGATTTCTCACCTCTTTGGACTTCATACGAAGTGTTAACAGTAACAGATTCCAAATGTGAATGCTTTTGATCTGTGTATGAAATCGTGAGGGAATCACACACACCTGGCCACGGAAGAGCTGAACAACGAGCTGCACTTTGCGAAAATAACAATAACTTTGTCAGTGTCTGAATATTTACGGACCTTGCTGTGTATCAGGTGATGAGGATGAAGGGGTGTGTCAGAGGATGGAAATGTTCCGAAACTGTGTATTGTTTTACATCTCAGTTTTATTGATTCATTTCACTTCTCCTCAATCCTTACTTTCTGTTCTCACTGTTTCGATCGAATTTTTTAGGAATTCTCCACTTTTATTTGCTGTTTAAGTTGTGAGTGGGCTTTAATCACACACTCAATCCTGCTGATGTGTGGTGATTCATTTTTGCATCACAAGTGTGTGTGTGTGTGTGTGTGTGTGTTGGTTACAGCTTTGACTCACTGCATGCTTGTTTTTATTTTATTTTTATTGTTTATTTTCCCCATTTTTCTGCCCTTTTTTCCTCCTTTTCTTTTTTGCTGCATGCTGCATGAAGGACACGGAGTGAGTGACACCATTGCTATGAAACACAAAATACATTTTACACGCACACACCTGCACCATATTCATGCAGTTATGTAATCAGGAAACCACATGGCAGCATTGCAATGCAAAACATCTTGCAGATACAGATCTAGAGCTTCAGTTCATGTTACATTACATTACAGGCGTTTATCAGATGCTCTTATCCAGAGTAACATACAACATGCCCAGAGCAGCCTGGGGAGCAGGTGGGGGTTCAGTGCCTTGCTCAAGGACACTTCAGCCGTTCCTGCTGGTCCAGGGAATCAAACCAGTGACCTTTTGGTCCCAAAGTCTGATCTCTGTGACTTGAGCTATGACATGGTTGTTGGTATTAGAAGGGCTGGTTTGATCCATTCATTATCTGTAAGTGCTTATCCTGTGCAGGGTCGTGAGCGAGCTGGAGTCTATCCCAGCTGACTATAGGCGAGAGGCGGGGTACACCCTGGACAAGTCGCCACATCATTGCAGGGCTGGTTTGAGTATTTCAGAAACTGTTGATCTCCTGAGTTTTCACACACATCAGTCTCTAGAGTTTACACAGAGTGGTGTGAAAAACAAAAAAACACTGAATTAACGACACATATCTAGATATGTTCAAAAATATTGGAACATGTGCTGGACAGGTGTTTCTTGTTGCCCTGTTAGATTGATCATTTAATCAGTTCATAGCTCTGAATGTCTGTTCTTGGTCTGAGCTCTGGGTTTCACCTGTGAAGACTGCATTAGTTGTTAAAAAGGATAAACCAACATAAAGACCAGGGAGCTGTCTCTGGGAGAAAAGTAAGATATTTTGAAGCAGAGAAAAGAAGAAAAATCCATCAGAGCCACTGCACATGAACTGGGCATCGCTAATACAACAACATGGGATGTCCTGAAAAAGAAAGAAACCACTGAGATACTAACAACCAGACATGGAGCAGGCTGGCTGAGGAAAATGACAGTATGATGAGGGAAACATCAAAAAAAAATCCAAAAACAACAGTCAGTGACATCATCATCAACCTCCACGGGGCAGGAGTGAAGGGATCACAGTCCACTGTTCAAAGAAGACTCTGAGAGCAGAAATATCGAGGCCATACCACAGGATGCAAACCTCTCATCAGCAGTAAGAATGATGGGCTTCATGGCTGTTTCTGGAACAGACTCACTGATCTTTATTGATGAGGAACTCATGATGGTATCAGCAGAATGAATTCAGACATCTACAAAAACATTCTGTCTGATAATTTACACAGAAATGCATCCGATCTAACTGGGAGGAGCTTCATCATGCAGCAAGACAACAACTCAAAACACACTGCAACACAACACAGGACTTCATCAGGGGGAACAGTGGAAGGGTTTAGACTGGACGAGTCCATCAGCAGACCTGAACCCACCTGAGCAGCATTTCACCTCCTGAAGAGGAGACTGAAGGGAGAACCCCCCCAAAACACACAACTACTGAAAGGAGCTGCAGTACACATCTGGAAAAGCATCACAGAAGAAGACTGCAGCAGTTTGGTGATGTCAGAGGGTCACCGGCTCGATGCAGTTACTGCAAACAGGCAACACGCAACAAATATTATGGTTGTCTATTCCAATACTTTTGCTCACCTAAAAATTGTGTGGTCTGCCACCAGAGGTGTGATGTTATAAGTTGTTTAGCACATCTAGATAGAAATATCAGGAAATAAAAACTGAAATTCTGATTTATTGTCTCATCTTTTTATCTCAAACCCTTCAGTGTAAATCAAAAACAATAAAACTGGCCTCGCTGTTCCAATACTTCCAGAGGGGAGTGTGTAATAAATCTAAACTATATTATATTACATGATGTTGAATATTGTGTGACATAATACACGTAAATGTATGTATTTGCTTCTTGCACACATGTAATATCATACTGTAAGTAAATAAATAAATAAACAAATGTGCAGTTTCACAACTTTGAACCTTGTCCATCCCTCATATCTCTGTCTGTCTGTCTTTAATCAGAAACCAAGCAGGAGTTGGAGGATCTCACAGCTGACATTAAGAAGACAGCCAATAAAGTACGCTTAAAATTAAAAGGTAATGTTGACTTTATTAGCTTCATCATCAGTGTAGCATTGCTTTAAAGATGCAGTCATCAATTCTAATGCAATACATGTCTTGTCAAATTCAGTGATTATCTTTTGATGGTCCGCTAGCTGTCCATTCTGTGTGCATGCTGAAAAACAAACTGGTGTTCACACACAGCCCTGGCTCTTTAAATGTGACACAAACAACGTTCTGACTGACAGGGGGCGGGGTGTTTATGCGTGTGCACAGGACAGGAGGAAGGGGAGGGGGGAGTGAGAGGTGACAGTGAGCCACACTGCAAACCAGTTGGTGGCGATAAAGCACCAGTTTGTTCTTTGCCAACTGCCAGTAAACCTCAAACATGAAGAAATAAATGAGGCCCATTGACTGGGAGAGGGAGCATCATAAGCGGTGGGTGTGTGAGGAAGTGGAAAAAAAAGAATCTGTATCTGGCTGGTTCTCCTGTCAATCCTGCATTCCAGTGGCTGCTTCCTGGACATTAAACTGGACTACATCTGACTCCAGCAGACTTCTCAGAGCAGTTTATTCAGCTATACAGCTCACATAGACAGAAATGTAAAAATCTCTCTGCATTAGGGCTCACGGTGGTTACTTGTGTATTTACATCAACACGGAATGGTGCAAGAACTCGGTGCTCGTTTCTAGTTACTGCTCTTTATTCACACCAGAACTGTGTGCCCTTTTTTTTTTAACATTTACTATTGCCCTATTTTAGTAATTGTTGTAGTGTCTTGTGATGTTTGCACATGTGCACTTTATGTAGTCCTGTGTAGTTGTGTGTTGTTTGTGTAGCACCCTGGTCCTGGAGGAACATTGTTTGTTGCGCTGTGTACTGCACACTGGGGTTATTTGGATTGATGCTATCCTAGCTAACGTTACTTTCCTCGTTAGCTCCAAACCTACAATCCTCTCTTCATCAGTATTTTTACAAAACTATAATCTAAACAGCTACTGTAACTCTCACTAGGCTTTACTTCCTTGTGGTTTGGATGATATGTTCGTGTGCTCACATGTTGTTCGTTTGATGATGTTTTATATTATAATGTTTGTTTTGCATCAGCTGTGAGAAAGAGACGTTTCTCTTTTGGTCAGCAAGGCCAGTTCTTCGTGTCGTTGCCCATGAATTTGGGGGCAGAGCTTCTGAAGGAGCACTGAAGGAAGGTGTGAATTTGTTCGGCTGTTGATTTTGAATATCAGCGATATTTTTCCAGAATTGATGACTCACCCTTTATTACAAACAGCTAACAAAACAAAACAAAAAAATAATCCCTTGAATTTGTAGTGTGTTTGTTGAGGGATTTGCTGTTTGCTGATTTGGACCTTGCTGGTCATTTATCAGCTCATATCCTACTGTGTGCATCTTTGTTTTCAAATTTTTTTAATGGGATTTAAATTTTTTTTTTATTTTAACTGGTTTGGATTTCTTTTCCCTTAGCAATCGAGCAAAGCATTGAACAGGAGGAGGTGATGAACAGATCATCAGCAGACCTGCGAATCCGTAAGACACAGGTGAGGAAGTGTAAATGACTGGGAAATATAGAATGGAGTTTATTTTACCACTGCATCAGCACTGACTACACAATTTGTTAATTTTACATCTCATGAGATTTGATTACATTAAAATTGGCAAAGGAGTTCAATTAAAAGATGAAGTTAAAAATGTGCAGTTTATTTTTGTGAGCTGTGTTTTTAGATTATAGTGAAATGAGGAAAAAAAAATCACTTTTCAGTCCCGTGAATGTTTGTAACACTGCTGTAAATGAATAACTGAATATGAATTAATGAAAAACCTCAGTAAGATGTAAATGTTGAAGGCTGCATGCTTCAGGCAGAATGGTCTCGATGCTGTAGGCCATTTTTAGATCTTTATTCTCCGTGGTGTGGTGAGGAGGCTGCCGCTTTCAGATCCCACATGATTACATAACACAGTGTGATAGAAGTTTCTGTAAAGACAAGCGAGGATTATAAATGTTTATATTGTGCTTCAATGTTTCATTCACACACGCACACACCAGGGCTTTACATTAGCACCCGCCCACCCGCCAAATGCGGGTAAAATCCGGCTTTGGCGGGTAATGACTTTAGTCCCACTAGCCACTTTGGCGGGTGGTTTATTCTGTGGTATGACAATATATTTTAATTGTAGTTTTCTCTGAAGGCATCTGATATAATAAACACATTGCAATGTAATATTATGCGCCGACAACTCCCATGAGCCCCTGCATAAACATTCTGACACAACATGTTAGAATTGTTTAGAACGTTCGTTAACGTCTCAGATAAAATCAGTGATGCGGTAACCTGCGGTTAATGAACGAAGCAACAAAGTTGCTGACGACTGACAAGCGCACTACTGTATGTGGCGGCACATAGCTGGAGTTTCAAACCCTGCTGCTGAGGGAAAAAGGGGCAGAGATGATCAGGGCCGGAGCAGCATTTTAAAATCACCAAGATCCGTGATGCGCAAAGCGCGCGCCGAAAAATGTTCGACATATTTAAATGAGAGGGTGAATTACACACCACACAAGAGATCTGTTCCTGAAATTACTTTTAATGGTGTTTGAACTGAATATCATCAGTTTTGAAAAAAATCATGTATGTGGCAAGAATCAGAATAATTTAAGCTTGTTTAATGGTTTGATCTGCACTGTAAAAAATGTAACTTGCAAAATTGTTGAGTGAAAAAAGGATTCTAAGTTGAATTAACAAATTTCCCTTCTAATTGTTAAAGTAACTAAAAAAAATAGTTGAGACGCCTTTCCTTCGCCACAAGTTCATAGGAATTGGAAAATTAAGTTAAGTGAACTTATATATTCAAGTGCTGATTGACACCCCTTAACCGATGCCACTGCGCATGCGCACTTCACAAGTTCGAAAGTTTCAACAGTCGGGTGGAGTGAGAGTCCGTGGAAACTGACACGAGACGTTGTATAGGAGTCTAGACTAAGCTTTCCTCAACAGAGGCCAGGGAATTCCCTCCTTGTATGTCGGTATTTGTTTCTGTTTGTGTAATACAGTAATAGGCAAAGTGAAGTAGAACTTAAGTGTTGAGAGGTTTGTGTTAACTAAAAAATGTAATGCACACTAAATCATTGTAAAAAAAAAATAGTCAAGCCAACTTAAAAATGTAATGCAACCTGCTGCCAAAGGATTTTGAGTAAACTCAACTTAGAACCATGATGTGCCAACTTGCTCTTCTAAGTTAATTGGCATTATTATTTCAATTTATTTCAACTAAACAATTTGTTGGACTGAACTTCTAAAGGCAAGTCAAATCAACTTCTGCGTGAACTTAAAAGAACATTTTGGGGTGTCGTGGCTCAGGTGGATAAGGTGCCATACCATAAATCTGGGGACCTGGGTTTGATTCCGATCTGAGGTCGTTTCCTGAGCTCTCCTGCTCATTTCCTGTCTCTACACTGTCCTATCCAATAAAGGTGGAAAAAGCCCAAAAAGAATAGTTTAGGATAACAGTTTTTTTGTGCCAACTTGCTTTTCCAAGTTAACTGGAATGATTATTTTAATTTATTTCAACATCACAATTTGAATGCACTGAGCTTGCTAAATAAAGTAAGGTCAACATAAAATACTCGTCTGTGTCGACTTAAAAGAGCAAGTCAGCACAACTATTTGGCCCGGAGTTGAGTTTACTCAAAATCCTTTGGCAGCAGGTTGCATTACATTTTTAAGTTGGCTTGACTAATTTTTTTTTACAGTGTGGCCCAAGCAATGAAGACAAAAGATACCCGAACCATGTAGCCTATGGAACTGAGATACATTAACAATCTGGCATCCGTTACACCTACACAAAAAAAAAAATTCTGGGAAAAAAATCAGTATACACCACCATGTTTTAGGCAAAGTTATCCAAGCCAAACATAAGTTGAAACTTTCCACTCTATTGCTTTGGCTTATCGAATTATTTATTTTTAAAATCACAAACAAGGCAGGCTACAACTGCACTGCTTCGAAAATGTAAATTTAACAGCTTGATGAAAATGCACTGATGGTTACCATGGAAACCCCGTGTCTCCTGCACTGCATTCCTCCGCCAAGTCGCACGCTCATTCGCTTTTGTGTTCTTGGTCTCAGAGCCGCACGCACCAAACACACACAGAATCAACATTTAACATAATTAACAGTGCACTTTTTACAGAGACATTTTAATGTCATTCTTTATTTTTTTATCCAGTTGAATATTTAGCGTACAAATGTATTTTCAGCTCTTAAAAATGACTGAGGTCCGGACCGCGGGGGCCTCAGAGCTGGCTACGGCCATGGAGATGAACAAGACGCTAATAGGAAGATAAGACAGTTCAATGGCAAATGGAAGTTCGGGTGAGATTGGCTAGTTCATAGCAAAACCGAAAATACCATGTACTGCGAAGACTGTAGAAAGTCTGGCAAAGACAGACACCAGTAATTTTAAACTCGAAACTATAAAGGACCACGCAAAGTCAAATGCACACATCGGTACTATAGCATCAAAACCGGTGAAGACGGCTGGTTCACTACAGGACAGCATTGCTTTCAGTCCCTGGCTGTCATGAAGTCGGCTGAGCTGGAGAGGATGGAGCTGCTGGTTAGAAACGTTCACGCGATTGGAAAGAAGTTGATCCGCCCCAGCTATCAACTTACGGCCTGCTGGAAGCCTCAGGTCACGAAGACCATTTTTCATGGACCATTCAGACTCATCTGATGATGAATGTGATGAGGACATTTAATGTCTCTCTCTACACACACACACACACACACACACACACACACACACACACACACACACACACACACACACTATTAATAGATAATCCATAATATACACAATAATACTTGATAATGCACAGAATACTTGCATATCAAAACATCAAATGTTTTTCAATGATAAATGTTTTGAATTGGACTTTTAATATTAGAATCAGTTCAGTTGTACTGAATGTTATTTTTTATATTATACGATATTTCATATTGTAAGGGGCTTGAATTTGAGTTCAATAAACAGAATACTCTGTTTATATTTTTGTCTGAACTGGTTGCATGTTCTCATATAGGGAGCGACCTTAACAGCACTGAATACTTGAGTGCTACTGTAGAGATACATTATACGCTGCCGTTCATAATTACATCTAGATCTTCCGAACTTTAACGTATCATGGTGAAGAAAAAACTGCGATTTCCTGGCAACAAAATTGTGGCTAGTGAAAAAGCTGAATGGCTAGTGACTCGGGAAAACCACTAGCCACAGTGTCCAGTGAGCAATAAAGTTAATGTAAAGCCCTGACACACACACACACACACACACACATGCACAATTCATATTCACTGATCACTGATCTTATTCGCATACCAGAAATTGAACAGATGATGATTGGCACCATTTTAATTCTCCTTTTTAAAAAAATTATCTCTCACTTTGACTTTAATGAACTGTTATACTGTTTGATGTAATAACAGTCACTGAAAAGGCGAATACGCGCAGTCATAATACTGAATGGATTTTTGACATTCCACAAGTACTGAATGATAAAGTTTCGCGCCCGGAGCATGAGACTGTGTGTCATCTCTGTCATTTTTTACACATCAGCAGCAGTGACACAGTGACAGTCATGACCCAACCCCTGACCAAGTGCCAAATATGCAGATAATACAGCAGTGTGTGATTTGGGACACAGCCACAGTCGCCTTGATTCAGTCAGGCTCTCTTTATTCAGGGCTCCTCCTGCTGGTCAGAAATGGAATTAACATTAAATGATCATTTTTGCCACTGCAGCAGAAGCAGAAGTCGAGACTCAGATGTAGAGTTTGATCCTTTACCTACTGACATCACTTCACTCATAGCCAACTGATTTTACATGTATTGTTATTAATATTAATAAAAGTTGCACATTAAGATGTTAAATATTGTCTATATGATACACTCCACCTCTTTAACCTGTTTAACCTTCATATTTTTTCTGCTTCCTAAAATGTTCTTTTGCCTGTTAGCCTGGGTGCTACATTGCTAATTGGTGTGTTAGTGTGTAAGCTATAAGTCAGTGTGCTTGTTTCTCCCCTCAGCATTCCACCCTGTCACGCAAGTTTGTGGAGGTGATGACCGAGTACAACACGACGCAGTCCAAATACAGAGATCGCTGCAAAGACCGCATTCAGAGACAGCTGGAGATCAGTGAGTCTCACACACCAACATGGTTTAGCTTCAGTTAGCACACCAACATTATGGTTTTTAATTATTTCATTTCACATCCATCAGCTGGAAGAACGACCACCAACGAGGAGCTGGAGGACATGCTGGAGAGCGGGAAACTTGCCGTCTTCACTGATGATGTAAGCAACATGGCCGATGTGCCGTAACCTCAGAGCTAAACCTAAAGTTCTCACTGTTTTCCTAAATTTAAATGTTTCAAGATGTTAAACGTTACAGTGAAGTTTTATTGGAATTTCAACTCTTTAAAAAGTGCTTTACAAAAATCTTCTTTCGTATTTTATTGATGTCTAATGGCATCATCTCTCTGTATAGCTTAACACTAATGATAGACCTGTTTTATAGAGTCAGATCACGGTACACAGTCTCACTGATGCATCGTCCAGCCGCTGATAAACCACTACACTTCTGCTCAGGTGTTCATTATTAATGAGCCGTCTGTAAATTAAAGCTCAGTCATATGTTGTTTATGTCTGTGTGTAAAACGCTGGTAGATTAAAATGGACTCCCAGATGACCAAGCAGGCCCTGAATGAGATTGAAACTCGTCACACAGAGATCATCAAACTGGAGAACAGCATCCGCGAGCTGCATGACATGTTTGTGGACATGGCCATGTTGGTGGAGAGCCAGGTACGAGCGCTATCACACGCCATGATGTTACACTGGCTAAAAGGACTGGATGTAAAACATGTTAATAAAACCCGTGTGTGTGTTTTCAGGGGGAGATGATTGACAGAATCGAGTATAACGTGGAACATTCGGTGGATTATGTAGAGCGAGCTGTTTCTGACACCAAGAAGGCCGTTAAATACCAGAGTCAGGCGCGCAAGGTAACACTAATGACAGTTACGCTGTAAATACTGCCAAGCTGCAATGACTGCTATAATACAGTGACTGTTACTCCGTAATGACACTGTAATGATGCGACACCTTTAGTACGATTATGTTGCAATGACTGTTATGCTGTAATGACCGCTACAGCTGTTATACTGTAATGACTTATGCAGTAACAACTGTTACACTGTAATTACTCCGTAATGACCGTTACTGCATCGTTAACGTTAACGTTACTCCATAATGACTTTACACTGTAATGTCTGTTACTCCGTAATGACATTACTCTGTAAAGATGTTATACCATAATGACGTTACACCATAAAGACCGCTGCTGCGTAATGACTAACGTTACTTTGTCATGACTTTATGCTGTAATGGTGTCATACTGTAATGACCGTTACTCCATAATGACATTAATCCGTAGGGATGTTATACCATAATGACATTACTCTGTCATGATGTTATACCGTAATGACTTTAAGTTGTAATGACTGTTACTCTATAATGATGTTTACTCTATACTGACCATTACTCCATAATGTTACCCTGTAATGACTTTATGCTGTAGTGACCGTTACTCCGTAATGACGTTACTCCATAAAAAGGTTACTCTGTAATGACTTTAGGCTGTAATGACTGTTATTCCATAATGATGTTATGCTGTAATGACCATTACTCCATAATGACGTTACTCTGTAATGACGTTACTCTGTAATGACGTTACTCTGTAATGATGTTATACCATAATGACTTTACACTGTAATGACGTTACTCCGTAATGATCGTTACTCTGTAACAGTGTTTCTTCATAATGACCATCATTTTTTTACCCTCAGGCCATCAGGCTTTTGAACCACGGATTATAATCACCATCTACCTCTATATTTCCATCAGGCTTTGAACCACGGATTATATTAGCAATTTTTGTACAAGACATTGCACAGTATATCTACCTCTATGTTTGCACACTGTTTTGTTTGCCTCTTTTTTAATGTTATCTTCTTTTTTCACGCTACCTTTATATTTTGCATTCCATATGCACTTTATATTTTATATTTCATATTTTATATATATATTTCTTTTTATATTGGTAAGCGTAGTTTGGTCGGGCAGTTGCAAAATAAGAATTTCATTACCCAATAATAAACCGCTGTGTCTGTTATTGTGTATATGACAAATAAAAATCTTGAAATCTTGAAATCTATGCTGTAGTGATGTTACTCCGTAATGACATTACGCTGTAATGAGCATTACTCTATAATGACTGTTACTCTGTACTGACCATAATGACATTACTCCATAATCACCATTATGCTGTCATGAAATGACCGTTATGCTGTAATGGCGTTACTCTGTAATGACCGTTACACTGTAGAGTAGCTGTTACTCACTGTGTTCCAAATGACCCTGAATTGTGAAACACTCACCAGTATGTTTGTGTGTATTTGTCTTTTTGCAGAAGAAGATCATGATCATCATCTGCTGCGTAATCCTGGGTGTGGTCTTGGCATCCAGTATCGGAGGAACTCTGGGCCTCTAGATTCACCAAGCAGAGAAGAAGAGGAGCAAATGCACCAGACATATATATCACATCATTAGGAGATACACAAACTCCTGTCGGGTTATAAATCATATAAAAACAAAAACTCACCAAAAAAAAAAACCAAAAGCATAACTAGTGGAATAAACCATATACGAGAGGAGAAGGGATCAAATACATCAAAACGCTCTATTTACACACTGTACATGTAAATGTATTGAACAGGAGAAACAGCACATGGGTTTAAAAACCTGTACAAATATAAAGCTCTTGATTTGCTTCTTCTTATTTCTTTTTTGGTTTTTCTTTCTTTCTTTCTTTCTTTTTTTGGAAGCGTTTAATTTTTTGGGGATGTTCATTCCAGGACAGCGTCACGGGCTGTGTTTCATTAGAACAGTGAGATCAGGCACTTCCTCTTGAGGGTGTGTCAGGAAGTGAAACTCCGTTCTGGTCATGGTTTCGTCAGGAGGGACTCCCTGTAGACCGACACCATCAATCATTCTGTAGATCTGCGCAGTGTTTAGTTTCAATGAACCAAAATGTCTTTAAAAATTTCAGGCAGGAAAAACAATAAAGAAGGCCTTATAGGGACGGAGAGGAGAAGTGAGCGCATTGTCATGCTAGCACACGTCTGTAAGACGCCCCTCAGAGAGACGTGTTAAACTATGCAGCTTTCATACACAAACAAACCTGCTTTTAATATCCTTTAATGCGGAGAGTAAAACCATTATAAATAGAAATTAAATTTATTCTTGGGAACGTGAATGGATTGTCGTGACTAGATTAAAGTTTGTTATTATTCCACTGATTTATGATTTATATATGCAACACCAGTGCTGCTTTAATTTTATTTGCTGTTTCAAAACAAATCTTCTGTTGTTTTTTTTTTGCCTCCATATCTGAGGAGTCTGAAAGTTTTAAATCCTAATGAAAGATTTCAGGCTGCACCCTACGTAGGGAACTTCTGTTGGTAAAACATGATCACTCTTCCACCTATCAGACGAGTGTTCAGCGTTCAAACACTACACTCAAGGACTTATTGGTATCCATCAGAAACGGAAGTGTTGCCTGTATGTAGTGGGCGTATTTGTGGGCGGAGACGATTCTCAGGCGACCTGTATTGCAGTTGGTGTTGTGTGCAGAGTCGAGGCTTGCTCGCTGCACATAGACGGATTTAGCGCCGAATCATAAAGCTTCGAAATCTTCCTCACACCCAACATGAACTACTAAAACCTTGCTAAAGACTGTCTCTGATTGGCCGATGCATTTATTACATCAGAATCAGGATAAGTTCAACTCCGGTGTGCTTTTTTAGTGGATGATGGAATATAATGTCCATCAACACGATGATATTGATGACTAGTGCATTTTTTTGATGAATAGCAAAAAGTCCTATGTGTTTGTGAAGCTCCGCCTTCAATCACTCCCATAACTGAAAAGACCCCGCCCCATATTCCAGGTACAGGCACTAAGAACAAGTGGCAGTACGTAGCCCCTGAGGAACCTAAAAGAGTAGCTCTGAGGACATCAGTGCTGTTAGATCCAGACTTTGGGACACAGCGATTGGGTGGAAAACTCAGCTGCCCCGTTGAGTTCAGCTCTGTAATATTGTAAATGTGATAAAATGTTAAAATAATCATCCAGCAGATGCTTGTAAAAGCTCCAGTACACACATAGTGTGTTTGAGTCCCTCCATTCGAAACGCGACCCTCGCTCTGCTCTATGGCGTGTGTGATATTAGCGTGTGCGCGTTACTGTAATACGGTGTGTGTTGTATCTCACTGCAGCATGGTTTAGTCGTGTGTGTCGAGTGTCTGATCGCGTACACGTACGGGGTTCAATATACGCATTGTCGTTGTCGCTGTTTATATTTTTACTCTTTGTCAGAAAAGGCATGCAGCGTCTGATTGGTTGGTTTTTGCATGATGACTTATTGATCCAGTGTGCACTTTACAGTTTGAGAACACACACCTACACACAGTTCAGCTTTTATCTACAAGGCTGTGTTGGGGGATTCTTTATTACACACACACACACACACACACACACACACACACACACACACACACACACACACACCTGGTGTCAGTGAGACAGTGAGTTCTGTTCTGTTTCATCACTTAGAAAAAGGGAGGGGACATGAGAACTAGGGCACTAGAAAGAAGAAAGTAAGGGCACTAGAGAGTCGCAATCCGCCGTAAGGACACTGGTGCTGGTGGCTCTGGAAGTTCCTGTAAACTTCCAGAGTTACTTCCACTTTGTGTTTTTATTTATCATGGACACCTGTGGTGCGCACGCGTGCGTGTGTGTGTAATAAAACCCAACTGTTATGCTAACTTGATAAATTGCTAAGCTGCTTATTTACAAATGAACTCAGTCGTTTCGCTCGTTAACTGGTTTATGCTTTTACAGTTTATCACTCTACAATATTTTCTGTCTTTGGTCCACAGTGATGTTTCATCTCACTTTCTCTCTCATCATCAAATATTACCATGAGAAGAAGAAGAATAGTAATGTGGGCGCTGACCTGGATGAAAGCTTTCTCACGCTTTATAAATATATTTATATATTTATTTATTTACATATTTATTTAATAATAATTTTTTGTAACTGACAGATGATTTAAGTCTAATTTTGTTTGAGGTTGTTGAGAAATTCCACAAAAAATCAGCATAAAAATTAATTTTGTGATTTTCAGCGATCTCAAATGGTTCACTTTTGTTATATATGTTTTTCTTTTCTATTATTATTATTATTATTATTATTTCTTCTTCATTATATCTCATTGTTTGTCAACGTGTCAGTGGATTTTTCCCCACTCTGCTCTGGGGACAGTGTTTCTGCGTTCCGGTGTTTATGAAGGAGCACAGAGGATATTTATAATATCGTATATATCTCATAATCGGAAAAAATATGAAATAAAATCCAGTGATGTTTTGGCAGGGGGAGGGGATGATGATGATGTTGATATCAGTAATTGATAATGAGTGAAAATCTGAGGAAGTTGTGTTAAAGTAATAGTCATAGTCACATTGAATGCGCGCAATTTAATCAAGCTGAACTGGATCTTTGTGTCTGTAATTATTGTAAATAATTTAAAGAGAGATTAAAAAAAGACCTGCATGTCTATGTATAAAAACAATCTCAGTGGTTCCTGTCAAAGTTGACACTTTTGGTTTTTTTCCGCCCTGAGTTTCCGTCTCTCCGACTGCCTGCAGCTTTTATTTTGAAATTTAAAATGTTCTTGATAAATCTGAAACAAACAGAAATATCAGGCAGTTTGTTTGAAACCAATACGCTCAGAGTTCAGAGAAAGAGACTCTGAGAAAATGTGCTTCCTCTATTTCTCTCACACAGGTGGAAACAAAAGTGCAGCCGGGGTCAAAGGTCACGGTTTATCTCCAACCCTTCGGAGGAATAAACACAGCTGCTCATTTAGTGAAATAAAATGTGATTAACGTGACGTTGTGTGTTGATGTAGATGCAATTTTAGATCAGTGACCGTAAAACACTGACTCCAGGTTGATAATCGGTTCTGCGAAAGATCACAATATTTAGTTTTAAAATCTCACCACTGAGTGAAATATTTCAGGAGAAGGTGAAGTGTGTCTCCTTTGGAAAGGCTGTGAGGTTCTTCTTCCTCAAATGGTGTTCCCTCGTTCCTCTGGATGAAGGAACCGTCGCTCTGACTGAGGGATAAGTTAATAGACGCCTAATTGTATTTCTTTGTATAATAAAACGCGTGAGATCAGGACACCGTTATCTAACATTAGGCTTTTTATTTCACATAAATCTGTGCAATACTCAGTAAAGGGCTTTCTAAACCACATAAAAAAGAATGAAGGCCAAGTGAACAAGTGAAACGCTATCGACCTGCCTGCAATTCTGTTTCCACCCTGACAGGACGAGACAGACAACAATAACTGGGCGGGAAAAACAAATTCAAATTCAGTTAACGAGGCCAATTAATAAGCTGCAACTTTGGCGGGAATCAACACTTTGTGTCCTTTTTTTTCCTTGTATGTGTGTGTGTGTGTGTGTGTGTGTGTACTGTATTGTATAAAAAGAAAAGACAGAAACACGCTATCCTTCTCTCTCTCTCTCTCTCTCTCTCTCTCTTGCATTCTCTCTCTCTCGTACTACTGTTTGCTGTTCTGTTTAGTTAGTGTGATGTGCCAGTATACCCTCTTGACCTTTGACCCTTGTGCCCGCATTCTTCTTCCCCTCCCCCTCTCTCCATGGATCTTTAAGACGACGACTCTATGCAGATGCTGTCTTTTATAAGTGTGTCAAAAAAAATTTAAGTTTGAAAAAAAAATTAAAAAAAGAGAAACCCCGTCCAACAGACATTATGAAATGAAACAGAAAATGAATAAAGAAAAGCATTGTTCAGTGTAGCGACCGCTGTGTGTGTGTTTATTTACTTCCATCAGAGAATTTAAATAAATAAAAAATAAATAAATATTAGGAAAGGACAAGTACAGGGGAATAAAGGAAATAGAAAAATGGAGATGGGAACAACAACAAAAAAATCTGGAAGCTAGAAACAAGAAAAGCATGAAACTATGAAGCAAACCAAAGCAGAGAAGATAATCAGAAAGAGAGGAAAGGGAACAACAAACAAAAAAGGAATGACAAACAGGAAGCCTGGAGAACCGGGGAAAAAAGGAAACTAGAAATGAAAAAACCAATGAGAAATGGAATAAACACGAGAAACTGTCACTACCAAAAGCAGGAGAACACAACACAGAAGCAGCAGGTCATCCTGACACAAACACAGAAACTAGTGAAGGAACAGACAGCAGAGACCTTACACACACCAGGTGGGATCCACCCCATTCCACATCTGCATGACCCCTGTAACAGATGTGATTGGCTGGTTGAGTAGCTATATCTTTTCCCATCTCTGTGTGGGGTCGGCGTGGAAAGGGTTGAGCAGGTAGGGTTAAGGGCCTTGCCCAGGGGGACAACAGCGCCAGGCCTATCAGCGCCGGGGCTCAAACCACTGACCACCTGAGCAACCCAGCATCATAACAAACCGCCCATACACATAACATATATGACTTTTTGTGACCATAAATCTGAAAGCTGCATGTTTCCACACTTCAACAGACGGTTCCTCGAAATCAGCAGCAGTGATGTACAGTGTCTTGCAAAAGTATTCACCCCCTTGGTGTTTGTCCTGTTTCGTTGCATTACAGGCTGGAATTAAAATGGATTTTTGGAGGGTTGGCACCATTTGATTTACACAACATGCTGACCACTTTAAAGGTGCATATTGTTGCTTTATTGTGACACAAACAATAATTAGGATGAAAAAACAGAAATCTCGAGTGTGCCTAGATATTCACACACACACCCCTGCCCCCAAAGTCAATACTTTGCAGAGCCAACTTTTGCTGCAATTACAGCTGCAAGTCTCTTGGGATATGTCTCTATTAGCTTAGCACATCTAGCCACTGGGATTTTTGCCCATTCCTCAAGGCAAAACTGCTCCAACTCCTTCAAGTTAGATGGGTTGCATTGGTGTTCAGCAATCTTCAAGTTATGCCACAGATTCTCAATTGGATTGAGGTCTGGTCTTTGATTAGGCCATTCCAAGACATTTAAATGTTTCCCTTTAAACCACTCCAGTGTAGCTTTAGCAGTGTGTTTACGGTCATTGTCCTGCTGGAACGTGAACCTTCGTCCCAGTCTCAAACCTCTGGGCGACTCAAACAGGTTTTCCTCCAGAATTGCCCTGTATTTAGTGCCATCCATCTTTCCTTCAGTCCTGACCAGCTGTCCTGTCCCTGCAGATGAAAAACATCCCCACAGCATGATGCTGCCACCACCATGCTTCACTGTAGGAATGGTGTTCTCAGGGTGTTGGGTTTGCGCCACACATAGCGTTTCCCATGATGGCCAAAAAGATCAATTTTAGTCTCATTTGACCAGAGAATCTTCTTCTATGT
The DNA here is from genome assembly GCF_027579695.1 of Neoarius graeffei. Taxonomy (NCBI): domain Eukaryota; kingdom Metazoa; phylum Chordata; class Actinopteri; order Siluriformes; family Ariidae; genus Neoarius; species Neoarius graeffei. The sequence continues at coordinate 2,538,811 of NC_083584.1, read as the reverse complement.
GTTTGGGGAGTCTGCCACATGCTGTTGGGCAAACTCCAAACGTATTTTCTTAAGCAGTGGCTTTTTTCTGGCCACTTTTCCATAAAGCCCCGCCCACTTTGTGGAGTGTATGGCTTAAAGTGGTCCTATGGACAGATACTCCCATCTCCACTGTGGATCTTTGCAGCTCCTTCAGTGTTATCTTTGGTGTCTTTGTTGCATCTCTGATTAATGCCCTCCTTGGCCGGTCTGTGAGTTTTGGTGGGCGGGGCCTTCTCTTGTCAGGTTTGTAGTGGTGCCATATTCTTTCCATTTTGCTATAATGGATTTAATGGAGCGCCGTGGAATATTCAAAGTTTGGGATATTTTTTATGACCCAACCCTGATCTATACTTCTCCACAACTTTGTCTCTGACCTGTTTGGAGGCTCCTTGGTTCTCATGTTGTTTGCTTAGTTGTGTTGCAGAGTCAGGGTCCTTCCAGAACAGGCTGATTTATACAGACATCATGTGACAGATCATGTGACACTTTGATTGCACACAGGTGGATCTTAATCAACTAATTATGTGACTTATGAAGTGAATTGGTTGAACTAGCTCTTATTTAGAGGTTTCATATGAAAGGGGGTGAATTACTGTGCACACTCCAGATTTCTGTTTATTATCTTAATTGTGTCATAATAATTAAAAAAAAAAACATTTTGCACCTTTAAAGTTGTAGGCATGTTGTGTAAGTCAAATGGTGCTAACCTCCCAAAAATCCATTTTAATTCGAGCTTCTAATGTGACAAAACAGGACAAACACCAAGGGGGATGAATAATTTGCAAGACACTGTACCAGATTAAAGTCCTGCCCTTTCGGTTAGTGCTAGCATCCAGGCTCTTCAGAAAAGTGTGTCACCATCAAGCCCTTGCACTGCCAGTGTCAGAGTCTATCCTCCTTTATCTGGATGAGAAAACAGTCCCAATTGTTGGTGATGGTGCTTGTAATCTCAGATATAGAAGCTCATGAGAAGATATCTGACTCATTTCCATCAGCAGTAAGATCACCTCCTTTACTAAGTTTTTAGAGACAGCAGTCTCTATTTTGGAGGCAGTCAGGGAACCTGTAGGTGGCTGAACTTCACCCATGTGCTGATTGTCTGTTGGTATCACTACATTCAGTAGTAAAACACGTTGCATTTTAGGAGAAATTTTCATGGGCACACAATCTGAGACACTGGTGCAGTGCATGGTTCAGCCTTCAGGGCATACCCTTAAGTGTTGTCCTTGCAAAGGCATGGTTTTCCCCAAAGCGTTTTAGCATGTCGGGCCCGATACACTTGCTCTGCCTGCTGATACGCTTCGTCGCTTTAGTTAAAACCCGATACGCTTAGATTTATACCAACACGTTAAATTTCCTACCCACAAGTAACTAGATACCTAGGAGAGCAAATAACAGATCCATTTACATACTGATTGATATTTGTGTTAAACAAGCGCTCTTTTTTTCTGTTTGTGTTGATTCTGTCAAAGTAATATGTCCGCGTGGTATGATGTAAACAAACTGTCATCTATTGGTGATGTCAAGATCACGTGTTCAAACTGAACAATAAAAATATCGAAAGAAAATGTCAGACATCCCAGAATTTTCCGATTCATTATAAGCGATCTCATTGGCTGCCGATGTCGTCCCCCACCAGACGGACAAAGCTGACTGATTTATTTGATAGACTATTCTGTTTCTGTTTAGATTGTGAACGAGGCTTCTCCTGCCTAAAGAGAATTCAGCGAGGAATAAGCTAGAAGGAGACTCGCTGGACAATTTGATCCACATCAGCATGGATGACAGCGAGATGGACCATGAGAGGGCTGCCCAACATTGGGCCAAGCAAAAGCCAAGGAGAATTAATCTGCTTTAAAGGAGTAAAAAACTTAATCCATTAGTTTGGGTTTGCAGAAAGATTATGTACTTATAAACACTCTCACGAAGTGAAGTTGTCCAAATGTGTCAAATACAGCATCATTTCAAATAATGATCATAAGCATTTTTGGCAGTGTGATGTCACTGGGATCCATTTAACAAAAGAAGGTTCCGGATTATTCTTTTGTTAAAGGCTCACCGTGACATCACACTGCCAAATACGCTGATCATTATTATTCGCAATTATGCTACATTTGACACTTAGTAACAAATTATCTTCATGAATGTGTTTATAAGTACATAATCTTTCTGAAAACTTAAATGTATGAATTAAGTTTTCTTTTCCTTTAAATATGTTTTAATCTTAATCTAGTCCATTTAATAAAGTGTCAAAATGTAAACTTTATAATATGCAGTTGCCTGACTTTTCTTTTCAGTGTATCTTAGTTATACATATATTATGGTAATTGTATCAGAAACATTCTAAATCATTACAGTTATAGTAATACAGCAACTTATTTTAAGGTGGCAGTTCTTAGGTTCAGATCCCTTTGTGATCAACAGGAGGTCATGATGATCGATTCTCTTCATTGGGTTGCATAAGATGGAGCAAACCACTGTTCATATTTTCATGCATATTTTTGTTACAACACGACTTGATCAGAGATAATTAAGGGATCCCCGTAGATTCTCAATCTAACAAAACAGTTTAACTTGCATGTTAAACATTTAAGGTGAAATTTCAAATGTGTTTACATTAATACTATTTAGGTCAGAAATCATTGAAACACTGGTAAAATCTATCCTATAATCATGGATCTAAAACCTCTCAGAGACCCTGAAAATGCACCTGAGAACATCTATTTTCAAAAAAATTTTCTGGGGGGGCATGCCCCTGCACCCTCCTAGTTTCACTTCACGCCTTCGGCGCTTGCTTTCGCGCCGTTGGCACTCAATTGTCTGTGTATTATCATGCCAGAATTGGGGGCTTTCATTTTTTTCTGGGGAAAACACTGCAAAAGGGCAAACTGTAATGACAGATGCCTCCTAGCAAGGCAGGCGGGACACATGGAAAGTTATGTGAGTGAAAGACGAGTCTTAACATCAGCTTCTTTGAAATGATGTCCGTGTGGCTAGTGCAGTTTTCAGGAAGCCCTGAGGGGGTCTACACATGGTAACTGTGTGGAACAACAATACCACAGAGGTGTTTTCCATGGACTACCAAGGGGGTAGAAAATTGCAAGCCTGTTCAAGGTCTGTGAACAAGCTCTAGAAGGGGGCAGATACACCTTCTTGGTCTGTTTGTGAACTCAGGCTACTCACAGTCCAGGCAGAGAGATGCTTTTATTTCCTCCTTTGCTGTGGATGAAATGGGGGCAATGAGAGTGAGAAACAGAACCAAGGTTCAAAGGAAAACTAGAGAATGAGAAAGAAGGGATTGAGGGGAAACTCGGACTTGGACATAATGAATTAAGGTAATCAGGGAAACAAAGAAGAAATTAAAGGAACTTAGCAGAAAGTTGGTGGTATTTTTCAAATGAAAAAGATGTTTTAAAGCAAAGACGTCTTTGGTGGTTTCAGTTTGTACTCCGCAGCAGAGTTTTTAATCAGAACTCCTGAAAACTCTGTTTTTAGTTCCAAGACCTTCCAACTGTAATTGGTCCAAATATCACATGGTCAACTGTGGGAGTGTACAGAGTGATGGTTTAAGTACCGTTTTCGTCACCTGTGTGTTTACTCGTGCACACGCTTGATTTTAACTCAATTATACAACTTTAACAATCTTTTCTGATACATTTTTCTTTGCTAAACTAACATTTTTTTTCTGCTGCAGTTACTGTATGTTCATTTCACTGCCAGAATTAAGTGTACATTACATAATTGCATAATTACATAATACATACATTAATGGCATTTAACAGACACTCTTATCCAGATTGATGTACAATATACACAGGGCAACCTGGGGAGCAGTTGGGGGTTAGGTACCTTGCTGCTGGTCCAGGGAATCGAACTGGTAACCTTTTGGTCCCAAAGCTGCTTCTCTAACCATTAGGCCACAAAATCAATATGTCATGTATTTCAAGTCAAGTCAAGTCAAGTTTATTTGTATAGCACTTTTCAGAGGTGGAAAGTAATGAATTACATTACTCACGTTACTGTACTTGATTAGCTTTTTTGTGGTCTTATACTTTTTCAAGTAATTTTTAAAGAGTGTACTTTTACTTAAGTATGTTTTCTTTTAAGTAGTGTACTTCAGTACATTTTACATCACAACCGTTACCGAGTAAAAAAATAAATAAATAAAAAATAAAAAAAGGCTAAAACGGAGAAGGGGAAATGCGTTCTGGAAATGAATCACGGGAAGGACAGTTGTCGCGCGCGCGAGTCTCACACAGACAATGGCGGACATGCACCGGCGCTTTAAGGGGGGGGCTTCGGGGGGCTCAAGCCCCTGGGCCACAGCCAATCAGGGGCCTTGTAATATTAATAAAATAATAAACTGTCAGAATCGTGGGCCTGCATTAATGTACGGATAGAAATAAGGTTAGAAATAAATGAGCGCACAGTAGCCTGCTGTAAGAGACATGGTGGATGTGGTTCGCGAAACGAACACCCACAACTGTACCAGAATAAAATGTAACAAAATGTAACGTCACGCACGAAAGCGCGCCAAAGACTGCAGACTACTGAGACACAAATTTAGAGGCTTTGAAAGATGAAGCGTTCACATGTTAGCGGGGCGCATAAAAGGAAAAAAAGAGAGATGCAGGTAATGATAGAATCGTTGCCTAAAGTCACAGACTTTTTAAGGTAAGGATCACCAATCTGTTCAGAATGTCAGCTACTTATCAGTTATCAGCCTACCAGCAGCTAGGCTATGTGCAGCTAGGCTAGATATGCTATGATCTGTCCAACAGTAAAATAAATCAGTTGTGATTTGAATACGTGTCGTGTGATTTGAGTTATAATCCTGTTAGTATAATAGCATATTTCGATGGGGATAATAAAATGTCTAAAACGGCATCTACTGAAGAAACTGATGAAAAGATTGTAGCCTATAATTGTCACAGTTCGGGTAGCAGACAGAGTAAGCATACTGAGAGGAATAGCAATACAAAGCTAGCGCAGATCCACATTTCTCGCTAGCTGTGTTGGGTGTGTTGTTAACCCGTGTGGATTTAAGTGAAATACTTGAGAAGTTCTGTGGTCAAGACAATGTTTTAAGGTAAGGACACTTGATTATTAATGTTTGCCCGCTGTGGCTTGTTGTTGACGAAAGGCCCACATGATTTTGCCTTATGCAGCTACTGCTAGCGTCATGCTTTGAACTAGGTTAAGCTCATTTGCGCTAAAGGATGGGTTTATTGAAGGACTTTGATGTAGCTAGTTTCTTTTTAAAAAATCGTATGCTCAAAACAGTATGCCCGTGTTCATCATGTTTAACTTTTTTCTTGATGGAGTGCGTGAAATATTGTTGCAAGTGGTATTTCGATGCAGTCATGTCAAAAAGGCAGTTGAATGCACGGTCTTATTCAAGGAGAAGGAAGACTTGCATGATGCTTGAACATAGATCGGTAAAATAGACCCTAGTAGGATTTGGTTTCGTGTATTTCGGTCTGTAGAGTTAGGAGTTTGGCCGCTGTCCATGGTGTTTACATTTCATGTGGCCGCCGAGCCAAGTACCTTCATCATCATCATCATGTTCCCCTGTCAAAAGTTAAACTCTCTAGGGGTGTTTCTGCTGTAGCAGTTGCAGCAGTTGCTCAAAGTTTGATTTGTCCATCATCATACGTCTTATCTGTTGGGTGTCTATGCCCAGCAGATTTTCCCATTTCGTCCATTTGTAACCATTTTTGTCAAACAGGAGCTGCTTTTGCACTTGGTTATTGCCCATCCAGCAAACGTGAGCAATATACTTTAGTTGTTGTACGTAGCAGGATAGTTTTATATCCTGGGTTCCTGTCAGTTTCCGGAGGTCAGCATTGGACATCTTGTAGCTCCAGTCTATATCTTCATTTGTAGTGTTCTTTTGGTCTGGGGCATTCTTTCGTTTATATCCACCTTTAATCATTTTCCTTAGGAAGCCGTGCCACACTACCTCAATTTTGTGAATTTCACTGGATGATAGTTGCCATGCCTGTGTGCTGTACAGGAGGCGAGATATAACGCATGCCACTAGGAACTTTATACGGGTTTTTAGTAGTATTCGGTGGTCGGTTAGAACGTGTTTCAGTTCATTCCATTTCATGAATGCAGCACTTATCCTAGCATGCAGGAAGTGTGAGGATTCATCACAGTTGCTGACATTATAACCAAGATATTTAAAGGTGCGGACGTTTTTAATATTAGTGCCGCCAAGGGAAATGATACTTGGTTTACATTTGATATCCTCATTGACGTTAAAAGCCATTGTTTCTGTTTTGACATATGATATTTGTAAACCAAAGCGGGTGTAGGTCTTATCATACAACTGAAGAATATTCTGAAGCTCCTCGATGGATCCAGCGAGTATGGCCTGATCATCTGCGTATAGAATCTCTGTTATGCAACCCTCTCCTGATGCTCGTGCTTTCGTACGCATTTCTCTTGTGGATACCTCATTTGGAATGCAATATCTGAACTTGAAGCCTGTATCTGGATACAGTTTTGATATCTCATGCTGTGCAATCCTGACAACAAAGTCCATACAGATATTAAAAACTGATGGTGATTCTAGGGCACCTTGTCTTGCAGTGAATGTTTGTTTTCATGCTGCCGAGCTATTTTTATGTATTTTATTTTTTAAAAGGACTTGTCTGTAGGTGTGTGTGTTTTATGTTTACAACACATAGGTCTACATTAGCGCACGCGCGCTTGTGTGGTTATCTCTGGCCACGCCCCTGCGTGAAAGTTACGCAGTATCACTGTCCTGTCCGTGGTAATAATCAGAACCGGCTCTGTAATGATAATGCGCACATTCTTCTCTCCCTCTGTGGTCGGATGTGTTGAGCGATGTGAGCGTGGGCCTTGCGCAGCTACGCTGAGCCAAACGTAACCTATTGTAGGCTTCTAGGCTAATTACGCGCTTACACTGTAAATGCTTGACATGTACTGCAAATAAAATAAGAGTGTTTTCCTGGCCAACGGTAAGGGTAGGGTTGACAGGTAGCCTATGAGGGGCCTAGCCCCTGGGCCACGGGTGTTGATAAAGCGCCCCTGCGGACATGGAGGAGACCGAGGAACCTGTGGTGGACGACCCTGCAGAAAACGCAATTTCTTCCAGTAATGAAGTGCACCCCTGGCCCTACATACGTGATCACTTCAGCTTCGTAGAGAAAAGGGGTGACAGTTTCATTATGCAATGCAGATTATGTGTGCCCAAGAAGACAACCATTGCGGCATACAAAAATTCGACGTCTAATCTGCGCAAGCATGTTGAGGTAAGTATTGTCATTGGCATCATAATCACGGGCGCAGATAGAGGGTGGGACGGATGGGATTTGTCCCACCCAGATTTAAATTCACCTCGTCCGGTCCCCCCCACTTATAGGGAGGAAAAAATGTCTATGCTGTCTTTCTTTGCATAAGGCAAACCTCACGGAAAAATCAAAAGACTAATTACCATTCGGTTTATTGAGGTGCACAGCAGTGTATACATAGTTGCAACAACTCACATAAAACAAAACAAAGACTGATATTCGGTTGGTTGAGCTGCGCAGACTGCACAGGTTGCGAGCTCGAGCTTGGTTGCTATGGTTACCCACAACAAGTTTGACAGGCATATCGGGTTTGGGGTTGGTTTGCTGGCAGCTTTGTCCCCCCCAGTTTTTTGTCCCCCCCAGTTTTTTGTCCCCCCCAGTTCAAAAAAACGTATCTGCGCCCCTGATCATAATGTTTCCTTTCCATAGTAAAACCGACAATAGGCTGGTTATATTCCAAAAATAGTGGATGGCATTGCTAATGTTGAAGTAGCAACCTGTTGGTACTGTAACATAACGGTAACTAGTCTGTTATTCGGTTGGCTAATCATGCAAGCAAGTTAGCTCGCCAACCTGACGTGATCAGTCCTCCTACCATTCTACATCCAACAGGCCAGAAAGGAATACTAAGCAAAACAAATAATGTTTGAATTGAATTGTTCAATAACACACAGTGCACACAGGCAAGCTACGAGATTTCGGTGCAACATTGCACTTTCATATTTCGTGTACAATGCTTTGTGTGTGGTCAGGGCGCCGTAAACGACATGACTGTGTGTATTGACCTTTTTTGTTTGTCTCAGTTTTAATGCAGCATTATCCTAAGCATTCAATTGGATACACTTCCTTTAAATAAAACATCTGGGTTGAGATGTACATATATCCTTGTTTCCTCTTCTTTTTCATTTTTGCACAACACAATGGAGGCAGAAAACACCAATTGTTAAAAGTAACGTTTTACTTTTACTCAAAGTTCATTTTAAATGATCTACTTTTTACTTTTACTTGAGTAGATTTTTTGTCTGGTAACTTTACTTGTACTTAAGTAAAATTTCATCAGAGTAACAGTACTTGTACTTGAGTATAATATTTTAGTACTCTTTCCACCTCTGGCACTTTTAACAATAAACATTGTCGCAAAGCAGCTTGACAGAATTTGAATGACTTAAAACATGAGCTAATTTTATCCCTAATCTATCCCCAATGAGCAAGCCTGTGGCGATGGTGGCAAGGAAAAACTCCCTCAGATGACATGAGGAAGAAACCTCGAGAGGAACCAGACTCAAAAGGGAACCCATCCTCATTTGGGCAACAACAGACAGCATGACTATAACATTAAAAGTTTTAACATGAAGTCAGTTTTGTTGATGTTATAAACTCTTCATTGATGGAAACTTGAGTGCAAAACTGTTCATGACAACTGCAGTCCTAAAGTTAGCAAGTCAACTGTAGTCCTCAGCCATAAAAGCATTACTGTAAGAGTCCAGAGCGTCCTCAAGGTGTAACTTTCAACTGTCCTCATGGGGCTGTCCTCCACAGGAGCGATGCGATAAGACTCCAACCAGACACAGGGCACCAGGATGGATCAAGCAGGTCTGAGGGGCAAAAGAGGTTCAGCATCTCGATCTCAGGACCGACATGTAACTCAGAGGGACAGATGGGCGGGGGGAGAAAACACAGGTTGTTAGGTATGCCCTAAAAATGACAAGTATTAAGTCTGTGTGGTAGGCTCGCAGAGACGAGAGTCTTGACATCAGGCATAATACACAACAATGGCATGTTAATATGGTTAAAAAATACCATGACCTGCTCTGGCTGGATGCTTGATTGGGTGATGGGAGCACACTCCTCAGCAATGATGGGATGTAGATGGGACCCTTAGGGCTGGCCAAGACAATTCAGTTACATTTCACCGGGTCTGGGACATGCGACAGAATGTCTGACGGCCGATTCCCTGCAGGCTACGATAGCCAGTCGAGGTCTCCACCCTCTCCACCAAAAGATTTCCTGTTGACTCCATGTAACTCAGAGGGACAGATTTGGGGGGAGGGGGGGAGAGAGAGAGAGGGAAAGAAAACACAGGTTGTTAGGTATGCCCAATGTCACCTGAATAAGTAGGAACAGTATACATATTGCACTGAGTACAAGCAGGGACTCCGGCAACTAACTATGACAGCATAACTAAAAGGGGAGAGCCAAAAGGTAACACAGGCATGAGAGAGCCCCGGGACATAAAGCAGCCAGCCACTACACCATCAACAAACTCACGTGAGCAAGCGAGTGGGGACTGACAGCATCCATACATCCCAGTTTACCAAAACACTCTATGTCTGAGGACCCTCCAGATCTACACCTTTACCTCATAAACACCATTAACAAAAGGCTTGACTAAACAGATATGTTTTCAGCCGAGACTTAAACACTGAGACTGTGTCTGATTCCCGAACACTACTTGGAAGGCTGTTCCATAACTGTGGGGCTTTGTAAGAAAAGGCTCTGCCCCCTGATGTAGCCTTCACTATATGAGGTACCAGCAGATAGCCTGCACCTTTTGATCTAAGTAGGCGTGGCGGGTCATAGAGGAACAGAAGTTCACTCAGGTACTGTGGTGTGAGACCATATAGTGCTTTAAAGGTCAATAGTAGTATTTTATAATCAATACGAAATTTGATTGGGAGCCAATGCAGTGTGGATAAGACAGGGGTGATGGGGTCATATTTTCTAGTTCTAGTAAGGACTCTTGCTGCTGCATTTTGAACTAACTGGAGCTTGTTTATGCACTTATTGGAACATCCAGACAGTAAGGCATTACAATAATCCAACCTGGAGGTAACGAAAGCATGAACTAGTTTTTCCACGTCATGTAGTGACATTAAATTTCTATTTATATTGTTATATTGTCCTATTTATATTGTTACAAGATCTGGATTATTTGGAACACTCAAAATAGAACTCTATTTCTATTTAAAAGCACTGCTTCTAAACTCATAACAGCAGGACTACTCAGTTGTGTGAAATAGTTTCAGAAACCAAGGTCATAAAATTGTCTTACATTAGAGAGGTCATAAATAATAACTAAGAAATAAACCAATTGACTGGGACACTGTGTTTTATATTCAGACAGAACATCCAGAGCTAATGTTAAGAATGTAATCAAGAGGCAGTGCATCAGATGAACCTGACCTGCATGTGAACAGTTTTACATGCAGAAGCATAAATAAATAAAAAACTGGCAGAACCTTCACCCTGGAAACACTGAAGTGTTTGAATGTTAGAATGTTCCTGTGAAACCAAGTGGTGTAGATTTTTCTGGAATTGTGTACACTTGGGAACAATTCCTTTTATATGTTTGGGGTTGAGTTGTTTTTATTTTACTCTTCTTTCACCTGATGTATACCACCAGCTTTTGGAAAGTCTTAAGAATAAGTAAGTGTATCTTTTCAGTTAGAAATTGTTAGTTGAGCGAAGTATTCTGTCAGGGATGGTAGGAGATGTATGTATGTGCAGAAGGTGTTTATTATAAAAACAGGAATTAGGCCAACAATCCAAAAGGGCAGGCAAAATCGTAAATGGTGTAACGAGCAATAGGTTGGGTGAGACACAAACAAAATATCACAGGCAAAAGCAGAATCACAGACTAGGGACAGGAATCAGGAAAACAATATACAACCACGGCTCGGTAATGTGTCAACAACGCAACACTTCACAAACTGAGAGTACATTCAAAGTCCTTATTTAGGCGCGCTGATTGCGCCTTAATCCCATGCAGGTGTGATTCATAAGCAGCATGTGCACATGAATCAGTTTGCAGTGCACGTCTGGAGTCCAGAAGAAGCTAAACAGGATAGTGAAGACAGCCAGCAGGATCACTGGTGCCCCACTCCCTTCCTTGATGGAGAGCTACTAGAAGCGCTGCACTTACAGGGCTATCTCCATCATTAATGACCCTTCTCGCCGCATCTTCTCCCTCCTACCATCTGGGAAGAGGTACAGAAGCATCAGCTGTAGAACTAACAGCTTCTTCCCACAAGCTGTAAGAATAATAAATGGACTGTGTCCCCTACCCAAACCTTTATTTATTTTTTTTAACACACACCCATATTCCCCCCCCAAAAAAACAAAAACAAACAAACAAACAAACAAACAAAAAAACAGTTTGACAGCTAGTCACCTGTCAAGGTGATACAACCTCATTAGGACTGAAACTAAACTGAAACAGTACAAATTGTTGTGAGCTTGGTTGCTAAGGGGTGTTTGAACATTTGATTGTTTTTAGTACTACTTTAGAGAGCAGTTGTGTTTAAATGGTTGTTTTAGATCTATTTTAAGAGAGATTGACAATATAACTTTTTAACTGAAAGGTTTTTTTTTTAATTGCACTGCATCATGCTGATGAGAAATACTTTAATTTCTTTCTGCATATGTAAATACTCAGGGAAATGACAAAGTGAAACTGAGTCAGCCAAAAGGTGCGGGTGTGACAGAACCCCCCCAAAAGAGCTCCCTCTAGGAGTTTAAATACATCTTTACTGGCCCCAGGGAGGAGGGCCTGATGCTGGACACCATCGGTGCTCCGCTCTGTGCCAACGTGGCACCGGATTCTTGGCTCTGGTGGGGGCTTGGGTTCGGGCTCTGGATCAGACCTGGACATTGGACTAGACATGGGCTTGGGCTCAGGACAGGACCCAGACTTTGGACTGGACATAGAGTCGCGCTCTAGACTGGACTTGGGCTCTAGCCTGGATCTGGGTTCTGGACCAGACATGGGCTCCTGACTTGACCTGGGCTTGAGCTCTGGCCAGAACTTGGGTTCCTGACTAGACATAGATTGGACCTGGGCTCCGGACTGGACATGGGTTTGAGCTCTGGACAAGACTTTGGCTTCGGATTGGACATAAGCTCCTGATGGGACATGGGCTTGAGCTCTGGACTAGCCCTGAACTTCAGAATCAGAATCACTTTTATTGCCAGGTATGTAGACACACACGAGGAATTTGACTCCAGCTTCACTTAGCTCTCATAGTACAAAACAGATAAAAAGCGTATACACAAAAACAAACAAACAAAATGGTGCAATAGGTGCATAGTAATCCAAGTAAATCAAGTATGGAATAGATAAATATAAAGTATACAGTGTGCACAGAATTACGGTATGAGTGTGCAGATATTTTACAAGTGATATTACTGATATATGAATCTGGATTTTAGCTGTTCATCACAGAGACAGCCTGAGGGAAGAAACTGTTCTTGTGTCTGGTTGTTTTTGCATACAGTGATCTATATCGCCTCCCTGAGGGGAGAAGATTAAACAGATTGTGACCAGGGTGTGATGGGTCCACAGAGATGTTACCTGCCCGTTTCCTGACTCTGGACTGGTACAGGTTTTGGATGGAGGGCAGGCTGACACCAATAATTTTCTCTGCAGACCTTATTGTCCATTGCAGTCTGTTCTTGTCCTGTTTGGTGACCAATCCAAACCAAACAGTGATGGAAGAGCAAAGAACAGACTGAATTAAAGTCGCTAGCAACCTTGACGGGCCCTCGCACGTGTGGTTCTGCAACCCAGGACATTCTGCCACCCAACAGTCACGTCATATATTCATCAAATGTTCAAAGGTGATGCGCATCTCCTCCTTATCTCTATCTCACGCTGTAATCTTAAGTCATCTTAGCTTTCCTGTGTCTGCAGCGTGTGTGTGTGTGAACTCTGCATGTACACACACACAAAAATAGTGACCTGCCATCATTGTGCATTTTGCTGCAGACATCTGAAAACTCTGCATGTACATTCATATGTCTGCAGCAAAATGCACAATGATGGCAGGTCACTATTACTGTGTGTGTGTGTTTGTCAGAGGGAGGGAGACAGAGAGAAAAGGTGTGTGTGAGAAAGAGAGTGTGTGCTCATAGATGTTGCATGTGCATGTGAGTGCATACTTGAGAGAGTAGGCCCTAATAATTAAGAGATATTATTTTATTTAATGTACTCAGTTGTTACAATATGTGATATGTGATTGTAATGCAGTTTAATGAGGTGTAGTGTTTTGTTTTCACCACAGTGGGTTACAAGTCACAAGCCTGAAACTCATGTTGTGACACCACATTTTGTTTAGGACATGCCCAGGCGTGTTATGTTTGTAAAGAGATGAAGAGAGTTTGGTGTTCTCCCCACTGCGACTAGAGAAAGTGTAAGATCGTGATTGTTAATAAAGATGCCATAACGGCTAAAGAGTATCAGAATCAGAATCATATTACAAGATATCAAAAATCCCTTCGCAATTTAATATCAGCGACATCTTGGCATCACGTATAACGAATTTCACATGAATCTCATGAACCGTCTAGGAGGATGGACCTAATAATAATCCTTCGGAAAACAATAGGGTCTTCGCACCGAACGGTGCTCAGGCCCTAATAATGCTGAATTGAATGGTATGAAACCCATAGTTTGAAAGGTTTTGAATGTTTTTGCTTGACAGGCATCTCCTTTAGGAAGATCTTATGAGGTTGCTAGGACAACTATCATGATTCATGTCATTTTTGTACTGATCTAAGGGTTCTGAGTAAGGTTCTAGCCATAAGTTCTAAAGAGTTTTGTTTCAATTAGGGGGCGCTATGAAGTCCCTGGGCCATGCCCGGGGCCAAACATCTGTGGCTGAGAAGTGGTTACAATGACTGATGTGTGTATCAAATTTCATGAGTTTTCATGCATGGGAAATGCCTCAAAAAAGGCCAAGCACAACAGAATAATAATAATAATAATAATAATAATCCTTCGAAAAATAATAGGGTCTTCGCACCGAACGGTGCTTGGGCCCTAATAATAATCCTTCGAAAAACAATATGGTCTTCGCACCGAACGGTGCTCAGGCCCTAATGATGGCAGAGTAGAATTGTGTCAGCAGCTCCTTAGACAGGTTGAGCTTCCTGAGCAGGCGCAGAAAGTACAACCTCTGCTGAGCCTTTTTGATGATAGTGACTGTGTTTGTCTCCCACTTCAAGTCCCGAGAGATTGTGGAACCCAGAAACCTGAAGCTTTCAACAGCAGTCACAGTGTTGTTGGTGATGGTGGTGGGCAGCAGAGTAGGGGGGGCTCCTCCTAAAGTTCACTGTCATCTCCACAGTTTTGAGCGTGTTCAGTTCCAGATTGTTCTGACCGTACCACCAGACCAGCCGTTCAATCTCCTGTCTGTATGCAGACTCGTCACCATCTCAGATGAAGCCGATAACTGTTGTATCGTCCGCAAATTTCAGGAGTTTAACAGACGGGTCTCTTGAGGTGCAGTCATTGGTATAAAGGGAGAAGAGCAGTGGGGAGAGCACACACCCTTGGGGGGCACCAGTGCTGATAGACCGAGTGCTGGATATGATGCTCCCCATCCTCACCTGCTGCTTCCTGTCAGTCAGGAAGTTTGTAATCCACTGACAGGTGGAGGAGGGCACAGTGAGCTGGGTGAGCTTGGTGTGGAGGATGTCTGGAACAATGGTGTTGAATGCCAAACTGAAGTCCACGAACAGGATCCTGGCATACGTCCCTGCAGTGTCAAGGTGTTGCAGGATGTAGTGTAGACCCATATTTATTGCATCATCCACTGACCTGTTTGCCTGGTAGGCAAACTGCAGGGGGTCCAGCAGGGGGTCTGGGATGTCCTTCAGGTATGACAACACCAGTCTCTCGAAGGACTTCATGACTACAGCTGTGAGGGCAACAGGCCTGTAGTCATTCAGTCCTGTGATATTGGTTTTCTTAGGAACCAGGATTATTGTGGAGCGTTTGAAGCATGAGGGGACTTCACACAGCTCCAGGGATCTATTAAAGATCTGGGTGAAGATGGGAGCCAGCTAGTCAGCACAGACCTTCAGACAAGAGGGTGACACACTATCTGGGCCAGGTGCCTTCCTGATCTTCTGTCTGTGGAAAAGCTGACAGACATCCTCTTCACAGATCTTGAGTGCTGGTGGGGGGGGGGGGGGGGGGGGGATCAGAGGCGGGGGGGGGGGTGGGTGGCAGAATGGCAGGGGGTATAAATAGGTCTTTAATGACTGAAGGGGGAGAGGTGTGAATGTGTCGAATCTGTAGTAAAACACATTTAGCTCGTCAGCCAGTTGATGGTTCACTGCAGTGTTGGTGGATGGTCTCTTATAGTTAGTAATGTTCTGCAGGCTTCTCCACACTGATGTCGGATCGTTTGCTGAAAGGCTGTTTTTAATCTTATTGGCATAGCTTCTCTTAGCTGCTTTCACCTCCATTGTCAGTGTGTTTCTGGTCTGATTATACAGAACTCTGTCTCCACTTTTGTAGGCCTCCTTTGTTCTGGCGAAGTTGCCCGAGTTTTGCAGTGAACCAGGGTTTATTGTTGTATGTGCGGAAGGTTTTGGTAGACACACACATATCCTCACAAAAACTGATGTGAGATGTCACAGTATCAGTCAGTTCATGCAGGTCTGAGGCTGCAGCCTCAAAAACACTCCAATCAGTGCAGTCAAAGCAGGCTTGTAGTTCCACTTTGGCCTCATCGGACCATCTCCTCACTGTCTTAACTACAGGCTTAGCAGATTTCAGCTTCTGCCTGTAGGACGGGATAAGATGAACCATACAGTGATCAGATAGTCTCAAGGCTGCACAGGGGACAGAGTGGTATGAGTCCTTTAAAACAGTGTAACAATGGTCCAGAGTGTTAGAGTCCCTGGTGGGACACTTAATGTGCTGCTTATATTTTGGCAGTTCATGGCTGAGGTTTGCTCTGTTAAAGTCCCCCAAAACAATGAGCAAAGAGTCTGGGTGGTTTTTCTCCACATTGTTTATCTGGTCAGCCAGGTGTTGTAATGCCTCATTAATACACGCCTGAAGGGGGATGTAAACTCCAACCAGAATAAACGAGGAAAACTCTCGCGGAGCATAAAACGGTTTGCAGCTTATGAATAATGTCTCCAGATGAGGACTGCACAATTTGTTTAGAACCGTGACATCAGCACACCAACCTTCGTTAATATAAAAGCAGATTCCGCCTCCCCTCGTTTTCCCTGTGAGCTCCGTTTCGCGGTCCGCTCGGTGCAGATGAAATCCAGGCAGGTGGAGAGAAGAGTCTGGGATGTGCTCACCGAGCCAGGTTTTGCTGAAACACAAGGCAGCAGATCTGTTCACAATCAACATGGATTTTTTGAGGAGCAGCAGTTCGTCCATCTTGTTGGCCAGAGAGCGGATGTTAGCCAGGTGAATAGACGGGAGTGCAGTGCGAAAACCCCGCTGCCTCAGTCTGACAAGCGCACCGACTCGCTTCCCCCTGTGTCTCCGGCGTCCTCGGCATAATCCATAGAGAGCTGCTGCTCCTCCAACAAGTAGCTCTGGAAAACTTTCCGGATCAATGAAAACTGATGAAAAAACTTTACTGTTGGTTATTCCAATGTTTATAAGTTCTTCTCTGGAGTATGTGACCAGCGAAGGAGTGCAAAAAACACAACAAATACACAAAAAAATAGAAAGTACGAGAGAGCGAAGTACCGAGGCAACTGCCCGCGGTGCCATCTTGGAGCTCTGGACTGGACATGGGCTCCATTTGAGCACCATTCTTGTCCTGGTTGGAGCCTGGTAGCGTGGTGACAATGTCCATATGACCCAGCGGTGGAGCGATGACATCTTTATAGCTGGGCAGCGGGACAACGACGCCTTCATAGAAGTCTGGGGCACAGGCTACCCCATCAGCCTCTGATGCTGGTTCTGGAACTGACTCTGGGTCTGATTCTGGTTCAGGCACTAGCTCTGACATTGGCTCTGGTGCTGGTTCTGGCACTGGCTCTTGCTCGGGTGCTGGCTCTGGGACTGGCTCAGGAGTGATGGCCTACTCTGCTGCCGCTGTGTCAGCTTCTGGGAGGAGCTCAGGGACAATGGCCTCCTCCATTGCATCAGCCTCCGATGTAGTAGCACCCCCCCCAAAAAAAAAAAAAGATTTAATGGGGTCCTCCCTCTCCAAAGCTTCATAAAGGTAACAGAGCATGACATGAAAAGCCTGTGAGCTACAGAGGCACGGATATTCTACTCTCATGAGGTAAATCGGCCCACCAGCGTGCTCGTCCCGTGAGTTAGGAAATCATGCAGCTGACCCAGACAGGTTCTGGAGGCTTGGGCTCTTCCAGGTCAGCATAAAAGAAGGTGCATTGTAATGTGAACCCCTTGGGGTGATATTCTTCTCCATCGTAGGGTGCCGGGGTGTCTACTCCAAAACGCTGACAGAAAAACATGGCTAAGGGCTGAGGCACGGAAACCCGGGAATGGCATAGAGGGGCATGCTGGTTCACTTCTGCTACATCCATGTTTTGGTGAAGTATTCTGTCAGCTGGGTGAAGTGTTCTGTCAGGGATGGTAGGAAACAGATATATGTGCAGAAG
Source organism: Neoarius graeffei (assembly GCF_027579695.1). Classification (NCBI taxonomy): domain Eukaryota; kingdom Metazoa; phylum Chordata; class Actinopteri; order Siluriformes; family Ariidae; genus Neoarius; species Neoarius graeffei. The sequence goes on along the minus strand of NC_083584.1, from coordinate 2,521,082 downwards.
GCATTCATTATAAAAAACAGGAATTAGGCCAACAATCCAAAATGGCAGGCAAAATCGTAAATGGTGTAACAGACAATAGGTTGGGCGAGGCACAAAGAGTATCACAGGCAAAAGCAGAATCACAGACTAGGGACAGGAATCAGGAAACCAGGAAAACAATATACAACCATGGCTTGATAATGTGTCAACAACGCAATACTTCGCAAACAGAGTGCATTCAGTCCTTATATAGGCGCATTGATTGCACCTTAATCTTGTGCAGGTGTGATTCATTAGCAGTGCGCGTCCGGAGTGTGCACAAGAGTCAGCCAATGTGCACAGGTGTGACAGAAATAGAAGGCATATAATTTTTCATCCATTTCTCTTCGGATTAAGCACACAGTCACATCATGGCAAACTTTTTCTTAAAAAAACCCAAAAAGACAGACTACATTCACCTGTTTTTAAAAGTACAGCAAAATACATCAGCAAGGATTTAAGGCTGAATAATTCTAACAAGTGTGTAAGGATGGTTTGGTGTATACGCCATTCAGCCATAATATTAACACCACCTGCCTAATATAATGGAGGTTCCTGCTGTGCCATTAAAACAGCTCTGATCCTTGAGGCCTGGACTTCACCAGACCTCTGAAGATGTGCTGTGGGATCTGACACCAAGATATCAGCAGCAGATCCTTTAAGTCCTGCAAGTTGTGGGTGAGGCTTCCATGGATCAGACTTGTTTCTCCAGCACATCCCACAGATACTTGATCGGATTGAGATCTGTGGAATTTGGAGGCCGAGTCAATATCTTGAGTTCTTTGTCATGTTCCTGAATCATTTCTGCAGTGTGGCAGAGATCATTATCCTGCTGAAAGAGTTCACTGCCATTAGGGAATGGCATTGCCATGAAGAAGTGAACTTGGTCTACAAGAGTGTTTAGGTAGGAGATACATGTCAAAACAACATCCACCTGAAGGCTAGGACCCAAGGTTCCCCAGCAGAACATTGTCCAGAGCATCACACTGCCTCTGTGAGCTCACCTTCTTCCCACAGTGCATCCTGGTGTCATCTCTTCCACAGGTAAGTGACACGCACACACCCGGCCTTCCACATGATGGAAAAGAAAACCTGATTCATCAGACCAGGCCTCCTTCCACTGCTCCATGGTCCAGTTCTGATGCTCACCTGTTCACTGTAGGTCTTTCGGTGGTGTACAGGGGTCAGCATGTGCTCTCTGACTGATCTGCAGCTACACAGCTCCAGACGCAGCAGGCTGTACTGCACTGTATGTTCTGACTGCTTTCTATCAGAACCAGCATTCACTTTTCCAGCAGTTCGTGCTACAGTAGCTGGTATTCTGGTAACCACAAGAGTTTGACTCCCTACTTACACCTCACCAGATGGCAGAAGGTACCATTTTCATGATGGTCTTTGGTAGAACTTGCAAGTTTCCAGTCAAGAGGCAGACACGCTAACTGGTGACATGTCCACAAAGGGGCATAAAATCAATAATCTGCCATCTGTTTCACTTTCAAGCTGCTGTTTGCCAAGTGTGATGTAAATTTCCAGAGAATAAAGTCAAAGTGAACTTTGTCAAATCAGACCATGTAACAGTTAATTACACAGAGGATTGAAATTGCTTTCCCCCAAACTCCAAATATGCAGTATTAAAAATTTGACACACAACTCAACAGAAGTGCACACAGACAAGCAAATTAACACAACATATAGACAGATAGTGGGCATACAGTTCCCAGAATATTCAGTGTTCCAGAAATGTAGTCAAGTTTGAGGTATGTTACTAGAGTGCAATAGTACAAGGGTACAATAATACAAGGTGCAGTATGGTAAAGTGCAAAGTGCAGAATAGCAGCATGGAGATAAGTATTGTAAACTTGTATATTCTTGTGCAAAAAAAAAAGAATATTGGCATATGTGCATATAGAGAGCATTGTGTAGACATTGAGTTTACTGTTTTGACAGTTTGCTGGTCTGTTGTGTGTGTGGGGGTTATGTTCTTGGAGTTTTCATGAGTGAGTTGAGCAGTCTGATGGCCTGTGGGGAAAAAGCTGTTGCTGAGTCTGATAGTCCTGCAATGCATGCTGCTGTAGCGCTTGCCCGAAGGTAGGAGGGTAAACAGTTCGTGTGCAGGGTGGGTGGGGTCTTTGATGATGTCGATGGCTCTTTTGTGGCAGCGGGATGGGTATAGGTCCTGGATGGATAGTTGGGTTGATCTGGTGATCTTCTCTGCTGTCCTCACCACCCTCTGTAGTGCCTTCTGGTCAGCAACAGGGCAGCTACCGTACCAGACTGAGAGACTGCTGGTGAGGATGCTCTCAATGGCACCCCTGTAGAAGGTGGTGAGTGCAGAAGGGGGGAGGTCAGCTCTCCTCATCCTGTGTAGGAAGTGGAGGCATTGCTGTGCTTTCTTGACAAGGGAGGTGGTGTTAGTTGTCCATGTCAGGTCATCTGTGATGTGCACCCCCAGGAACTTGGTGCTTTTCACTGATTCCACAGCACTACCATTGATAGTGAGGGGTGTGTGTAACGTGATTTTTCCTGAAGTCCACAGTTATTTCCTTTGCTTTATTGACATTGAGGTGCAGATTGTTGATGTCACACCAGTTGATGAGTTGGTGTACCTCCTCTCTGTAGGATGAGTTGTCATCGTTGCTGATGAGGCCCACCACTGTTGTGTCATCTGCAAACTTGATGACGTGGTTCGAGTTGTGTCTGGCACAACAGTCATGGGTCATCAGTGTGAACAGCAGAGGACTCAGCACACATCCCTGGGGGACCCCAGTGTTCATGATGGTGGTCTCTGAGGAGTTTTTGCCAACTCTTACTGTCTGTGGTCTGTTGGTGAGAAAGTCCAGTAGCCAGTTGCATAGCGGGGTGCTGATGCCTATAGCACCGAGTTTATTCACCAGGTGTTGTGGGATGACTGTGTTGAAGGCGGAGCTGAAGTCGATGAACAGCATCTGCACATAACTGTTTTTGTTTTCCAGATGAGCCAGGCTGATGTGAAGTGCTGTTGCTATGGCGTCATCAGTGGAGTATTTGGGACGGTATGCAAACTGGAATGGGTCAAATGTGGTGGGTAGGCTGGATGTTACATGGGCCTTGACCAGCCTTTCAAAGCACTTCATCATGACGGGAGTGAGTGCTATGGGCCGGTAGTCGTTCAGTGTTGTGGCTGGGGATTTCTTGGGTAGCGGTATGATGGTGGTGGCTTTGAAGCATGCTGGTATGATGGCTTGGCTCAGAGAGATGTTGAAGATATCTGTGAGAACATCTGTAAGTGAGTCAGCACAGTCTCTAAGCCCACGCCCAGGTATATCATCAGGACCAGCAGCTTTCCTGGGGTTCACCTTTTGAAGGGTCCTCCACACACCAGCAGGGTCCAGGTGAAGTGTTACATTGTCCGAGCGGTGAGGGGCTTTCGTTGGTGTGGTGGTGGTGTTTTCTTCAAACCGGCTGAAGAAGGTGTTAAGTGAGTTGAGGAAGTCTGTGCTGTTCTCACACGGTGGGGGTGTTGGCCTGAAGAAAGAAGAAACCTTTATTCGTCACATGCACACTTCAAGCACAGTGAAATTCATCCTCTGCATTTAACCCATCTGAAGCAGTGAACACACGCACGCACACACCCAGAGCGCCCAGAGAGCAGTCAGGGGTTCGGTACCTTGCTCAAGGGCACCTCAGCCCAAGGCTGCCCCACGTCAACCTAACTACATGTCTTTGGATTGTGGGGGAAACCGGAGCACCCAGAGGAAACCCACGCGGACATGGGGAGAACATGCAAACTCCACACAGAAAGGCCGTCACCAGCCGCTGGGTTCGAACCCGGAACCTTCTTGCTGTGAGGCGACCGTGCTAATCGGTTACTGACTGGATGCCTTACCATAGGCATCTGGGGTCTTTTATGTTATTGAAGTGTGATTGGATTTTCTGTCCGTAGGCACGCTTGGCTGCTCTCACGCCCTGGTTAAAGTTGGCCCTAGCAGTTCTAAGAGCTTCTTTGTCCCTGGACTTGAAAGCAGTATTCCGTGCTCTCAGGAGCTCACGTACCTCCCTGGTGAACCAGAGTTTTTCGTTGGCCCTTGTGGTGATGTGTTTGATGACGGTCACATCTTCCATGCATTTGGATATGTATCCCGTCACAGACTCAGTGTATTCCGTTATGTTGACATGCTGGTTGGTAGTAGCAGCCTCCCTAAAAACATTCCAGTCTGTGCAGTCAAAACAGTCCTGAAGAGCTGAGGTAGCCCCCTCTGGCCGTGTTCTGATCTGTTTCACAGATGGCTTGTTCCTGGTTAGCAGTGGTCTGTAAGCTGGAATTAGCATAACAGAGAGATGGTCCGAGTTTCCCAGGTGGGGGGTGCGGAACAGCTCTGAATGCCTGTTTAATGTTTGTGTAGACCTGGTCAAGGGTGTTCTCTCCCCTAGTTGCAAAGTCCACGTTTGTGATAATGTGGGAGTACTGTCTTCAATTTGGCCTGACTGAAATCGCCAGCGATTATATAGACAGAGTCCGGGTTAGAGTCCTGCATTGAGCTCACAGACTGATACAATGTAGACAGTTCGTCCTTTGTGTTCGCACTGGGAGGAATGTACACAGCTGTAATGTTGATGACTGAGAATTCTCTTGGCAAGTAGACTGGACGACATTTAACTGTTAGAAATTCTATGTCCTCAGAACAGTGACTTGAGATAACTTTGACGTTAGTACACCAGTTGTTATTGATGAAAATGCACACACCACCTGCCCGAGATTTACCGTCAAGAGTGTGGATCCTGTCTGTCTGGAACATTGTTAGTCTGTCCACCAGAATGGTGTTGTCTAGAATGGTGTGATTAAGCCACATCTCAGTGAGGATGATGGCGCTGCAGTCTCTCACCTTTCTTTGTGTAATTAAAGCCAGTCTGAGGTAGTCCATTTTGTTTTCCAACAAACGAACACTGGACAGCAGAATTGAAGGAAGTAAGTATAGTCGGCCCGACTATCATGGATGGTACCGGGCAGGTTTATTACCTTGTGTAGAGCATGAGGAACGCCGTAGGGGCAACTGGTCACTATTACCTTGAGGAGCAGGTGGGACTGGGGGAGTAGGCGACCCAGGCGCACTGCTCACTGGCGGACCTCGATCATCCCTCTGAGTGGAAGGGCCTCCTGCGCTGGCTCCCGGGGGTACAGTTCTCCACGAATAGAAGATCAAGGGCCAGTAAGTTCTCCTCGCGCCCGGTGGGCCACAGTCTGAACCCCGATTTTGGTCTGAGGGTGATGGTTCGGCCGAAGTGATGGGTTCCTGGGGAAATGTTACAGGGCATACTCTGAGGTTATTACGGTGAGCAGTTCTTGAGGGCCCCTCTTTCCCTTCCGGCCGAATGACATACACGGGTCTGTGTGGGTCTACCCTCTCTACCACTGAGAAGGGTGTAAGAAGCCAACGGGGTGCCAGCTTACCTTGAGCCCTCCGGCGAAAATGCCTAAGCAAAACCCGCTCACCCGGGAGGAGGTCAGATGCTCGGACCCGCCTATCATACCTCTTCTTGTCTCGATCTTGCTGCTGTTGGGTATGTCTCCGGGACAGTTGGCATGCTTGCTGCAAGATGTAGGGCTGGTGGCGGACCCAGCCATTGGTCAAATGGGCCTCGCCCTGCAGGGTCACTCCATGGATCCAGTCCACTGGCAAGCGGGCATGACGGCCGAAAACCAGGAAGTGAGGGGTCAGGCCAGTCGTTCGATGGACAGTGTTGTTATAGACTTGGAGCAGGGCGGGCAACTTGGCCTGCCACTGGGTCTTTTCCTCTTGAAGTAGGGTCCCCAACAGCCCCAAGAGTGTCTGATTGAAGCGTTCACAAGCCCCATTGCCTTGCGGATGGTAGGGTGTCGTCCGACTCCGCAGGCATCCATACATCTTACACAACTCCATAAACAGGGAAGACTCGAAGGCACCACCACGGTCCAAGAGGATCTGTTTGGGGCAACCGAAAACTTGAAACAGATGCGTCCACACAGCACGGGCAGTTGTGGTGGCTGACTGGTCTTTAGTAGGGATAGCTACCACATACTTTAAAAATAAGTCAGTCATGACCAAAATGTAGGGATGGACATCTTCCAGCTGTCCCAGCGATAGGTAGTCTATGCCTACCATCTGGAAAGGGTATGTCGCCTTAATAGGCACCAAAGGCGCCTTTACTTCAGGTCCTGGCTTGCTGGTAATGCATTGAGGGCAGGCTCGGCCCCAGTCCACTCCGTCCTTGACCATGCCTGGCCAGAAGTAGCGTCAGCGCAGGAGAGTTGTGGTCTTGTCCGGGTTAGCATGGCCAGCCTGGTGATGGTACTCCTCCCACAGAGCTTGAGCTTCCTGTTGTGGCACCAGGATCTGCTGGCCAGGTTCCCCAGTCTCCTGGTGGATTCTGCTCCGAACCAGCACACCACATTTGCTCTCCAGCCTTGCCCATTCCCGCAACCAGCTTTGTAGAGCTGTGCCCAGACTATCTCTCTCTGGGCCTGTTGGAGGGATCCCCTTTTCAATCCAGTCTGCCAGGCGAGACAGGTCCGGGTCTTGCCGTTGCCGTCGTGCCCAATCGTCCTCCACCGTCCGGGCTCCACCATCAGCTTCGACAAACCCCACAGCAACCGTCTCTTCTCCAGGCAACCTGGACAGAATGTCAGCATTTTGGTTAACCTTCCCTGGCCGGTATCTAATGGTATAATTGTAATTGGCCAACTGCGATACCCACCGCTGTTCTACAGCACCAAGCCGGGCTGAATGCAAATGGACAAGGGGATTATTATCCGTAAATACTTCAACAATAGCACCCCAAAGATAGTCTTTAAATTTCTCAGTAACGGCCCATTTTAAGGCTAGAAGCTCCAACTTAAAGGAGCTGTAATTCTGATCATTTCTTTCTGTGAGATGTAAACTGCAGCTAGCATAGGCAATTACCCTCTCCTTACCATCTTGGATCTGGGAAAGGACAGTCCCGAGTCCATCCAGGCTAGCATCAGTGTATAGATGGAAGGGGAGGGTGAAATCTGCATATGCCAGGACAGGGGCACTCACCAGGGCGATTTTGAGTTGTTGGAAGGCTCATTCACAATCTGCATTCCACACCACAGGGGCGTTCTTGCTGATGTTCTTACCACCTTGCAGAAGGCGATGTAGTGGCGCCGCAATCTTAGCAAAACCCTGGACGAACCGACGGTAGTAGCCAACAAATCCTAGGAAGGACCGCAGCTGATGGATCATCTTGGGCACCTCCCACTTCTCCACTACCGCAGTCTTGGCTGGATCTGTAGCCACTCCATCCTGGCTAACCACATGACCAAGGCAAGTCACCTGCTTCTGGAAGAAGCTACACTTTTTTGGCTGCAGCTTCAGACCCATCTCCAGCAGGCATTGAAACACACGTTCCAGGTCCTGCACATGACTCTCGAAGTCTGGGGAATACACAATGACATCGTCCAAATAAATTAGTAACGATTCATTAAGCATGCCACCTAGGCATCGTTGCATGAGCCGTTGGAATGTAGCTGGGGCGTTGCAAAGCCCAAACGCCATTCTATCAAACTCATACAATCCCATAGGTGTCATGAAAGCAGTCTTCTCCCAGTCTAATGGGTCAACCTCCACTTGCCAGTATCCACAGGCCAGATCTAAGGTAGAATACCAGGCAGCCTTCTACAAGCAGGTCAGTGACTCTTCAATGCGGGGAAGGGGATAAGCATCTTTGTGGGTTACTGAGTTCAACTTCCTGTAATCCACACAGAAGCGCCAGGAGCCATCTTTATTCCTGACAAGGACGATTGGTGCTGCCCACGGACTGGAACTCTCCCGAATCACCCCGGTCTCCAGCATGCCCTTCAACAGGCTGCAAAGCGCCGGGTACAGACTCGGTGGTACTGGCCGATACCGTTCCCGGCTAGGTGGTGCCATCCCAGTCGGGATTTGATGTCGAATGACTCCTGTCCACCCAAAGTCTTCGTCGTGCGTGGCGAACACACTGGCCCACTGGTCCATCAAAGCAGCCGCCCGCTGCTGTTGGTCTGTGGATAGCCCTTCTCCTAGAACTGGGAGAGGAAGGGTAGAATTAGGTTGGGCGAGGTCAACACTGTTCACGGCAACTTCAACTGTACCTGTCCCTCCGTCATGCAAGCGAAGCACCTGGTTAGCCTGGATGTCATCTGCTGCCACCTCCTGGAGCCCTGCGATGACGGTCCTAGGGGCAATCTCAAGGGGATAAGGGTGAGGGTTACATAAACGAACCAGCACAAAGCCGCTTCGAGTGGTTACTACAGCTTTGCCCACTCTCCACTCAACCTTGGGTTGGGGTAGTGGCTCCACCAGCAGAGCGCGGCCAGAAGATGGAGCACTTTCACTGGTTTGCCCCCACACTAACATCTCAGATTCTGATGGGACAGTGTCCAACTTTGGAAGTCGTACATGGCCTTGAAAAAGTGAGGCAGGCTCCATACAAGCCTGTCGGCAGACAGCAAAAGCCTTTCCCCACTCTCGCTCTGCTCACGGCGGCAGCTGGGCCCGAAAGGCTGTCTCTCCAGGATGGAGGCCATGCATGAGTTCTTTCCAGCAGTCAGCTATAACATTCATTCCCAAGAAAGCCCACTCTGACCCCAGACATTCATTCTTAACAATGAACACGCCCTTGTTAAAGAGTTGCACCCCACCCACCTTAAAGTCTAATAAGGCGTACCCGATATAGGGGATTTTGAGTCCACTGGCCGCTTTCAAGGTCAACCAGCGAGGCCCCTCCCCAGATTCTAGCCCCACAGTCCCCAAGTGCTGGTTAAAAAGACTTTGACTCATCAAGGTTACTTGAGAGCCAGTATCTAAAAGGCAAGGTATTATTTGGCCATTTACTTCAACCTCTATACCCAGGCACTCACCGATTAAAGCAGGCCGCAGAGAAGCATCAGAAGCTTCTCTCACCACCCCCACCGGCCGGCCCTCTGCGGTGGGGGTTGCTGAAAACCCCTCAATGGTTGTCGTTTGGGGCAGTACCTTTGTATGTGGCCTGTCTCGCCACAATCCAGGCAGATCGGTCGGCCCTGCGAATCCCACTGAAACATGCTCGCGAGCCTGGAGTTCGCTGGGCCAGGGGGTGTTGAAGGGGTTTGTGACCATGCTCTGGGGACATTCCCTGGTTGGCCCACTGGGGGCAGCCATCCCTGCAATTGTTCCACTAGCTGAGTGCCCAGGGCCTGCACTTGCTCTGACAGTTCTCTCTTCAGCTCACGGCGCAGCTCCTCCTTCCATTCGTCCATCTCCCTCCGAGGCCGACTGGCTGTTTCCTCCCTCCTGTCCATAGTGGGCTCAGCGTGAGTGGGTTTAGCTCTTATGGCACCAGCCAGGGCCTCCCAAGTGCCATTGGCGTGTCCCAACTCCCCTTCCAGAGCATGCGCCCCCGCCGTCAAGGCCTTGAACCCCTGTCGTGGCTGTCGGCGCAGGTAGCGCTGTAATTCGGTCCTCACGGGGCCCGCCTTCAACCCAAGGACGAACTGGTCCAACAGTGCCTGGTCTTCCTCACCTGCAGCCTCTGCGTCGAGTTGTCGCTATTTGGAATGACACTCACACAACCGAAGGATGAAGTCTCCCACCTTCTCATCCAGGCCTTGATGACATTTAAAGAACATGGCACGTGCTTGGGCAATGTCGATGGCGTCCCCATATAGGTCTTCCAAAGCATGCAGAATTTTAGCGCCAGTGTTGTGTTGTCTCTCATCCAACAGGGCCACCTCACACCAGGCATCTCCCTCTAAGGCACTGAATACAAAGTCTGCTTGGTGTTTGCCCAAGAGTGGTTGTGCGCGCAGCATAGCCTGCACCTGGGTACGCCATTCCCCAAATTGCCGCTGCTCCCCATTGAATTTTGGTAGCCATGGAGCACTGTAAAACCAGGGCATAAACAAGGATGAGGCTGGGGCACTTGATACATTTAAAGTTTGTCTAACCGCACTCTGATGAGGACGGTCTTCCTCTGTGTCACTGGGCATCCTGCTGTAAAAATGTCGGCCGTAAGGCACTTTTTAACCCTTTAATTGACAGCAAATGCCCAGGACACAGAAGGATCACAAAAACAGAAGTTTAAAAGAATATATATGCTTTATTTAATAAATAAATAAATTGTCTTTTAAAAATAGCACCAAGCTACGAAGAAAAAAAAAAAAAGAACAAAATAAAATTATCCCATCTCAGCAGTGCGCAGTCCGCGCAAAGAGGAATCCCAGTCCCAGAAGCGCTGAAATCGTGGGGAAGCCTGGTGCGCGGGAAAGCTCTGCGCGTGACATCACAGCTCCGGCGTCCAGGTAGCAGCGGGAGATTCCCGAAGACGTCTGTGGCTTGCCCGGAGTCGGCGCACACCTCAGGCAGTAAAGGAGGAAGCGTCAGACAGTGCCAACGTACACAACAAAAAGGCAAAAAAACAGCAGGGAAGGAGTCATCTTGCGTCCCTTTGCCCTGTCGTTAGCGAACGTTGAATTAAGTACAGTTGTCTCCGGATTCCTGTTGGCTAGGTCGCGATTTCCTAAGTCCGCAGCCGACGCACCTCGGAAGAAAGGCAGCAAATCAGGGAAACAGCACAGCGCAGGCAGAGAAAAACTGGAAGGGCACACACACACACATGCTCACGTTCCTTTAGAAGGACGTAATGGGCGTTGAATACAGCTGCGGTCCGGTTCGTCGTCCCTCAGGTTCGTTCCTTCATCAGTCTGCCCGCTGATCTTCCACTGGTAACTGCGTGTCTGCTGCGGCGTCCGATCCCTGACGAATCTCCCGTAATACTGAAAAGGTCCCGTTTTTATACCCTACCCCGTCGTCTTTCAAGTGCTACGATAGGTCAGGTAATAATTGTCCAGACAGCTGGTCCATCTCAAGCAATTGGAGGATATTAAAGAGCCGCAAATACAAGGTCAGTGTGGGTAGCAGTCAATTGGCAGCACCGGTAAAATCACAGCAATTAACCAATTATGTGAGCACACCAAAATCACAGGAAGTCTTAGTGACACAGCAAACCAAATAAATCACAGCAAACCATCACAGCAAAAATAAAAGTAAGATCCCCACACAACAAGAGGCTGACAAGTGCAGGTCTGTACAGTTTAGCTTTTAGCCTGGCGCTGATACCCGCTCGACTGCCCCGCTTGCTGGGTCTAGCACACCGCTTGCGACGCATGCTAGGTCTCTCCCACCACTTGCATCGCCTCCAGTGTCGGCCGGTGGCAGGAGGAGAGTCTGCTGCCTTGCAGGCCCCTGGGTCTTGCCGATGTAGAATGCCTAGCTCGCCAAGTGCTTTGGGTTCCAAAGCCATCATAACTCCGGAAAGATCATTTGAAAAGTTGGAGTTTCGTAGTCCGAGTAGTAAGCTTCTGTTGTAGACTATTCTCGTACAAGACTGTGACGGTACAGACAAACACATTTAACATAAAACACACATCGCTATCGGGAGCTGGAGTAGCCGCTGCCATACAGGGCGCCGCCATGTTAATTATGTACAAAAAGCATAGTACAAAAGCATGAGTTCTAAACTGTTAGCTGAAGCAAAGATACTGTAACATTAAACCTACATCAAAGGTTTCCAGAGCAGCACTTTTGTTTTAAAATTTTAGTGATAATCTATAATTACTGAATATAAATATTCTTTATTTGGATTTGGACTTGACTAACACTGCAAGTATATTGAAGCCTCCTGCTGAGAATTTTTTTTTTTTTTTGCATAAAAACAGTGCTCAGAACCTTAAAGTGCATATCCTGGACCAATTTCGTTTTTTTTAATATGAAAGTATGTCCCTTTACACACTCATCCAGAAGGGTAATTTTGCACAAAGGCCATCTGTCTACAGCAGAAAAAAAATAACAAAACGCATCTGGAAAAATCCCAAGGGAGTCTAGAGCCAGATTCGTGACGTCACCTGCGGAAATGCCAGCAGGCTGAGAGAGCTTGCACGGTTTCAGTGCACAGCCTGTGTAGACCAAGTTTAGCAGCCAGCATTGAAATATGGAATTGTCACCTGAGTGCAATGTTACTTCACCTTTGGATGAAGAATATAATGAGATGTCAGAATTATTTCTTACCCTGGCAACAGTCAATTTGTGAATCGCCGATTTTCTTGGTCTTTTTCTTGGCTATGCTTGGGCCTTGGCTTCCGGGAGCCTCGCACGAAGCGCTCCCATTTCTCTCTCATTGTCCGGTCTTTTGGAAAACGATGAGTACTAATTCCATCAAGATTGGTGTTGCTACACCCTCCTACGATACATCTGTTAACCATTTTAATAATTACATCATAGCGTTGAAGAAATTTGCAGAAAACCACCAGGTCGTTTTCTCATAAACAAACAAGCGCTGACGTAAGATTCAGAAGGAGGCGTCCCACACGCGACGTCACGAAAACCAATGTTTGCCGGGAAATCCAAATTCCAAGTTTTTTCAGAGGCGGACCAATTCACCTCAAATGGCTTGATTTCAACTGAATTTTTCTGGTATTACGCAAGGTAAAAAAATTGCACAAAATGTGACCGATATTTGACCAAAGTTTAATATAAAATAGGAGAATTACATTGCTCTTGCTCCTGAATTTACCTGTGATATGCACTTTAAGAGTAGTGTCCATTGGTTGTCTCATCTCATTATCTCTAGCCGCTTTATCCTGTTCTACAGGGTCGCAGGCAAGCTGGAGCCTATCCCAGCTGACTACGGGCGAAAGGCGGGGTACACCCTGGACAAGTCGCCAGGTCATCACAGGGCTGACACAGACACAGACAACCATTCACACTCACATTCACACCTACGCTCAATTTAGAGTCACCAGTTAACCTAACCTGCATGTCTTTGGACTGTGGGGGAAACCGGAGCACCCGGAGGAAACCCACGCGGACACGGGGAGAACATGCAAACTCCACACAGAAAGGCCCTCGCCAGCCACGGGGCTCGAACCCGGACTCTCTTGCTGTGAGGCGACAGCGCTAACCACTACACCACCGTGCCGCCTCCATTGGTTGTTCCCTTCAAAATGATTATTTTTAAAAGTTTGAAGTAGCAGTGTTTTGGGATTAGACTGGACCAGATCATTACCATGATGAACAAATTTAAAAAAAAAAAAGTGTGGCTGCTTTCTCTTTGACTTCACTGCTTTTTGTTTACTGCTCACCTACTGGCTGGTGGACACACAGCACTGCAGACATGGCAGTGAGATTTTGGAGGTGAACGTTTCAACCTGTTTGTGTGCTTCGCTTACCCATAAACTCTCCATGGGTAGAGATATAAACACACGAACGCACTTCCACACTGACGTACAGATGTTTCTGACTGTTTCAGAAGAGTTTTATTCCCTTTGAGGTCCCTGGAGGCGTAAACTAGGATTGATCATTATGAATGAGATGCTTCAGAATAGCATCCTGACTTCTGAAGAACTTATGTAGTTGTTTATGTTAGCTAGTTTTAGTACAGTTGTGTATTTGCAAAAAGAAATTGTCTACTAATACATTGTGGGTGGTAGAAAAGAGCAACTGGACTTGCTTGAAGATTCTTGAAAACGTTTCACCTCTCATCCGAAAGGCTTCTTCAGTTCTGTCTGACTAATAAGGAGTATCAGATATTTATCCTCTCCTGGATCAGAATCAGAATTCTGATGACAAGCTCATCTAAGGTGTCGTTGAGGCATCATGTTGGTGTGGGTCACTGGAGGCTGGGTGTGAATAGGGAGTCATTAGGGTGATCAATGGATTGCCCCTTAGGGTGATCAATGGAAAGCCGACTCTACCTGTCCTCCTGTGAGTCAACGAAAACAGCTGGGTCTTGGCGTACACCTAGCCGTCTGGGAAGTGTGCCCAAGACCGCATTGTAGATGGTTGATAAATGATGTCTTAGACCCCCACCCCTGTTCAGTGATGGCCGTTCCAGGTTGACAAAAACAGCTTCTTTAACTCCTGGCTCATACCAACGATCCTCTCTGGCTAAAATGTGTACATTACAATCCTGAAATGAGTGCCCTTTGTTGTTAAGATGAATGTTTGGCCAGGACTCTAACAAAGGACACTCATTTCAGGATTGTAATGTACGCATTTTAGCCAGAGAGGATCGTTGGTATGAGCGAGGAGTTAAAGAAGCCATTTTTGTTAACCTGGAATGGCCATCACTGAACAGGGGTGGGGGCCTAAAACATCATTTATCAACCATCTACAATGCGGTCTTGGGCACACTTCCCAGACGGCTGGGTGCACGCCAAGACCCAGCTGTTTTCGTTGACTCACGGGAGGACAGGTAGAGTCGGCTTTCCATTGATCACCCTAATGACTCACCGTTCACACCCAGCCTCCAGTGACCCACACCAACATGATGCCTCAACGACACCTTAGATGAGCTTGTCATCAGAATTCTGATTCTGATCCATGAGAGGATAAATATCTGATACTCCTTATTAGTCAGACAGAACTGAAGAAGCCTTTCGGATGAGAGGTGAAACATTTTCAAGAATCTTCAAGCAAGTCCAGTTGCTCTTTTCTACCACCCACAGTTTACTATGACCTGGATGACTGAGAATCTTCACAGACATGCTACTAATACATTCTCAGTAAATTAATAAATTAGTGTTTATAGACCACCAATGAATTTCGACAGGAATTTGTGAAATTTCTCAAGACTAGCTGTTTTGGTAGATAAATCAGTAATTGTTGGAGAAATTAATATTCATTTGATCCTCCACAGGACCCTCGGAGAGTGGTACTTGTGTCTATTCTAGATCCACTTGGGATCAGGGAGAATATAACAGGATGCACTCATTATGGAAGACACACCCTTGATCTTAAATCACTATGTTTCCTAATATGCACTTTGCCATGCGACAACAGTACAATCACACCAGCTACTGTACACAGTTTTACTGAAAATCTCCAGCTTTATGGGCTTTGATTGGTTTACTCTCTGACCCCACAGAACTCCATCAGGTGACTGAATGTCAGTTTTTTACTACATAATAAAACTGCCCCAATACCACCACATCAATGTAACAGTTCGAATCTCATACTTACATATGGCGAATAAACAACATGAAAGTGCGAAAAAAAATCATTGACAAGTTCAATACAATATTGATACTCACATTAAGCATGACATGATTATTATTTTGAATGCTCGCGTAAATCACATGACAACGAGCCGGTGCCTATACTTGTAAAAAAAAAAAAAAAGAAAAAGAAGAAAAAGTGTTGTGTGTGTGGGGGTGGGGGAAAAGGAGGAATAGGCTACGGACCATGGACTGTACAACCACCGTTTTCATAACCGAGCTCCTCTCCGATTCCCCCCCCAGACACTGGCCCTCATTGATGAAATGAACTTGCAGCAAAACACTGTTTCCTATTGAGATAGACTACATCTTGGGCTGAACTACTGATGACATCATTATAAGGAATTAAGATTTTGCATTAAAAGCTACAGGTGGGCTAAGCTGCACTGTGACAGGTTAGATGCTTATTCAGTCACCTATTTTAAAAAATAAATAAATAAATAAATAAAAGCTTTAGCAGTCATCAGATCTCAGCAATGGTACATCTCGCTCTGTTCAATGAGGTCTACATGTCTGAAAGATACAAGAGGGTTTATCGGAAGGGCAGGGATTTTTTTTATGGACCGTGAAAAGTGGTTATTAAGTTGCATTCTTCTCCCAAGGCATCCAGCATGGTAGTGTGGCAGCGTGGGGGGGACCTCGCTCACTCATTCTTTTTTCTCTCGGCCAGTTTGTCTAGCTGCAGGATGAACACCACTGATGTCTGGCTCTGACTGATATGAAACATCATTAAAGTGAGGAAATAAACAAACTCCACAACTGTGTAGCTAATTTTAGGTGGCAAGTTTGAGACTTGACCATTTTTTTCCTTCACTGAGGCTACATGTAAAGATTTGTGATTTAAGATAATAGTATATAGCCTCTACATTATGGGTGTATAAATTAACATTCAATCAGCTGGAGTTATCACTGCTGCATTGCCATCGACTTCTTATGATGCTACTACTCAGGCTGTTAAACAGAAATAGTTTGTTCAATTTGACTTGTGATGTTAGAATTTCTATTTCAAGAGCAGAGAGGTTTCTCTTCTCAGCCGTATCACGCCTCTCCGTGTTGTAAAGACTTGGAACGTTATATTTAAATGATGGTTTTCAGCTGCTACATTTATCAATGCCTGATCATTCTTACGCTGTGATTGGTTGAGGTACGAATGCTTTATGAAATCACATGTGAACAGTCATAGGGTTTCAATGTTAGATTGATAAATGAGGGTCATTATCTTTACAAATTTTTGTTGCCCTTGTCAAGCAGACACAAAACAAATGAGAGACTCTGCCACATCTTCAGCAGCGTGATGACATTTCCACAACCTCCGCCCTGACGGGTTGAATGTATTTGCCAAAAAGATAAAAAAACAAGATTAAAAAAATTAATAAATAACACCCCCCCCGTTGCTTCAAACAAGAACATTCATCTTTGATGTGAAAGCGTCCATGTATGAAATAGTCATGCATTCAAACAACTATCTTGTTGGATGAAAAACCACAATGATAAACTGCGGTGTACATGTGAAGACCTTAACGCCTCATCACGGTACTGAGACAGCGCTGAGTAAAGTAGTAAATGATGAGATTCTGGAGGCTGATTGGTTTGTCTCCGTACTATAATAGTCTAGACAGACAAGAAAACGTTATTGGCGTTAAGCTCTTTCCTGTCACAGACCTTATTTAACTCCTTGTTACCAGATTGAAGTTGTAAATGGTGACTTCTCTATTCATACTAAAGCGATCCACAAGACTCTTCTCTTCACACTTGAGTACATTTGTTTATAAACACGGTATTAGCCTTCACTGCTACAGCACACACAGCTATACGTTCCAACAAAGTCAGACGACAGACATCGGCTTAACAAAGACAACGAATGCTGAATAACTTCCTCCTACTTAAGAGTTTATAATAGAGGCAGCAGGAAGCGAGCTTCATGAAGAATCTAAACGTACATCCAGATTTCTGTAAATCTGCTGTGTGTTAACAGCTGGTACAAATTAGGCACTACACCCATATTTCCATATAAGGACTCATACATACACACTCCATGGTGTCAGGTGAAGGTTTCACTCCACATTCACACAGATGAGGCTGTTGGACAGATGCCATGTTTTAGTCAATGTAAACAACAGGAAACCGTAATTATGAAGAGACAAAGAAACCGTAGGGAAGCTGGTAGAAACACCTCTTTTACTGCATAACCAGAAGTTCAGAGGGTGGAGTCAGCCCTGATCAAGCTCCTCATACCTGGGAGGAGTTGAATCAAATGTCCAGTGGATTGAACGTGTTTCAAAACAAACGGCTCGTTTTTTTTTTTTGTTCCATGTTGTATAATGTCTTGTAGAGGAGTGCTATAGAAGTTGGATCATGGTCCAGACTCCACCTCCTGGGCTTCTGGTACTACAGGGAGGATGATCTCAGTAGGAGGTGCACACTCCACCAACATTTATTAAGAATAACCATAGAGTTGCGTTACAAAGACATTCAAAAACCCAAACGTGTCTCAAAGGGCTACGATAAAGCACCTTTAATACGGGATCTGTGTTCGAGAAAAGGGAGCGAAATGCCTTTTTTGTTACGATCACACACAAATGCAGCAAATCATTGTTTTCAGCTATTTATTTTCATTATTTGAGAGCGTTAAAGTTATAATCCAAACGAGTTTTCTGTTAGGAAATGAATTATCAAAATGTTTTAAAAAAAGTGTATAGTCAGCAGTACATATATATATATATATATAACGCATGAAAAGAGGGAAAACAAAAAGAAAGGTTAAACACAAAAGGGAAATCTAATATCTGTCAATCCTTCCCAAATCAAATCAAAGCACCCAAGTTTGTTATATAGTTCAGCTTTTTTTTCCTTCCTTACCTAATCTCAGGTTATAGGAACATATTTACACACACACACACACACTTAACTGTGCTTTTTTTAATATAATGGACTTGGTAATACCAGTGCTTCCTGGTAATAAAGGGATGATATGCAAAATGTAATTAAATACACAAAAAAAATAAAACCCTTAAATACAAGGGATACAAAAAAAGGGGGAAAAGATTGCCCAAGTGATTTTAATGTTCACAAAAATGATCCCTTAAAAGTGTCAAACAGAGGCACATCCATGTTTTTTTTCCAGAGGGAAGGACTGTCACGAGGACGGAGTAACGATACAGTGACACTCAGTCGGGAGAAACACACATCATTACAGCTCCCTGTCTACTGTACAAGGGAAAGAAGTGATTTGAGACACAGCCCAATCGCGTTAAAAGCATAAAACCCAGGAGAGAACTGCGATTAGTCACAAGAACAAGTGTTCCTTAGGAATCCTGGCATCTGCGACTCCAAGTCAGTCACATAATGAAAAAAAGAATTAAAAAAAAAAAAGGGTGGAGGAGGGAAATTTCCTAAAAACTAGCATTATGGGGTTAATATAAATAAAAACGCATACTACAGTGATGTTTTTATAAAAGTGTTCCTGTAAATAATACAGTCAGAAGTACGATACAATACAAGGTAAAACCAAAATGCCAGTACAAGCCTATCAATATACACTTTTTGCCTTTTTTAAAAAAAAAAAAAGTTTTGTTTTTTTAATTCTTTCCAAAAAGCACGACCTATCATTTTCTATACACTAGCTAATAAGGCGCTGCTTTTTCTTTTCTTTCTTTTTTTAAACAAGGGCTCTTTAAAATTACAACGCGCAACAGAAAGCAAACCGCAATTCCGTCATCGGTAGAATGATGATAATATTTAATAAGAGTAATAATTAATAATAAGGTTTGAAGCTTGTCATCGTCACACACAAGTTAGAAAAAAAATTAGAACATCAGAAGGGAGAACTGAAAACAAAACACCCTTGAGAGTTCTACACAACATGGCGACTGCAGTCAGTTTTCAAATATGACCTATAATGCGGTCAGATCTAAAACCTACACATACATCAATCTTACAATGTGTATTTTACACGCATGTGTTTCACCAGGATGTGGGCTGCAAGTTAATTTTTTTTACGTGATACAGAAACCATTGGTGATCTGTCAGAGGATGAAGAGGTGACTCTCTAAACTTAGTTTCTTTAAGAATGCTTAAATCAAGACATGAATAATCTAATCAGTGTGATGTAATCAAAAACAGATCTGATCTATAACATGATCTATGAAGCTGTTCTGGATTATCATGCGTGTTTAATTGGAATAGCGTCACAGCAAACTCTTTACGCTCATTGTTAGCCATATGCCGATGCCCTGTTATGAATGACACTTGTGCATGAAACAAAATCTTCCCATGTTCCATTTTTCTGTGCTCAAATCAATTTGTAAAATAATGGATCCAATTTAGAAAAAAAAATTAATAATAATAATAAATAAATAAAAAGTACACAATGCCTCTTACACCAAATCCAAGACTGGTGCCCAAGTATGTGAGTACTGGGTGTAAGGAGGAGATTGTGTACGTTTCATTTCTGTCAGTACTACTGCTGTAACACCCTGAAAATAAACAAATGTTGAAAATGGTGATTAATGTCAATCGGCACATGCCTACTTCTGCTGCAAAGATCTGGAGCGATCGCTTTAGGTTCCTGAATGTAAATCAGGGGAGTTGAAGCCTTTAAGATGGACAGAGGTGACGTAAAACAACCTAGCTCTTTCACTTCTGCATGGAAATGGATGGGTGGGTTGGCTAGTCCTCTAAAACCTAAACAACCTGCTCATCTGAAAAACAATACCCCCCACCACCACCACCCTCACAGCTACAATATCTAGAAATGACTTTTTGGCACCTCCAGAAACCTCGTCTCTGTTCCCCACTAAGAAGTTCTGGCTCCCCAGGTGCATCTTGTCTTATATAAAAGGTCCAGTTGGCATGGCCAGGAAATTCGACGTGCCCATGGAAGCGTTGCTGTTATGGGACCAGTGGACTTTTTGATGATGTCGCAGGTTTGACCTGCTGGAGAATCGTTTGTCACACTGCTGGCATGAGAAAGGTTTTTCCTTGGTGTGGATGCGACGGTGGCACACGAGCTGCGTTGAAACCCGGAATGCTTTCCCACAGTCGGAGCACTGATACCGCTTCGGCTCAGTGTGTATGCGGCGGTGGTTTTTGTACGCCATCAGGTTGGAGAACTCTTTCTGACAGGGGCTGCAGTAGTAGGTGCCTGACTTGTGGCTGTTTTTATGGTTGAGCAGGGAGCTGGCGTGACGGTAGCCACGCCCGCACTGATCGCAAACGTGCGGCTTGCGGCTTGTGTCACTGCGGCTGCGCTGTGCGGGATTCTGGTGACAGGCCTGCATCAGGGTCAGGTCAAGCCCAGAACTCCACCCGAGATCTGAACCACCGCCAGAGGAACCTTGTGGATTCTGCTGGTGGGAGTAGTGCGAGGATTTCTGGGCTCGTCCATGATGCGTCTGTAGGTGCATTCGGAAGCTGGTTTGACTCGGGAATGTGCGCAGGCACTGCGTGCAGGTGAATTCATGCTCCTTCTGGTGGAGCCGGCGATGGTTCTGAAGCTGAGAGAAGGTGCGGAACACCTTGCCACATTCCGCACAGCGGTGCCGCCGTATCTCCGAATGGGTCCGCCGATGATTTTTCAGAGCGAGCAGGTTGGGGTAGGTCTTGAGGCACACGGCGCAGGTATAGATGCCAATGGTGTGTGTGTTTTTGTGGTTCAGCAGAGAACTAGCATGACGGTATGAACGGCCGCACTGCTCACATCTGTGGAGAGAAGAGGAGAACCATAAATCTCACACCCTGACTGAACAAGTTCATATTATTAGTGACCTACGTTTATCTGTATGTCAAATAACCTATGAGTGCAAAACTGACTTATGTATGTACAGGTATATGATCTTTAATCCAGCTGCCAAAAATAGTACAAAATGTC
Source organism: Neoarius graeffei (assembly GCF_027579695.1). NCBI lineage: Eukaryota > Metazoa > Chordata > Actinopteri > Siluriformes > Ariidae > Neoarius > Neoarius graeffei. The sequence continues at coordinate 2,500,149 of NC_083584.1, read as the reverse complement.
CCAACTTGGACAAAAGCAAAATTTGGTAGATTTAATTGCTAAGCTCATTTACAATACACATTATGTGTGTTCTGTTTACAAGGCAGTCCTTACAGAGTTTTACTTAAACAGTCAATACAAATTCCTCATGTAGCCATTAGGACACAAACCTTATCATGATGATCTGCTAAAAGAATTACTTTAAGCATTTTTGTGTTAGTAAAACATGCGTTAGTAGATGTATTGGTGACAGAGACTTCCAGAAAGAAATATGTTTGTTCTGGTTGTTCATGAAACACCACATGTATAAAAATCTCAGTCTCGTGACTGGGTCTGCTAGTCACTGAGAGGCTGACTGGAACCACCACATTTCACTTTATTTATTCATGTCTCAGGAGACACAGAATCTGTTGAAATTGTTTTAGCTCACACAGTTAACGAGCTAGTCACTTAAGAAAGAACAGTGCAAACATTGTTTTGAAATTATACCAGTAAAGAACAGCAGTCAGAAAATAGTTACTTTAAGACAAAACCAAAAAAAAAAAAAAAACACCAAAAAAAAAAACCAAACAAGCATCTAACTATTCAGTATACATGTTAAAATAATGTCAGCCTAATATTCTAGAGCATATTGCTAACTGAAAGTAAAGGGGTGGTGGGGTAACTTATCTGGTCTCCACTAATCATACTGTCCAAACTTCAGAAAAATCCGAATTCCGGCACACGAATGGTCCCGAGGAAGCCGGATTGGAGATCATATACCTGTAATAGACACGTAGAGACCCGTGTGATCTTTACTAAGTTCACTTCAGAAATCAACGAACAACTAGACGTAAAAACTCACGTGAACCGGCACTCTTCTGCCCCTTCTCTCGAAGTGCTTGAAGTGTCCTTCCTTCCGTACTCGTTGCCTACCTGGTTGTCCCCGCAGCGGTGCCTGGCAAGCCCAGAGCGCCCCTGGAAGCTCTTCCCACAGGTGGGGCATGTGAATCGGGCGTGTCCTTCCTCGTGGACCCTCTGATGGTTGCGCAGGAATCGGGCCAGTCGGAAGGCTTTCCCACAGGTGGAGCAGATGTGCCTCTTCTTCTGCGTGTGGATGCGCATGTGGTTGCGTAGCGCCATGTAGTTGGTGTAGGGCTTGTCACAGTAGGAGCAGCTGAAGTTTCCTGTCTTGTGCGTGTTCTTGTGGTTCAGAAGGCTGCTGGCATGCTTGTATGAGCAGCCACAGAGGTCGCAGGAGAAAGGCCGCTCCTCTCGTTCTGGAGAGCCCAGGTCCCCGGGTTCCATGTTGAGGGAAGCTGAAGATGAAGGAAGCTGGGCACTGCAGTTATGCGAAGCAAGGTCGGATGAGGATCGAAAACATTCAGAGCATCCGTTGCACTCATAGCTTGGGGGAGGCGGCATTGGCTGCTGCATACTTGGACCAGGAAGGTCTTTGCAAAGTTGGTTGGTAGTGTGAGTTTCGAGCTGCCTCTGGTTCCTAAACCCTCGCCCACAGTCTTGGCAAGTGTACTTCTTCAGAGCAAAATGCATACGCAAGTGGTTCTTCATAGCCAGACGGTTGGGGTAGGTGGAGTTGCAAACATTGCAATGGTACTCGCCGATCTTGTGCAGATTCTTGTGATTGGCCAGACTGCCAGCGTGACGGTAGGTGCGGCCACACTGATCACAGGCAAAAGGGCGTCGTCCACTACCATCGTCCACTTGCTGGGCCCTTGCCCCGGCATACGGCTTCTTAAAACCTTGTGGTTGGCCATATGTGGGCATCATTTGGGAAGGGTTCTGCATTTTGGGGTCCCCCATTCTCATCGGCTGCATCTGAGAAGGTCCTCCCTCATAACGTGATCCATTATGTTGGTTCATGCTTTGGATGCGCTGAACTCGACCTCCGGTTTTGGCTCGGTGCTCTTCGTGCAGACGAAGATGGTTGATCAACTGCTTTTGGATTTTGAAGGCTTTTCCACACTCCTCACACTTGTGCCTGCAACACAGAGAAAAAAAAACACACAAAACCAGAAATGGTGAGAGGAGAGCCATGTTTAAACATACAGCATTAAATAAATAAATGAATGAATGAATGAATGGCCAAACACCCCCCCCCCAAATAAATGACTAAAAACAAAAATAAATAAATAAATTAATTAAATATACACAGTAATGAATACAACGCAGCACACAGCATGGATATCTTTCAAATACAGAGATGACTACACAAAAGGTCAAATGGGACAGATGTTGTGCAGCACATATATTGGTGTGTGCGTGCATGTATGTGGGAAAGAGCGAGTGAGTGATGCCCTCATCTTTTTTAATGGAATGGGTTGTACACATTTCTTTAAACATTCACAATTGGATTCAAATTGTATTTTTGTTTCAGTGATGGCCTGGATAATCACGAGTGGGGAACTCAATACATACACAGTCAAAGTATGCAAAGAGAACTACACAGTTAGAGTATAATAGGGCACATGCAATGCTGGCTAACCTCTTTAAGTCAAAATGAGTCCTCTGGTGGTTCTTGAGGGCCAGCAGGTTGTAGTAGCGTTTTTGGCAGACAAGGCAGCGGAAGACCCCAGTCTTGTGCGATTTCTTGTGGTTCAGAAGTGAGCATGGATGCCTGTAACCTCTCCCGCACTGGTCGCACCTATGTGGCCGATCATCCGAGCTGGACATTTGCCGGTGGCCCACAGCGCTGCTGCTGGTCCCAGCACCACCACTCATCCCTTTAGCTCCGTTCAAGTCTTTGCTCAGCACTCCGCCTCTCCCCTTGCCTGGGCACAGGTGAGTGATCAGGTGATGGCGATCTGCAAAGAACATGCCACAGTCAACGCAAATGTGGTTCCTTCCATCCATTTTGCCATTAGCACTAGAGCTGCCGCCCCCCAAGCCCTGTCCAGAGCCACCTGGCCGAGGAGGTCCATGGACCAACTGGTGATTAAGAAGGTCGTGTTTTTTACTGAAAGTCTGGCCACATATACTACAAACCAGCAGGCTGGCTTGACTACCCTCTTGCCGCCTCCTCCACTCTTGCTCACCTACAGGTGTAAGGGAGGAGGAAGGTCCGGCACCGTGGTTCATGTCATGGCTGCGCAAGTGGCTACGAAGGGCCCGAAGACTTGCATAATGGTTCCCACAGACTGTGCACTGGTAGACTTCACCATTGTCTTTGTCTTCAATTCTCTTCAACTGGCCTCCTTGACTTCCTCCATATTGCTCTTGTCCACGTCGCTGGCGGGTGCCTTCTTTGAGGCTGGAGTTGCTTGCTGGCAAAGAGGTCCCACTTGAACTGTGGAAGCCCATGTTTCCCATGTAGCCATTAGACATATTGCCCTGCTCAGCACACATGTTCCGGTCTGATTGGCGACTATTTTGCGGATGGCCAGAGTTGCCCTGAGCCAGTGAACTATCAAACCGGTCATGGAACCCCAAGGAATCAAGGCTGCCGCTATGGCCACTGTCTGGAACAAAATGGGTAGCATCACCGAGATTACCAATGGTTGTCGTGCCATTCTCCTGATCCTGAGAATGCACAAAGCCTTGGTGAGAATCTAGGCCTGTCATGGGCTCGGAAGAGAGCCAGTCACCTTCTGAGTTCATACCCTGAGAGTTTGGGTGGGATTTGTGACTGCGGAGGTGGCTGTGAAGCGCTGCAAGGTGAGGATATTCCTTACAGCAAATGGTGCATTGGTACTGCCCTGTTTGATGACAGCGCTTGTGATTAACAAGACTCCCTGCATGCCGATAGCTTTTTCCACATTCTTGACACTTGAACCTGCGGTCTGCATCTTCAATGGATGAGGACTGTTGCTGGGATCTGGATTCCCCACGGGGCGAGGACACCGATGATTGGGAGTTGGAGCCCAGGCCATCTGAATTTAGGATTGAGGATCCTACTTGGGGGTGGGGTGGGGGGTGAGATTCATGGGTCAAGTAGTGCAGTTTGAGACTTTCCACATCGGAATGTCCAGACCCACAGTATGCACATGTATAAATGGGACTGTTGACAGGAGGACCTAGCATCTGATCATAACGTTTGTCAGGTAAAGGGAGAAGTGGAAGAGGGTCACCAAGAGCTGGGGTGTATGGATTTACTGCTGGGGAACGGACAGTGCTGAGATTGTGAGGCACTATCCCTGGGAAACTACGCGTCAGCCCCAACGACGACGATGCAGCGTTATGCAACAGGATGTGCTCTTGAAAGTCAGTCTTATTGGGTAAAGAAATCTGGCACAGGTGGCAAAAGCAGGCTGCCATGTCATCGTTTTGGGAGGCAGGGGGGCGATGTTCAGACGACGCTTCGGGCACAAGGCTTCCCATGGACATCCCAGGAGGCTTGAACTTGGAATGGGTGCGCTCATGGGCCCCAAGCGCTGCCAGATTGCTGAACTGCTTGTAACAGACTGTACACTTGTAAGTGCCTTCCTGATGGGACTTCTTGTGGTTGACCAAGCTGCCATGGTGCCGGTAGGTCCTGTCACACTGGTCACACTTGAACGGTCTGTCCCAAGCATCTTCAGAACCTGGAGACTTCTGCTTGTCATGGTCGTGGCCCGCCATCATGCTGCTGCTGCTGTTCAGGTGGCCCCGGTAACCTGTGTCAGAAAGATCTTGTGCTAAGCCATAATCCCTATCTTCATCAACACCATCCTCATTCTCCTCTTCAGCTTGTGCACTAGGAGACAGAGTGTGAATGCGGAGGTGGTTCTTCAGGGCTATTGCATTAGGTAGTGTTCTGGTACACACTGGGCACTGGAATGAACCCAGCTCATGGGACTTTTTGTGCGACGCCAAGCTACTGGCATGCTTGAAAATTCGTCCACACTGTTCACATTCAAATCTGCCAATCGCTTCTTGGTGATAGTGGGCTTTCATATGCTCCAGAAGGCTAGGTGTACTTGGGCATATCATGTCGCATTCTTTGCAAGGAAAACCCTTGGCACGATTCATATCATGCATAGCCATGATGAGAAAATTGAAATGGAAGGGGAAAATGTCCACATAAAATGATCCTCGAACATAGAAGAAAGGGGGGGCAATGTGTGATGCTCAGCTCTCTGCTTCTGTGGTATCAGCCATTTTACCTGGGAGGCAGATTTTTCGCTCCAGTCAGCCTTTCAAATCCACTCGGATCCCGGCAGTTCAGAAAGCGTCTGGACAGAGCAGGGCGCCAGATGGGGGAGACTACGAAGACACAAAAGAAAAGAGACATAAAAAAATTCTAAGGAATTTACCCACACCTACAAGCAGAGGTGCAAAATATGAAGAAAGCTCTTCTCGAAAAAACAAATGTAAATGCACTGTTGCAAAATCTGATGACCATGCAGAAATGATGCTGAACGTGATGAAATGATGAAGCTACTAGTCCCTGATATTTAATCTTCAGATTAGAAATTAATTTTATTTTGCAGTTATTCTTCTGTATAGCTTGAACATATTTGGTGATTTCTGAGCTCCATAGAGCCGATTACTGAATTGTTTCCAATAGTCTTTCGTTAAGGTACTGGAGGTTTTGGATGGAAATCCTTCACTAGCTTATACAGGGATACACTTAAAGTGAGCACTTCTTTTATCTCCTGACTAAAATTGAAGGCTTTGTGTGTTCCAGTGTGTGGATTTGGAGTCTGATAGGTGTTAGAAAGTACACCGTGACACTTGACACTCACTTCAGTCGGCTGCTTGCCAGTGCCTGTTGTACACTGGATCAGATTCCACATTCCAACTTCTGGAGGTCTGGGCGTCAACTTGGACCCCAACAATGACGTAGAAGTCAAGGCGAGTTATGCAAAAAATGAGAGGCTCAGTCTGTTTTACTATTTATTCGATCACAAACCTTATTAGTTGTGCATTTAAAAAAAGACTATAGAACATATTAGAATACTTCTGTCTGTGGCTAGGATGGGAAGTCCATTTCCTAACGCAGTCAGCCAGAATCTCAGTGTAGATCTGGGCTCATTTAAGCCTCCAGCTTCTCCCATGAAAGCTCAATAATGGAATTTTGGGAAATCTTAATTCCAACTACTGCTAATGCATTCACATCTTATCAGAACTGAGGTAAAAGAGTTTTTGATTTCTTTGCCTCTTTGTTGAACTCATTCTTACTGACTTTCTGAACTCTCAAAATATACAGTATTTGATGCAAGTATTTTAGATCTTTAACGGCAAAATACGGTTTGTTAAATGGTTGAGAGTTATGCCACGATCATCTGTCACTTTGTATTCAGCGCAAGTCTGACAACACGAACGCGCTGCAAGAGACATTTTTTCTATCATTCTTTGCTTTCAGGTTCTTGCACATGAATTTAGTTTACAGGTGATGTGTACTGGCTGCCCTCTCCACATCAGGAATGTTAGATTTAACAGTATTTAAGAAAACATCCAGAACCAAAGCAATCTCGCAGACAATTCCACAGTGATCATATACACAATGTATTATGGTAATGCCACACATTCTGTGTGTCCATCTGGATTCTTTTGCTCTATTGAGTGTGTTAAAAAACACACACACACAGTGAAACGCCAGATGGGTCCAGAGTCACAAAACGATCACGTTACATTACACCGTCCTCTGTACTGGGAACTGGGAGACAGAATGTGTGTGCACTTTATTTCTAGGTCATTGGATGTTTTTAATAAATTCATTCAGTGGTGAATTTTCTGTTACCAGCTACTAGGCACACACCAATATTTTCATTTTCACATCAGGGTAACAACATAAACTTTATAATTCAATATGTTTATATTAACATACAGTGTGAAACACAGACTGTGGCTGGTGTCTGATTGTGGATTGGTCATTGTACCTGAAATGAAGGTCCTTATGTCTGTCCTGATGCTGCAGTGACCGTATTGTGAAACATCTGTGAGGAGAATATTGCAGCGTGTTTAAGGAGTTATCGGCTACACATCAGTGTGTCACATCAAAAACATTCATGATTATAGAAATACATGTTACAACTTTGTAACAAAAAAAGAAAAACAGAAAAAAGAAAAAAAAAAGATTTCACACTTTGTATAATCTGTTAATAACTACAGTCTGTACAATGCAAATCTGAATCACTCTCATTCACAAAACAGTTTTATTGTGTTGCATGTATCTGTATAAATGAGCAAAAAAAATAATTTAAAAATCTGGTAGTACCATGCATTTAAAAAAATAACGATCTAAATGTGTGCATGTTATTTCATCCTCGTTTATATTTGGTTGATTTGTTTATTATTATTTTTGGAACTTAAGTTTCATACTTCAAGGCATCGTGTGATCAGAAACCCAACATTTCCACATCACTGAATGCTGTATAGAATACAATATAGATTTCATGAAGCCTGCAAGTGTTTATGTTAACAAGAATCCAAAGAACACTCTTGCTCATTTTCAGAACTCCTGCACAGTACATGCTGTAACCGTGTGTATTTTCAGGACTGCTGCTTAACTCCAAATTTCCCCCAGTTTTAGTTGCTGGCATTCCCCTTCTTATGCCCCTTATGAACTACTGCTCGTGTAACGTGACAGGAGGAGACACTGGCGGGCCTGTTCTGAAAACGGCGTGAACAGACACCCACAGTCGGGCTCTCTCTGGGACACGGTCAGACCTCTACTGGTGAGAACTCGGTACAATAAGGGTCCTGAGATGTTTGGGAGTCCAGTAGGCTCGGTCATTATGATTAAACCAAATTATTTGTGAATGCTGAAGTAGATTCAGAGAGAGAGAGAGAGAGAGAGAGAGAGAGAGAGAGAGAGAGAGGGCACAAGCAAGTTCACACCTGGAGCGTTGGAGAACAAATAAAACATTGACAACTAATCTGCATGTTGCAGCTCCGTGCACCACAATATCACAGCCTTGATTCACAAATATCATGACTAATAAACAAACTTCACTGCAACTGATCACAGCAGAATTTATAGACTCGATTTACAGAGGAAAGTAAGATGTGTGCAGGAAAAGTGTCATTTTTCTCATCTGGTCATTAGAACATCGGCACGGCTACGATTATGAGGTCTCTGCTCTGGATTACTGTAACCTCACGGAGAGCACTTTTTAAACAAATAATAACTTGGCGTATCATCTACGGGACTAATCAGTCTTTTTAATAAAGTCATAAATGAGGACCAGTATTGAACCAACGAGCGTAAAGTTTAACACAACATGCAGCAATTCAACAATCATGTCTTTAATTCCTGAACATGATTCAGTTTTAACAGAAACCGAGAACACCAACAAAAACGTAAAAGTAATGAGTCGATACTCCTGGGCACGCTGAAAGGCTGGAAAAGCACCGAGAACAAATGGGTTTTGTGGTTTTAGATACTAAAACCACAAAACTGATTTTATCTTAAAAACAATTAACACACAAAAACTGCAGGAAAGAGTGTACAGTCCAGTCAGTGACGTGAGAGGAGATGATCAGATGATAAAAGTCTGTGGGTTTAGTATCATCACACTCACAGATCATGGTCTAGTGACCGCATTAACACACACTGAACACAAGTTAACTATCTAATCAAGAGCAATAACTACAGATAATAAAGAACCCGTTTGTAAGAGGTGATGGTGTACACGCGCTCAGGTGTGACCTTGGTCTGTCACATCTTCATATTCACTCAAACAGCATCGTTTCTGCTGGAACAGAACGCAGGGCTCCGTCCCAAACCACCCACACGCTCACTCAGCTGGGTCTCACACTAGCACACTACCTGCCGTCTCTATGGTGACCCGCGCGACTGGGACTGCACGGTCTTCACACCCTATTTAGTGCCGTAGTGTGCGGATTGGGATGGAACCCGTCTTATTTGGTTCCCCCCCCCGATTTTTTTTCCCCTTGAACGAATCGGGCAGCATCAAAAGGCCGAAATACACTGAACAGAAATGTGGAAAAATGTTTTAATATGTAAATAATTACTTGTTTTAAACTCAAATAATGAATAATAACCTGGACGCGGTTATTTATTTTCCCGCGGATTCCTTTTTGCCCGAGGAAGAAAAAAAAAAACATTAGCTGGCTCGGCTAAATTAGCTTAGCTAGATTAGTTGTGGAAAAATAATAAATAAATAAATAATTCTAAGTATTACGTCCAGGATTAAAATGTCAATTAATCGTTTTAATAGGACAGGAAAAGTGGTAAACGTGTGTTTCTTATATCCACATATATATATCACACCCGCGCCCTGCTAACTAGTTAGCCCGTTGGCTTTGTGGGTGTAACTAGCATAGTGCTAACGCTAGCTAGTCGTTAGCAGGCTAACACCCCCGCGATGCTGAGAGGAAAAACGGACAGCGCGGCAGAAAATATCGCCAGCTAAGCATAAAAACAACAACATAAACTCTTTAAATAAAACGAGACCGACTTTTCCTTCAGCGTGTGTGAGGTAAATCTGCTCGGCTAAGCGGCGCGAACTCGCCAGTTAGCTGTAGCTTTGAATCCACACAAAGCTCGGCGGCGGAGGGAGAGAGAGAGAGAGAGAGCCGTTATCTCACCGAGGGGAAACCATTGTTTTAAATAAAATAATAAATAAAACTCAGACCCACCGGAGTGCAGGAGACCCGATCAGGAGCTCTGTGCTTCGCTAATCTGCGCGCGTGAATTATAAACTCGCCATTTTTTAATTTTTTTATTTGTATTCCGCCTCAGTGAAAGCGCTCGAGCGACGACGCTCTTTTTCTTTTTTTCCCCTCAGCCCTGTTCGACACACTTCCTGCAGGCTTCAATGGATTCTCGAGCGCCCTGGTGGGTTTCTTTTTTTCCGCACCCGCTTCCGAGAAAATCCCGCCCTTCTGCGCCCTGACGTGTCGTCATGCCGATCTGGGATTGGTTCATGGTTCGTGCTCGCGCTGAGTTCGCCAATCAGAATGTGTCTTTATGCTCATGACGTGGCACGCGTAGGAGGCGGGATTTTTTTTTACAGAGTACGGGTGTGGAAAAACAAAAACCGAGGCGGATGGATGGATGGAAGGAGGCGAGCTGCGGATCGCTTTCCGCGTCACTCTGTAAACACACAGCAGAGCTCCGTGAAAGCGCCGGAGTTTCTCTCCCCGAGTCTGAATGTTGATATCCAGAGCTTGTGTGGGATTGTACATGAGCAGCTGAAGAGCATCAGGGCCTCCATGAGGGAGCTGCAGCTCAGCCCACACACTGCACTGCACGCGCCTCCATCACCCCGTCACGCCCGGATCGGGCGCTTTATTGATTGTTACAGACTGCAATGAACTGAAGTCTGAAGGAAGGCGGAGCTCCATGAGGAAGCATAAAGATTCCTGACAGAGCAGCATGGAGATGTTCAGTCGCTGGCCATTTTATCAGCTTTACCATCGATACACCCCTTTACTCCATCCTTCAATAGAACTGAGGCACCATTCACTAGAGACGGTGGTGCTTGAAAGTTTGTGAACCCTTTAGAATTTTCTATTTCTGCATAAATATGACTGAAAACATCATCAGATTTTCACACAAGTCCTAAAAGTAGATAAAGAGAACCCAGTTAAACAAATGAGACAAAAATATTATACTTGGTCATTTATTTATTGAGGAAAATGAACCAATATTACATATCCGTGAGTGGCAAAAGTATGTGAACCTCTAGGATTAGCAGTTAATTTGAAGGTGAAATTAGAGTCAGGTGTTTTCAATCAATGGGATGACAATCAGGTGTGAGTGAGCACCCTGTTTTATTTAAAGAACAAGGATCTATCAAAGTCTGATCTTCACAACACGTTTGTGGAAGTGTATCATGGCATGAACAAAAAAAGGAGATTTCTGAGGACCTCAGAAAAAGCATTGTTGATGCCCATCAGGCTGGAAAAGGTTACAAAACCATCTCTAAAGAGTTTGGACTCCACCAATCCACAGTCAGACAGATTGTGTACGAATGGAGGAAATTCAAGACCATTGTTCCCCTCCCCAGGAGTGGTCAACCAACAAGGATCACTCCAAGAGCAAGGCGTGTAATAGTCAGCGAGGTCACAAAGGACCCCAGGGTAACTTCTAAGCAACTGAAGGCCTCTCTCACATTGGCTCATGTTAATGTTCATGAGTCCATCATCAGGAGAACACTGAACAACAATGGTGTGCATGGCAGAGTTGCAAGGAGAAAGCCACTGCTCTCCAAAAAGAACATTGCTGCTCGTCTGCAGTTTGCTAAAGATCACGTGGACAAGCCAGAAGGCTATTGGAAAAAGGTTTTGTGGATGAATGAGACTTTTTGGTTTAAATGAGAAGCGTTATGTTTGGAGAAATGAAAACACTGCATTCCAGCCTAAGAACCTTATCCCATCTGTGAAACAAGGTGGTGGTAGTATCATGTTTTGGGCCTGTTTTGCTGCATCTGGGCCAGGACAGCTTGCCATCATTGATGGAACAATGAATTCTGAATTATACCAGCGAATTCTAAAGGAAAATGTCAGGACATCTGTCCATGAACTGAATCTCAAGAGAAGGTGGGTCATGCAGCAAGACAACAACCCTAAGCACACAAGTCGTTCTACCAAAGAATGGTTAAAGAAGAACAAAGTGAATGTTTTGGAATGGCCAAGTCAAAGTCCTGACCTTAATCCAGTGGAAATGTTGTGGAAGGACCTGAAGCGAGCAGTTCATGTGAGGAAACCCACCAACATCCCAGAGTTGAAGCTGTTCTGTACGGAGGAACGGGCTAAAATTCCTCCAAGCCGGTGTGCAGGACTGATCAACAGTTACTGCAAACGTTTAGTTGCAGTTATTGCTGCACAAGGGGGTCACACCAGATACTGAAAGCAAAGGTTCACATACTTTTGCCACTCACAGATATGTAATATTGGATCATTTTCCTCAATAAATAAATGGCCAAGTATTATATTTTTGTCTTGTTTGTTTAACTGGGTTCTCTTTATCTACTTTTAGGACTTGTGTGAAAATCTGATGTTTTAGATCATATTTATACAGAAATATAGAAAATTCTAAAGGGTTCACAAACTTTCAAGCGCCACTGTATCTGCTCCAGCTTTAATACTGACAGAGCTTGTGTGGGGTTTCACATGTTCTCCCTGTATCCGTCTGAGTTTCCTCGGAGTTCTTGAGTTTCTTCCAACCTCCTAAAAACAGTAGGTGTGGCCAGTAAGTCCTAAAATGTTTTACATTCAATGTTTGCTAAACAAGTTCCTGTTTCTCTGATGTTACAGCAGCGATAAACATTCGTTCCCTCAGCACAGTCTCTTCACTCTCTCATGAAGTTATTAATGAAAATGCAGCTTGTTCCAGCATGTTACTGAGAAACCGTAAAGAAGAAGGAGTGTAAACTCCTCTGTTCTAAAGATTCCAGCTTCACCTCTGACTGTTACACAGTGCTGACACTGGAGACTCCTTCCAGAAACCTTACACAAATAAACATCTTCCAGAGAACTGATCATACTGACCGTATTGATGATTACACACACGTTAAAAAAAATCTGTCTCCTGTGAGTGTGAATGCAGGAGTCACAGCGTGGTCTCCTTTCCGTCCCTGTCCTGATACACACCTCTGTTATTACATATGTATTCTACTCACGGCTTCATAGTTACGACTGTCACAGCACAAAACAAAACTGTGTTTGCTTAGTTTTTACATTTTTACGCTGCATAGTTTATCCTTGTTATAGTTCTGATGTTTCAACATCTGTCCCGTGGATTTAATGTGTTTTCTGTATGTCCTGTGGAGAGATTATATTGTGCTAGACAGGATAATTAAAATTGATTATAACTAACACATACACACACACACACACACAGAGCTCAACATTAATGGTAGTCCGACTGTCCAGGACAACTAAACATTTGGTCCAGACGAGTCAAATCTGCATCCACCTGTCCAACAGGACGAGTTGAGTATTTGTTGAAAATCACCATTTTTATAGTAATTATTTCCAAGTTACATCAATTAAGTTCCAATAAAACCAGTTCAATTTCCTCAGTGATCTGGCCGTGTTACTGTTTATGAAATTCTGGGGAAGCTGAGTACAGCAGGTGTGTGTGTGTAAAAATAACCACAGCATAATCTCTAATTATAGATTATTAGATTTCATCAAAATTGGAAAAATTGCAACTAAATATCACAATAAAATAAATATCTGTGGCGAATCTTCGTTTCATTTTGACTTTTTATTGTGTTTTTCTTTTGTATGGTTCACATTAACCATCACAAATACCGTAAAATATTTTGGGGGAATTTTTACGACAGTGTTGAACTCACAGTTTGTTTTCATTCACAGCGTGATTCTGTCCCTCTCATCACATCCAACTCATTTTCTTTCAGTTTCATTTCATGAAAAGAAAGTGAAAAAGATGAGAATCCCAATTCTTAAAACTGCAGCTCAGATAACAGTTATAACAACACACACACCATAATGGGGCTTTGGATAGTTTCTGTTTATTGTTACAGTTAAAGTTTGAGTTTTATTGAAAATTTATAAATCATTAAAACATAATGATGATCATAACTATACCTGCTTTTAGAGAAAATTTGTCAATCACTTTCCTTTCACTGAACTAATAAATACACAGGAATAAAGAGGTTATGGTCAGGACGAGTGAAAATCTCACTGCTGCGCCGACTGGATGAGTAGATTAAAGAATTAATGTTGAGCCCTCACACACACACACACAAATCCTGTGCAGAAGTTTCAATAGCAAATGCACAAACAGACTGAACACTGATATAAATATAAACAGGTGTTTATCAGAATGCACTTAACAGAAATTAGGCATTTTCCCAAAAGATACATTATTTATTATATGAAAAAAACAATCAGACAATCAGACTCCACCTCATAATGTCTGATCCCTTCAGAGCAACATTAAAACAGGAGAGGAACAAACTGTTTAATGAAATATTCATTCTGGAACAACAGTATGGCAGCAGGATGATATTATTGTCTCATGATTATGAGTGAATGAAGCCATTAATTAATAATTATGTAGAATAGTGATGTTTATAATAATGAGTAACTCATTTCTCATATTTCAATTCAATTCAACTTTATTGTCATTATACACACCATATACAGGGGTGTAGTGTATAAGTATAACCACATTTAATTTAGTTCCAGTTCACTTTTTTCTTTTTCTTTTTGCAAAGATGCCAATATCATGCCAAGGGAAAAGGTTCTGTTCAGGTCCAGTTTTTGTTCTCCAGTGTGTAAACAAAACAAAACAGACCCTTAAAGGTACAGCTATGGAATTTAAGCTCCAGAATGTGGAGAAGAATTTTGACTCTTGGCCAAATGGTTCAATAGTGGACTTGCAACACCAACCAATTGTACAGGAAGGGACAGAGCAGGCTATACTTCCTGAGGACACTGCGGTCCTTTAACATCTGCAGGAAACTCCTGTGGATGTTCTATCAGTCCGTGGTTGCCAGTGTCCTGTTTTACACTGTGGTGTGCTGGGGGGGGGGCAGCACATCCAAGAAGGACACATCCAGGCTGGATCAGGCGGGCCGGCTCTGTGGTCGGCATGAAGCTGGACTCTCTGGTGACGGTGGCAGAGAAGAGGACTATGGACAAACTACTGAACATCATGGATGATGCCAGTCACCCTCTGCACACCGTCATCAGCAACCAGAGGAGTCTGTTCAGTGACAGTATGCTCCTTCCCAAGTGCAGGACTAACAGACTTAAAAACTCCTTTGTCCCTCACGCCATCAGACTGTACAACTCCTCTCTGGGGGGGAGGAGGGGTAACAGGAGGACAGAGGACGGGAAGGAGCAGTAGCCTAGTCTAGCCTGACAAAAAAGCAATACTGGACAATGTGCAATATAAATGTGCAATACCTCTCCTGCTGGACTTTTTTCATATCTTTTTAATATATTTGTATATCTCATCTCATCTCATCTCATCTCATCTCATCTCATCTCATCTCATTATCTCTAGCCGCTTTATCCTTCTACAGGGTCGCAGGCAAGCTGGAGCCTATCCCAGCTGACTACGGGCGAAAGGCGGGGTACACCCTGGACAAGTCGCCAGGTCATCACAGGGCTGACACATAGACACAGACAACCATTCACACTCACACCTATGGTCAATTTAGAGTCACCAGTTAACCTAACCTGCATGTCTTTGGACTGTGGGGGAAACCGGAGCACCCGGAGGAAACCCACGCGGACATGGGGAGAACATGCAAACTCCACACAGAAAGGCCCTCGCCGGCCCCGGGGCTCGAACCCAGGACCTTCTTGCTGTGAGGCGACAGTGCTAACCACTACACCACCGTGCCGCCCCTAATCTAATCTAATCTAATCTAATCTAATCTAATCTAATCTAATCTAATCTAATCTAATCTAATCTAATCTAATCTAATCTAATCTAATCTAATCTAATCTAATCTAATCTAATCTAATGACAACCAAAACAGGTTTTAACTCCCTAAAGATGTGTGATTGTGTGTGTGTATGTTTGAACTTCCTGTAAAGCGTCTCTGAGTACCATGAAAAGCGCTATACAAAACAGATGTATTATTTATTATTATAAAGAGCCACCATGTGGCCAACTTGTTTCATATTTGGTGTGTGTGCCATTAGTAAGGTTTCATGAAGACTGGGCATTCACAATGGCAAATATTGGCTGCTGAAAATGAATTGGCTGTTTGGTGGCCATTTTGGTGAGTGAGCCAATGGGTACTTTAGGAAATGTAAGCAAATGGGGCCAAGTATAATTACACTAAATTTCAGATTATTAGCTTCAGCAGTTCCTGAGATATGAACATGTGACAGTTGTAGCATTTTCTATTTATGACATTCCATGAAATTTGGTTTGCATCCAAAGAATGTTGTAGTGATTGTGTGTCTCACTTTTTTGTTAAGTTTGGACCATTACATCACAAGATATTGTCCATGCCTTCAAAATTGATTGATACGTAACTTTGAAATGGATAGTTGGAAAAAAAATTCTTTATATACCATTTTGTCAGCATGGGCTGGAGATGATTTACATCAAATGTCATGCAAATTGGACAAACGATCTAGGATGAGATTTGAAATGTTTTACAAAAAAATCAAAATAGAGGAAAAACCAATATGGTGCACCATTTTTGGTCCAATTGGCTTTTTTTTGTTCATCTGGAGCCAGGGAATCTGATTTAAAAAAAAAAAAAAAAAGATTTTTTACTCCAAGCCAAATGATTCAAGATTTTCAGCCCAGAACATGTTTTGGTTTGCTATAACATCACACAATGTAATCAACAATCAGGCTGAACATTGGGCCTGAGCTGCCAAATTTTAGATGTTCTACCACACACTCCCCAGTCATTTTAATAGGAATGTGTTGTTGATTCTAAGATCCCTGTTCTTGGCTTAAGGTCAGGTCAGGGTCAGGAGACCTTGCTACTGGTAACATGTAACCCAGTACAACCTGCCGCATGGACGGGTAGTTGGCGTCTAAACCGGCTCCCCCACCAGTGTAATGCTGGTGAGGAGGGTGGCATGTCACCCAGCAGAATTAAAAACAAGACCTGACAAAGGGCGGATGAGCTCCTCATGAACCAACAGCCAGCATACAAAATGGGTCAGCAAAACAGTGGCCCCGCCCCTGTTATTTTGCATCAGGAGTCCATGCCCCTGCCAAAGCAGCGTCATTATGTGCACCTCTGCCTGCTCTTGACGAAGCATGGAGGTACCATATGTACCTGGGCAGAAGGTTCCAAGAGCACGTGCCACTAAACCACCACCTCTGGAATCAATGGCCAGCTATGGAAAGTGTGATGAGCATACCACCTTCAAGGGGTGCAGGGATACAATGGCTATCTCAAGCCAGCCCAGTATGCTTGGGTCAGTGCTGTCAGGTGTCAGCCTGCTGACTCTACAGTCAACCGCTTCACATGTGAACGTTGCACTAATATGCGGCTCTTGTAGTTCCATTCTGCAACAACACCTGTGGAGGATGCAAGCACGGAAGTGGGCAGCCTGCTTGCATGTGAGCAAAGGCTTGCGACCTCGGCTCACATCTACTATACCCGCAATGAGCCCTAGTCAAGAACAACATCAGCAACCTCTATAGCAACCATGACAAGCCTCGGGCAAACCCATCTGGAACCCGTGCCTCCGATAAGCCCAGACGTGCGCGTAACTTCATCTCTCAAGTTAAGATTGCACCATGGAATGTGTGCACATTGTCAGACACTGCAACAACACGTCAACAAGCTCCAGAGCGTAGATCTGCTCTGGTAGCAGCTGAGTTGGACTGCCTCAGCATTGATATAGCCTGTTTGAGCGAGTGCCGCATACCTGGTGAAGGAGAGTTTACTGATGGCAACTACATCTTTTACCACTCAGGACAGAGCACTGATGACCACAAACTTGAAGGTGTTGCCATAGTTCTCAAAACCAAGCTCTGTCCCTCCATCATTGCCTGGTCAGGTGTGAACTCCAGGATGATGACTATGCATATAAAGCTTGGAAGACACTGCAATGCCACCATCATAAGTGTCTACGCGCCAACATTTAAGAGACCCATGGAAGAAAAGATCCTTTTCTATGACCAACTCTCATCCCTCCTATCCCAAGTCCCTCATGGAGACAGATTATTTTTGCTGGGTGACTTTAATGCAAGAGTAGGATCTGATGCCACCACTTGGCCCGACACCATTGGCCCCCATGGGTTAGGAAATGTTAACTCACAAGGCCTCATGCTGCTCCAGATGTGCACACAATTTGGCCTTACCATCACCAACACACTTTTTGCACATCCTGACATCCACAAAGGTACTTGGAAGCATCCCAACTGCTGGCACATGATTGATTACATCATTGTCAGTCAACATTTCAAGAGCGATGTGATTGACTCGCTTGTGCGTCGCAGTGTTGATTGCTGGACAGACCACAGACTTGTCTGTGCGCGACTCAAACTGCGCTTCCACATATCTAGACAGCGCAAGAGGAATGCAGGCCCAAAGAAACCTAACACAGCAAGATTTAAGGACCCTGTCATCATGAAAGATTTCCAGAAGAAACTCAACAAGAGCCTTACCAGCATCAACACCAATGGACTTGATCAACATTGGGAGTCTTTACAGAGTTCCCTATACAACAGCTCTAAGGAAACTCTTGGTTCCCAGAAAAGAAGACATCGTGACTGGTTTGACGAAAACAACCACACCATAAAGAATCTGCTAGAAGAGAAACACCAAGCCTTCCAGACCTATCTCTGTGACAACATTCCTCAGACCAAGCAGAAATATCAGCAGGTCAGAAACATATGCCAGAGAGAGCTCCGCAGGATGAAGAATGATTGGTGGCTTGCCCAAGCCAAAGACATTGAATCCTGTGGTGAATGTCACAACTCCAAAGGGTTCTTCAAGGCCATCAAGTTGGTTACCAACAGGCAGACATCTGGTTTAAGTCCCATCAATGACACCAATGGGAACCACTTAACAGAGAAGGATGAGATCTTTGCCAGATGGAAAGAACACTTCAGCAGCCTACTCAACCAACACAGTACAGCTGACCCCTCAGTCCTTGACAACATCCCACAAGAAAAAGTGATTACAAGTCTTGACTCAGTTCCATCCATTGAAGAACTACAGTGATGCTTGAAAGTTTGTGAACCCTTTAGAATGTTCTACATTTCTGCATAAATATGACCTAAAACATCATCAGATTTTCACACATGTCCTAAAAGTAGATAAAGAGAACCCAGTTAAATAAATGAGACAAAAATATTATACTTGGTCATTTATTTATTGAGGAAAATGATCCAATATTACATGTGTGTGAGTGGCAAATGTATGTGAACCTTTACTTTCAGTATCTGGTGTGGCCCTCTTGTGCAGCAATAACTGCAACTAAATGTTATCAGTAACTGTTGATCAGTCCTGCACACCGGCTTGGAGGAATTTTAACCCATTCCTCCGTACAGAGCAGCTTCAACTCTGGGATGTTGGTGGGTTTTCTCACATGAATTGCTCGCTTCAGGTCCTTCCACAACATTTCGATTGGATTAAGGTCAGGGGCCTCATGTACAAAGCTTGCGTACGCACAAAAAAGCTACGTACGTCACTTTCTGCGCAAACATTCGTATGTACAAAGATTGACTTGGCGTGGAAAAGTGCGGTACTCTAGGCAAACCTCATGGCTGGCGTACGCACATTTCTGGTGCATCTTGGTACTTGGCGACACTTAGAGGCAGAGCAACGCAACTACATTTAGGCCTACTCGGTCAAGAGTCATGACCTGGCGATAAGAGGCATCCAAAAATGCATCGGAACATCAGGATGCGTGAATTGAAATGTATGTCAGTCATACGACATTGTCGAGACACATAATGCGAGACTGTTGGGTAAATGCCAACAGATCCATCAACCATCCCTTCCATATTGTAATTACGGGAAATGAGAAACCCCAGCAATATCATTTCGATATTATTCCCATTGACTATTGGTTAATTAATTAAATTAAAGAATGCACATGCAGGACCATGCATTGCAGCTAGCTTAATAGATCTTCCTCACGCATTTGCCGCGAGGTGTCAGACTGAAATATTATTAGTTGATGTTGCGTGGGGTAGCCTTATCACATAATTACTAAGATCAATATATGAAACGATTTCCAAGTGCATACAAATCAGACACAACCGCGGTGTGTGGCGTGTTACACAATGTGGCGCAGCGGCACGGCGTGCCAATAATGGAGCGAGACCTGCCGGAGGACCCAGACCCTGGGCCTCACAACGAGGTGCCACAGCGACATGGCATACAAACCCGGCAGCGCTTAATAGCCACAATGTGAAAAGGTAAGGACAGACGGGACACGGGACACCATTCATTTTTTAAGATATTCTTTTAATGTGTTATTCAGTTCCTTCAATTCCTCGCGGATTCCCTCGAGGTTGTCATTAACCGCCTCTATCCCCTTTAAAATTTCCCCCTGCGACTCAAGGACCGTGCGCGTCAGCACCCGGCCTGTGGACCCGGTGACAGTGGCAGGCGGTGGAGAAGGGGGGCAGGTGACAGTGACACTGGATCCGCTCGGCTGGGGGTCCTCTTCCTGCTCGGGTGGGATGGACTGGGGGCCTCCTGTTGTTCCCTGGCACCCCGCTAGAATACATTTGTCATTAAAATCCTATTGTGGAAAATATGTGCACATGTTTTATTTCTGGTTACATGTGGCTAGGAATATTGGGCCTACTAAGAGAGGAAGACATTTCCTCAAATACAGGGTGTCCCCAAAAAAATGTACACATTAGGGCACTAAAGGTGTTTTTTTGTTTTCAAAACCCATGTAACTCAAATAGACACTCATTGTGGCGCAGGCACTGCGGACGATGCGAATCATACCGTTATCTTGGTATAGGCTACATTCACATTCAGTGGCATACAATCAGTGACCGTTGCATGTCTCATAGCATACACTTTGAACATCACTTTAATTGGAGGTGACAGAACAATTAAGTGATGTATGTGAATTCTATTACACTGTGCTAAAGGCAGGGATTTCAGTTCACACATACTTTATGGCAATTTAGAGTATAGGCTACATTTTTCGGGATGCCCTGTATGAAAATGATTACAGCACCTGTGAGATCCTGCTGGGCCAAGTCGGAGTCCCCCTCTTCAGGCGGAACCACGCCGACTAATGCATGGTCACTGAGGACCGCGGTCACCCTCTGGTCGAAAGGGGAGAGGGCCTCGACCCCTGGCCCGCCACCCGTCTTCATTGCACTCCTGTGCTGCGCAGCCATCCTCCTTTTCACATCTACTTTGATGTCCGACCATTTTTTTTTTAATGTCGGCTGTGGATCGATTGTTGGCCCCGACTTGATTGATGACATTAGTTATTTGCTCCCAATTCAGACGTTTGGTTTTGGTGCTGATTCCGGAGGAGAGGCTTCCGAACAATATCTTGTGTCTTGCCTCTACCTCCGAAATCAGCGCCTCCACCTCGCAATCTATGAAATTTCTTTTTCGAGATTTCGCCATGTCTTTTACCTAATGCGGGCCTTACTGCAGGTCTATTTATACTAATTAACATATTCAGTGTGGAATAATTGAGGGAGGAGACGGGGCGGGGAACGGGGCTCGTGCATGTGCGCCGAATTCTACGTTGATTGGGATGTACAACAGGAGAGTGCGTGGAAACCTTTGTACGCACTGATTGATACATCCGGATTTTTTTGGTCGTACGCAAATTTCCCGATTTTGACGTGCGCACATATTTAGTAGGAAATCCACGCAGGTCTTTGTACATGAGGCCCCAGGACTTTGACTTGGCCATTCCAAAACATTAACTTTATTCTTCTTTAACCATTCTTTGGTAGAATGACGTGTGCTTAGGGTTGTTGTCTTGCTGCATGACCCACCCATTTTAGAGGACATCAAAAATGCTCCTGCTGTTGGCAGCTTCAAATCTAGGTTAAAGACCAAGCTGTTTTCAGATGCTTTCTGTTAAATAATTAATATTTTACATTTTTTTATAATCTTTTTCTCTGCATGTTTTAAATTTATTTTAACTTTATTCTATTTTATTCTGCTAGGTTTTTTTTTCCTCTTTCTCTTTCTCCTTTTTCTTTTTGGCATTTAATATTTTATTTCTACTATTGTTTAATTCTTATTTTCTTTTAATTCTTTTAATTAATTATTTTAGAATAAAGATAAAATTATTTTATGTAATTTTATTTCTCTATTGTTTACTGTTTTGTTTTTACTTCTGTAAAGCACATTGAACTGCCATTGTGTATGAAATGTGCTATATAAATAAACTTGCCTTGCCTTGCCTTGCCACCTTCTCCTGAGATTCAGTTCATGGACCGATGTTCTGACATTTTCCTTTAGATTTCACAGGTATAATTCAGAATTCATTGTTCCATCAATGATGGCAAGCCGTCCTGGCACAGATGCAGCAAAACAGGCCCAAATCATGATACTACCACCACCATGTTTCACAGATGGGATCAGGTTCTTATGCTGGAATGCAGTGTTTTCATTTCTCCAAACATAACGCTTCTCATTTAACCCAAAAAGTTCTAATTTGGTCTCATCTGTCCACAAAACATTTTTCCAATAGCCTTCTGGCTTGTTCACATGATCTTTCACAAACAGCAGACAAGCAGCGATGTACTTTTTGGAGAGGTGTGGCTTTCTCCTTGCAACCCTGCTATGCACACCATTGTTGTTCAGTGTTCTCCTGATGGTGGACTCATGAACATTAACATTAGTCAATGTGAGAGAGGCCTTCAGTTGCTTAGAAGTTACCCTGGGGTCCTTTGTGACCTCACCAACTATTACACCCTTGCTCTTGGAGTGATCTTTGCTGGTCAACCACTCCTGGGGAGGATAACAATGGTCTTGAATTTCCTCCATTTGTACACAATCTGTCTGACTGTGGATTGGTGGAGTCCAAACTCTTTAGAGATGGTTTTGTAACCTTTTCCAGCCTGATGAGCATCAACAATGCTTTTTCTGAGGTCCTCAGAAATCTCCTTTGTTCATGTCATGATACACTTCCACAAACGTGTGTTGTGAAGATCAGACTTTGATAGATCCCTGTTCTTTAAATAAAACAGGGTGCCCACTCACACCTGATTGTCATCCCATTGATTGAAAACACCTGACTCTAATTTCACCTTCAAATTAACTGCTAATCCTAGAGGTTCACACACTTTTGCCACTCACAGATATGTAATATTGGATCATCTCATCTCATCATCTCTAGCCGCTTTATCCTGTTCTACAGGGTCGCAGGCAAGCTGGAGCCTATCCCAGCTGACTACGGGCGAAAGGCGGGGTACACCCTACTTTTAGGACTTGTGTGAAAATCTGATGATGTTTTCGGTCATATTTATGCAGAAATATAGAAAATTCTAAAGGATTCACAAACTTTCAAGCACAACTGTAGCTAAAGCCCTAAAACAGTTAGCCCCAGATACATCCCAGGACCAGATGCCATCCCTAGTGAGGTCCTCAAGGCTGGAGATGAACCTCTACTCAGACAGCTACACTCCCTACTTACCACCATCTGGGAGGAAGAACGGGTCCCACAAGGCTTTAGAGATGGAGACATTGTCACACTCTTCAAGAAACAATGCCATTTTACATGTGGAAATTACAGGGGAATAACGCTCCTATCTGTTGTTGGTAAACTCTATGCCCGGGTAATCCTCAAGAGAATATGGCCTCATGTTGAGAAGCACCTCCCTGAAGCACAATCCAGCTTTCAAGGCAGAAGATCTACAAATGATATGATGTTTGCCCTATGTCAACTTCTAGAAAAAAGCAGAGAGCAACATCATGAACTTCACATAATCTTTCTTGATCTCGTCAAGGCCTTTGACACGGTGAACAGATCTCTTATGTGGGGCCTCCTCCGGAAGATCGGTATCCCCAACAAGGTAGTCAACATCATCCAAAGCTTTCATGATGGCATGAACGCAAGGGTCGCGATCAATGGAGAGTACACAGAACCATTTGAAGTGGCTGCTGGCCTCTGGCAAGGCTGCATATTAGCTCCAACCTTGTTTATTCTGTTCTTCACCTATGTTCTCAGGCATGCTTTCAAAGACCAGCCAAACTTTGGTGTCGGAATCAAACACAAACAAGATGAGAAACTTTTCAATACTAGATGCCTGAAGAACAAGTCTGTACCCACCACAACCTCAGGTATATTCCTATATGCTGATGATGCCTCATGTGCTACCGATAAAGTCGAAGATCTCCAAGCCACCACACACTCACTGAACACTGCGTGCTCTAGTTGGGGCTTGACGATCAGCAAGGAAATAACAGAAGTCCTCCACCAGAACTGTGATGACCCCCCTCCTATCATGTTGGATAATTACCAGCTTAAGCGGGTTCACAAATTCACATACCTTGGTGGTGTAACATCTGACGATGCCTCACTGGACCCTGAAATCAGTAGGAGGATATCTTGTGCTGCAGCAGCCTAAAAGTCCCTTGATTCAAGGTGCTGGAAATGATCGGGACTCTCCATAACAGCAAAGCTTGAAGTATACAAAGCTGTTGTCCTCCCTACTCTCTAATATGGCAGTGAAACCTTGGCCACTCTAGCTAATCACACCCACAGACTAGAAGTGTTTCACCAACAGTCCCTGCGTCTCATCATGAACATCAACTGGTGGCAACATATCACCAACCAAGAGGTACTGTCAAGAGCCAACTCAACAACTGTGGAGACAATGCTGAGAACAAATCGTCTAAGGTGGTTAAGCCATGTATCAAGGATGGAAGAGGACCGCATCCCAAAACAACTTTTGTTTGGAGAACTAAAGAATGGCACCAGGGAGCGTGGATGGCCAAAAAAAAGATGGAAAGATTGCGTGAAAGATGATCTGAAGCGGCAGCACGGTGGTGTAGTGGTTAGCGCTGTCGCCTCACAGCAAGAAGGTCCTGGGTTCGAGCCCCGGGGCCGGCGAGGGCCTTTCTGTGCGGAGTTTGCATGTTCTCCCCGTGTCCGCGTGGGTTTCCTCCGGGTGCTCCGGTTTCCCCCACAGTCCAAAGACATGCAGGTTAGGTTAACTGGTGACTCTAAATTGACCGTAGGTGTGAGTGTGAATGGTTGTCTATGTGTCAGCCCTGTGATGACCTGGCGACTTGTCCAGGGTGTACCCCGCCTTTCGCCCGTAGTCAGCTGGGATAGGCTCCAGCTTGCCTGCGACCCTGTAGAAGGATAAAGCGGCTACAGATAATGAGATGAGATGAGATGATCTGAAGCTATTTGCCATCAACAGTACAACCTGGTATGAAGAGACACAAAACCGAGACAAGTGGCGCCAGAACTTGCGACGGGGTTGAGCCAGCTGTGAGGCTGAACTAGCAACCTGTGCCACATGCCGCCGCCAGAAGCATCATGACAGGGTTCCCCGTGATCACAAGTGACAGGGATTGGAGTGAGGAGTGAGTGACATTCTTGGCTGCAGGTGTGGAACCCAATGTGTTCTTCTGCTGTTGCATGCTGAGATGCTTTTCTGCTCACCACGGTTGTAAAGAGTGATTATATGAGTTACTATATCCTTCCTGGCAAAAAAGCTCGAACCAATCTGTCCATTTCCCTCTGACCATCTCTTATCAACAAGGTGTTTGTTTCCACCCACAGAATTGTCACTCACTCACTCACTCACTCACTCACTCAGTATTTTTTGTTTTTGGCACCATTCTGTGTAAACTCTAGAGACTGTTGTGTGTGAAAACCCCAGGACATCAGCAGTTTCTGAAATTGTCACAGGGATAATTTCCCTTATCCCTGTTTTCTTCAGTTTTTGTGAAGATTTTTCTGTCCTGTTTTTGTCCCTGACTGTGTCTTCTCTGTTTTGACGTCTTGGCCCGTTCTTTGACCACTGATTTTTGCCTGAGCCCTACTGTACCTCTGCCCTGTACTTCATTAAAGAAGTTTCTTTTTGTACACTGCCTGTCTTGAGTCTGCTCTTTGGTCCTCACTTCACCTCAGCTCGCCATTTCTGACAGAAATACTCAAACCGGTCCATCTGGCTCAAACCAACACCCATGCCACAGTGTCACAGTCTGGTCCAGTCCATCCATGCCTGAGTTTGTGGGACTTCCATGCCGGCTCCAGGCCAGATCCGGGACAGGAATTCAGTCCTGCCCTGCTGGAGGCCATCTTCTCTGAAGTGGCACCCCCACACCTGCTACCACTCCTCTCCCATCAGCCAGGGCCAATTTAAGAGCTGTTTGGAGCTACTCCAGTTGCCAGACTGTCTCTTGCAGGCTTTCCTCGCCTCGCTACAGCCCTTTGGTATTGTGACTTCTCGATTCCCCCTGTCTGGCTCGTTCCGTGTTTTTTTGCCTAGTTTTCTGTCCAGTTTTTGCCCCTGTTCTACGTGCCTGTTCCTTTTGGATTGTGTTTTTGCTTCCTCTGCCTGGGTTTCCCTTGTCCCTGTTTTCTTCAGTTTCTGTGAAGATTCTTCTGTCCTGTTTTTGTCCCTGACCATGCCTGCCTGCTCTTCTGTGTTTTGACCTCTTGGCCCGTTCTTTGACCACCGATTTTGCCTGAGCCCTATTGTACCTCTGCCCTGTAATTCATTAAAGAAGTTTATTTTTGTACACTGCCTGTCTCGAGTCTGCTCTTGGGTCCTCACTTCACCTCAGCTCACCATTTCTGACACACAGTGAAAGAAAGTCACACTTTGAGATCACAATTTTTCCCATTCTGATGTTTGAACATTGTGAACATAAAATGAAGCTCTTGATTTGTATCTGCAGGATTTGATGCATCAAGGGATCAGCTGATTAAAGAACAGCAGGTGGATGTAGGGGTGTTCCTAATAAAGTGGCTGGTGAGTGTGTACAGTTTCTGGGCAGAAACAAAAAATAAAAATCACAACAAACACAATAAAAAATATGAACCCTTGAGGGACATCACCAAAATAACAAGCTTTTTCATTCTGAAACGTGTAGTTCAGTAACATTTTGATTGAGAGTGTGTCTAAAAGAATTGCTTGATGCTGGTTCAACAGAAAAATGTTTTGTTTTCATCTTATAAGTTCTGTTACGATTCATGATTGAGTTTCACTTTCTGCTCTTTATGTTCCTCTGTTTCTTCTCTCTTATACATGAGTTTACAGTTTATACTTTACAGCTCTAAAAATCCACATCTTTATTTATCCAGAACACTGTCCACTCCAAAGGGACGGCTCTGTCCTGCTGTGGAAGTGAAGTGCACTAGATAGAGCATTAAGGAGTTCTTATATCACAGTTACAGATGCTGTATAACAAGTGACTGAGTGAAGAGTTATGTATTTTCCATTTATTTCCTGTATGTTCACATTTTTGCTAACAACTTAAAATGTGTGAGAATCCCAAATGAAAAAGACAGAGCGGTGAAAAATGCAGTAAGCACTGCGATATATAAAACCTGGCTAACAATAAAGATAAGCTGTAAAAACCTGGGCCTGTAAATCACATTCCTGAACATTTCTGAATTTAAATGCTTTAATATGATCTGGTTTTATTACCAGTTTTTTTTCTTGAGAATATTCAGATAATTTACCACAAATAACTTACTCAATTCCACAAAATGTAGATCTCAACACAGACACTATTAAGGAAGAAATGGTTCCTCAAAGGGTTCGAGCTTCTAAAGTGGTTCCACTTGGAAACCTGTTCCTATGGGGAAACCTTCTGATGTGACACTTTACACAGATTCCCCCAGAGGAACCCCTGAAAGAGTGAACATGTGAAGTTTTGTGTCAAAATATTACTTCATTAAAAGCAGAAGCGGCTCATCATAATTATGGCTGAGTGAAAAGGAAATGTTTCCACACTGACGTGCTGTAATGAGAAGATTTTGTGCTACATAGAGAAGCAACAACACCAGAGGAAATGTGAAATATACAGAGAGGATGTTACACGGTGGCATGAAGATATGAAGTTTATCATCGAGTGGTGAGCATATTCATGAGTGAGTGAAGTGAACGAGTGAAAATATTTTCAACACAAGAAAATAAACTTCATATCTTCAAGGCAGCATGTGATTTTCTTTTTATTATATAAACACATCCACAAACAAAAAGTACTCAAATTTATCAAAACAATTCATTGATTTCCTCACAAGTGACAGATAGAGATTTATGTCATGGTTTTGGTTCTTCATGTCCTGGATGGGGCTCAGATGAAAAATATAAGTGGTGCATTTCCCAGTAAAACACTCGTGTTCACATAAAAAAATACACAAATGCTGTTGCTTTTGATTTGTGACATTCACACCACACTGAAAAGCAAAATAAGTACAGGGGAATGAAGAAACAATGAGCTAAAAACAACTATAAAGGGTGTTCCTTTGTATGGACTGCAAAACCTTGGAGTCAATTCTCTCTTCAATCCGGCCTTCTGTTCTCCAGTTACAGTCACAGCCCCAAGTACAGCGAAGGGCTTTTGATTGGACACATGACTGCATTGTGTCAGAAATGAAAAGAGATACAGCATGTGTATTGTATGAATATTGAAATTTGTCTCTTCATACAACATCAAGGTCCTTATATATGTTGAAAGGAGAATCAGCAGGTAAATTAGGGAACGGTGGATAATTTTATTGGCAAAACTGTGACTTTGTAAATATTTAAATAAATTATAAAAAAATGCAATAGGGGATACTAACCAAGCCAGGGTTACTGAAAGAGGGCAATACTGTCGCTTTCCTTTTTGTACTTTCCACTTTCGCTTTCCTTTTTCCTTTTTTTTTTTTTCAGAAGAACGCCAAGACCGAAAGCTTTCTTTTTTTCTCCTCCTGCGTAAAGACCACAAGCGGAGGACATCCACATCGGACCTGCTTTAATATCAACAGATCTTTGATTAAGATACGTGAATCTTTTCATCATGGCACACCTTCAGCCTGTTCAGTGTGCTGAGTGCAGGATGTTTAGTCATTCTTCCTCCGTCGCTAGCGATAGCTTTATTTGTGATAAGTGCAGATTAGTTAGCTCTCTGATGGAGAAGATTACAGTGTTAGAAGCACATGTCCAGGCTTTAGAGAAGGTCAGTGAGCGTGAGAACAGTGTAGTTTCTGTAGAGGAAAGTCGGGATGCCCTAGGTGGAGTTAGTAATCCCCCAACTCCGGCATTAGAGCCCTTACAGTGGGGCGAATGGGTGATGGCTCGGTGGCATAAGTGTAGAGCCAAAGCTACCGCTGAGGCTCGCCCACGGGAGCACCACTCCTCTCCGCTTCACGTGTTGAACAGGTTTGCTCTCCTTAGTGATGCACCCACTGAGAAACCTGAAAGAGCTCTGGTTATAGGGGAATCTATCATACGGCATGTGAAATTAGCTCAGCCTTTAGGGGCACCAGCAGCTTTAGT
The DNA here is from genome assembly GCF_027579695.1 of Neoarius graeffei. Lineage (NCBI taxonomy): Eukaryota > Metazoa > Chordata > Actinopteri > Siluriformes > Ariidae > Neoarius > Neoarius graeffei. The sequence continues at coordinate 2,471,417 of NC_083584.1, read as the reverse complement.
CAGGTGTATATCGGGAGCCAGGGTGCCGGACATAGCAGGTAATCTCAGGGTCCTAGGCAAGTACAGGTTCTCAAAGATAGTTATCCATGCAGGAGCTAATGATATACACCTTCGTCAGTCTGAGGTTACTAAGAGTAACTTTGTAGAGGTGTTTAAATTAGCGAAGGCGATGTCCGGTGCTGTAGTATGCTCTGGCCCCATCCCAATGCGGCATGGCGATATAGCTTACAGTAGGTTATGGTCGATGAACTGCTGGCTGTCCAGGTGGTGCTCTGTAAACAGTGTGGGCTTTATAGATAATTGGGCTAATTTTGAGGGCACTGCTGGCCTGTTAGGGCGGGATGGTATCCATCCCACTCAGGAAGGTGCTGCTCTCATTTCCTGCAGCATAGGTCATAGTCTCAGAACAGGCCTAGTTAATTTCTGACAATCCAGAGCCAAGGCCAGGGAGCAGACGAACAGGCTAAACCGACTGACTGCTAGCTGTACAGAATTGTCACTCAGGGTCCACTACATCGAGACTGTGTCTGTTCCCTGAGCTCAACAAAAAGGTAGAAATACTCAGAGAGTTTGTTCCAGTAACCTAATCAATATAAAATTAGATCATACTGACTGTACAGCTGCTGCCAGCACTTTTGATCTAAAGGTGGGGCTATTAAATATTAGATCTCTTACATCTAAAGCGCTAATGGTTAATGAACTCATTACTGATCAGGAGTTTAATGTACTTTGTTTAACTGAAACATGGATTAAGCCAAATGAATATATAGCATTAAATGAAGCGAGTCCTCCTTGTTAGGACTTGGGACTATCTTGGCCTCTAGAGGCCGCTATTATTTCTCTGTCTTGTTATGTTTGTTTTGACTGCTAGAGGCCGCTGTTATTTCTTTGTCCTGTTATGTTTGTTTTGACAGCTAGAGGCCGCTATTGTTTCTGTGTTTTGTGTTTGTTTTCATGTGCCTCTTACCCCACCTGTTCTTCATTTTCTGCCCCGCCTAGTTTCTTAATTACGCTGGCTATATATACTTCTTCAGTTAGGTCTCTTGTCACTGAGTCTTTGTGCTGTTTATGGCTAGTAACCTCTGTACTGTGTACCTTGCCTATGTCCTTGTGTTTTTTGTATTTTGCCTTCTTTTGGACTTTGTACTTGACATTTTTGGATCTTCTGAGCGTTGGATTTTTTGCCTCTTCTTTTCAGGTTTTGGATTTTGACTTTGAACTTTTGGATGTTTTATTTTTCCCTTATATCTTCTGAGCGTTTGGATTTTACTTTTGTTATATTTTGCTTTGGATTTTTGATCTTCTGAGCGTTGTCAATAAACTGTTTTTGTACTCTACTTTCGCCTCACTCCTCTGCACTTGAGTCATTCTCTTGGTGGCCTAGTGGGGGTTTGCTGGATTACTACACCAGCGACCCAGGTTCGATTCCCAGCAAAACCTTAACAGAAAGACTCAGTCATGACCGACTCATCAGAGGCTTCTTCAACTGTCTACCTGGCTAACCTTCAGGGAATTATGCTGCTTTAACATGCTTCGGAGCTACCATGGACACTCATGGACGAACACTTGCAAGCCAACGTGAGGCCCTGCTCGCCACGAGGTACTGCTCCAGCAAATTGGAAAGACCCTGGCACAGCTGACTCCTCTGCCCACATCCCCTCCTGATCTTCCTCCTGTTTCTGCTCCACCATCTGCTCCCGCTCCAGTGCCTCCTGCCATGCTGCCTCCTTCACCTCGTGAACCCTGCCTTCCTGCACCACAGAGGTATGGTGGCAAGCACGGTGAGTGCCGGGAGTTCCTTACCCAGTGCCAACTCACCTTTGAGCTCCAGCCTACCACCTATACGACGGATCGCCACAAGATTGCATATGTGATAACTTTGTTAGCTGATAAGGCACGAGCTTGGGCAACAGCCATCTGGCAGAGATAGGGACCCGAGTGTTCTGATTTCAAGCTGTTTATGGAGGAGATGCTTCGTGTCTTCGATCAGGCGGACATCAGTAAAGATGCAGCCAGGAAGCTCATGTCCATCAGGCAGGGAGGAAGCGTTGCAGACTATGCCATCTTGTTCAGGATGCTCGCAGCAGTCAATGGGTGGAACGAGACTGCCCTGGTTTCAGCCTTCCACCATGGTCTGTCTGACCCCATCAAAGATGGTCTGGCCTCTATCGGATGCCCAAGTGACCTCGAAACACTGATCTCACATGCCATTCATCTTGACAAAAGGATTAGAGAGTGCTGCCAAGTCCTGAGCTTCCCCTGCCTCACTGCCTCAACCTGGAGTCCGTCCACCTCCTCCAGTGACTGTCCGGAGCCCATGCAAGTTGGCCATACTCGTCTCTCCGCATCTGAGAGGGGGCGCAGAAGGAGGGACAAGTGCTGCATCTACTGTGGCAAGCCAGGTCATTTCTGAGCCTCATGTCCTGAGCTCTTGGGAAAAGGACCGCCCCATCCAGCCGAGGGAGGGTTGTGACGGGGGCTACCCTCTCTCCCGAACTTCCCGGCCAAGGAGTCTACATCCCTGTCTCCCTCTCCTGGGGTGAGTCCATCCACTCTTGCCAGGCCTTGTTAGACTCCGGGGTGGCTGGAAATTTTATGGATGTCCACTTCGCCCGAAGAATCAATGTCCCTACTGCTCCTCTTGAAGTCCCACTGTCTGTGTCTGCCCTGGATGGTCAAGCTTTAGGTGACAGAAGAGTCACCCAAGTAACTTCTCCAGTCTTTCTCCAGTCTCAAGGTCACAAAGAAGAAATATCCCTGCACCTGATTCATTCACCAGAGTTCCCAGTGATTCTAGGCCTTCCTTGGCTTACCCGCCACAATCATCGCATAGACTGGGTAACAAACCAGGTTGTGGAATGGGGTCCTGCATGCCATGCCTCTTGCCTGCTCTCTAGCTCTCCTGTGTCTCCTGCCGAGCCCCCTGATCTCACCGAGTTATCTCAAGTTCCCACAGAGTACTGGGATCTGAAGGAGGTTTTCAGCAAGAGTAGGGCCACCATTCTTCCTCCGCACCGTGCCTACGACTGTGCCATCGACTTGCTCCCTGGGGCTACCCCTCCTTGGGGCAGACTGTTTTCCCTCTCTCAGCCAGAACGCAGGGCCATGAAGGAATACATCAAGGATGCTCTGGCCTCTGGGTTCATTCGACCCTCCACCTCACCTGCTGGTGCCGGCTTCTTCTTTGTCGGCAAGAAGGATGGGGGGCTCCGACTGTGTATTGACTACAGGGGCCTGAACAAGATCACTGTGTGCAATCGCTATCCCTTTCCGCTGATGTCCACAGCGTTCGATCTGCTCCAAGGTGCCACTGTCTTCACCAAGTTGGACTTACAGAATGCTTACCACCTCATCCATATCTGACAGGGAGATGAGTGGAAGACCGCCTTTAACACCCCGTCAGGGCACTATGAGTACCAAGTAATGCCCTTCGGACTCACCAATGCACCAGCAGTTTTTCAGGCCCTTATCAACGACGTCTTGAGGGATATGATCAACCAATACGTTTTTGTCTACCTCGACAACATCCTGATATTTTCCAAGACCTTGCAGGAGCACCACCACCATGTCCGCCAGGTTCTCCAGAGGCTGCTACAGAACCATCTGTTTGCTAAGGCCCAGAAATGTGAGTTTCATGTCCCCAAGGTCTCCTTTCTGGGTTTTATTGTACAGACAGGACAACTCCAGATGGATCCAGCCAAGACCCTGGCCGTCCAGGACTGGCCCACTCCCAAGTCCATTAAAGAAGTTTAGCGGTTATTAGGATTTGCTAACTTCTACCGCAAGTTTGTCAGGAACTTCAGTTCTGTAGCAGTGCCCATATCGGACCTCACCAAGAAGACAGGTGGATCTTATGTCTGGCCTCCTCAGGCAGAAAAGGCCTTCAAGGACCTCAAGCACCGCTTCTGCACGGCACCCATTCTGGTCCTCCCTGACACATCACAACCTTTCATCGTCGAGGTGGATGCTTCGGACAGTGGTGTCGGCGCGGTCCTCTCTCAACGCTCGGATGGAAGGTTGCACCCCTGCGCATACTTCTCCCACCGTCTGAGTCCTGCGGAGTCCCAGTATGATGTGGGGGACCGAGAGCTGCTCGCGGTTAAACTGGCCCTTGAGGAATGGAGGCACTGGCTGGAGGGAGCGCAACATCCATTCCTGGTTTGGATGGACCACAAGAACCTGGAGTACCTCCAGCAAGCCAGGAGACTGAATCCACGACAGGCTATGTGGGCCTTGTTTTTCAGTCGATTCAACTTCACCCTATCGTACCGCCCCGGCTCTAAGAACACCAAACCTGACGCTCTTTCCAGGCTGTTCTCCTCCACTAACAGGGAGAGTGAAGTTGGGCCTATTATCCCTGTGTCCCGGATTGTGGCCCCTGTCCGCTGGGGTGTTGAGGAGGCCGTCCGACAAGCTCAATGCCAGGACCCCGATCCTGGGACGGGGCCACCGGGCCTCCTGTATGTCCCATGTCAAGCCCGGGCCAAGGTTCTCCAGTGGGGTCACTCGTCTCCTCTCACCGCCCACCCGGGAGCTCGGAGGACCCTGGACTTCTTGAAAAGACGCTTCTGGTGGCCAAGCATGGAGAAGGAAGTGAGGTCATTCATCCTGTCCTGTGATGTCTGCACCAGAAGCAAGAACCCACGACAGCATCCCCAGGGCCTCCTGCATCCCCTGCCCATTCCCCGGCGTCCCTGGTCCCATGTGGTGGTCGACTTCATCACGGGCCTTACAGACTCACAAGGTAACACTGTCATTTTGGTCATAGTCAACAGATTCTCTAAGGCCTGCTGCTTCATACCGCTGTTCAAGCTCCCTTCTGCCCTTGAAACAGCCAAATTAATATTTACTCATGTCTTCCGAGTCTTCGGGCTCCCACAGGACATCGTCTCAGACCGGGGGCCCCAGTTCTCCTCCCGAGTGTGGCGGGGGTTCTGCAAGCTCATCGGGGCCACCGCCAGCCTCTCCTCTGGGTTCCACCCCCAGTCCAATGGCCAGACAGAGAGGCTCAACCAGGACCTGGAAAGCACCCTGCGAGGCCTGGTGATGGATAACCCAACATCATGGAGCACCTGGCTGCCATGGGCAGAGTACACCCACAACACCCTTCAGTCATCGGCCACAAGGTTGTCGCCATTCCAGTGCCAATTCGGGTTCCAGCCACCTCTGTTTCCAGAACAGGAGGAGGATGCTGAGGTGCCCTCGGTCAACCAGTACGTGAGATGATGGTGTCGCAAGACCTGGAACAAGGTTAGGAGGCCCCTCATCCAGACTTCCAGGGCCAACCAGACTCAGGCCAACCGCCATAGAAGGCCTGCCCACATTTTCCGCCCTGGGCAGCGGGTTTGGCTGTCCGCCAAGGACCTTCCTCTGCGGGTGGAGAACCGCAAGTTTGCCCCTCGCTATGTTGGCCCCTTCAAGATTGTGCGCAGGGTGAACACTGTCGCCTACCGGCTCCAGTTGCCCCGGACTCTAAGGATTAACCCCACATTCCATGTATCCCTGTTGCGGCCCGTACTGTCGTCCTCTTATGCCCCTGCCCCTAGGAATCCCCCGCCTCCCTGCATCCTCCAGGGTCAGACCGTGTTCACTGTGCACCGCCTGCTGGACTCCCGTCGGGTCCATGGCGGGCTTCAATACCTAGTGGACTGGGAGGGTTGTGGCCCTGAGGAGCGCTGTTGGGTCCCTGCTCGGGACATTTTAGATAAAGAACTTTGTCGGGACTTCCATTTGGCCCATCCTGATCATCCTGGGAATGTCAGGAGACGCTCCTTGAGGGGGAGGTCCTGTTAGGACTTGGGACTATCTTGGCCTCTAGAGGCCGCTATTATTTCTCTTTCTTGTTATGTTTGTTTTGACTGCTAGAGGCCGCTGTTATTTCTTTGTCCTGTTATGTTTGTTTTGACAGCTAGAGGCCGCTATTGTTTCTGTGTTTTGTGTTTGTTTTCATGTGCCTCTTACCCCACCTGTTCTTCATTTTCTGCCCCGCCTAGTTTCTTAATTACTTCCTCAGTTAGGTCTCTTGTCACTGAGTCTTTGTGCTGTTTATGGCTAGTAACCTCTGTACCATGTACCTTGCCTATGTCCTTGTGTTTTTTGTATTTTGCCTTCTTTTGGACTTTTTGACCTTTGTACTTGACATTTTTGGATCTTCTGAGTGTTGGATTTTTTGCCTCTTCTTTTCAGGTTTTGGATTTTGACTTTGAACTTTTGGATGTTTTATTTTTCCCTTATATCTTCTGAGCGTTTGGATTTTACTTTTGTTATATTTTGCTTTGGATTTTTGATCTTCTGAGCGTTGTCAATAAACTGTTTTTGTACTCTACTTTCGCCTCACTCCTCTGCACTTGAGTCATTCTCTTGGTGGCCTAGTGGGGGTTTGCTGGATTACTACACCAGCGACCCAGGTTCGATTCCCAGCAAAACCTTAACAGAAAGACTCAGTCATGACCGACTCATCAGAGGCTTCTTCAACTGTCTACCTGGCTAACCTTCAGGGAATTATGCTGCTTTAACATGCTTCAGAGCTACCATACAAAAGTCATTCCCCTGGTGGCCTAGTGGGGGTTTGCTGGATTACTACACCAGTGACCTGGGTTCGGTTCCTAGCAAAACCCTAACACTCCTGGATACAGTTATATACACCAGCCTTGTCTAACTGGCAGAGGAGGAGGTGTTGCGGTTATTTATAATGATTATCTAGGTGTAATACACAAACCTGGTTATAAATTTAATACATTTGAAGTTCTTCATACTCATATAATGTATGTAGCCTTGAAAAATAAGTCTACCCAGTTAATTCCATTAGTTATTATTGACAGGCCCCTGGGGCCATATTCTGAGTTTCTTTATGAATTTGCAGATTTTATCTCAGATTTGGTTATTTCCTTAGACAAAGCTTTAGTTGTCGGAGATTTTAATATTCACTTCGATAACCCGGAAGACCCTTTAAAAACAGCGTTTGTGTCCATTTTAGATTCAGTAGGGATTAATCAGAATGTCATAGGGCCGACCCATAATGGTGGTCACACCCTCGATCTAAGACTAACATTCGAGTTAAACATAGAAAATAGAGTCACACTTCCACAGTCTGAAGTTCTCTCAGATCATTATCTCATCTCATTCAAAATATGCCTGAGTAATAATATATGCACCTCACCATGCTACTGTATTAAACGTACATTCACGTCAACTACTGCACAGAGCTTTATAAATGATCTCCCAGAGTTATCAACTTTGATTGGGTCACTGTCAGCCCCTGCAGAATTTGATCAGGCAACTGAATACTTAGAGTCAACATTCCGCCATACCTTAGATAATGTAGCTCCTCTTAAAAGGAAAATGGTCAGAGACAAAAAATTAGCACCCTGGTATAATGATGACACTCGCAGATTAATACAGACCACTCAAAAATTGGAACGTAAATGGCGTCAAACAAAATTGGTAGTGTTCAAATTAGCGTGGAAGGAGAGCTTCCTGAAGTATAGAAAAGCTCTTAGTGCTGTGAGATCAACATATCTCTTCTCCCTAATAGAAGATAACAAAAATAATCCTAGATTCCTATTTAATACTGTAGCAAAATTAACCAGGAATAAGTCCACTCTAGACACATGCACACCTGCAGTATGTAGTAGCAACGATTTCATGAATTTTTTTAATGACAAAATTGAGAATATCCGACAAAAAATTCAAACTCCTAATTTAAGGTCAGACAATGTAAGTGACCCTGTAGTTAACAATATAACTGTATCAGATCATCAATTAGAATGTTTTACTCCCCTAAAAGAAACTGAATTACTTTCATTAATCTCGGCATCAAAAGCCTCAACTTGTGTACTAGATCCCTTACCTACACGTCTATTCAAATAGATAATACCTGAAGTAATTGAACCACTTCTAAAAATAATAAATTCTTCTCTTATGATTGGTTATGTACCCAAATCCTTTAAACTAGCAGTTATCAAACCCCTGATTAAAAAACCTGACCTTGATCCCTGTCAGCTGTCCAATTATCGGCCAATATCAAACCTCCCCTTTATCTCCAAGATCCATGAAAAAGCTGTGGCACAGAAGTTATGCTCATATTTACATAGGAATAACATCCATGAAATGTATCAGTCAGGATTTAGACCCCATGTCCCAACAGCTAGCCACTGTGTCTGGGGATCAGGTTGTCAAGGCCCCTGCCTTCGACTGCCACCCAATACACACTGCACCAGTCCCCTACTGCTACCTCTGTGGGTGGTGAACCCACAGGAGATCGGGCTCATGTCACCTCTTCGGGCTGAGCCCGGCCGGGCCCCATGGGCAAAGGCCCGGCCACCAAGCGCTCGCATACGAGCCCCAACCCCGGGCCTGGCTCCAGGGTGGGGCCCCGGCTGCGCCATACCGGGCGATGTCACGGTCCTTGATTGTTTCTCCATAAGGGTTTTGGTGAACTGCTCTTGGTCTGGCCTGTCACCTAGGACCTGTCTGCCTTGGGAAACCCTGACAGGGGCATAATGCCCCCGACAACATAGCTCCTAGGATCATTCAAGCACACAAACCCCTCCACCACAATAAGGTGGCAGTTCTAGGAGGGGTTAGCCGCTGCTCCTCCACATCAAGAGGAATCAGCTGAGGTGGCTCGGGCATCTTTTTTGGATGCTTCCTGGACGCCTCCCTGGGGAGGTGTTCCAGGCATGTCCCCCCGGGAGGAGGCCCCGGGGAAGACCCAGGACACGCTGGAGGGACTATGTCTCTCGGCTGGCCTGGGAACGCCTCGGTATTCTTCCTGAGGAGCTGGCCGAGGTGTCTGGGGAAAGGGAAGTTTGGGCTTCCATGCTTAGACTGCTGCCTCCGTGACCCAGTCCCGGATAAAGCGGAAGAAGATGAGACGAGACGAGATGAGACGAGATGAGGATTTAGACCCCATCATAGCCCAGAGACAGCTTTGGTTAAAGTAGTAAACGACCAACTGTTGGCGTCTGATCAGGGCTGTGTCTCGCTGCTTGTGTTGCTTGACCTTAGTGCAGCATTTGATACCATTGATCATTCCATTCTTCTGGATAGACTAGAAAATGTTGTGGGAGTTAAGGGAACGGCCCTCTCCTGGCTCAGGTCTTATTTAACTGATCGCTATCAGTATGTTGATGTAAATGGTGACATTTCTAGACGTACTGAGGTAAAGTTTGGTGTTCCACAAGGTTCTGTCTTGGGTCCACTGCTTTTTTCTTTATATATGTTACCTCTGGGTGATATTATTTGTAAACATTGTTTTAGTTTCCACTGTTATGCTGATGACACACAGTTGTATGTTTCTGCAAAACCTGATGAGAGACACCAGCTTAATAGAATTGAGGAATGTGTGAAGGACATTAGACACTGGATGCTTATTAATTTCCTTCTGCTTAACTCTGACAAGACTGAAGTACTTGTACTCGGACCACATGCAGCTAGAAGTAAGTTTTCTGATTCCACAGTAACTCTGGATGGCCTTTCTGTTTCTTCACCTGCAGCAGTAAAAGACCTCGGAGTGATTATTGACCCCAGTCTTTCATTCGAAACTCACATTGATAACATTACCCAGATAGCTTTCTTTCATCTCAGAAATATTGCGAAGATAAGAAATTTAATGTCCCTACGTGACGCGGAAAAACTAGTTTATGCTTTTGTTACCTCCAGGTTGGATTATTGTAATGCCTTACAGTCTGGATGTTCCAATAAGTGCATAAACAAGCTCAAGTTAGTTCAAAATGCAGCAGCAAGAGTCCTTACTAGAACTAGAAAATATGACCCCATCACCCCTGTCTTATCCACACTGCATTGGCTCCCAATCAAATTTTGTATTGATTATAAAGTACTACTATTGACCTTTAAAGCACAGAATGGTCTCTCACCACAGTACCTGAGTGAACTTCTGCTCCTCTATGACCTGCCACGCCTACTTAGATCAAAAGGTGCAGGTTATCTGCTGGTACCTCATATAGTGAAGGCTACATCAGGGGGCAGAGCCTTTTCTTACAAAGCCCCACAGTTATGGAACAGCCTTCCAAGTAGTGTTTGGGAATCAGACACAGTCTCAGTGTTTAAGTCTCGGCTGAAAACATATCTGTTTAGTCAAGCCTTTTGTTAATGGTGTTTATGAGGTAAAGGATTAGATCTGGAGGGTCCTCGGACATCGAGTGTTTTGGTAAACTGGGATGTATGGATGCTGTCAGTTCCCACTCGCTTGCTCACTCGAGTTTGTTGACGGTGTAGTGGCTGCTGCTTTATGTCCCGGGGCCCCTCATGCCTGTGTTACCTTCTGGCTCTCCCCTTTTAGTTATGCTGTCATAGTTAGTTGCCAGAGTCCCTGCTTGTACTCAGTGCAATATGTATACTGTTCCTACTTATTCAGGTGACATTGGGCATACCTAACAACCTGTGTCTTCTCTCTCTCTCTCCCCCTCCCCCTACCCCCAAATCTGTCCCTCAGAGTTACATGTCGGTCCTGAGATCGAGATGCTGAACCTCTTCTGCTCCTCAGACCTGCTTGATCCATCCTGGTGCCCTGTGTCTGGTTGGAGTCTCATCACATCGCTCCTGTGGAGGATGGCCCCATGAGAACAGTTGAAAGTCACACCTGGAGGATGCTCTGGACTCTTACAGTAATGCTTTTATGGCTGAGGACTACAGTTGACTTGCTACCTTTAGGACTGCAGTTGTCATGAACAGTTTTGCACTCAAGTTTCCATCAGTGAAGAGTTTATAACATCAACGAAACTGACTTCATGTTAAAACTTTTAATGTTATAGTCATGCTGTCTGTTGTTGCCCAAATGAGGATGGGTTCCCTTTTGAGTCTGGTTCCTCTCGAGGTTTCTTCCTCATGTCATCTGAGGGAGTTTTTCCTTGCCACCATCACCACAGGCTTGCTCATTGGGGATAGATTAAGGATAAAATTAGCTCATGTTTTAAGTCATTCAAATTCTGTCAAGCTGCTTTGCGACAATGTTTATTGTTAAAAGTGCTATACAAATAAACTTGACTTGACTGTTGCTAATACTCCACAGTGTTCCGAGTGACTGCCCAATCACAGAATCAGAAACTGGGCGGAGCTTTACCACAATACACTGGGTATTTGTAGAAACTATCTTTTTGGTTGTTTGTTTAAATCCAGATGAGTTCCAGAATGAGAGAGTCAAGTTTATTAAAAAAAAGTCTGGGGTAAAAAGGCACGGAAAAAGAACCTGGGAAGAATATTCACGTTAACCGAATTAATATGGGCATTAAAGGACAGATTTGGAGCTGACCACTGAAGAAGCTCTTACTTCAGTCATGAAATACTTAGAAATCACGATAATTTAAAGTCATCAGTTGTTTGTGTTCCGAGATATGTTTCATTCAGGGTTTTAGCTAAAGATAATCAATCAATCAATCAATCAATCAATCAATCAATCATGGAAACAGGACTGGCTGCATTTATAGGCACAAAAAGTACAAAGATTAAAATATTTGTGTTTTATATTTATAATGATAACTTTATGATTTTGAAAGTTTAACAGACAAGGAGTAAAAACTGTTTTTCATGTTTTGATTGATTAAGGTGGATTCTGTTCAAGTAATATATTATTTTAATGATACTTAAGTGTGATCTGAATTTAGTGTCTATTTTAATTATACAGTATCATTAAAAAGTATAAGTATCTCATTCCTGAGTTATACTGAGTCTCTCTCTCTCTCTCTCTCTCTCTCTCGCTATCTCTCCAGTGACACATGCTACTCCCAAGATACCAGTGATCCTGGCCCCTTCTTCTCTGGCTGATCCATCCTGATGCCCTACTTCTCACTGAAGTTCTCACTCCTGTTAAGGCCCCATATAAACAGCCTAAAGACACAATGAGAAACTGTGAAGATGGCTGTGGACTGCAGTTGATACAAACAGTTTTGCTATGATGGTTTTGGACTACAATCCCCATGATAACTTTAGGACTGCAGTTGTGATGAACAGTTTTACACTCAAGTCTCCATCAATGAACAGTTGATAATGTCAACAAAATAGACTTCATGTTAAACTATAATGAATTTCCTGGTTACACAGTTGTACTTTGTGACTCTATAGGACACAGTTATAGAAGTGAGTTATTTATAATCACACTATCTATTATCACCCAGATGAGGATGGGTTCCCTTTAGAGTCTGGTTCCTCTTGAGGTTTTGTAATGGAAATTTCTAATAAACACTTCAGAACGCTTAGCAGTCGTCTTTTCAGTTATTTATTATAGTAGATCATATAACAGATATATAAAATAGGAAAGGAAAGAGAAGAATAGAAGAAGACACCACTTCTGATGATGCCGAGAGTACATGCACTCTGAGTTGTGTTTTAGGAATGTTATCTATTATACTCTGAAGGCATTCACTCACTGCTTGTGTCTTCACGTGATTGGCTCAAGATTTTCTATGAAGTTTTACTAATGAGTGCACCTGGCATGCTTTGGTACGTGCAGGCAGATGCAAGTTAGGGAGAGCTCAAGGTCCCTGCTTATCACCACCAAGGTCAGGAAAGGTGGTTACATCATGAGAAGATGCGTAGTTAGGACGAATTCAAGCACCCTGCTCATTACCACCAAGGTCACAGAAAAGCGATTACAGCATGTGGAAAAACATCTCTTCTCAGTAACTAAGCCACTTTAGCTCAACATACAGAAACACAGAGAATAATAATGTTCGTCCATCAAATTTCCCTCACATTCTCCCCCCTTTTTATCCTATAGGATAATAATTGCTAAAAGGAAAGAACTGTACACAGTTTCAGTGATAAGAGTTCCCAGAGAGATTCGACTTAACACGTCACTGAGTGTACAGGGATAATGCTCAGGCTGTTTTTTTATAAGACATAGATGTCTTAAATGAATGCTAGCAAGCTATACGCATAGATCAGGAATAATAGAACAGGAAACAATCATAATGAAAGTGGTTTAAGTCAGGACTAGTTTCATGTCAACTGTGCTGATCTCATCGAACAGTGGGTTATAGTCTTCGTGTGGGTTTGGAGGCCAGTCAGGCAAGTCGTCTGAGTCTATTTTCACCATCTGGTAACCAATATTTGTCAGCTGCCTCTGAAACACAGACATACAACATTGACAGAAAACAGGGAGCAAACATAGCATCACAATCACTAAGCCCGGGACCGGTATGGTGGATAGAATCAGAGTCTTCCATCCACTGAACTAACACGATCAGCTGTTTTCAACTCCTCCATGTTCATCTGCTTGTAATTGTTCAGCAACTTTGCGCATCTTGTTCAGTGCCTCAATGATGTTACCGAGTTAACCCTTGCCCTTCTTGACATGTATTGGTGCTCAGAGGGTGGGCATGCCCTATCAGCCCTCGTCCCACCTCACTGGGACTTGGAGGAAACTCAAAACCCTAAGACTTATCTATCAGCTAGACACTGAAATACTCTTCTCTATTGAGGGTGCGTGCGTGATTGATGTGATACTCGCACTGTTCCATGTAGTGATGCCTTTCTTCCTCACGAGCTTTAGTCAGCGTCTGGTCACTTAGGCCTTCCTCTTCCTCAACCGGTTCAGGAACCCTCCTGCAGTGGCTAGCGTGGATCCACATCACTCTGCCTATGACCTTCACTGCCGTTGGGGTTGTGAGCAGAACCTGGAATGGGCCATTCCACCATGGCTTGTTCCACTTGGTTCATCGGAAGTCCTTCACCACTATCCAATCCCCTGGTTGTAGATCATGCAGAGGTCCCTCAGCGGGTTTGGGAAGTGCTTCTTTTACCTGTTTGTGGATAGATTTCAAAGCAGAGGACAACGTTGCACAGTAATTCAACATTGCATCATCACACAATGTGGTGTCCAGCAGTGTTCCTTGAGCTGGCCCTATCCCTGTGTTGGGTACTCGTCCAAACAGAATTTCGAATGGGCTTAACCCATGTTTAGGCCTAGTTTGCATCCTCATTTGTGTGAGTACTACAGGGAGGACCTTTGTCCATCCTAGCCCTGTTTCTGCACAAGCTTTGCTTAGTTTATTTTTAAGGGACCCATTTTCCCTCTCTACTGCTCCCGCACTGGCAGGATGGTAGGCACAATGTTGTTTCAGGTCTATCCCTAGAAATGCTCCTATTTTCTTTAGGGCTGCATTAACAAAGGGTGTTCCATTGTCACTTGAGATTTTGCTAGGTATACCCCACCTAGGAATTATATCTCTCAGGAGTGCTTTGACTACCGCCTCTGAGTCTTGTTTAGCTGTGGGAAATACTTCAACCCATTTTGAAAACATGTCAACTATTACCAGGCAATACCTTTTCCCTTCGCTAGGTGTCAGTTCAATAAAGTCCATTTGGAGGTGATCAAATGGTTTGTCTGGTATTGGATGTGCTGCTTGAGTTAGTTTGATACCTTGACCTGCATTATGTTGTGCACATATCAAGCATTGCTTGCAAAATTTCGCAGCATAATTTGAAAACCCCTCTGTGAACCATCTCTTTGTTACTTCTGCTACCATCCCCCCTTTTGACACATGGGTGAGCCCATGTGCCAATTTTGCATAGAAAGGGAACATGTATTTTGGTAGGCAGGGACGACCCGAGGGACAAACCCTGACCAAGTTTGCAAAGATACAGCCTGCCTGTTTCCAGACTCGTCTCTTGTCCTGGGTGGCAGTGCTCTGAAGGTCTGCTAGCTATAAACAGGGGGTAGAAACCTGAGGAAAAGCAAGGTTAGAGGGTGAACTGGAAGCTGAGGCTGCACACTTAGCTGCCACGTCCGCCCTGGCATTCCCTTGAGACACAAGATCAGTATTGTTAGTATGGTCAGCACACTTACACACAGCAATGGCTCTAAGGAGTAGAATAGCATCCAACAACTCAGAGACCAGTTTATGATGTGCAATTGATTTGATTTTATTCGATCATAATGTAAAATGAAGTACAAAATACATTAAAATCAGGATTACACAAGAAAGCGCAAGCACTTATTTCCATTGTGGTCCCATTAAAACACGTGAAACAGCAATGGCAATGTTATGAGTTGACTTAATATTGACTCACTGTACTATGTAAATGGTGAAAATAATAATAATAATAATAATAATAATAATAATAATAACAACAACAACCACAATAATAAAATAATAATAATAATAATAATAATAATAATAATAATAAAAAATTGACTTAAATTGACTAGACTAATAGACAATGAAAATGCATTGTATAGACTAGACTGAAATTTGATTATAAAATTTGATTTAAAAAAATATGACTAGTATCTATGGATAACAATTATAAAGTAAAATGTTGTATATATTAATAGTAAATATTAAATGATGATTAAATGATGATAAAGATAATATAATAACTAATAATAATAACATTAAGGAAAAAACAGCAAAAACATAATGAAAATAAAAATAATCTGACTGACAGCAAACAATAAACAAAAAATAAAGTAATATAAATGATAATAAAAAAGTATAAAGTAATATGAATAATAATATTAATAACAAACGTTTTTATAGATAGAAATATGATAATAAAATCAACTAAACAACAGTGAAAAAAGGGAAAAAGCTATACAGACAACAGAACAATAATAAGAATTTTAACTAGAAAAAAAATTAGTAAAATAAAAAAAGTGTTATTTTCTTGCTGTCTAAGACCATTAAAAAGGTGATTCTTCACTGACAGTTTGAAACTGGACTTGTTCTGAATACTTTTAATATTGTTGGGGAGTTGATTCCAAATTTTGATTGCTGAGTAATAAAATGATGTTTTTCCAAATGATTTTACATGTGGAACGTGCAGAGCATTGTTACTGGATCTGGTATTGATATTGTGAACCTGGTTAATATTGATAAAATTATCATTAAGATAGTCTGGTGCCTGATGATGGATGATGCTATGGACCATATTTAACTTTAGTTGATGGACTCTTAGCTCAACTGGCAGCATACGGACCTGTTCAAATTCCTGTGCCCCAGTATGGGTTCTGGCTGGTGCATTCAAAAGATACCGAATGATTTTGTTCTGGGTACACTGCAGCCTGTTCTTGTGCTTCTGAGTGAGGCCAGTATACCAAGATGCGCTGGCATAATCAAAATGGCTCTGGATGAGAGCAGACACTAGGAGCTTTTTAGTTTCAATGTTAATATTTTTGGCTTGCCTATACAGAAACTTGAGCTTAGCATTTGACCGGCCAATAATGTTCTTTACAGTCCTGTCTCCAGATAAGGATTGGTCCAGGTCAACTCCTAGGTACTTGACATGGGAAGAGCATGTCAATGTTTTTCCAGCACATTGCACCTCTATTGAGTTGCACTGGTGCAACTTCTGTTTTGAGCCGAAAAGTATTGACTCAGTTTTTCCCAAATGTAGGGACAGCTTGTTGTCTACCAGCCATTCTCTAACTGATTCCAGCTCTGTAGACAGAGATTCTTGAATGTCAATACATGATTTGCCCGAGACAATCAGGGCAGAGTCATCTGCGTACAGAAGCAATTTGCAGGTGACTGATGATGGAACGTCATTAACATATATCAAAAACAAAAGAGGGCCTAGTATGGACCCTTGGGGAACACCACAAGTAATGTCTGCAAACGAAGACAGTGTTCCACCCACTTCCACCATCTGTTTGCGATCATGAAGATACGACTGGAACCAGTTAAGGGCTGGACGCTGTAATCCAATGGCTTCTAACTTATCTATCATTATTCTGTGATCTACCGTATCAAATGCCTTCTGAAGATCAAGAAGGACCATGCCTATATAATGGCCTTTGTCTTGCTTGCTCCTGTTTAATATAGTCAGTCAGGTGAACAAGACAAGTATTAGTGGAATAGGTAGATCTGAAGCCAGACTGAAATTGATAAAGGAGCTTATTGGCTCGGAGGTACGCGTCTAGCTGATCGTAGACAACCCTCTCTAGTAATTTAGATACTGTGCTCAGGATTGAAACAGGTCTGTAGTTACTAGCTTCGAGCTTGTTACCTTTCTTATAAAGAGGAGTAACCCTGGCAGATTTGAGGTCTGCTGGTACATCTCCTGTTGATAAAGACAAATTTAGAATATGAGTCAGGGGGGCAGCAATGACCGTAGCATCATCTTTAAGAAACCTAGGAGACAACTGGTCGAGACCAGTTGCCTTACTGACTTCAAGTTTTGACAACAGATTGAGGACCGTTTCTTCAGTGACACATTGGAGAGAGAAACCGTTTTCAGGCACACCTAATGAATTATAATAAGAATTTACATGTGGTTTACCATATTTTCCACTACATTCTGGCAAACAATCTACCAGTTTTGAGGCGACAGTAGTAAAGAAATTATTAAAACAATTTGACACCTTTGATTTGTCAAAGCATATGTCACCATCAATATCTAAACCAACATTACATGTATTGTTTGATGTTTTCGATGATGTTCCTAGACTTTTGAGTACATTCCATAGCTTTTTTGGTTGATTATTAAGTTCTGATACTTTATTACCTATATACTCAGATTTGGCCTCTTTTTTTCTGTAAGTTACCAGGTTTCGAAGTTTTATATATTCTTTGTACACTTCTTGTCTTTCTTGAGATTTACATTTCTTGAATTTGCAAAAAGTATAATCTCTCTCATTTAATAAATCCAGAATTTTTCCAGTCATCCATGGCTCACTTCTATATTTGATTCGAATGTATTTCAAAGGAGCAAGGCTATCAACAACACTCAAGGAATTAGTTTTGAATCGGTGCCAGGATTCATGTACACATTCACATGACAACACATTTTGCCAGTCAACCTCTTGGAGTTTGGTTATAAAACTCTCCTTACTGTATCTTTTGAGTGATCTAATTTTTATACCACGATGTTAATTAACAGGCAGTTTTACTGATTTACGTATACAGTAGGTCAATAAGTGATCACTGACACAGAAATCTAAAACACCATGTCTACTATATTTGCTAGGATCGGACACAAGCATAAGGTCAAGAACTGTCGCCGTGGTACTAGTTATCCTTGTAGGCTCAGAGATCAGTTGGGTCAAATCTAACATCCGAATAAAATGACTAAGAGACTCGTGCAGTTGTGAGCCACTGGTATCGAACACTTTGTAATCTGTGTTAAAATCACCCATTATGACACACTCAGAGTCGTTAAAGTTAGAACATTCTAAACATTGTTGTTCCAGAACACTGTAAAATGGGAGATCCTGTGCTAGTGAGAAAATTTCTGAGTTTCCAAATGGTGCCAAAATCATGCACAATGCCAAATGCATACCTACTGTCCGTAAAAATATTGACAGATTGCCCTGCCGCCAACTTGCATGCCTCAATGAGGGCACAGAGCTCTGCGGCCTGCGCCGACAGGTTTGAGGGCAGACGTGACACCTTGAGGACCTCGTGATCTGAGACTACGGCAAAACCTACTTTGTTCTTTCCTGTCTCTGGGTCTCTGGAGGCTGAACCGTCCACATAGAGGATCATGCCTGGATTTTCCAAAGGGTTGCTCTTTAAGTCTTCCCTGGGGGAACAAAAATCGTTAGTGAGAGCAACACAGTCATGTGGCTCTCCATCATCCTCTGTAGGGAGAAGAGAGGCAGGATTCAGAACAGTACAACGTTTCACAATGATGTTAGGCATATCAAGTATGACAGTGTTATACTTCAACCACGGGCGATTGCTCTAAGACAACGAGGGAGGCTCAGCCTCCTCTAAAAATGACGAACATCGTGTAGGATGAATTGCGCTAGGCTTATGTTATAGCCGACCTTATAACATTGCTATTTCAGATCCAGAAATCATAGAAATATATGTGCTCAACTACAGTGCGAAATCATTCCGTTATAACTTTCCCCAGTTCGCCTAATGTGTGCGTGAGTTTTTACCCCTCGTGACAACGCGATGCAGCCCAGCCTCAGTGGACTTCAATGGCATTTGGGAGCTATGCGCTTTTCAATATCAAAATGCAAGACGATTATTGGACAAATACTGCAAAAACGCCCGCCCCACGGACTCCCAGCCTCAGTGGACTTCAATGGTATTTGGGAGCTATGTGCTTTTCAATAGCAAAATGCAAGACGGTTATTGGACAAATACTGCGAAAACGCCCGCCCCACGGACTCCCAGCCTCAGTGGACTTCAATGGCATTTGGGAGCTATGCACTTTTCAATATCAAAATGCAAGACGGTTATTGGACAAATACTGCGAAAACACCCGCCCCACGGACTCCCAGCCTCACAGTGGGAGGGACATGACAAAGCTTTCTGCGAGGAGACTGGTGATTGGTGAAAGCGGCCAGATATTTTCTTTGATTGACAGCTCGTTTCAAATATAGACAGGCAGCGGTGAATCTCAGTTCAGTCCCATGTGGATTCACAAGTGCTGTGGTGTATTGTAAGAGATCGGCTTACATTTCGATTTCATTCATTACATACAGTTTCTACCAGCTTTTTTAGTTTGTATATATTTTCATTGTAAATAAAGTGTAAATATAGTGTTGTCAAGTTTGCTATCTTAGTTCCAGAAATTTTGTTTATTTGAGTGACTGAACTTGAACTTGAGGGGGCTAGTCAGCTAGCAAGAAAGCTGCGCACGGATGCCAAGCATTGCTGATTTAATTTTGGCTAAGCCATTTGCCAGTCTTCCTTTCGAGGAAAAAATTAAAATTAAAGAGCAGGGTAGACCAACGCCTCAAATTGACTTGGTGAAAAAGGTAGGGAATAATACTCGTTCCTTTCAGCTCTCCTGGTACAAGAAAGTGAATTGGCTAACAGCAAGTGACCCACATCAACAACAGTAAATAGGCTACTTTAGTAATATGTCATGGATGGACCAAAAATATAGAATCTATTTAAAATGTTTATGCTGAGTATATTATATTGGAATATATATTTTTCTGGATATGAATTAAACACAGCTACAATTTGGAAAACATTTTTAAACAAAAACACAGCCGAGAACATTTCACACTACAGACCTGGATTAAAAGTGAAGGGTTATCAAAATTGTCAATAAAACATTTCTCAGTCAAAATAAGTAAAATATAGGGAAAGTGTCATTGAATGAAATGTGTGGCCCCCAGCTCTATGTTTGGCTCCCCAAGGTCAGTGCTTGTGCCTATTCCAGAACACTCTGCTGTTACTGCTGAGGTTCCTGACAAAGAGCTGCTTTCAATAATGATCAATTTTTAAACAACATGCCACAATTTTAAAATATAAAATGTTAAAATATACCCCCCCAACACCACCATCATGTATATTGGACAGTAGGCTAATGAGCCAAAAGAACCTGTTATTTCACAGTTTGTGACCCTGCCAAGAATCAGCCAGATCAGAGGCAAGAGTATGGGCAAAATTTATGTGTTTTTTCTTTTTTCTTTTAAAATCTGGAAATATCGTAACCGACCAGCCTCCCCTGTTTGAAAGACTACCAGCCGCCACTGACTTCAACCATCTCTGTGCTGACAAATGTGACGTCTTTTTCTCCAACAGAAGCAGGGAGACAGCATGTGGGACTGTTAGAACCTGTGTCTGTCTCAGTTCAGATGCGTTGACGTAAGAGCGCTCTGGAGCAGGGTTAAAGCAAACCACACGAGTTAAATCAATCTGGTTTATTCAGGCACTGCTCAGTGATACACACAGAGAGCAGGGTTTATATACATCAGAAGCTTGCGTGACAAGATAAGTAAGGGGCTCGGGGGCACAAGGTCAACTCGCCAGATAAGGAGTCGTTTTTATTATACATGAAAGAGCAGACCATACACCCCCTAGAACAGGAGGAACCAGGAATGTGGTTTCAGCGAAACTAGAAGGTACAGAGAAAATAAAAGAGTATGTTCTCGCGATTATGCACGTTTACCAGGGTGTGAAAGGGTCATAAGTTCAGTACAGCTATGCACGAGAACACACATACAATCTTACAATCCCCTCTTTTATACTTTGTTTACAGAGTATAACTACAGTTTAGACTCTAACGTATTGACAGACATAACAAGACTGATTAGTATGTTGTTTAGCAGTCCAATTGGCAAATCGCCAAAAAACGTTGTCCTCGTGGCTGGCTTGAGCGGGATTCCCTGCTCCAAGCGCTAAGACCAATACCAGAAGGAAAGTCATACTGGTCACTGACTTTGTTCTTTCTGTGTCCACAGGATGTAGATAGTTGAAGGTAGCCCAGGCTCACGTGTCTTCCAGATTCCTCAGTTCAGAAGTCTGCGGGACGCACCGACCATCCCCTCTTTGTAGATCAGCCGAAACCGGATCACTCCGGATGCTGGAAAGGGGATCCCTGAAAAGGCCGTCAGCTATTGTCACAGCAACTTTCTGAAACACAAAAACCTGTTAAGCATCAACAATATAGATTTCTATTACATTGGAGCCTTCTTTATTCGACTGGCATGAATCCACTGTGGAAAAAGGTCAGTTAGTACAGCCGTTCGAGTTACAGCGAGCACATCCGTGGGTTCACTGTAGGGCGGTTCCTCCAAAGGAGCGCCTAATTTCGCAAATTTCTTTACCAACACTTTATCCCCTACCTCAAAGGGGTGAGTGGGTGCCTCAGGAATGGGAGGCTTTTTGGAATTTAGTCTCGTCCAGTACTCATCCAACACCCGCATGAGACCCACGGCGTACTCACTGAGATGTACATCAAGATCACTCGTTCCTATAGCCTGCATACCTCCGCGCCAGGGTGTAGGAAAAGGCCGGCCCATCACGAGCTCATACGGAGACAGGTTGTCGAGGGCCACTTGAGCGGTCATTCGCATGTCAGCGAGGACTAAGGGTAAAATTTGTACCCAGTTTTTAGTGCCGGTTTCTTGCATTGCCTTGCGCAGCTTACCCTTGATTGTTCTATTTGCGCGCTCCACAATGCCGGAGGATTGTGGATGGTACGGGATGTGGAATCGCCAAAGGATTTTTAAGTCTTTACACAGTTCTTGTGTCACCTTAGAGGTGAACGGCGTACCTTTGTCAGAGTCTATCCCTACCGGGAGGCCATAACGCGGAATGATTTCTTGCGTCAATTTGTTTACCGCCGTGCGAGCGTCTTCTTTCCCGCAAGGGAAAGCCTCCACCCATCGTGAAAATTTGTCGACCATGACCAAGAGATACTTAAAGGGGCCCTGTTTTGGCATGTGAGTAAAGTCAATCTGCCATTCCTGGAACGGCGTGTCAGGTATGGGAAGGTGCTGATGTACCGCGCCTGGTTTAGATGGATTATTCTGTGCGCACGTTAAACATCTGTCTAGAATGTGATGTACATCGGTGTGTATTTTGTCGATGCAAAATATTTTGGATAAATCCTCCACTACCCCCCTTCGTCCGCGGTGAGTGGGACCATGAAACTCGCGGACGAGAAATGGAGTGCAATGTCTAGGCAAACAAAGGCGGCCCTGAGCATCGATCCGAACGCCGTCAGACGGCTGCGCGCCGCATGAGTCCCAGAAATGGTTGTCTGAGGCCGAAGCGGAGGCCTGGAGGGAGATCAAGTCAATGTCCGGAAGAACGGCACTAATCATGCGACTGGATGAGACCAGGGAGAGAGTAAGCGAAGGCGGAAAAACACCGGAGGCAGCCGCGGCTTTGGCAATGCGATCGGCGAGAGAGTTTCCCCTGATCTCAAAAGAGTCCCCAATACAATGAGCACGAGTCTTAACAATGGCTAAAGAGCGCGGGAGAAGACAGGCGGTGATTAAATCAGTAACAAGCGAAGAATGAGAAATGGGCTTACCGTCTGCAGTGGTGAACCCACGCGAAGCCCAAATCCGACCAAAGTCGTGAGCAACGCCGAAAGCGTAACGTGAATCAGTGTAGATAGTGACGTCTGTGTCCTGGGCAATAACACATGCACGGGTTAGAGCGTATAGTTCGGCAGCCTGAGCCGAGGAGAAAGGAAGAGAAAAAGCTTCAACAGTTTCATCAGGAAGGCGGCACACAGAATAACCACACACGAAAACGCCGTCAGAGGGGCGTGAGCACGAGCCGTCCACAAACAGCGAATCACCTGAAAGTAACGGGGTGGAGCGTAAGTCGGGGCGGATACTTGTCTCGAAAAGAATGCTAGAAATGCAGTCGTGTGTTTCAGAAGGAAGAAAATCATCCTGTGAATTGAGGAGGCGCTGAAGCGCGTGCGCGAGAGAATCAAAAGAGGAGGAGGGCTTAACAGTAAGGTTTTCGGTGGCCAAAAGAATAGACTCGTATCCAGAGCGACGCTGCGCAGATAAATGCTGGGTACTGAGGTTCTTTAAAACGTGCACTACATCATGTGAGGTGTGGAGAACGAGCGGGTGAGACAAAACCAGCCGTTCAGCGTCCGTGACCATGACAGCACATGCAGCCACCGCCCTGAGGCAAGCAGGGAGACCCTGTGCCACAGAATCAAGAGTTTTAGAGAGGAACGCACAAGGCCGCATACCCCTATGCGTAAAAGCAAACAGGGGCTGTGTCTCACAGCCCACAGGGACGCTGAAAAAGGCAGAACAGAGGTCAATCACAGAGAAAAACGCATGTTCACACGGAATCGAGGCCATAAGAGAGGGAACGTCTGGAACTAATGGGGCGACTGGGATAATTAACTCATTAATCTTACGCAAATCCTGGGTGAAACGCCACGTGCCGTTGGGCTTCTGCACCGGATTCACTGGAGTGTTATAAGGGCTGACACAGGGAACAACCACACCTTGCTCTAGGAGAGAACACAGAACATCATCAATGCCAGACAGTTTAGCTGGGGAAAGGGGGTACTGTTTTACATATACTGGCGAAGAGTGTTTAATGACCGCCTCGTAAGGGGTACAGTTAACAAAGCCCACCTCGTCCTTATGTTTCGCCCAAAGAGAAGCTGGGAGATCAGAAAGAGAGGGTGTGAGGCAGGTAACGGCACAAGCAGCATTGAGAAGGTTATGGGGGAGAGAAAGAGAGGTGAGGGCAAGAGCAGCCGACGAGGTTTCGTCTGGTATGTCAACAACCATGTGTGAGCCATTAAAAGAAATAGAGAGCCCTAGGAGGCTCATGAGGTCCCGTCCAAGCAGGTTAAAAGGGCAATCAGGCATGCAAACAAAGGAGTGAGAAAACTTCAGTAAAGGATCAAGGGCACAAGTAACAGAAAGGGGGGGCGTGCAACTGGAATGGAAAGGAACCCCTTCTATTCCCACAGAGCTTACAGACCGTGTAGATAAAGGACCCGCATATTCCCTCCCCACTGAGGACATGGTAGCCCCGGTGTCGAGTAAAAAAGGATATTCAGTCCCTGCCAGGCATAAAACAATAGTGGGAAGATCTTCGTTAAGAGGGGAGCTGAATAAAAGATTTAACATAGCAACGGTCGGGGTTTCATCGCTCTGAGGGCAGCCCTATGGGCGGGCAGGATCTCTCTGCCCTGTGGGGCTTGAACCGGCGCGCATGACGGGTTTCTCGCGTTCCTGCTCATCTCGCTGTTTCGCATGACATTCTCTTATCCAGTGCCCCTCTTTTCCACAATAGTGGCACTTTCCATTTCTCCTCCCTCCCCCGCCGCGCGGTCCCGTTCGGCGACCCCTCTCCTGTCGTCCCTCCGCTCGTCCGCCCGGCACGACGGATAAACATGCTTTATTCGTTTTACAGTCTAAAAGACCATCGCTCTCCAGCGTGCGCACCCGCTCCCCGGCCTGACGGAGGACCAGATTATTCCGGTCACTCCAGTGATGTTTTAAAACGCTCTGTATTTCGGGGCGACAATTAGACAGAAAGGTGGACAAGAACATTGGGTTCGGGTTTGCCAAATTAAGTTCAAGACCTCCCAAATGTTGCCAAACTTCCCCAAAGCGCTTCCAGAAAGCCGACGTCAGCTCAGAACGCTCCTGTTTGCAATTAGTGACCTGTGACAGGTCTCTATTTGCTTGTTTTAAGGCGAGCAGGTATCGCGTCAATTGCTCACGAAGCTGCTGCAGTGCGTTCGGCGTGTCCTTCCAAAAGAAGGTAGTCACGGTGCGCCGACGCGGGCGACCGTCATCCCCTTCATACTCTTCCTTAATATTTTCAGCTTGATCATTGACGGGGGCGAGAACCTGAACGTTTTCTAACAGGGCTGTCTCATCATATGCGCCTCCTAATTTATTTTGCAGAATAAACCGGTAATCAGCTCCCGTAAGCTGACAATTACGAGAAACATTAATTAACTGATCAACAAAAAGCAAGGGCTTATCGGGTGACGGAAGAAGCGAGATGATGTCCTTAAGAGCCGACGGGGACGGAGGAGTTATATCAATACCACTGCGCTTTGCAACCCATACACAAGCAGCGTTTTGTGGCGGATAAGGACGCGAGCCGGCGTCTGGTCCCACATCGTCGGGATTATCCCAATCGTCATCATCAGTGTCATCATCGGTATCGTCACTACTTTCTTCGTCTTTGCCGTTCTTGGCTGATGCAGGCGCACCCTTTATCCCTCCGGGACGCTGCCCTCTGTCAACCGTGGGGGGGGGCACGCAGACACAGCAGCCAAGGACGGATAAATTTTAGGAATCGTTTTTACAGCTGACGGCGATTTACCAGTAATTTTTCCAGCCTTACTATAAGGCGGAGGTTTACTGTCTAACGAGGCTGGAGGAGCAGAATGAGATTTGGATTTTCCTAGCGCCGCCTCCTCCGTTTCCTTGGTGACAGGTGCAGCCCGAGGCTTCGGGATGGATTTCAGGACTGAACGGGGAGTATAAGCCTGTTTAAAATTATCCCATACCTTTTTCATGTCATACCACTTAGCGTAACCCTCCCGCATATACGGGCGATCCCATCCGGGGTCCCCTAATCCCTCATAAATCATGCGATAGGCTGATGCAAGATAACCAGGATCGAATGTACCTTGACGAGGATATGAAGGAATTTGAGGGTTGGCCTCGGTCCAACCTGCCAAATTATCGAGCCAGGGAGAAACATAATAAGCAAAACCGCACCTAGTCATCCATTCGGCCGGGGTTTCCCCTGGCGCAGGCTTAGGGAACGAGCTTCCCATCGTACAATGACAACAAACGGATCTGAAGAGGAACAGACAACAAATATAGTACAAATTTGTATAGCGCGCTCTTCCTGGACTCGAACCAGGGAAAACTGTCCTCCGTAGGACACTACGAAACTACTGCCAACCAGGTAGTCAATCAAACATGTCTTACCTGATTGAGAGTATCACGTCGGGGTCACCAAATTGTTAGAACCTGTGTCTGTCTCAGTTCAGATGCGTTGACGTAAGAGCGCTCTGGAGCAGGGTTAAAGCAAACCACACGAGTTAAATCAATCTGGTTTATTCAGGCACTGCTCAGTGATACACACAGAGAGCAGGGTTTATATACATCAGAAGCTTGCGTGACAAGATAAGTAAGGGGCTCGGGGGCACAAGGTCAACTCGCCAGATAAGGAGTCGTTTTTATTATACATGAAAGAGCAGACCATACACCCCCTAGAACAGGAGGAACCAGGAATGTGGTTTCAGCGAAACTAGAAGGTACAGAGAAAATAAAAGAGTATGTTCTCGCGATTATGCACGTTTACCAGGGTGTGAAAGGGTCATAAGTTCAGTACAGCTATGCACGAGAACACACATACAATCTTACAGGGACCAAAAGGGTGAGGTTAGAATACCCTGCAATATTTCTGGAGGCAGTTACCGCCTTTTCAGCTGCAGCAACTGCACGCAGGCAAACAGGAAGTCCAGCTGCCACTGAATCCAGCCTGCTGGAGAAGTAAGCTACAAGTCTCAATCTATCCCCGTGTTTCTGCAAAGGAACAGAGGTCATGAAACCCTCCTGTTCATCTACAGTTTGAACAAATGGTTTATTGGGGTCAGGCAGTCCCAGCGTGGGTGTGGTCTGCAGAGCGCACTTTAGGGACATCAGGCGTGCGTGGGACAGCCGCAGCATTGACTGCTTGCAGATCTTGGACTAACCTCCACTCATCGGGCTAGGACGGTTTTCTTGCCTTCTTAACTGGAAAAAATAGGAGTGTACACTGGAGAGTCCTGGCAAGGGACAATTACATCTGCCTTCAGCAACGAATCAAAGACCGGTTTTATACCTGCGATTGCTTCTGGTTTGAGTGGGTACTGGGTCTGTCTAGGCCTGAAATCTGATTTGGGGGTGATCACCACTGGTTCAGCATTCTTTATTAGGCCCACATCATGTTTACCCTTCCCCCAAATGGAATTTGGAACTCCCGCCAATTTGGGGTGCACCTCTGCTGGAGTTATGCCTGTGGAAATAGAGACAAACAGGCCACTACGGCCGGGGTCCTTAGGATCCCGGTCATCAGTGGCTAATATTACGCTGCGCTTAACATGCACACACATAGCATGACTTTGTTTGTAGACCCCAAGCTTTTGGCAAAACAACACACTAGGGTCCTCTGTTTGGGACCATTCATTGTCATTGACTGTGCACTTCTTGACCCATTTCCTCATGTCTTTCCAATGGGCGACTCACAGTTTTGCTAATGAGACATGGGGTATGGAATTAACGATGTCAAAGAAATCATGCTGGCAGCAGTCAAGCTGAGTCCTCCGTCATGAGGCCGTGTATAACATGTTTGAGAACACTGCGATGAGCATTGATGCAGCTGTTTGGACAACGAGTAAAATGGACCTGCACAGCGCAATAATGTTTAGACCAATATGTAGTTTTGAGCATCAATCTTTCACGTACGTGGGGGTCTGCAAACCAAGGCTTTTCAAACTCCACATCTTGCCCTTGGTGAACATGTGCTGTACAATGCAAATCTTCCTCTTTCATATAATCTGTGTCAACTGATGAGGTGTTCAAGTGTGTGAGCTGTACAAGGTGTTTTGGAGTTTGTGTGAGTTGATCTGAGCAGAGCCGCCAGACATACACATACAGAGGGCTTCCAAACCCATACTGCACACCGCACATTTCACTTACTTCAATAGTTAGTCCATCTGGAGTGGACATGAGATTTACTCCTAATTTGCACATTAAATCACATGCTAATGTAGGTATCATGCCGCCATCTTGTGTCAGAACTACACAACTTCCAGGCAACTTCTGCGTTGACTACGTCACGCCTGGGTGGGATCACGTACATCATTTCTCAGGTTTCAACAAAAGGACTTGGAACACAGCCATCTTGGCTCTTTCGTGTCGGACTCTAACTGAGACTGACCTAAAAAGAGAACTCACCATCAGATGTCTGAACCGCGCGTTTCCTCCTTTATCTAACTCTGATCAAGTTAGATTTCAGAAACACGCGATCATCAACTCAAGTGAGTTATTAACCGGTTTTTGCAAGTATTACTTGTCTTTTAACACGTACGCAGCTGCGAGCAAAGGCAGTTTTCTAAAGAGCTCTTCTCTTTCTTTTAAATCCGTGCACGGTGTTGAACAAAGACTTTGTCTTATCAACTACGAAGATCACCAAAGAAAGCTTCAGAACTTCTCTCTCCCTCACCGAAGACTTCTGACCTCAGGAAGAGCGCGCAACTTCCTCGAGCCTCCAACTTCAGACAGAAGACAAACTTCCTCTGCAGTAAGAAAGGCATTGGGCAAACAGAAGTTTAAGTCTTAGGGACTAGTTATTTACAGTACTTAATGTGAAGTTGTATGACGTTAAATGAAGTGTATACACTGAATCTTGGTTCTCTATCATTTGTTTGTTGATTTAAAAATTGGTTAATCCATAAGTTGCATGCTCTCTCTCTCTCTCTCTCTCTCTCCTTTTAACATCCTAAATTCATTACTCACTCATATCCTGATCTCATTAAGATTTCAGTAACTCGGGTAATACTAGGAAGTTAAGAGAGTTGGCTGGCTGGAAAAGTTTTCCTTCCACTGGGCCTCACACGTGTTTTAGATAGCAAAGCAGAGCCAGCTCCTTTGTTCTCCAAGGAGCAGATCTGGGCCCTGCCTCCACACACTAAGTTTTGTTCCAAGAGGTCCTATATCTCATCTTTGAATGAAATATCATAAGTCCTAAGTTTAATTCAACCTTGATAGTAATTCTCCTGTTTACATTTAAAGCCATATAAACTACGGATGACTGTTTGAATGTTTAATTTTAATTAAAGCCTTCAGCTTTTACACACTAGGCCTGGAAGCACATGGCTAGTTAGAAATTCTTTTGTTCAGTTAGCTCACAAGCTAAAACTGCTTACACACACGTGCTCACTAAACTTTGAGGATTCCCCTCCTCCAAGATTGCAGATAGCACGTCCTGGTACGGACACATTCCAACTTCGAGAGAGAGCCAAGGTCTCTCTCTCTCTTTTCTCACACACACACACACACACACACACACACACACACACACACACACACACACACACACACACACTCTGTTTACAGAAGATTTCAATTCTGCTGCTATTAGACTGTTCAAATTTTTCCTTTTCTTTTTATTAAAATTTTAATTATCTTTTTTATAATAAACTCCATTATTATTAAAATTGTGTCATTGTTTGTTTACAATACTTTGAATTCACCCACATCGTCAAAGAATTCCTAAGGTGTATGAATAATTAGATGCAGTTTGGTAAGTGATAAATTTGAATTATCAAATTTTAAACGATTCTTCAATTGATTCTTTAAATGATTCACTTGATTCACTAAATGATTCATTGAACGATTCACTAAATGATTCCCTGATTTGATTCACTGACTCGATTCATTGAATGATTCACTTCACACGATTCAAATGAGACTGATTCTATGGTATGATTCAATTCAAATGAGTCAAATTAAACGATTCAATAGGATTGATTCATTTTAACTATTAACCTTCAAATTTAATGAGACTGATTTCATTTAATTATTAAAGATTGATCATTTGATACCAATCTACATATCCATAATCATTAATTACACCTACACTAATAAATTTACTGGACATGTATGTGAAATAAGAAATGAGTGGGACGTAACTATTCCTCCCTCGCTTTTACATGGGAGGTTGACTGAGAAAGTTTCGGTTACAGGTTGTCCTAAGATGCCCATTGTCTGAATAGAATTTGAACTGAGCAGTGGGTCTACTGGAAGTACCCTATGTTGTATCACTGAGTGTGCTGCTCCAGAATCTACTAAAAAGGCTAACACATGCCCAGTTTAGAGAAGGGAGTAGTTGTGTATTTTAACAAACTTAATGCAACTTCAGGTGTATCTATTTGGACTGGTGTATCAGGCATTTCTGTGTAGTCTTGCTATTGCATGCAGGTGCTGTTACTAATGTGTTTAACATTATGGGAATGCTCCTGTCTATGTGTATGTGTATCATCAGGTGTGTGTGTGTGTGTGTTACCTCCCCTGTTCTCTGTGTGGGGCCCGTTCCCAGAGTCCGCCCATCAGTCTTCTTTGCTGTACTCCTCACGGGGTATCTGGCTGCTACTGTGGAGACAATTTTGAGCAATGTGTCCCTTCTGATTGCAGTTGTAGCAGGTTGCACCTTTTATCCAGGACGAGCCACCCCAGGTCGTCCTGTCTCGGACCCTACCTCGACCTCTTCCTCTAAGTCCAGGCTGAGCAGTCTGGAGAAGAGTGAGAGTGGCGGCATGTAGGTCTTGGTCTCTTTATGTTGACTTTGTCTTCTCCTTTCCTTTCATCAGACTTTCTGCATGCACAGCATACTGCTCGATCTTGGTGAGGCTCAGGAGTGCCCTCCACTGCAGCCAGGTTCACAGGCCTGGTCAGGCCACTGTGTTTTTTTTCTCATGCGCGGCCGTGAGACGGGCGAGAAATGCTGACACACCTTCTCCATCTTCTTGCTTACACATACTGATCTTAGTCATGTCTATGTTCAAGGGAAAAGCACTGTCCAGACGAGCACAGAGAGCAGTGATGGTATCTCTATACTCACCATTGCTAGCCGCACTCCAGTCTGGTGTAGTCATTCGCTGGTCAGCTTCCGGCCACTCTTTGGAAACCTTGTTCCAATCTATACCCATCTTGGTCATGATCAGGCGGCGAAGTTCATGGGTGGTCGGTCGGAATTCTCTGCAAAACATCAACAGTTCATTACCAAATCTCTTTCCTCCTACCTCTCTCACATTGGGAAGAGAAGCCATGCTTTCCTTCATGTCAGCTGTCATCCAGGGTCTGCGGACTAGAAGCACGCTGTCAGCTCCAGCCACTTCCACCATTGGAAGATGAAGGACTTCAGACTTTAGGTTACGGCCTTGTGGACCCACTGGTGAGCACGTGGTCAGGTCCAGGAGGGTGTCTTTTCCATCGCCATATGCAAGACCGGATCTCGTGTGTGATGGAGAAGCGCCGAGAGGCGCTGATGCTGAAGGCTGCTGGTAGGCTGGGAGAGATTCCAGAGGCTCAGTTTTTTTTCTTTGTCTCGACTTCTCCCCCTTTCTGTGGGTGAAGCGCTTGTGGGAGTGATGCTCTGCCTTGCTGAGGAGGCAGTGTGTGTCGGGGTGGTGGGGCAGACTCCAGGTCAGGGTCCATCTGAAATTTCAAACACTGAGAAGAGGGTGAGAGCCCTGCCTGTCATTTCTCTCTTTTGTACTCTCTCTTAAGTGTTTCTTCTTTCCATGCAGAAAACGCCCTCCAGTCCCCTAAGAACTTAACATTATCTGCAGACTCTTCTTTTTCCTTCCATTTCAACTTTTCTTCTAACTGTCCTATCTGCCTGGGACTAAAACTGTCCTTCTCAGGGAATCCTAAGTCCTTTACCCATATGTCAAACTGTGCCAAATAATCCTCGCCATAGGAGGTTTTCATAAACTGGATGTTTGGGCTGTCATAGGAACACCCAATTCTTATTATAGCACAGGTAGCCTCAGGCTTACTTGCTTTTTCTTTTCTTTCCCTAACTTACTGTTTCTGTTCCTCATTGTACACTGTTATATCAATAGGTTATGACAACAATGGCTGAGTTTTTATTTTGATCACAAGAAGAACAAGTTGGACTATGTCCAAAAATGCAACACAATAATCCTTTAGGTGTGTTCTTATTAGTAAACAATTTATCTGACATTTGCCTTAAACCAAAGTAGGTATCATTTAGCACAACAATCTCAAAGACAACTCATGTATGTGTACAAAATCTGTTTCTCTGTTTCAGAATTTGGAGGAGGACAGTACTCTGTTAATTCATCAATATTTTGCATGCACACCGGTGTGTCTTTGCAACTTCATAATTGAACCTCTCTATCCCGTTCCCCGTTCCAGTTGTTCACACAGAACAAAGGGAGCAAAACTCAATTCTCTCCCAGTTATGAATCGCTGAATGTGAGTCCGTCGAGACACGCACCTGTACTTCCCTCGCTCAAGTAGGTGAGCCGTTACCCCAGACCTGGGCATTTTACAGCCTGCGGGCTGCATCCGGCCCTTTGGTTCATTCTGACCGGCCCGCGTAAGGTTAATTAGAAATTACAAAATAAACGTATTTTCTAATTTTACCCCATGCATGGACTGAATGTGCATTGCTTTTATTTTGAAGTTGTGTTCAACAAAAACGCAATGCGTGCGACATGAACATGACATGAAATCCCACGAAACCTAATCCCGCGATAACTACTTCCGTAATTTGTCCAGACCAACCACAAACTTGTACATCATCCTTCAAACAGTCCAGCCAATCACATAGTGTGACGTCACCAGCAGGCACTGGAGCCCGAGCCGATCTATAGATCTGATACCTACACCGAATCGACGTTGTTGGGAGCAGGTCACAAGAAGACTTTAGCCCCCAAAACGTCTGCAAAAAGAAGAAAGGTAGATGCCGAATGCAGGGCTTTCAACAAAACATGGACTGCTAGGTATTTATTTACTGAAGTCAGAGATAAAGCCGTGTGTTTAGTTTACGGAGAGCGGATCGCTGTGTTCAAAGACTACAATTTGAGTCGGCATTACCAGACGAAGCACGCTGAGAAATACCGAAACTTGACTGATGCTGAAATAGCGCGGACATCGGAAGCTTTGCTGGCTAAGCTAGAAAAGCAGCAAGGCTTTTTTACCAAGCGTCACACATCCAGGGATGCAGCAACCAAGACCAGCTTTGTGCTTTCCCACAAAATCACTAAAAACAGTCAGCCATTCTCGGAGGGGGAATTTGTGAAAGAGTGCTTGGTGGACTTGGTGCTTGATATTTGGAGTAGAAAGACAATATTGTGATGTCTTTATTGTGTTTTGGGGTGAATGTGACTGAAAAAAAAGGTACAAACGTTCACATTTTGTTAACCATTGTTTTGGGAAATTTGATTGAATAAATGACATTTTTTGTAAGGCAACCTCGTTTTTTTCCATACTCTTACCAGTCTTAGCAGCTTGTAAAAACAATGTTATTTACTGCTTTATATAAAGAAATACAATTAATATTATGCAGAATTTAGTTCAGCCTTTTGGTCCGGCCCTCCACAAAATTTTCTGTTTCTCATGTGGCCCTATGGAAAAAATAATTGCCCACCCCTGCGTTACCCAGTCGTCACTTGGGCGGATTTTCTCTTACACAACCCAATAAACTACTCATGGTTTATTGTCTCAAAATTGTGTTTTATCCGTTTCGGCAAACATATTGATGGTACCACAGCTTAGCAGTCCTCCTGGGCTCGGACAAACTTCTGTCCGTCTCTTATATCGTTCTTCCTTGACTGGGACAAATCTCTGTCCGTCTCTTATATAATTCTTTAAATACTGTTTCGACTAATTTCTTTACACAAGAATGCAAAGTTATTACTTACTGGTTCGGTGAGCCCTGATGGTCTGGTCTCTCGTCTGAGTTCTCAGCTCCGCACCATAGCCTTGGGAGTGTTCCGTCGTCCGAGGATCAGATGCATAGGGCCCATCCAGGGGACGCCAAATTGTAATGGAAATTTCTAATAAACATTTCAGAATGCTTAGCAGTCGTCTTTTCAGTTATTTATTATAGTAGATCATATAACAGATATATAAAATAGGAAAGGAAAGAGAAGAATAGAAGAAGACACCACTTCTGATGATGCCGAGAGTACGCGCACTCTGAGTTGTGTTTTAGGAATGTTATCGATTATACTCTGAAGGCATTCACTCACTGCTTGTGTCTTCACGTGATTGGCTCAAGACTTTCTATGAAGTTTTACTAATGAGTGCACCTGGCATGCTTTGGTACGTGCAGGCAGATGCAAGTTAGGGAGAGCTCAAGGTCCCTGCTTATCACCACCGAGGTCAGGAAAGGTGGTTACATCATGAGAAGATGCGTAGTTAGGACGGACTCAAGCACCCTGCTCATTACCACCAAGGTCACAGAAAAGCGATTACAGCATGTGGAAAAACATCTCTTCTCAGTAACTAAGCCACTTTAGCTCAACATACAGAAACACAGAGAATAATAATGTTCGTCCATTAAATTTCCCTCACATTCTCCCCCCTTTTTATCCTATAGGATAATAATTGCTAAAAGGAAAGAACTGTACACAGTTTCAGTGATAAGAGTTCCCAGAGAGATTCGACTTAACACATCACTGAGTGTACAGGGATAATGCTAAGGCTGTTTTTTATAAGACATAGACGTGTTAAATGAATGCTAGCAAGCTATACGCATAGATCAGGAATAATAGAACAGGAAACAATCATAATGAAAGTGGTTTAAGATTAAGAAGATGCGTAGTTAGGATGAACTCAAGCACCCTGCTCATTACCACCAAGGTCACAGAAAAGCAATTACAGCATGTGGAAAAACATCTCTTCTCAGTAACTAAGCCACTTTAGCTCAACATACAGAAACACAGAGAATAAGAATGTTCGTCCATTAAATTTCCCTCACAGTTTCTTCCTCGTGTAGTCTGAGGGAGTTTTTCCTTGCCACCATCGCCACAGGCTTGTTCATCTCATTCTCATCTCATTATCTGTAGCCGCTTTATCCTGTTCTACAGGGTCGCAGGCAAGCTGGAGCCTATCCCAGCTGACTACGGGCGAAAGGCAGGGTACACCCTGGACAAGTCGCCAGGTCATCACAGGGCCAACACATAGACACAGACAACCATTCACACTTACATTCACACCTACGGTCAATTTAGAGTCACCAGTTAACCTAGCCAGCATGTCTTTGGACTGTGGGGGAAACCGGAGCACCCGGAGGAAACCCACGCGGACACGGGGAGAACATGCAAACTCCACACAGAAAGGCCCTCACTGGCCACGGGGCTCGAACCCGGACCTTCTTGCTGTGAGATGACAGCACTAACCACTACACCACCGCACTGCCCCAGGCTTGTTCATTAGGGACAAATTTATTTAACAATTATTTGCAGAAGGTGAAGTGAATATTGGTGAAAAATAAGTGAGTCGAGGTCAAGGTTATTATTCACCGATATTCACTGAACCTGAAGCGGATAATTGTTTTTGTATAAATACACAGGTTGTGAGAGTGCAGGCACTTACTGATGTATGCGCGAAGGAAGCAAATCAGCAGACTGTCAACACAGCCAAAATGTGTGACTGAAATTGGTGTCATAAACTAAGGAGGGTCAGGCAATTGGCGAACAACGTGACGTGGAAAAGACAAAGAGCGAAAATGGAGAGGAAATAGCAAAAGGTCAGGAAACGCTAGAGACAGTCAGAAAAGATACAAGGCTCAGTATGTACTGAAATGGCAGAATGATACTTCACACTGGAGTGGTGTGAATGAGTGGCTTAAATAGCAGAAGCAGTGATTAAGGAAACGCATGACAGCTGTAGTTCAGTAGGCTGGGAACAAAGGATGCTGTGTGTCATGGGAGTTGTAGTCCTGAGTGTTTGTAGTCTGCTCCTTCACACCGGGATTATGGACAGAACCCCCCCGAGGAGCTACCTCCAGAAGCTACAGTCTTTCTAGGATGACCTCTACCTCTGGGTGCTGGCTTGTTAGGATACTGGGCGTGAAATGCTTGCTTCAAGAGTGGGTCAAGAATGTCCTTGGAGTTAACCCAACTTTGTTCCTCAGGTCCATATCCTTCCCAATCTACCGAGTACTCAATTTGGCCTCCTCCTCATCTAGAGTCAAGGATCTTGTTTATCTGGTAGGTTGGGTCTCCCTCAAGGTTGAGTGCAGAGTGTTCCTGGTCTGGTGAGTTGTCGGCAAGGGGCCCCAGGATAGCAGGTTTGAGGTATGAAACAGGGAATGTAGGGGATAATCGACAGTGAGGTGGGAGTTCAAGATAGTACGACGCATCATTGATTCGGTGCAAGACCTTGAAGGGCCCAATGTAGCGTGGCTGGAGCTTCTTGCAGGTGTTCACTTCTCTCAAGTTTCTTGTGACTACCCACACCCTGTCACTGGGGAGGAAGTCGGGAGTCTTACCGCTATGTTTATCTGCATACTCCTTGTACTTGGCGCTGACTGCTTCCAGACGCTGGTGGACCTCCTCCCAGATGGTTTGACTTCATTGAAACCAGTCATTGATGGCCTGTACTTGGCTGGGTGCATCATCCCAGGGAAACAAGGGTGGCTGGTAGCTGAGTACGCACTGAAACAGTGTTAGCTGGGTGGCTGAGTGTTTGAGCGAGTTTTGTGCATACTCGGCCCAAGGTAGGAAGCGCGCCCAGTCCCCCGGTTGCACGTGCAATATATTTTCAAGAAGCGGCCAATCTCCTGGTTTGCTCTCTCCACTTGGCCATTAGACTGGGGGTGGTAGCTGGATGTGAGACTTACTGATACTCCCAACCTTTCCATGAAACTTGCCCAGAATTGTGGGATGAATTGAGGACCCTGGTCACTGACTATATCTTCAGGGATGCCGTAGTATTGGAAGACCTGTTGAAATAACAGCTCAGTGGTCTGAAAAGCTGTGGGGATGCTGGGTAAAGGGATGAATTTCAGAGCTTTTGAGAATTGATCGATAGTTACCATTATGGTGGTATTCCCTTGAGAGAGTGGGAGATCTGTGATAAAGTCAATCACCATATGTGACCAGGGTCTTTGCGGAATTGGTAGAGGGCATAACTTGCCGGGGGGGGGGGGGGGGGGGGGTCTCAGGACCTTAGCTTGGGCGCATTTGGAGCATGAAGCAATGAACTGATTGATTTCGGAAAACATGTTCTCCCACCACTACCTGTTTCTTAGCATTTGGTGAGTATGTTGGCTGTTGGGATGTTCAGTGGTGGGAGATGAGTGAGCCCAGGTGATGAGTTGACTGCATAGGTGCTTGGGCACATAGTGAAGACCAGGTAGGAGATGAATGGGGCGGGTTCGGGGCTGAGATTTGCTTATTTCTTTGTCCAGTTGCCAAGTGATGGATTGCCTGAAACAGTGTGATGGGATGATGGGATGACAGCTAGAGTCTTGTTGAGAAGGACTGAAAGTTCTGGATAAAGCATCTGCTTTGGTGTTTTTGGAACCTGGACAGAAAGAAATTGAACCGGGTGAAGAATAATGCCCACCTGGCCTGCCTGGGATTTAGCCTCTTGGCCTTTTGGAGATACTAGAGGTTCTTGTGGTCCGTGAGGATGATGAAGGGGTGCGTCATCCTCACGGACCACAAGAACCTGAGCCAGGAGAGGGCCTTCCCTTAACATCCCCGGTGTCGGATGCATCTACTTCCACAATGAAAGGCTTAGTGGGGTCAGAGAGTATGGGAGCCAAGGTGAATGCAAGCTTAAGTTGACCGAAGGCTTCCTTGGCCACAGAGTTCCCTTGTAGGCGCTTGGGGCCCTTCTTCAGGGTCTTTGTGAGTACAGAATGTGAGTACAGAAAACTGGCACATGATGGGTGGCAGGCCCAAAAATAAAAACAGAAGAGTAATTACCTCAACACCAGTTCGTTCTGATACTATGCAACCCATGCTCCACAGCCATGCTATTAGAAATAGAGCCAGGTCTACAAACTACAATAGGATTTACAATCCTATGGAAAATCCACAGCCCATAAGGCTTCAGAACAAATTTGAATGCCTCAGGGATGTGGAAGTGGAATTTTCAGGCGGACAAACACATCATAGAAAGAGATCGCACCACAACTGAAAAGCTGTGGGAAGAGGCAAAAAGCAGCTCGTAACACCACCGGATCCCACAACCCTTGTTCTTGGTGATTCCACTGTAAGACATTTAAAAGGACATGGGATGATTATTTGCTGCCTTCCAAATGCATCCATCTCTGACACCAAAGACAGCATTTTGAAACTCATGTCCGAGCATAAAACTATCAAACGTATTGTTATGCATGTGGGAGCAAATGATGTTTTCAGAGAACAGCTGTTTGTCCAAGATGATTTCAGAAAACTTTTTTCTGATCTCTATAAGACTGGAATACCATCTTTTATCAGTGGCCCACTCCCTGCAAAGGGAAGCTTTGCATTTACTAGACTCTTCAGTCTTAACACCTGGCTTGGAAAAACTTTTTTTATTTGGTATGAACTTCATAGACAATTTTAACCTTTTCTGGAATCGCAGAGAATTCTTCCAGCCAAACAGCACTGAACTAAGCCGGATTGGGACCAAAGTTTTAGCTGATCACTATAGACTCACTCTCCAGCATACAATTTTCTCTCAGCCAACATTGAGGAAAACAGTTGATAAGATATCGCAGACTGACCTAGTTACAAATATCAACAATTCCTCTGCAAAGCCAAAACAATCATCCATGCAAGTCTTCACCAAGGACACACAGCCATCTGGGGCAGACTGCCAAGAACCATCTGAGGCAGACTGCCAAGGACATCAACAATCACATGGAGAATGTGAGCATGCGATTCCATCATGCGATTCCATCCAGATTGAGGACCTGACCAAAGACAATCATGCCAAGGCTGCATCATCCACACCATGACCCCATGCAAGTATCACAGAGACTGTCACGGAGACAGTCACCACAGAGACAGTCATGGAGACACTCACAAAGACCTCACCAAAGTCCCAATCTCAGTCTCGCTCTTCTGACTTTGTTATACCATCTCCGTCTCCCCCCTGCATGGATTTCCCTAAAAGTATGCAGAGACTGCTGCCAGTGGCTGCACTCTCTTTTTCCAGCCCAAATCATTCATGACAAGCAGTGTACCCAGTTCATCAAAAATCAACCAACAGACTGAATTGTGTTCGCCCAGGACTTTCAGCTGGCTACCAATCTTTTTCACCATCTAAAAAATACATGACATCTCCAATCCTTCCCCCTCCCAACCTCATGGAACATACAGAGAGTCTTGTATGATGTGCTGTGGGTCCCTGCATTGGGTGTAGTTTTGAAAACAAGCTGGGACCCAGTATGCCTATGCCATTCTCTATTCCTGTGTTGATAAGAAATAGAAAACATAGAGCATATTTAACCCAGGGGATAAACCAGTCTAGTCTCCTTCCTGTTTCAAAACAACATCAGAGTGCCCAAGCGGATATTACTTCTAGACTTTCTATAAAGCTAGCTCTTCTGAACGTTAGATCACTTTCAAACAAGTCATTTTTAATTAATGATCTTATCTGCAAATACAATCTTGATTTTTTGCTTCTAACTGAAACTTGGCTGGATCAAGCAAATAGTGCTACCACCCTTATTGAAGCAGCTCCCCCAAATTTTAATTTCATGAATGCTACCCGACAGGGGAAAGGTGGAGGGATCGCAAATATATTCAAAGCCTCTTTTCAATGTAAACAATCCTCACTTGGTGATTTTACATCCTTTGAACACTTATGTGCACTTGTTACATGCTCTCCTAACATATTGTTATTAACTATTTACAGGCCTCCGAGACATTCAGCCAAAGTTTTTCTGGAAGAGTTTGGTGAACTGTTGTCAGTCATTTGCTTAGAGTTTGACTGTCTTATTATATCTGGGGATTTTAACTTGCATGTAGATAATCCTGAAAACACTTATGCCAGAGAACTACTTGCACTTATTGACAACTTCAACCTAGTACAACATGTACAGCGGCCGACCCACTCTCGTGGTCATACCCTTGACCTCGTCATCACAAAGGGTCTTACTGTTTCTACTACTGTTGTTGACCTGGCCTTATCTGATCATTTTTGTGTTTTCTCTGATGTTTCTACGTCTCCTCACATTCAGAACAGCTCAATGACTATGGGTAGGAGAGTCATAAACGACAACACGTGTTCTCTTTGAGCAAGCTCTCTCTCTCGGATCTCAACCAAAATGTCAGACTCTGTAGATGATTTACTGGAAATTTTTAATTTAAATATGACCCAAATTATGGATGATATTGCTCCATTCAAAATCAAAAGAGTCAATGATAAGCAGAAAGCACCATGGAAGCAATACCCAGCTGTTAAACTGTTAAAGAGAGAATGTAGAAAGACTGAAAGAAAATGGTGCAAAACTAAACTTCACATCCATTATCACATCCATAAAGGGAAGCTTTGTAAATATAATTATGAAATTTATAAAGCAAGACAGTCTTTCTTCTCCAACATCATCAACAGGAATATGAACAATGCCTGTGTGCTATTTTCAACAGTATTGAAGCTAACTAATCCCCCACCACAATTAGTACCTGAACTTTTCTCAGTTAATAAATGCAATGAGTTTGCATCCTTCTTCAAAGGTAAAATTGATAAAATACGGCAGAATATTGCTCCTAATATATCTCAGTTGCAAATAATTGAAAAGCTTCAATCACCAGTGACACAGACAGACAATTTCAACACAATATCAGAATTTTGTTTAATTGATTACGAGACTCTTGAAAAAACTGTACAAAATCTCAGTTCCTCAACATCTGAATTGGACATTCTGCCCACCAACTTTTTTAAGTCTGTTCTTCACCTCATAATTACAGATGTGCTTCAGATCATAAATACATCCCTAGAGACTGGCATTGTTCCTGTGTCCCTGAAAAAAAGCCATTGTAAAGCCCCTACTTAAAAGAATAATCTGGATGCTTCAGTATTAAACAACTACAGGCCAATATCAAATCTACCATTCATCGGGAAAATCCTTGAAAAAATTGTTTTCAATCAATTAACTGCCTTCTTGATATCAAACAGCTGTTTTGATAACTTTCAGTCAGGATTTCGTGCCAATCACAACACTGAAACAGCGCTGATTAAAGTTATAAATGACATACGTCTTAATACTGATGCAGGCAAAACGTCGGTCCTGGTGTTACTGGACCTCAGTGCAGCTTTTGATACTGTTGATCACAACGTACTGCTATATAGACTTGAACACTGGGTTGGGTTGACTGGTAAAGTTATCAATTGGTTAAAATCATACTTAAAAGATAGAAGCTTCTTTGTTACCATGGGAAATTGTACCTCAACGTCAATGTCCTTGACCTGTGGTGTTCCCCAGGGGTCGATTCTTGGACCATTACTATTCAACCTTTATATGCTCCCACATGGACAAATTATCAAGAACAACTCAATTTTGTATCACTGCTATGCAGATGACACCCACATTTATTTTGCTCTATCACCAAATGATTATACCCCCCTTGAATGTTTCTACCAGTGTATCGACCAAATCAACAACTGGATGTCACAAAATTTTCTTCAGCTGAACACAGATAAAACAGAAGTAATTCTATTTGGGAAAAAAGATGAAAGACTCAGGATTACCACTATATTTGACATAAAGGGGATTAAAACAAAAGATATGGTTAAAAATCTTGGTGTTTTCATTGACAGTGAGCTAAACTTTGACAGTCACATGAAAGCAATCACTAAAATGGCATTTTATCACCTAAAAAAACATTTCCAAACTAAGAGGACTTATGTCAAAAAATGATCTGGAAAAACTTATACATGCCTTCATCTCTAGTAGAGTTGATTACTGCAATGGCCTTTTCACAGGCCTGCCAAAAAAGACCATCAAACGACTTCAGCTGATTCAAAATGCAGCGGCTAGGGTTCTCACACGAACAAAAAGAACAGAGCACATTACTCCAATTCTAAGGTCCCTTCACTGGTTTCCAGTAAGCTACAGAATTGACTTTAAATCATTGCTGCTGGTGTACAAATCTCTAAATGGTACAGGGCCCAATTACCTCTCTGATATGTTGCAGCGGCCTAACCCAATCAGATCTACCAGATCGCAGCAACAAAATTTACTGGTAAAACCTGTTGTTAAAATAAAGTGTGGTGAAGCAGCTTTTAGCTACTATGCAGTACAGCTATGGAACCAACTCCCAGAGGACATCAAAAATGCTCCTGCTGTTGGCAGCTTCAAATCTAAAGACCAAGCTGTTTTCAGACACTTTCTGCTAACTGATTAATATTGTCATCTTTACATGTTTTAAACTTTCTTAAATTTTACAGTCTCTGCATGTTTTAAACTTTTATTCTATTTTATTCTTGTCAGGAGAAACAGACGAGGACCCAAGACCACAAGTTAAATGTTTGAGTTTTATTGATAACAGGGGAAAGGGAGTTGGGAAGATGTGCGTGTGTGAAGTTCAGTGGCAGGAGGACTGAGAGGCAGGGATGGCTGGTGGGAGCATGGTGGTGATGTCTGCAGTCTCCCATCCAAGCACTGAGCAAGCTCGACCCTACTGAGCTTCAAAGATCAGACAGGATCAGGCGTAGTCAGAGTAGTGAGGCTGTAGGCTGACAGCACTACGTGTTCAGGCAGTCTTCCAGCGGGCAGTCCCTCAGCAGACAGACAAGACAGCACAACAGGCAGGAGTAGGGAACAGGCTGGAACACAGTCACAGATCAGGTAGCAAGATAAGGGACAGAAATGCAGGGTCAGGTTACCAGGACTGAAGAGTTGACGGAGTCGACGTCTAGAAGACGATCTGACACTGAAGCTAGGGAGGACAGCAGCTTAAATACACCCAGAGGAGGAGCAGGTGATGGGCAACAGCCAATGACAGCCACTGAGAGTTAATAAGAGGAAGTGTATGCGGGCGTGGCCGGTAATGCTGAGTGGAGAGGAGATGTTACCTGATGAGAGGAAACCCACAGGTAGGACCATGACAGAACCCCCCCCCTCAAGGGACGGCTCCAGAAGTCCCTAGCCATAGATCCACCAATACGGGTGGGAGGAGGGGGAATACCGGTGGAGGGTCAGAATTCATCTGACTGGTCAGTGTCCATAGCCTCTGCACCCTCTTCACTGTCGGAAGACTCGTCATCCAAGGGCTCCCGCCCAGGATTCGGTTCAGTGTCAGGCTCGGGCACTGGAGCAGGGTCCGGAAGTGGATCCGCATGGTGAGAACCCCTACGTCGACCCCGTCAGATGGAGGGCTGGTCAGGGTGTAGTCGATGAAAGTCGGCGATGAGGGCCGGATCCAGAATCCTTCCAGCAGGGACCCATACCCTCTCCTCAGGACCATAACCCTCCCAGTCTACCAAGTATTGGATGCCCCTATCCCTACATCGCGAGCGGAGCAGTCGCTGGACCGTGTAGACTGGTCCACCATCAATGAAGCGTGGAGGAGGAGGCGGCAGTGTTGCCGGGACCAGGGGGCTCTCGTGCACCGGTTTGAGTTTGGAGACGTGGAAGGTGGGATGTATTCTCATGGTCTTGGGCAGCAGCAGCCGAACTGCCGTGGGACTGATGACCTTCTGTACGGGAAAGGGTCCGATGTAGCGAGGCGCCAATTTGTGTGACTCCACCCGTAGTGGTAGATCTTGAGCCGACAACCATACCTTCTGGCCGACATGGTAAACGGGTGCCTGGGTCCTCCGCCGGTTAGCCCCAATAGCATAGCTGGTACTGGACTTCAGGAGTGCAGTGCGGGCCTGGGCCCATGTGCGGCGGCAGTGGCGGGCGTAGCCGAGAGCAGACGGGCAGGTGGCTTCTCCCTCCTGGCTGGTAAACAGAGGTGGTTGATACCCATACACACACTGGAAGGGGGAGAGTCTGGTTGCAGAGCTGGTGAGGGAGTTGTAGGCATATTCCACCCAGAGCAGATGTTGAGCCCAGACGTGGGGGTTGCGCGAAGCCACACACCTAAGTGCCTTCTCCAGTTCCTGATTCATGCGCTCCATTTGGCCATTTGACTGTGGGTGAAACCCGGATGACAGACTGGCAGTGGCCCTGAGGAGGTGGCAGAATTCCCTCCAGAAACTGGC
Source organism: Neoarius graeffei (assembly GCF_027579695.1). Lineage (NCBI taxonomy): Eukaryota > Metazoa > Chordata > Actinopteri > Siluriformes > Ariidae > Neoarius > Neoarius graeffei. The sequence continues at coordinate 2,427,562 of NC_083584.1, read as the reverse complement.
AGAGAACTGTGGGCCCCGGTCGGAAACGATATCCCTGGGCAGGCCGTGGACCCGAAAGACGTGTTCTAAGATGACCCGGGCAGTCTCCTTAGCAGTTGGCAGTTTAGGGAGAGGCACAAAGTGGGTCATCTTACTGAAGCGGTCCATGATGGTGAGGATGACCGTATTACCTTCTGATGGAGGAAGACCAGTAACAAAGTCCAGGGAGACATGGGACCAGGGACACATGGGTACTGGCAGGGGCTGGAGTAACCCAGCTTGGGGCTGACTGGGGGACTTGTGCTGGTTGCAAGTGGGGCAGGCTCTCACAAAATCCTGGATGTCCCTCCTCATCGACGGCCACCAGAATCGCTGAGACAGCAGATGGAGAGATTGTGTGACCCCAGGGTGACAGGCCAGATGGAAATCGTGTCCCCATTGAATCACCTGAGACCTCAGGTCAGCTGGGACGTAGAGACGGTTGGAGGGGCAAGCGCTGGGGCCTGGCTGGTCCCTGATGGCCTCTCGAACCTGCTCCTCGATGTCCCAGGTCAGGGCAGCAATAACACAGGGGCTTGGGAGGATGGGTGTTAATTCTTCCTTGGAAGCCTCATCCCTCTGAAACATCCGGGAGAGTGCATCCGGTTTGATGTTGTGGGAGCCAGGACGGTAGGAAAGGACAAAGTTGAAGCGGGTGAAGAATAGTGACCACCGGCGCTGGCGGGAGTTTAGCCTCCTGGCTGTCCGGATATATTCCAGGTTTTTGTGGTCTGTCCAGACCACAAACGGAACCTTAGACCCCTCCAACCAGTGGCGCCACTCCTCGAGGGCGAGCTTGACCGCCAGTAGCTCGCGATTGCCGATGTCGTAATTGCTCTCTGATGGGGTCAGTCTTCGGGAGTAGAAGGTGCAGGGGTCCATTTTTCCATCCTCAGCTGCCCGCTGGGAAAGCACAGCCCCGACTCCCACATCCGAAGCATCGACCTCCACCACAAACTGCTGTTCGGCGTCAGGCATCCAGAGGATGGAAGCTGAAGTGAAATGGGCCTTGAGGGTTTTGAAGGCTTTGTCAGCTGCTGCCGTCCATTGGAAGGGCTGTTTGATGCTGGTCAGTGCAGTGAGTGGGGCTGCCACGGTGCTGTAGCCCTGGATGAACCTCCTATAGAAGTTGGCGAACCACAGGAACTGCTGCAGCTTCTTACGGCTCTCTGGAACCGGCCACGATGTCACTGCCGACACCTTCGCAGGGTCCATTTGTATGCTGCCCTCGGTACCCACATATCCCAGGAACGAGACAGACCGAGCATGGAACTCGCACTTCTCTGCTTTCACAAACAATGAATTCTCAAGCAGGTGGCGCAGGACCAACTGGACATGGTGGGTGTGTTCAGACAGGGTCTTAGAGAAGATCAAAATGTCGTCCAAGTAAATGAAAATGAACTTGTTGAGCATGTCTCTGAGGATGTCGTTTACCAGCACCTGGAACACTGCTGGGGCATTGGTGAGACCGAATGGCATGACCAGATATTCATAGTGTCCCGTCGGGGTGTTGAACGCAGTCTTCCACTCGTCGCCTTCTCTCACTCGCACCAGATGGTAAGCGTTCCGGAGATCTGGCTTGGTGAACACTGTGGCCCCTTGCAGTAGTTCAAAGGCGGAGGAGAGTAGTGGCAGAGGGTAGCGGTTCTTAACCGTAATGTCGTTCAAGCCCCGGTAATCTATGCATGGATGAAGAGAACCATCCTTCTTCCCCACGAAGAAAAATCCAGCTCCGGCAGGAGAGGACGATGGACGGATTAGGCCGGCAGCCAGAGAGTCGTTTATGTAGTCTTCAATGGCCTTTCTTTCCAGGGCTGACAGGGAGTAGAGACGGCCCTTAGGGGGTGCGGTGCCTGGCAGGAGGTCGATGGCGCAGTTGTATGGTCAATGTGGGGGCAACGACGTGGCCTTGGAGTTGTTGAACACCTCCCTCAGGTGGTGATAGCAGACAGGAACCTTGGATATGTCAGGGGTGGAGCTGGTGGTTTCCTGGTTGGTTGGCAGGACGGCTCCCTTCAAGCAGGTCTGATGACAGCCCCTTCCCCACTCTCGTATAGTGCCAGTCTCCCAGTCGAGTTGGGGGTTGTGTAGATGGAGCCACGGGTATCCTAGGATGAGTGGTTGGCCGGGTGAGTGTAGGAGGTGGAATTGGATGGACTCCTGGTGGTTACCTGACAGCAGCATTGTCACGGGGGCTGTGATGTGTGTAACAGTGCCAAGACGATGTCCACCCAGCGCTCGTACAGGAACGGGTGGAGTAAGATGGTGGCACCCTACACCCAGCTGCCGTGCGAGCTCAGTGTCCATGATGTTAGCTTCGGCTCCGGAGTCCACCAGGGCGGCCAGGGCACAAGCGGTGTCAGGAAGCTGAAGGCGGAGCTGAAGCAGGGGTTTATGGATGGAGGTTAGGCAGCACTGTCGCTCCTCGGGGGTGAGGCCGATCTCCATGGGCTCAGACTGATTATGTCGGCTTTGGGGCGTGACAGGCGGGAACTGGGCAGCGGAAGACTCACCCTGAGTGCGGGTGGCAGGTTGACTAGGATGCCCCTTCTCTCGTCTGCGGATCTGGATACAGTGATTGATGCGTACGGCGAGGGCAATGGCCTCATCGAGTGTCGGGGGTTGCTCATGGGAAACGAGCTCGTCCTTGACGTAATCCACCAAACTATGGAGGAAGGCGTCCACCAGCGCCACCATGTTCCACGAACTGCGCCTCGCCAGGGTGCGGAAGTCGATGGAGTAGTCTGCCACCATCCAGTTGCCTTGACGGATACTCATCAGTGCTCATGACGAGCCCAGGTTGAACACGTTTAACATCTCCTCGGCGAAGGCCGGGGTCTGCCGGTTGAATTCAGCTGTCCCCCACAGCCAAGCCCGGCTGGTCAGGTGAGTGATGACATACCCCACCTTGGCTCCCTCCGTCGAGAAGGTCCTGGACTGCAGAGAGAACTGGATACAGCAGCTGGTCAGGAATGGCTGGACCTGGTTTGGGTCACCATTGAAATGTTCTGGATTACTGATCTTCAGTTCCGGGTCACCGGGAGCCAGAGCAGGTGGAATGGTGAGGTTGGTGAGAACGTGCAGGACCTGGGTTAGCTGATGCTGCTGGTCAAGCTGGCACAGAGATGCAATGTCACCGGCCACCCAGTTTATTTCTCCCTCTGTATGTTCCAGTCACTGCAGGCTCAATCACCATGCTGGTCAGGGAGGGTGCTGGGTCCATGATGGTCAGATAGTTCTGTCAGGAGAAACAGATGAGGACCCAAGAGCACAAGTTAAATGTTTGAGTTTTATTGATAACAGGGGAAAGGGAGTTGGGAGTGTGTGAAGTTCAGTGGCAGGAGAACTGAGAGGCAGGGATGGCTGGTGGGAGCATGGTGGTGATGTCTGTGGTCTCCCATCCAAGCACTGGCCAAGCTCAACCCTGCTTAGCAGCAAAGATCAGACAGGATCAGGCGTAGTCAGAGTAGTGAGGCTGTAAGCTGACAGCACTAGGTGTTCAGGCAGTCTTCCAACGGGCAGTTCTCAGCAGACAGACAAGACAGCACAACAGGCAGGAGTAGGGAACAGGCTGGAACACAGTCACAGATCAGGTAGCAAGATAAGGGACAGAAATGCAGGGTCAGGTTACCAGGACTGAAGAGTTGACAGAGTCAACATCTAGAAGACAATCTGACACTGAAGCTAAGGAGGACAGCAGCTTAAATACACCCAGAGGAGGAGCAGGTGATGGGCAACAGCCAATGACAGCCACTGAGAGTTAATAAGAGGAAGTGTATGCGGGCGTGGCCGGTAATGCTGAGTGGAGAGGAGTGATGTTACCTGATGAGAGGAAACCCACAGGTAGGACTATGACAATTCTGCTGTTTTTTTTACTGAACTTTTACTACATTTTATTATTTTATTTCTACTATTGTTTAATTCTTATTATTTTTCCCCATTTATTTTATGTAATTTTATTTTCTATTGTTTACTGTTTTGCTTTTACTTTTGTAAAGCACATTGAACTTCCACTGTGTATGAAATGTGCTATATAAATAAACTTGCCTTGCCTTCAGCAGTGTAGTTAGGGGAGCTGTTAAACTGCTTCTAAAAATAATAAATTATTCTCTAAAGATTGGCTATGTACCCAAATCCTTTAAACTAGCAGTTATCAAACCCCTGATTAAAAAACCTGACCTCGACCCCGTCAGCTGTCCAATTATAGGCCAATATCAAACCTCCCCTTTATCTTCAAGATTCTAGAAAAAGCTGTGGCACAGCAGTTATGCTCATATTTACATAGGAATAACATCCATGAAATGTATCAGTCAGGATTTAGACCTCATCATAGCACAGAGACAGCACTGGTTAAAGTAGTAAATGACCTACTGTTGGCATCTGATTTGGGCTGTGTCTCGCTGCTTGTGTTGCTTGAACTTAATGCAGCATTTGATACCATTTGATCATTCCATTCTTCTGGATAGACGAGAAAATGTTGTGGGAGTTAAGGGAATGGCTCTCTCCTGGCTCAGGTCTTATTTAACTGATCACTATCAGTAAGTTGATGTAAATGGTGATTTTTCTAGACATACTGAGGTAAAGTTTGGTGTTCCACAAGGTTCTGTCTTAGGTCCACTGCTTTTTTCTTTATATATATGTTACTTCTGGATCGGGGTGCCCACAATATTTTGATTCGCGAGCTACTTTTAAAATGACCATGTTAATATGATCTACTCGGATTAGGTTGTTACCACTACTAGGCCTACTATGACTACTAGTACTGCTACTACTACTACTACTACTACTAGGCCTACTACTACTACTACTAATAATAATAATAATAATAACAATAATAACAATAATAACAATAATGACACTTGTTTTGATTTATAAACATTCATATGCAATTTGTTTAATAATATGCAAACATGCATACAAAAAGGTGACTGAAATTTACATTCAAATTATGTTAAATGCATAAGCTTTGTACTCCTAAACGTATTTTTGTTCAAATCACTGTTAACTTTTATAAACCGCAAACTATTAATATGTAAACATGAAACAAGCCCACTGTAAAAAAAAAAAAGGCTATGTTTAGAAAAAAAAGTTAAATGCATCCAGACAGGCATTGTAAACCCCAAAACATTTTTGTTCACATCAATTGACTTTTGTATAGCCTGCTAGACAGAGATTTGACATTTACAACAATTTTATATAAAAAACATTTTTCCTTCTTTTATATTTTTTTCCTTCTTTCTTTTCTTTCTTTTTTTTTTTTTACCGTGGAACTTAGCAACAGCACAACTTTAATACATAGCATACTGATGTAGGCCCCAAATCAGATCTTAATCTGATGATGATCGGCACTGGAGGGAGTCAGAGAGGGCTGCATAGTCCGGACAGTAGTTGCTGGTAGTGAGCCTCAAGCAGGCCTCGAGATGATCGTCGGACATACTGGAGCGGTATTTGGACTTAATGATCTTCATATGCGAAAAGGCCGACTCACACAAATAAGTGGAGCCGAACAATGCGGTTAAGGAGGTGGCACATTGCCGCATGTTCGGGTACTTCGCCTCCGTGAGTAAATTCCAAAACGGCCCATGTGCCCTGGACTTCAACTCAATGTCAGACTGCAGCATCAGCATCTCGTCTTCCACGGCAGACGTGTTCAGCTGAAACAGTGCCGCAACTTTTGAGGCGAGGGAATCCACCTCAGTATCTTCCCCGAATGGGTGGCACATGAATGTAGCTAGTGGCTCGAGCAAAGCAAAGTCTTGAAATCGCTTCTCAAACTCTGACTGGAGAATTTCAATCTGCTCAGTGTAGCGCGCACTGTTAAGTTGCGCAAACGCCCTCCCTTGCATCTCCAGCTCCGAGGCGAGGTTTCGGAAGTTTCCTAAATCACGGCGCTGCATCTTTGAAACCAGCAGTTTCATTTTACTGGTTGTCATGGTAACCTAATGTAACAATTTTTTTGACGCAGCGCTTGGCTGACATTTCGCTTCAGGGAAAAAGCGAATTTGTTTACATGTAAAAATGACCACGACGGTTTTTTTTTTATTTTCATAACAAATATATTAATATTTACATATCAATCATGAGATCTACCATCCCTGCCTTCGAGATCGACCGGTCGATCGCGATCGACATAGTGGGCACCCAGGTTCTGGATGATATTATTCGTAAACATTGTAATAGTTTCCACTGTTATGCTGATGATACACAGGTGTATGTTTCTGCAAAACCAGATGAGAGACACCAGTTTAATAGAATTGAGGAATGTGTGAAGGACATTAGACACTGGATGCTTATTAACTTCCTTCTGCTTAACTCTGACAAGACTGAAGTACAACCCCGATTCCCAAAAAGTTGGGACAAAGTATAAATTGTAAATAAAAACGGAATGCAATAATTTACAAATCTCAAAAACTGATATTGTATTCACAATAGAACACAGACAACATATCAAATGTCGAAAGTGAGACATTTTGAAATTTCATGCCAAATATTGGCTCTTTTGAAATTACATGACAGCAACGCATCTCAAAAAAGTTGGGACAGGGGCAATAAGAGGCTGGAAAATTAAAGGTACAAAAAAGGAACAGCTGGAGGACCAAATTGCAACTCATTAGGTCAATTGGCAATAGGTCATTAACATGACTAGGTATAAAAAGAGCATCTTGGAGTGGCAGCAGCTCTCAGAAGTAAAGATGAGAAGAGGATCACCAATCCCCCTAATTCTGCACCCACAAATAGTGGAGCAATATCAGAAAGGAGTTCGACAGTGTAAAATTGCAAAGAGTTTGAACATATCATCTACAGTGCATAATATCATCAAAAGATTCAGAGAATCTGGAAGAATCTCTGTGCGTAAGGGTCAAGGCCGGAAAAACATACTGGGTGCCCGTGATCTTCGGGCCCTTAGACGGCACTGCATCACATACAGGCATGCTTCTGTATTGGAAATCACAAAATGGGCTCAGGAATATTTCCAGAGAACATTATCTATGAACACAATTCACCGTGCCATCCGCCGTTGCCAGCTAAAACTCTATAGTTAAAAGAAGAAGCCATATCGAAACATGATCCAGAAGCACAGACGTCTTCTCTGGGCCAAGGCTCATTTAAAATGGACTGTGGCAAAGTGGAAAACTGTTCTGTGGTCAGACGAATCAAAATTTGAAGTTCTTTATGGAAATCAGGGACGCCGTGTCATTCGGACTAAAGAGGAGAAGGACGACCCAAGTTGTTATCAGCGCTCAGTTCAGAAGCCTGCATGTCTGATGGTATGGGGTTGCATTAGTGCGTGTAGCATGGGCAGCTTACACATCTGGAAAGACACCATCAATGCTGAAAGGTATATCCAGGTTCTAGAGCAACATATGCTCCCATCCAGATGACGTCTCTTTCAGAGAAGACCTTGCATTTTCCAACATGACAGTGCCAAACCACACACTGCATCAATTACAGCATCATGGCTGCGTAGAAGAAGGGTCTGGGTACTGAACTGGCCAGCCTGCAGTCCAGATCTTTCACCCATAGAAAACATTTGGCGCATCATAAAATGGAAGATACGACAAAAAAGACCTAAGACAGTTGAGCAACTAGAATCCTACATTAGACAAGAATGGGTTAACATTCCTATCCCTAAACTTGAGCAACTTGTCTCCTCAGTCCCCAGACGTTTACAGACTGTTGTAAAGAGAAAAGGGGATGTCTCACAGTGGGAAACATGGCCTTGTCCCAACTTTTTTGAGATGTGTTGTTGTCATGAAATTTAAAATCACCTAATTTTTCTCTTTAAATGATACATTTTCTCAGTTTAAACATTTGATATGTCATCTATGTTCTATTCTGAATAAAATATGGAATTTTGAAACTTCCACATCATTGCATTCCGTTTTTATTTACAATTTGTACTTTGTCCCAACTTTTTTGGAATCGGGGTTGTACTTGTACTCGGACCACATGCAGTTAGAAGTAAGTTTTCTGATTACATAGTAACTCTGGTTGGCCTTTCTGTTTCTTCACGTGCAGCAGTAAAAGACCTCAGGGTGATTATTGACCCCAGTCTTTCATTTGAAACTCACATCAATAACATGACCCGGATACCTTTCTTTCATCTCAGAAATATTGCAAAGATAAGAAATTTAATGTCACTACACGACGCAAAAAAAAAAAAACTAGTTCAGACTTTCGTTCCCTCCAGGTTGGATTATTGTAATGCCTTACTGTCTGGATCTAGGGCGTAATTTTGGGTATGGACGCTAGGGACGTGTCCCTACCGATATTCAGCTGCTACTGTGTAATCACGATCAATAAAACCGATGTCCTAACCTGAGCAATGATTATATGGCACACAAAGGGTTAAATGTATGACACTGCTAATAATCCCCCCTCTAACGTAGATATACATTCTCTGATTAGATACCTGTTTCTCGCTAACTTACATGGTTGGCTATCCCAGCTGTCACTCCATCTGCTGTAAAAGCAGCACACTTCCCACAGCAGCCGTGACTACCCACCCATCAACCCCCCGTATCTCACATGTACACACCTGACCTACCCCACGCACCCCCCACTCTCCGTCAGCCTACAAATTGAGCTGGACTTCGATGTCCATGCATGCTTGCCCTATGACTCGCATGCTTACTTGAGTATCATGGATGACGGCCCCCCTCCCAAGAAACGAGACATTCGTTCATTCTTCTTCAAAGTCAAGAATGTAAGTGCAGGGTTTCCGTCGAGCTTTAAAAACTCAACAAAATCCTTTTGATGTATGGAAACCCTTCATAAAAGTATTGCTGCGGCTCCTTAGGCAGGTTTAGCAACATGACAGGACGCATCAGAGCTAGGCTACTGCATAGCTGCAGAGAAAAGGAATGCTGGAGCAATGTAACTTGGTGTTAGATAATATCCTCGATGAATGAATATTAAATTTATAGACCTAATGGTTTTACAGAATGTAAGTAGTCAGATGTAGGCTACTGCATGGCCATGCAGATGTGCGACTTGCATTTCAGAATCAACAGCGTGACAGCTGCTGAGTCTGCTGCGTTCACCGTTTTACAGAGACCTCTTTCTACTACAACTAGGCGAGGCTAGATACAACAAATCCAGGGTCCTTTACTGCCACCTACAGACGAATATTGGTAACTGCAGCATGAACATAAAAGAAGTCACAAGCACATCTGCAGTCAAAATCATAACACGTTACAAACACAGAAACAGGTAACAAAAAGACATAATATGGAAAATGGAGGGGCAACAAAAAGACAAAAAAATGGGGGTATACTACAAATGCAATACTAATGTAATCATAATCATGCTATGGACCCTTTTCACGTGACGTCACGACAAACGCTGCCGCCATTTTGGACATGTACTACCAGTAGTTTACCACAGCCAGCATTGAGGAACAGCAGCAAAGAAAGTGTTTATTTTCAGCAAGACTTCCATCATGCCACTATATTGTTGTGCACCTGGATGTAGTAACCATCAACAAACAAGGCAAGGGTTATCATTTTATCGGATCCCGGTAGATGCTGACCAACGGAGAAGATGGATAGCGGCCATAAACAGGAAAGATTGGCAGCCCTCGGCATACCAGCGCTTGTGCAGTGACCACTTTGTTGGAGGTAAGACGAATAAAATTAGCCAGAAAAGGCATTACATTGCTGTTAACATTCTGTGGTGGCGAGTGTGTAACCAAATAGGCTAAAATAACCCATTGTAACCTCTTTGTTCTTCTGTAGTAGCTATTAGCTAACGACATTAGCTAGCGTTGTGTTCCTTTGCTGTTGGTAGACTGTAGGACAGATCAGAGGCAGTGTCCTACAAACAGCGCTTAATTTGAGGGGGAGCAAGCCGGAGCGCGCTCCGGAACCTCGGGCGTTGGCTCCGGCAGCTATTTACACTGGATCCGGTGATCCGACACCTCTTTTGACTATGTAACAAAAAAAAACCCCAAATAATTAAGTAAAAAAATGCAAGTTTATTTAGTGTTAATGTCTGATTTTGATATCTGTCTTGTTGGTGATTTCTCTCATGAAACAACATCCACAAAATATCTGCAGATGAACTTAATTTATGAACTTAATCAGTGTTATTACAAAACATGCCCAGAAGCGCAGCGCAGCACTGCGCCCCCCTCTCCCCCTCTTTTTTTTCCGCACCGGAGCCGCTCATCCTCTGCGCTCCGGGACCTCCCACTTTACAAATTAAGCACTGCCTACAAATAAGTATTCAAAACAAGAGGAACATGTATTTGTCTCTTAAATCCAGGCCGTTCCCTGTAATCTGTAACAACAGTTGGAGAAAGTAATGGCAAATAGTGAGTGCACAAACCATAGAAGGTAAACTGTACACAGTGCCAGGGCAGTGTGATGGTATGTCTACTTTTAGATTGTGTTAGCTTATCAGTGAACACTCGTCACTCGACGAGTTTCATGTCTTTACGACGGATACTTAAATGTGTGTTAGGTATTATTGTTGCAGTCTTCGTGGCTTCGTGTACTTCCGTACGTCTGTAAACAATCCAGGCAGAAGCAGATAAACGTCGCTCTCTAAGCCTGCTAACCTCAATTTTTGAAAATACCTCTCCCTCTGCTCGCCCTGTAAATACCCTATGTCGCTGGATAGTGAAGGTGTTTTCTGCATCTCGCTCCTTTTTCTTGTATGTTCTCCGTTTGTCGCCTTCCTCGCATTCAAACCAGTTCGAGCCGAAGTCCGCTACATGTCCAAAATGGTGGTCGCGTTTACGAAGGTCACGTGACTGAAAAGGGTCTATAATAGGCAATCACTAAATTATATATCCAAATATCATTTTAACTAAATTTGAGCTTAATTACAGAATAGAAAATGTCACCAGTAGCACCTATTTATGAGTGTCTCAATAAGGCAGTCAGTGAATTTTGAGACACCCCCCCCAATGTCAAACAATACAGATATTGAATTTGAAAAAAAAAAAATATTTAATGCTAAAAATGCTTAAAGTTTTTAATTCTTATTTTCATGTATTTCTGTGGAAGAGACAGAATGACTGCTTAAACACAAATTAGGAATAGTGTGATGTAAAAGTAATAAATCATCAGATTCTAGCAATGTTGGGTTAGGTGCCTTGCTCAAGGGCACTTCAGCCATGGATGGAGATGCAGGGAGAGGTAAGTGGGGGAATGAACTTGCAACCCTGGGATCCAAAGACCAACTCCCTAACCATTAGGCCATGGCTGCCCTTGTTAACCTATAAGATCTGCATAACATGAAATTATGATTGCTAATGGAAAAAAAACACCTTTCGGAAGCTCTGCCTTGGATCACTTTTGTGTCCCCACCAATGTCAAAATCAAAGTTACTCCCTTGGCCTGGATGTTCCAATAAGTGCATAAACAAGCTCAAGTTAGTTCAAAATGCAGCAGCAAGAGCCCTTACTAGAACTAGAAAATACCCAGATAGCAAAAGGGCGTTGATTCGACGGGGAATCATCGGCATGTTCTTCGACCATACACCGTCGAATCATCGTGGATCACCGGCGTTGATTCAACACCGCTTTGCTCATACGAGTTTGCGTTGAAACGACGTTGAAAAGTGGCTGGTGGCCGACAGAGAATAGACCCCCTTTCACCCTTTATTCAACTACGGATTTCGGTTGATTTATAGTTTAATTTTTGGCGATGATTCATCCAACTTTACTTCCTGTTTTATGTACAACAGGAAGGCTACAAATTAAGCAAAACAGGCTAAATTAAACTAGCTAACAATAAAGCATCGGGGCTCTTGCCTAGGATGAACACACACATGCATACTTCAACCATGAAAGTGAAACTTAATTTATATCAATGTGCGTAGGCTACGTCCTGTTTAATGTACAACAGGATATAAAAATGCATGCAACAATGCACCTCTCCTAATGTTTGTCAAGCTATCTAATGAGGCATAACTTTTAACATTTATAAGGAGCAGAACACACTTGAACAAGTTCTTAGAAACATTTTATGATTTATTTATAATTTATAATTGTGGCCTATTCCTCCTGCGGCGCAGACACCTGTACATGGAAACAGAAAAACATAACCAAAATTAATTTGATGCAGCATTGATAAAGAAAGTCAGCAGTAGGCTATGGGTTTCTAAATGCCACCCTACCTCATTATTTGGACATGGGGAAAAACTATATTTAAAATCCAAAGAGGGATGGAGGGAGGAAAATTAAAACAAAAGAAAGAAATGAAATATAGAGTAGAGAATATTTGATAAAATTAAGGATGTTTTTATTCAGTAAACATTTAAAAAAATGTTCTACAACACTCTAGCCTAGTGACTTACCAGTAACAAAATAGACTTGAAGTATTCAGATCCGCTCTGCATAAAGCAGCTAAATCCTCTCTCTGTCTCCCGGCAGAAAGCTCCTTGGTTTGCTTGTGTCTCAATCACAGCTGGTATTCTGTAGAAAGACTTCTTTTCACCTTTCCCATCAGCTTTGTTAGAACCCTAACACAGCACAAAAGTTTACCATTGTAGGTTTATGATGAACCAAGTGCCTCGTGGGTTCACATACCGCGCGCTGCCGTTATTTCCCCCAAATCACGAGTTTGTTGGTCTTCCAATGTGGCGCAGGGTTTGTTTACTTCCGGTTTCGGGTGACGTCAGTGAAAGGGGTCTAATGGGGGCATTACCGCCACCCACTGGATTGGGGTGTAAAGCAGTCTGAACAAAACGTGTAAACATAAACATAGGAGAAATGAACCCGTTTTTCTAACTCGTCCTCACTTAGTCTACTTTTCTTTTTTGATTAGTCTGGATTTGATATTGTAAATTTAACTGTGAATCAATGTATATTCATCGGACATGAACAAATGAATAAATCTTGAGTAATCTTGAGGGGCGTGTATGTCCGGGGCGCGGTGTCGCGGGGGGGGGGGATCAAACAAACCTTCCGATCCCCCCTGGCTACGGGCCAGAATTAGTTGCTCATCCTACCAATGTTGAAAACTGGCCGGCAAAAGTGACGATGGTTCAACATCGTATATTCGACCTTCTCTGACGGTCGACAGATCAACCTTTACCCACGGTGATTCAACAGTGATAAATCGACCTTCTCCGATGGCAGAGAAATCGACGTTTCACGGCGCCGTTTCAGCGTTGATTTTCTGACTTACGACGGAAACCGACCATTCTGACCAAGAATCGGCGCCGTTTCAACGTCCCTCTGCTATCTGACCCCATCACCCCTGTCTTATCCACACTGCATTGGCTCCCAATCAAATTTTCTATTGATTATAAAGTACTACTATTGACCTTTAAAGCACTGAATGGTCTCACACCACAGTACCTGAGTGAACTTCTGGTCCTTTATGACCCGCCATGCCTACTTGGATCAAAAGGTGCAGGCTATCTGCTGGTACCTCGTATAGTGAAGGCTACATCAGGGGGCGGAGACTTTTCTTACAAAGCCCCACAGTTATGGAACAGCCTTCCAAGGAGTGTTCAGGAATCAGACACAGTCTCAGCATTTAAGTCTAGGCTGAAAACATATCTGTTTACTCAAGCCTTGTGTTAATGGTGTTTATGAGGTAAAGGTGTAGATCTGGAGGATCCGCAGACAGAGTGTTTTGGTAAACTGGGATGTATGGATGCTGTCAGTCCTTCACTCGTGTTTGTTGACGGTGTAGTGGCTGGCTGCTTTATGTCCTGGGGCTCCCTCATGCCTGTGTTACCTTCTGGCTCTCCCCTTTTAGTTATGCTGTCATAGTTAGTTTTGCCGGAGTCCCTGCTTGTACTCAGTGCAAAATGTATACTGTACCTACTTATTCAGGTGACATTGGGCATACCTAACAACCTGTGTTTTCTCCCCCCCAAAATCTGTCCTTGTGAGTTACATGTCAATCCTGAGATCGAGATGCTGACCTCTTCTGCTCCTCGGACCTGCCTGATCCATCCTGATGCCCTGTGTCTGGTTGGAGTCTCATCACATCGCTCCTATGGAGGACGGCCCCATATGGACAGTTGAAAGTCACACATGGAAGACGCTCTGGACTCTTACAGTAATGCTTTTATGGCTGAGGACTACAATTGACTCGATAACTTTAGGACTGCAGTTGTCATGAACAGTTTTGTACTCAAGTTTCCATTAATGAAGAGTTATAACATCAACTTCATGTTAAAACTGTTAATGTTATAGTCATGTTGTCTGTTGTTGTCCACATGAGGATGGGTTCCCTTTTGGGTCTGGTTCCTCTTGAGGTTTCTTCCTCGTGTTGTCTGGGGGAGTTTTTCCTTGCCACTGTCGCCATGGGCTTGCTCACTGGGGATAGATTAGGGATAAAATTGGCTCATGTCTTGGGTCATTCAGATTCTGTAAAGCTGCTTTGGGACAATGTCTGTTATTAAAAGCGCTATACAAACAAACTTGACTTGACTTGCTAGAGAGCTGAAACCTCGAATGAACCTCGAATGAATAAAAGTTTGGGAAGCCTAGGAATCGTTGGAGCTCCTTTACAGACTTGGGTTTAGGCCAGGACATGACGGCTGCTATGTTGGAGGAGTCCATGCACATCATCATCATCATTGCTTCCCACTTGGCACGCGATCGGCCTTGGGGTGCAGCTGCCTGGAGGAAGGAAATCTAATATCCAGCAGCTGCCCGAAGTCTCTCTTGTCCATCATACTCCTGATAGCCTGCCTTTTCGAAATTCCGAGTAGTCTTTCTACTCCACTCCATGATCTCTGTACGTCACACAATACAATCTTTTGTATGGCATCATTAGGCATCCTGCATACATGTGCTATGTATTTAAGCCACTGCGCATGACAGAAATCTTCAAGTGGCCCAGATTGGGTTATTTCATATAATTTCTCGTTTGACACTTTAAATGCCCAATCTATATCGCCTTCTACTAGTGTGGCAGGGTCGACCCCCTTCTTTCGCAGGTGTGGTGGTGGGACATTCTTTCTTTCATAGCCACCAGAAATCATCTGTCGTAGGAAGCCAGTCCACACGGTGTTAAGTTTCTGGATTTCACTGCTAGTTAGCTCCCAGGACTGTGTACTGTAGAGGAGTCGAGAGCGTACACATGATTTTAAAATTTTCATGCGTGTGTTTAGATATATTTCCCGGTCTGTAAGAACATGTTTCAGCTCGTTCCATTTCTCGTAGGCTGATGAGATCCTGTGGTGAACAAACTTTGAGGACTTTCCAGCATTGCTCAGAAGATGACCAAGGTACCGGAACTGTCTTACATTTTTTATCTCTGTGCTATGGATGGAAAGCAGGCTTGTCTTTGCCTTTATGTCTTCGTCTACATTAAAGGCCATTGTTTCTGTCTTTTTGTAGGACATCTGGAGTCCAAACCTTGAGAATGTACTATCATATATTTCTAAGATCTTCTGGAGCTCGTCCAGGTTCTCAGAGAACACCACCACATCATCAGCATACAGGAGCTCCAGTATTCTGATCACACCATAGGATGTTCAGGTGCGCAGTTCTCTAGGCAACATTTCATTTGGTATAACATACTCAATGCGAGCTCCAGCATCAGGAAATTGGCTTTTAATCTCATGAGTAGCACATCTCATAACAAAATCCATATATACATTGAATATGGTTGGGCTCTCCAGTGCACCTTGCCTGCAACCTACATAAGTGTTGAAATAGTGTCTGGCACCTTTAATGCAAGCCATTGTTCCAGAGTAGAGTGCTTTAAGTATGGATATCAGCTTAGGACATTTGAGGCGAATCTCTAGGACACGAAATAGTGCATCCCGTGGGACCCAGTCATAGGCTGCTTGGAGATCGATGAAGCAGACATAGAGTGGGCTCCGTTCTTTCTCTAAGATGTTTCAAACAATAAAGATTGCATCGCACGTGGATCGATTACTTCTGAATCCAAACTGGGTGGGTAAGATGATGCGCTCATAGACTGGTCTTATTCTTTGGATAATGACCATGAATAGTACCTTAGATACCTTTGCTATGATGGAAAGGCCTCGATAATTTTCTGCCAAGGATCTCAGTCCTTTCTTGTAGAGGCATGTAATTGAGGAGAGCAACCATCCACTAGGGACCTTTAAGCATTCCCAGATTGTCCCCATTAACAGTACAAGGAAGAAGAGGAGTTGTTTCGAACTGGAGTACTTGAGTTGTTCACTAAATACTTTATCAGTTCCCTGGCATCTGCTGTTTTTCAGTTTAGACATGCACACTTCTATCTCAGGTGCCTCAGGGGGGCTTTTGTCAATAGTATGCTGGTCTGCAGGGGGGATGATGTGAGGGAATCTTTCAGGTGTTAAGAGTTCCGGCTGTAGAGTAAAGGCTCTTTCTCCTAGATGTTGTGCAAAGTGTTCTTCTAGTTTCTCACGTTGAATGGTCTGTTGTTTACATTTGGAGACAGCAGAGTGGCTTTTTGCTAACCGGAATTCCTCTTCTGTATTCCTTTGTTCACTGGCAGCATTGATTCTTTTGGCTTTCTCCTTGTAGAACTGACATTTAAGCTTAAGACGTAGTTTACGTATTTGTATTGTAAGTTTTTTCATGTCATTTTCGTTGGTCGATTTTCATCTTTTTCAAGAAGAGCCAGGAATTCCTCATTTATCCAGGGTTTATTTTGGTGCCCTGACTTTAGCGATGGGATATTTTCATTTGTGGATGTACAGATAGCATTGACAATTTGTTGTTCTATTATGTCAGCTTGCATCGTTGGTTGGGCCTCTCTGAGGATATCATCAAGATGTCTACTGTACTTAGCTCTCACTTCCTCAGAGTCTCTACCCTACTAACAATTTTTGGTTCCCAGAACGTTCCTGGAACACGAGCCTTTGGTTCCAGTTTGGTTCCGGCTACATTCCCTGAAAGTCATTTTTGGTTCTGTTTAGGTTGTCACTTGGTTGGCAGGAAAGTTTAATTTTGGTTCCCAGAATGTTACTCATGTGGTTCCCATTTGGTTCCCTCACCGTTCTCACACCATCCCTTTATCCTTGTTCATGTCATGTTTGTTCCCTCAACGTTTCCATATCGTTCCCATAACCTTGTTGGTTACATGTTTGGTTCCCTAGACATGCTCCTGATGTTCCCCCAACCTTGTTTACTATGTGTTGGTTCCCACAAGGTTCCCCTACAACATTCTAGTAACCTCGTTGGTTACATGTTTGGTTCCCTCAGTGTTCCCCCAATGTTCTTTCCCTCACCATAATGTCATTGTAACGGCCAAAGTAGAATTCATATAGATGTGAATTACAATTTATGTTACATGGTATATATAATTTCATTTGAGTGTGTAATTTCATATAAGTAGTTTATTTCATGATTAAGATGATGAATAATATGTGGCAAGGTTAAAAGAATCAGAATTCATATGTTAAGAATTAGAACAAGAATTAGAACTGTCTCACACTTCTCAAGAATTAGAATTAGAAGTCATTCAGCTATATAAGAACGGTCTCGCGCTTCTCAGGGTAGATCTCGAGAAGCTGTGGAAGCGAACAGTTTTTCTTACCTGACTCTCTGACTCTCTGACTCTCTGATATTGACTCACCGACTCTCTGTATCTTAGAACCTTTGTAATAGTTAAACGAGGATTAAAGTTCAACTTTCAAGACGTTTCAAGTGGATTTATTACAAGGCACAGGGACACTGAGAGTGGAAACAGTTACTTTGGGACAGAGACTTCGTCAGCGTAAGCTATAGCACTTTTCTCAAGGTCTCACTACGAACGAGCCTCTACATTAGTAAGAAAAACTCGCTTGACATCGGATTACAAAACGCTGGAGAGGTTCGCTGAAACTGGAAAGAAGATTCATCGAGGGATTTACCGAGGGACTTCTGAACTTTCGCAATCGCGCGCTACACTCGTGGCTGGTGATTGACAAGTGGACGTGGCTGCAACGTGACTGTCGCAAGTGGAATCGGAACGAAAAACCGGACCGACGTTCAAAGCAACCATGACAGATGAAGAAGAAAAGACGGTAAGCCTTCCAAGGGAAAAACGTCAGCGTAAACCAACACAACGGTCATTGGAAAATAGTCTGCAGACAAGAATTGACTCCAGAAGAGCAAAGCTAAAGAAACTGACTGAGAAAAAAAATGAATTGCGTGAGTTAATGTATGATGATGCAAACGTGGAAAATATAACAAAGGAATTGTTAACCGAGTATGAAGAGCTGATAGAAGAATTCAGTAAGATAAATGCTGATGTCAAAGACCTGTACAGTCAACTTGGATACATAGAGAATATGAATACAGATCAAAGTGATTGGTTTCAGCCAAGATATGATAAGCAATGCAATTTTGTGCAAGAGGTTAGATCATGGATACAGGATGCAACGCATCGCATAGAAAAGTCTGAAAGAGTGAACAATGAGGTAAATCCTGAAGATAGCATTTCAGTTACATCCAGAAAGAGTAAAAAGACCAAGTCTGTCTCTTCTGCTTCTGTAGCATCATCGGTTCGCTCTGAGCGCTTAAAAGTTGAAATGGAGAAAGCTGCTTTGTTAACCAAGACAGCCACATTGAAACAGAAAAGGGCTTTGGAAGAGCAGGAGCTACGGCTCAAAGCTGAAAAGGAAAAACAGAAAAGGGCTTTGGAAGAGCAGGAGCTACGGCTCAAAGCTAAAAAAGAAGAGTTGGAGTTACAAGCAGAGCTCGCTGCATCAGATGCAAGATTAGCAGTGTTAAGAAAATATGAAGGCTCAGATGTGTCAAGCGGCTCTAAAGGCATTAGGGTGGATTCACTGACGGCTACACGGAGACAACATGTCAGCTGCAATAGGAACAGTGGGGCTAGTAATGTATCTCAGCATAGCCATAGTAGTGGAATAGCTGCCGATGCAACGCCTGTTGTGCGACAAGAGCCTGTTACTTCAAAGGGCAATTCTGCAAACACAGATAACCTGGCTTCTGTCATGCAACGCCAAAATGAGATAACTGAGAGTCTAATAAAGCAACAAAAGCTATCTACATTGCCATCGCCGAATATTCCAGTTTTTAAAGGAGATCCAATGGAATACCATCTATTCATGAGAGCTTTCGAGCATTGCATAGAAAACAAGACTGAAAACAGCAAAGACCGGCTTTATTATTTGGAACAGCACACATGTGGTCAGCCTAATGACTTAGTGCGCAGCTGTCTTCATATGGACCCTGAACAGGGCTACCCTCAAGCCAAGAAATTATTAAAGGAGCGCTTTGGTGACAAATATAAGATCTCGATGGCATACCTGGACAAGGCTTTAAATTGGCCTACTATCAAGTCGGACGACGCTAAGGCACTTGAAGCATATGCTCTGTTTCTGATCAACTGTAACAATGCAATGTCGGATCTAGAGTACTTGGATGAGATGGAGAATGCTGTGAACATGCGCACAGTTATCTCCAAGCTCCCATACAGGCTGAGGGAGAAATTCAGGAGTGTCGCCATTGACATTCAGAAGAAAGATCGGCGAACAAAGTTCCAAGACGTGGTGTCATTTGTAACCAAACAGGCTGAAATGGCAGCACACCCTGTGTTTGGTGAAATCTCAGGTCAAACAAAGCGCCAACCTGAAAAACCAGCTGGCAAGAAAACCATCATAACGCTAGCCACTGAAGCTAAAGAGCAGAGGGTAGTGAAAGATGTTGCTGGTGCCGAGAACAAGAAAGCTAAAGAGAAGAAACCAAACATGAACATGGCTTTCGTGAAACCGTGCATCTTCTGTCAGGGAGAGCATACCATGGAACAGTGCAAGAAACTTCAAAAAAAGCTGCACAAAGAAAAATTGGAATTCCTTAAGAGTAAAGGACTCTGCTACAGCTGTCTTATAGGAGGACACATGAGCAGTGCCTGTGAAGAAAAGAAGAGCTGTGAGATGTGTTCAGCTAAACACCCTACACTGTTACACATAAAGCAGAAACCTAAAGACATAACAAAAGAAGACACTTCAAGGGAGGAACCAAAAAAGGAGTCTTTACAGGAAGAACAAACTGTGGTCAGTGGATTCGTGGATGCAGGGGAAACTTGATCTCAGATGGGGGCTGGGGGTGTAGGAACCGTCCTCGCCATTGTTCCGGTGAGAGTGAAGGCAAAGAAAGGCAACAAGGTGCTGACCTGTTATGCGTTTCTGGATCCAGGGAGCAACGCCTCCTTTTGCACTAACAAGCTAGCCAACAGCCTTAACCTGCAAGGAAAAAATGTGAACATCCTACTTACTACTATGGGAGACCAAAAGACCGTCTCGTGCAAGGTGTTGCCAGACCTAGAAGTCAGCAGTCTGGAGGGGGATGACTTTGTCGGGCTCACTGGTGTGTTTACACAAAGGGCCATACCTGCTAGTCAGGAGAATATCCCAACCCAAGAGGACGTGGATAGGTGGCCACACTTACAAGGTGTACGAATTCCATTGATCAAGGCGGATATCGATCTTCTTATTGGGACTGATGTCGCAAAGGCTTTAGAGCCAAAAGAGGTAATCTGCAGCGTGAAAGATGGACCGTATGCAGTACGTACAGTCTTGGGATGGACAGTGAACGGGCCGCTGCGTGAGAACATCGGAAGCTGGTCAAAGGACGGATACCCACAGATCCAAATTAATCGGATATCGGTGGCTCGACTTGAAGAATTGTGGACCCAGCAATTCAAATATGATTTTCCCGAGAATGCTCAAGGAGAGCAGCTTGAGATGTCAAAGGAAGATCAACTGTTTATGGACAGAGTCACCACATCCACAAAACTGGTTGACGGTCACTACTCTATCGGATTGCCATTGAAGAACAAAGATGTGAAAATGCCTAACAATAGAGCAATGACAGAGCAACGAGCGCTCAACATGAAAAAGAAGCTTCAGAGAAACCAGACATTCCGAGAGGAATACGTCAGCTTCATGAACCAGGTCATAACCAAGGGATACGCCGTCAAGGTCCCAGATGAAGAGCTTAACAGGAGTGATGGAAAGGTGTGGTTTATTCCACATCATGCTGTCTACCACCCCAAGAAGCATAAACTTCGAGTGGTATTCGACTGCGGTGCTTCATATCAGGGAACCACACTTAACGAGCAACTACTGCAAGGGCCTGACATGACAAGCAGTCTGGTTGGAGTCTTAACACGATTTCGTCAGGAGCCAATCGCAGTTATGGCAGATGTGGAGGCCATGTTCCACCAGGTCAAGGTCCCATCTGAAGACGCAGACCTTCTCAGGTTTTTATGGTGGCCTGACGGGGATATCTCAAAGGAGCTGCAGGAGTACAGAATGGAGGTACACTTGTTCGGAGCCACCTCTTCACCCAGCTGTGCGAACTATGCGCTGAGAAGATGTGCCGAGGACAACAGGAGTACTTTTGATGCAGCAGCTGTGGAGACAGTGTTGAACAATTTTTACGTCGACGATTGTCTAAAATCAGTTAACTCAGAACAGGAAGCGATCAAGCTACTCCACGACTTGACAGCCATTTGTCAAACAGGAGGCTTTAGACTGACAAAATGGACGACCAACAGTCGAAACGTGCTGTTAACCATTCCGCTTGAGGACCGAGCAACAGAAGTCAAAGATCTTGATCTCGACCAGGACTCATTCGCCATCAAGAGAGCCTTGGGAGTACAATGGTGCATCCGGTCAGATCATTTCAAGTTTCAGGTGAACATCGAGCAAAAGCCTTTTACCAGGAGAGGAATCCTGTCTACAATGA
This sequence comes from Neoarius graeffei, assembly GCF_027579695.1. NCBI lineage: Eukaryota > Metazoa > Chordata > Actinopteri > Siluriformes > Ariidae > Neoarius > Neoarius graeffei. The sequence goes on along the minus strand of NC_083584.1, from coordinate 2,405,910 downwards.
GCTCTGTCTATGATCCACTAGGAATGTTGTCACCAGTCATACTACCTGCTAGAAACATCTTGCAAGAATTGTGTAGACTAAGAACAGCCTGGGATGACACTGTGCCAGAACACCTCGCACAACAATGGACCAAGTGGACTGAAGAACTCCAACAGCTCACTGATTTTGGAGTAACTCAATGCTTTAAGCCACCTGAATTTGGCAAAACTTCATCGATGAATCAGCCCCCAGAGGATCATGGCTAATGGGAAGAATCGTGAAGACTGTGGAAGACGAACATGGAGTCGTCCGCAAGGTTCGAGTCAAGACGAAGATGAATGAACTTGAGCGGCCGATCACCAAACTATGCCTGCTTCAAGAAGCAGAATGAAAAGGACTGTTAAGTACATTCAATGTTGTAATTGTTTCTAGGATAGAAAGCAATTAGGGGCCGGGTATGTAACGGCCAAAGTAGAATTCATATAGATGTGAATTACAATTTATGTTACATGGTATATATAATTTCATTTGAGTGTGTAATTTCATATAAGTAGTTTATTTCATGATTAAGATGATGAATAATATGTGGCAAGGTTAAAAGAATCAGAATTCATATGTTAAGAATTAGAACAAGAATTAGAACTGTCTCACACTTCTCAAGAATTAGAAGTCATTCAGCTATATAAGAACGGTCTCGCGCTTCTCAGGGTAGATCTCGAGAAGCCGTGGAAGCGAACAGTTTTTCTTACCTGACACTCTGACTCTCTGATATTGACTCACCGACTCTCTGTATCTTAGAACCTTTGTAATAGTTAAACGAGGATTAAAGTTCAACTTTCAAGACGTTTCAAGTGGATTTATTACAAGGCACAGGGACACTGAGAGTGGAAACAGTTACTTTGGGACAGAGACTTCGTCAGCGTAAGCTATAGCACTTTTCTCAAGGTCTCACTACGAACGAGCCTCTACAGTCATATTTCTGTAGTATGTAATTCATTGTAAAAGTTTTGGTTGCATGACAACTATTTACTTCAGAACATATAAGCAGTGATGAATGACCAGGAAAATGTTGCAGGACTAGAAAGTTTAATAGAAAAAAATATCAAGAATACAACATTGGTAAGGACATCAGCAACACAGTGCAACATTATTATACATTATAAAACATCTGACAACTATAGACAATTATGAAAACTATTTCTTAATAAAATACAATAAAGGCAAAAAATGAGAAAAATTTTAGAAATGCCAAAAACGGGTGCATGTGCATAGAAGTTGCTGTACGTCTTCAATCTTGAGGACCAGCTGACCTAAAAAGAATAAGAAACAAAACGTTTAACACCAACTTAGTGCCAACGTTTCATTTAATTATTGTGAATATTCAGCGATTGATAAAAGACTTAAGTTTAATTTACCGTCTGTGTGGTGCAAACTTCAGTGCATGCCCAGTGCACTCCTCAATATCAGCTACCTTCTTGCCAGGGAAGTTCTGCATGCAGGCCTCTACAAATAGAAGTAAAAAAAAAAGTTACACATTTAAATCTCAGTCAAACTTGGCATAACACTGATTTGAAAAATGTATGAACACTTACCCGTTATAATTTTGCAAAGGGTTAAGTTCTGGAAAGGCTTTTTTGCTCTCCTCCCCCTCAGGCTGTACTGCGCCAGGACATTGTTGGTAGCCACCTGGCGTAGAATGTGACGAATGGCTGCCCCCGGATTCGCCCCTCCCAGGCTTTCAAGGAAACGTTTCTACAAAAAAACAAACAAAAACAAGAAAAACATAAGTATACAATGAAAATGAATTTGGAGAGCTTATGTGGTCTACTTTCATTAGCCAAATCAATACATTACCAATGACAATTTATTTCATATATAATTATGTCCAATTAATTACCATTTGGTTCCTTCTTTCTGGTTGAGCCAGACTCCTGTCTAGCTCCTCCACTGTGCTGCATAGGCCCAACAGCACATCTTCCTGCAGAGGAGGCTGAGGCGGGTTCGAGACCACAGCAGCCTCCAATGTCTCTGACTTCCTCTCCATACCCTCCATCCTCCTTTCCATAGCCTCCATCCTCCTCTCCATAGCCTCTATTCTCCTAGTCATTAGCCCCATGTGCTCTTCCATGGCTAGGTACATTTGTGATAGAATTCATTTTAGTTTTTGAACATAATATACTTGTCATACGTGAAAATGTGTGTATATAGTACTTACTTCTTTTTGTGTCATCCGTCGTCCTCAATAGGAGCCTCTTTCTTTCCTCCAGGACTACAGGTAGAATTGAGATGAAATTCATTTTAGTTTTATACCCAATACACTTTTCCTGTGTGAACATCAACAAGTGTGTATGAAGTACTTACGCCTTATTACGGCAGCCATGCCTGAAGCCCCCTCCTCTTCGCCATGGGTCATTCCTGAAGTTCTTGAAAAGAAAATTGTTAGTGTTTGCTTTCTTGGTTAAGAACTTGTAATCAGATAGTAAATATAAAATTCAAAGCAAATGTACCCTCAACTGGGTCGGATGATGTTTGTTCCTCAATGTACGACTCTTCCAATGTCCGACGGCTGGGTGCTGGACTGACATGGGTTGAGGGACTGCTGCTGTCCTGCTCCGAGCTGCTGACCGAACTTGTTGGCTCTGCCATGAACTCAGGCTGTTCTTCAATCTCTGCCGGTTGTATCTCTGGCATGTGTTGAGGTCCATTATGTTGTTGCTCTGCTTCTTGCAGAGCCTGGCCTGTCCTTGCTGCGTCTCGTGCAGCCTGCTCTTCCCTGCTTGCTGCATCTCGTGCAGACTCCTCTGCTCTGTTTGCTGCATCTCCTGCATCCAGCTGGGCACGCACCAGTGCTCGCACATTCAACACCTCTCGCCGCGCCCTCTTCCATTCCTTTGTGTAGATCTGTCTGGCCAACCTCTTTGAACTCATTGGCTGCAATGCAATACCATGCAAACAATGTGTACCTGTTGCAATGAAAAGCGGGGAAAATTTAAATACAACATTACAACAACAACACAAATTTAAGCACAGTGTTTCAGTTTACAACCATACTTGCACTTGACAAAAATACACACAGGATTAAAACTAGGGATGAGGTAAGAATGTGTGAGACAAACATGACAGTAGCATTGCATTCAATCGAGCAGGAAAGCAAAACAAATGTGTAACAAAAGAATGGTCTGTTGCAGAAAAAAAAAAAATATATATATATATATATATAGAGAGAGAGAGAGAGAGAGAGAGCGGCACGGTGGTGTAGTGGTTAGCGCTGTCACCTGACAGCAAGAAGGTCCTGGGTTCGAGCCCCGTGGCCGGCGAGGGCCTTTCTGTGTGGAGTTTGCATGTTCTCCCCGTGTCTGCGTGGGTTTCCTCTGGGTGCTCCGGTTTCCCCCACAGTCCAAAGACATGCAGGTTAGGTTAACTGGCGACTCTAAATTGACCGTAGGTGTGAGTGTGAATGGTTGTCTGTGTCTATGTGTCAGCCCTGTGATGACCTGGCGACTTGTCCAGGGTGTACCCCGCCTTTCGCCCGTAGTCAGCTGGGATAGGCTCCAACTTGCCTGCGACCCTGTAGAAGGATAAAGCGGCTAGAGATAATGAGATGAGATATATATATAAAAATAATATTCTGCAATTACTTGTTGGCAACTTGTGTCTGCGGCTGGGACTACAATGGATGCATTAAGTCAACGACTTAACTATAATCAATGGAATTGGCTTTTATAGTAGCTATTATAGTATTATTACTATAATATAAAAGTCTTAACTATAATCAATGGAATTAGCTACACCAGAAAAGGCAGCACAGAGAACATTCTAAAAATAGCCCATTATTTTTCAACTTCATGTATTTTGACTCAACTTGACTAAGCGTAGTGCACCACATCCAGTGAAGCTCCAGCCTGAGACAGTGTATATAAACTAGCCTTTAACCACAATAAAATGAATCTTACCTTTTCAAGAGTGAATCCCAGTCGTGTAGTCAAGTAGAATCCAAAGCTTTGTTGTCAAAGTAGAAGCTGTTGAAGCAAAAGGTGCTCTCTGCGTCCGAAGATAGCAGCAATTGATTCTGTTCATTGCGATCAACCCAATTATCCATGTCTTCACAGCCACACCCCCACCACGTCAGGCAACCTGGTGGCCAATCAGCAGTCTATGTTCATTTCAAACTGAGGGCGGTCGTTGCGATACAAACGTTTAGATAGTAAAATGTTAACAAATGACTTCCATAGAACCCGCTTATGATATAAAACTACCACATTCTAAAAATACATTTCTATTTTCTACCCACATAGCCTACCGCATAAAGTTTGCAACAACAACCATTTATTCTAGTAAATATAGAGGCAGATATCCCTTATGCGAAAACAATTTTTTTTTTCTTGCGGCAGGACGGCAGTGTTTCCTGTCCACGAAATTGCCCTCTGCATTAAAGTACAGAGCCGTTGCAGTATGCCGTTTATTTTTATCCAAACTATAGCATTTACTGCACTTACACTGTAGTAATTCTGTTCTGCACTACAGCATTACTCTAGTAATAACAATTCACTGTAGTGCAGAGTTTGATTCTTTCCATAAAGGATGGCATCATGGTAGCTAACATGCTAAATAAATGGCTGTACTATCGACATACCTTCAGTTGATCTTGTGTAGGCGTAAGGTGAAACGTTTTCAAATAGATGCATGCTGAATTGCTGTGCCATTAGACTTTTCGTTTAGTGTACAGGGGGAAAAAAAACCTCTGCAAAAACGTAAACATCCAGTTGTCCTCTCATTTCCAATGAGCTCTCTAACCATAGCTATTACAGGACGTGACATCACACACACGCGAGGCAGTCTTAAAGGCATACCGCATATTTTGTAGATTAATAATTTCAGTCTACTGCTACAATAATATGCCGTTGTGTACGTTAACTCATGAGTTATATGGCAATCTATTGAATTTGCAAAGTGTTGCTGTAGCAGCTTTGTCAGTTACAAAAACAAAAACTAGTTGAACCAGTTTCCAAAAGCCAGTATGCACACACAATGGCTTTAATAGCCCAGCCATTTCATGTGCCTCTGAATGGCTGTCATTAGCAAGTAGGCTAAGCTTAATTGCTCTTGGTCTAGTTTTTTGTGTGAATTTAAAACTCAGTTTGGAATACTTATAGACCCTTTTCAGTCACGTGACCTTCGTAAACGCGACCGCCATTTTGGACATGTAGTGGACTTCGGCTTGAATCAGTTTGAATGCGAGGAAGGCGACAAACGAAAAACATAAAAGAAAAAGGAGCGAGATGCAGAAAACACCTTCACTATCCAGCGACGTAGGGCATTTACAGGACGAGCAGAGGGAGAGATATTTGCAAAAATTGAGGTTAGCAGGCTTAGAGAACGACGTTTACCTGGATTGTTCACTGACGGAAGTACACGAAGCCCTCGTCTTTACCTGACTTCGGCCCACATGATCTGTATACCTATGTCATTAAAAACCCATCGCCATACACATACACGCCAACGTCCGAGGTTCCGGAGCGCCCTCCGGCTTGCTCCAGGAGTGCTCCGGCCGAGGTTCCCCTCAAATTAAGCAGCGCGCGCCGGCTTGCTCCCGGAGTGCTCTGTCCGAGGTTCCGGAGCGCGCTCCGGCTTGCTCCAGGAGTGCTCCGGCCGAGGTTATGGAGCACGCTCCGGCTTGCTCTGGAGCAAGCCGGAGCACGCTGCTTAATTTGAGGTCAACCTCGGCCGGAGTGTGCTCCAGAACCTCGGCCGGAGCACTCCGGGAGCAAGCCGGCGCGCGCTGCTTAATTTGAGGGGAACCTCGGCCAGAGCACTCCGGGAGCAAGCCGGCGCGCGCTGCTTAATTTGAGGGGAACCTCGGCCGGAGCACTCCGGGAGCAAGCCGGCGCGCGCTGCTTAATTTGAGGGAGAGCAAGCCGGAGCGCGCTCCGGAACCTCGGACGTTGGCTCCAGCAGCTATTTATACTGGATCCGGTGTAAATAGCTGCTGGATCATAATTACAGTAAACTAGTAAATACAGTAAAGGAAAAACTTGAGACTGAAAGGTTTTAACAGTCATCCAAATGACTGAACGTAAACATTGCTACAGTAACATACCAGCTACTGTTGTTGACATTAGCTAGTCAACAATAGCTACTACAGAAGAACAAAGAGGTTACAATGGGTTATTTTAGCCTATTTGGTTACACACTCGCCGCCACAGAATGTTAACAGCAATGTAATGCCTTTTCTGGCTAATTTTATTCATCTTACCTCCAACAAAGTGGTCACTACACAAGCGCTGGTATGCCGAGGGCTGCCAATCTGTTAATAGCCACTATCCATCTTCTCCATCGGGATCCGATAAAATGATAAACCTTGCCTTGTTTGTTGATGGTTACTACATCCAGGTGCACAACAATATAGTGGCATGATGGAAGTCTTGCTGAAAGTAAAAACTTTCTTTGCTGCTGTTCCTCAATGTTGGCTGTGGTAAACTACTGGTAGTACACGTCCAAAATGGCAGCCGCGTTTGTCGTGACGTCACGTGAAAAGGGTCCATTGCGACGTCTACATTTTATTTTTTATTGTAGTCTACTTGACTTAATACAACTTGCGACATACATACTTATTTTATTGTAGTGTACTTTACTCTTTCTATTTCAGCTTTGGTTCAATTAATGTGCTATAAAAACAATGAATGGAGAAACAATGAATGAAAGCTGCACCACAGACCTAAAATGAACTAGACTGGCAGCGTCTGTTCTAAACACTAGGTGGAAACTGGACGCCATCTTACCCCAAACTAACTCAGCTGTGAGTTGTTTAACAGTATTTTATTTATTTATTTTCGGAGGGATTTTCACATTGCATGCCGATTTTTTTTTTTTATAGGCTACACAGCAATAACAGTTTGCTGTGCGAAGTCTGGAGTAAAGTCTGGGGTAGCCAAAAATGGCGGCTGCAGATTCCGGTACCACGTGACCGACTGCCAGTATAGTTTACTTTAGGTCTGTGGGCTGCACTAATACAGTGATATGCTCAGTTTTTCATAGCCAAGAGAAACAAGGAGAGAACATACCAAGTCATTAGGGGAAAAAACTGTGTTGTACTGCAGGATAAAAAATGAAATATTGTTTTTTAAGGCCACAAATACAATGGGTCCACAAAACTCAGCATCAATAAATCTTGTCTTTAAACCAGTTTGCAAAAGATAAAATGCAATGGCCAGCTAATCAGCCATTTAATGTGTGGAATCTGAATAGCAGTAGCCTAAGCCCATGTTTACATTAGACCGTATCAGCGGATCATCAATTAACGTTTTTAAAATGATTAGTGTGCACACAGCAACACCAATACACGATTTGCGTGCACACAGCAACACCAATACACGGATACGCTCGGCTCCGCAGGCATCCTGCGCTCCAAATCACTCCGCCCTGAACAGCGAGTGCCCTCTGGAGGGTGCACACTCCGGCCCTGCGCAGCTCACAGAGCACGCGAGTGAAGTGCACAAGCTGTGATTCGAGACTGAGCCGCTGTGTGTGTGATCCCAGCGCATATCACTTACCACTTGCAAGTGGAAGGATGGCAAGCCTAAAGACAATCATAACTACACAATGGGCAGTATTTGCATCAGTATTTGCAGTATTTTCATACTTTTATACTCTTTAATGAAAGGTGATACAAGGCGGAAGTCCGCGCCGTTTTTCAGCAGTCGCGTCACATGACCAACGCCAGCGAATCAGGAAGGTGGATGTCACAGTGACGTTGTCCAATGACAACACCAGCTAGAGCTCAGCACAGCATATCCGCGTATCTCAATGTTTACACAGCACCGGAGCTGACACGATCTGGATTGAATACGTGGACGCTGGCGGATTCCCGTTTCCCGGCGTTTCCAGGCGGTTTAATGTAAACGGACAGTGCATCCGCGAAGAAAACGAGACAGATACGGTCTAATGTAAACTTGGCCTAACAATGGCTGTCATTATCAAGTAATTAGGCTCTTGGCCTACTTGTGTGTCTGCATTTCACTGAATTTAAAACAACTTAAAACAACTTGAGACATCTGTACTTATTTTATTGTAGCCTACTTTACTCTTTCTATTTCATCTTTGGTTCAATTAATGTGCTATAAAAACAATGAATGGAGAAACAATGAATGAAGGCTGCACTAATACAGTGATATGCACACAGTTTTTCATAGCCAAGAGAAAAAGGAGAGAACATACCAAATCATTAGGGGGAAAAAACTGTTGTACTGCGGGATATAATTTGAAATATTGTTTTTTAAGGCCACAAATGCAAGGGGTCCACCAAATCCAGCACCAATAATGTTGTTTTTAAACAAGTTTGCAAAAGATAAAATGCAATGGCCAGCTAATCAGCCATTTAATATGTGGAATCTTAATAGCAGCCTACCAATGGCTTGCATTATCAGGTAATTAGGCTCTTGCCTACCACACACACAATGAATGGGGAACCCCGTTTGGAATGCAACTTGCAATATAATTCACTTTGTATGGTACTCTTTGCACTCTTTGTAAGTTAGACCTACTTTTGTGTATGTCTCTATTTCACTGAATTTAAAACAAATATCATACCTTTTTGTATTTTACTCTATTTGCACTTTGGTCCAATTTAGCCCTACCATAAAAATGAACAGGAGAAATTAATGAATAATGTCACACTAGGCTGGCCTAGTGTAAAATATCAAGGAAACAAAAACTGTCAGCACTGGTTCTCAGAACAACCAAAAAACAGCCAAGCATAACATTGTGTGGTGGTAGCAGTGCAACTACTGGCTAACGTTTCATATGAGTGGTTCCCTAAAAGTTCAAGGAATGTTAGCCTTTGTTTGGTTTTTGCTGTAACCAAAGGGAACGTTCTTTAAATGGTAGTTTTTGGTTTGGTTATAACCTAACCTTTAGAGAACCAAATTCTAACGTTCCCTTTACGTCCTCTGTTACTAGGGTAAGTGCTTGCATGTTTGGAGTTGGATGAGCTTCCTTCTTCCTCGTTCTGAAGATGTTTTTCCGCTTGTTCTTACTTGGAAACATGGCATGGAGAACTACTATTCTATGATCGGAATCAAATGGTGTACTAGCATTGGGGTATACTCGGCAATGCTGTGAGGCCCTCTTGACAAACCATTCACCCAAGATGTAATCAAGCCGCCTGTAATATCCAAGGTTGGATTTAAATTACCATCTATGCATAGGTGTTCTAGTGGCAAATAAGGTATTGAGAATCTATAGATTGTTGTTCTCAGCAACTTCGATCAGCTTCATGCCATTAAAGCTTGTGGGTTCATCGTCATTAAAACGACCAACACAGTTCCAGTTGTTACTCTGGCAATCGTTGCCTATCGTTGCATTGAAGTCACCACATACAACCAGTTTAGAACCTGGATGCATTTGCTTAGCTGTTTTTAAAGTCTTGGATAGGGTGTTATAGAAGGCTTCCTTAGTGGAGTTTGCATGTTCTTCAATCGGACAATAGCAGGAAACTACAGTCAGTTTAACACCGTGGACAGATATTCTAGCCAGTATAATTCTCCCTTCCATAATATGCTCTATGTCCAACAAGTTGACATGGGGGGCTATTATTATCACAACACCGGCATAGGCTTTTCTCTGTAGTCCACTATATAGGACACGCCATCCTTGTAGCATCTCATCAGTGAATTCAATCTCATCCTGGCCAGTAATTCGGGCTTCTTGTATACAGCACACGTCATGTTGTAGAGACTTTATCTGTATCAAGTGTTCTGCCAGCTTTATCTCGCATTTTGCAGTTCTTACATTTATTGTTCCGATTTTGACCTGGTGGTAGTTCTTTGGGTTTCGTTTGGTTTTATGGTGCTGTGTAATTCTGGTTTTCATAGTGACTGACTGACTGTGCGACAGTTTATTGGAGTATTAGAGTAATACTACTACAGATATTAGTCTATCAAACAACGAGAAACAATAGTTTCTCGAGAGACAATAGTTTTATGTCCGGTAGAGGACAAAAACTTTTCTACCTTTTAAACAAACGTTATCAAATTTGCTTTATAACTAAGAGGGAAGAGGCTACTTCACTTCCTAGCGCCAGTGACTCCGTTGGTTCGCCCAGTCACAAGACCGAGCTATCCAGGGTGTACCTGTCCTAATGACGGAGGTGGAGTCTGGCTTGAGTGTGATAGGCGATTAGACTTAGCAGGACTTACAGACACTGCCTTCTAAGCCTAGCGGATAAACCGAGAGTTGCGCATCACACCCCATACACCCCTTCGGCGCTAATGATATAGCCAAGGAAGGAAATCTTGTTTAGATGAAACTCACACTTCTCGGCCTTTACATAGAGGTTGTTCTCTAACAGTCACTTGAGAATGGTTCTGACGTGTTCCTGGTGACTCTGGACATCTGAAGAGTAAATCAGGATGTCGTCAATATCGGCGATGACATATTTGCCCAGCATGTCCCATAGCATGTCATTGATGAAGCACTGGAACATGCTGAAGAAAGGCCATACGGCATGACTCGGTACTCGAACTGCCCCGCGGTTGTGCTGAAGGCCGTCTTCCATTCATCACCCCTCCTTATTCAGATCAGGTTGTATGCACTTCGTAGATCGAGCTTTGAAAATATCTTAGTGGATTGAAGCTGTTCAAGAGCTGCTGGAACCAGCGGAAGAGGATAAGGATACTTTACGGTGACCTGGTTTAAGCCTCTGTAGTCGATGCAAGGCCTCAGTCTACCTCCTCGTTTCTCAACAAAAAAGAAACCAGCCGAGGCAGGTGAGTTGGAAGGCCGGATGTATCCCTGTTTGAGAGCCTCCTGAATATATTCCTCCATGGCTGCTTGTTCCTTTTGGGACAAGGGATAAATACAACCATGTGGAGGAGACATACCTGGCAGTAAGTCGATCAAGCAATCGTACGGCCTGTGAGCAGGTAACCCGCAGGCCTTCCCCTTACTGAAGACCTCTGCAAGGTCTAAGTAACAATTTGGAATATTGTCTTTGGAGTCAGATTGGGGGCTCTCTACGGAGGTAGAAGCTACTCTGATCTGAGGGAGAGAGAGGCAGTTCTGGAAGCATGTGGGTGACCATTGAAGAATTTCCTTGTTTTGCTATGAAATCAATGGATCATGTAGCTGCAGCCAGGGATAGCCAAGGATGATGTCATGATCGATGGTGGCAGTTACATACAGTGATATTAATTCTTTGTGTAAAGCCCCTATTTGAATCTGTACTGGTTGTGTGCGAGTGGTGACCAGTCCATCGCCTATGGGTCCTCCATTGATGGTCTTGATACTGAGTGTGCTGTGCAGGGAGATGGTAGGCAGGTCGAGATTCTGCACGATGGCACTACTGATAAAGTTCCCCTCTGCCCCTGAATCAATAAAAGCAGATAAGACATGAGTGGAGGACCCTACCCTGAGTAGGACTGGGAAGGTAAAAGATTTAGAACTGAATTTTCTCACTGCACTTGTGGAGCTTACAGGCCTCTCTGTTGGGGTCTCTCAGGCTGATCATATGGGACATTGCCGGATGCTATGCTCAGGCCTACCACAGTAGAAACATAACCCCTCCTTGCGCCGCCTAGCACGTTTGGCGCGAGTTAGATCGGTGTGTGAGACCTCCATGGGTGAGCCATCCTCCATAGACTGGGCAGATTTGGTGTTGAAGTGGATAGATGGTCAGTGCTTTAAAGGAACAGTCCACCGTACTTCCATAATGAAATATGCTCTTATCTGAATTGAGACGAGCTGCTCCGTACCTATCCGAGCTTTGCGCGACCTCCCAGTCAGTCAGACGCAGTCAGACGTGCTGTCACTCCTGTTAGCAATGTAGCTAGGCTCAGTATGGCCAACGGTATTTTTTGGGGCTGTAGTTAGATGCGACCAAACTCTTCCGCGTTTTTCCTGTTTACATAGGTTTATATGACCAGTGATATGAAACAAGTTCAGTTACACAAATTGAAACGTAGTGATTTTCTATGCTATGGAAAGTCGGCACTATAATGACAGGTGTACTAACACCTTCTGTGCGCTTTGGCAGTGCATTGATATCTGAGCTCTGTATCAATGCGCTGTCGAAGCGCGCAGAAGGTGTTAGTATGCCTGTCATTATAGTGCCGACTTTCCATAGCATAGAAAATTGCTACGTTTCAATTTGTGTAACTGAACTTGTTTCATATCACTGGTCATATAAACCTATGTAAACAGGAAAAACGCGGAAGAGTTTGGTCGCATCTAACTACAGCCCCAAAAAATACCGTTGGCCATACTGAGCCTAGCTACATCGCTAACAGGAGTGACAGCGCGTCTGACTGCATCTGACTGACTGGGAGGTCGCGCAAAGCTCGGATAGGTACGGAGCAGCTCGTCTCAATTCAGATAAGAGCATATTTCATTATGGAAATATGGTGGACTGTTCCTTTAAGCTTGTGACATACATCAACTTGATGCAACCTGGACACATTATCAGTGATGTAACCCGGGGTCCTCAAGTGTTTTGGGTCTTTCAACATCATACACTCTCACCCAGGTGACCCAGCCGGGGTGGATCAAGCCCAGGCCTATGTCCAGGTAGTGCTACCGTACCCACGGATCTTCTCTCCTTATCCACAGCCACCTTGAGGCAACTTCTGCTGCCTCAGTGGCCTCCTTGATGGCCCTTTGCCTCCTGACTCCTGTGATGCCCAGCATGTTATAGGCCCTCCAGAGGGACTGGCCTGCGAACCCTCTGCATTCCACCTCAACGGGCTCGCACCATGCTCGCCACCCATTGCGCCGACATTCCTCCACTAGCTTGGTGTATTTTGCCCTCTTCCTCTCATTGGCCTCCTCGATTCGGTCCTTCGAGGGGACAGTGAGTTCCAAGAGAACAACCTGCTTGGAGGCGTCCGAGATAAGCACCATGTCTGGCCTCAGCATTGTTATGGCAACAGTTTCTGGAAACTTAAGTTGCTTCGCCAGGTCAACTTTCAGCTCCCACTCTTGTGTCATTGCTAACAGGCCAGAATAGGTGGTCCTGGCAGCTGATGTTGGCTTCTCCCCAGCCCTGACAAAAGCGATGGTGTTCTTCACTGGGCAGAGGTACTTGCAGTGACTAATCCCACTGCTGATGGTATTTGCTATTGCCTTCAGGACTTGGTTGTGGTGCCAGCGGTAGCGCTCCTCGCCTAGGGCTTTTGAACAGCAACTGAGGATGTATTTTAGGGTCACCCTCTTCAGGCACAAGGTGCAGACTGGTGATTCCACCTTTCCCCAGCAGAACAAGTTGGATGGGCTTGGTAGAACATCATAGACAGCCTGGATCAAGAATCTTATGCGATGGGGCTCAGCTTTCCACAGCTCCGCCCATGAGAGTTTGTGGTCCACTGCTTGTTCCCATCTCACCCAGGCTCCCTGCTGTCACATTCCAGCCATCCTGCTGGCTCGCTCCTCCTCCACTGATGCCCACACCTCTTCTTGAACCAGTGCTCTCCTATCCTTCCCCTGTGCCTTGTCATAGTGAGGTGTTATGCTACTACCTAGGCCTGCTCTTCCACGAGTTACTGCTCCCACCAGTGCCCTGTGCCGTAACTGTGACTCAGCAACATCCACAGCCTCTGCTGCCCTCCACTTCTGTCCTGTCTTCACTTCAATCCCCACCTGGGAGACTTTTGGGTCATTTGACTCTCGGTACTGCAACACCTCCCTAGTACGGCTCACCTTGAATTCTTCATTCAGGTTGCTGATAGGCAGCTTCAGCTTGTTGTTCTGACCATACAGGGCGATGCTGCTCAGGTTCCAGGGTAGACCCAGCCACTTCCATAGGAACCTGCTAACTCGAAGCCCTCGACCATGGAGATTGGAACCTCATAGACCAAGAGGGGCCAGAGTAACCATGGGAGGATGCCAAGCTGGTAAATCCAGGCCTTGAATTTACCAGGTAGGCCCGAGTTATCCACTGCAGCTAGCCAGGCTTCCAGTTCTAGATTGGTCACACGGATGGCTGCCGTGTCTCTCAGGCTGCAGTCAAACACCTTTCCCAGGTTCTTCACTGGTTTCTCAGTGATAGATGGTATCTGGGTGCCGCCAAGTGCGAAGTGGAACTTGTTGGTGACCTTACCTTTCTTCAGCACCAAGGATCTGGATTTTGCCGGCTTAAAGCTCATGCGAGCCCAGGTGGTCATTTCCTCCAGGCCCTTCAGGATCCACCTGCTCCCTGGAACATGTGGTGTTGTCACAGTCAGGTCATCCATGAAGGCCCTAATGGGCGGCTGTCGGACACCAGACTGTGAGGGGCCCTCTGCACTGAACCTCAACAGATTTCACCAGCATGTTCATGGCGAGTGCGAACAGGATCACTGAAATAGTGCATCCAGTGATGATCCCCTTCTCAAGCTTGTGCCAGTCTGAGGTTGTAGACCCAGCAGAGACTCTCAGACTGAAGCTGTTGTAGTAGTCCAGAATGAGGTCTCTGAACTTGCCTGGAATATGGTGCCGGCGCAGTGCCTCTTCGACCAGTTTATGAGGTATGGACCCATAGGCATTTGTGAGGTCCAACCACAGCACCACAAGGTCCCCCTTGTTCTTCTGGGCTTCCCTGATCAGCTGGGTGACCACGCCTGCATGCTCCAGACACCCCGGTACCTTTGGGATCCCTCCTTTTTGGACCGAGGTATCAATGTAGGAATTCCTCAGGAGGTAGTCAGTCAGGCGCCTTGCAACAATGCTGAAGAATATATTTCCCTCAACACTGAGCAGCAAGATGGTTCTGAACTGATCAATGGTCTTCAACTCTTCCTCCTTTGGAATCCACACCCCTTCTGCAAATGGCCACTGTTGGGCTACTTTTCCCCTCCTCCAGATCACCTTTAGGATCCTCCAGAGCCTGTGGAGTAACTTCGGGCAGTTCTTATATACACTATGGCACTACTGACAAAGCTCCCCTCTGCCCCCAAATCAATAAAAGCAGATAAGACTGAGTGGAGGACCCTACCCTGAGTAGGAGTGGGATGGTAAAGGATTTAGAACTGAATTTTCTCACTGCACTTGTGGAGCTTACAGGCCTCTCTCTGTTGGGGTCTCTCAGGCTGATCGTATGGGACATTGCTGGATGCTATGCTCAGGGCTCCCACAATAGAAACATAACCCCTCCTTGCGCTGCCTAGCACATTTGATGCAGGTCAGACGGGTGCGTGAGACCTCCATGGGTGAGCCATCCTCTATAGACTGGGCAGATTTGGTGTTGAAGTGGATAGATGGTCGGTGCTTTAACAATTGGTCAAGTCGAATAGCTAAGTCAATGAGGGAGTCCAGAGTGAGGTTCTCATCTCTACAAGCCAGCTCACTAACAATCTCTGGACATAGGCCTTGGTGAAAGACCGCTTACAGCGCCGGATCGTTCCACCCACTAGCAGCTGCTAGTGTCCTGAATTCCAAGGCATATTTAGCAATACTTCTGGAGCCTTGGGAACTGGCAAGAAGACTCTCTCCAACCTCTATCCCTTCTGGTTCATGATCAAACACCCTTTTAAACACGGTGAGGAATTGTTCATAGGACTTGGTTTGCTCGTGCCCCTTATTCCAAACTGCGGTGGCCCAGCAAAGTGCTTTGCCCGAGAGAAAAGATATAAATTTTGCAATCTTGTGCTCCTCTGATAAATGTGGCATGGTGGAAAAATGCATTGAACATTGCAGTAAAAAAACCCTTACATGCGATGACGTCTCCAGCAAACTTCTCTGGAGTGGGGAGTTGAAGCACTGGGCTAGGCTTGGAGCATGCTAGGAGAGCCTGCGGTATCACAAATGTGAGCTGCGTGATCCGAGTGTTGAAGTTGGCAAGCATCTATTGATGTTCTCCTAGCAAACGCCCCTGCATGTTTAGAGCAGTCTGTTTAGGACCCTCCGCTACATCCATTACAGCAAAGTATCCTGTGAGAGTGCAGGCACTTACTGATGTATATGCGGAGGAAGCAGATCAGCAGACTACCAACAAAGCCAAAACATGTGACTGAAATCGGTGTCGGTAAACTAGGGAGGGTCAGGCGAACGGCGAACAACGTGATGTGGAAAAGACAGAGTGAAAAAGGGGAGGAAATAGCAAAAGGTCAGGAAATGCTAGAGACAGTCAGAAAAGATACAAGGCTCGGTATGTACTGAAATGGCAGGACAATACTTCTCACTGGAGTGGTGTGAATGAGTGGCTTAAATAGCGGAAGCGGTGATTAAGGAAATGCGTGACAGCTGTAGTTCAGTAGGCTGGGGACAGAGGGCGATGTGTGTCATGGGAGTTGTAGTCCTAAGTGTTTGTAGTCTGCTCCTTCACACCAGGATTACTGACACAGGTGATTATTTTAAAAAATTTATTTCAATCTTCAAAAGTGGCACGCAAAATGTACAGTGGATATAAAAAGTGTACACACCCCATTAAAATGATAGGATTTTCTAATGTAAAAAAATGAGACCATGATAAATAATTTCAGAACTTTTCCCACCTTTAATGTGACCTATAACCTGTACAATTCAACTGAAAAACAAACAAATCTGTTCGGGGGAAAAAAAAAAAAAATAAAAAACGTACAATAAGCTGGTTGCATAAGTGTGCACACCCTGAAACTAATACTTTGTTGAAGCACCTTTTGATTTAATTACAGCATTCAGTCTTTTTGGGTCGGAGTCTATCAGCCTCCCACATCTAGACTTGACAATATTTGCCCACTCTTCCTTGCAAAAGCGCTTCAAATCTGTCAGATTGTGAGGGCATCTCTTGTGCACAGCCCTCTTCAGGTCACCACACAGATTTTCAATTGGATTTAGGCCTGGGCTCTGGCTGGGCCATTCCAAAACTTTTTTTTGGGTCATTGTTGTGCTGAAAGATGAAATTCCTCTTAATCGTCAGCTTTCTAGCAGACACCTGAAGGTTTTGGGCCAAAATTGACTGGTATTTAGAACTGTTCATAATTCCCTCCACCTTGACTAAAGCTCCTGTTCCAGCTGAAGAAAAACAACCCCAAAACATGATGCTGCCACCACCATGCTTCATCATGGGTATGGTGTTCTTTTGGTGATGTGCAGTGTTGTTTTTGCGCCAAACATACCTTTTGGAATTGTAGCCAAAAAGTTCAACCTTGGTTTCATCAGACCATAACACATTTTCCCACACGCTTTTGGGAGAGTTGATGTATCCATCCATGCATCCATCCATTATCTGTAGCCGCTTATCCTGCTCTACAGGGTCACAGGCAACCTGGAGCCTATCCCAACTGACTATTGGCGAGAGGCAGGGTACACCCTGGACAAGTCACCGCAGGGCTGACAGAGACAAACAACCATTCACACCTATGGTCAATTTAGAGCCACCAATTAGCCTAACCTGCATGTCTTTGGACTGTGGGGGAAACCGGAGGAAACCCACGAAGACAACATGCAAACTCCACACAGAAAGGCCCTTGTTGGCCGCTGAGCTCGAACCCAGGACCTTCTTGCTGTGAGGCAACAGCGCTAACCACTACACCACCGTGCTGCCCAGAGTTGATGTATTTTTTTGCAAAATTTAGCTGGGCCTGGATGCTTTTCTTTGACCCTACCCCATAGTCCAGACATATGGAGAATACGGGAGATTGTTGTCACATGTAGTACACAACCAGTACTTGCCAGAAATTCCTGCAGCTCCTTCAGTGTTGCTGTAGGCCTCTCAGCAGCCTCCCTGACCAGTTTTTGTCTTGTCTTTTCATCAATTTTGGAGGGATGTCCAGTTCTCGGTAATGTCACTGTTGTCCCATATTTTCTCCACTTCTTGATGACTGTCTTCACTGTGCTCCATGGTATATCTAATCCCATGGAAAAATTTTTGTACCCTTCTCCTGACGACTGATACCTTTCAACAATGAGATCCCTTTGATGCTTTGTAAGCTCTCTGTGAACCCTGGCTTTTGCTGGAGGATGTAACTGAGTAAATGTCTGAACTTTATTTGGGGTTAATCAGAGTCATTTTAATTGATGGTAGGTGTGAACCCAAAAGACTGAATGCTGTAATTAAATCAAAAGGTGCTTCAACAGAGTATTAGTTTTAGGGTGTGCACACTTATGCAATCAGCTTATTGTACGTTTTTAATTTTATATGTTTTTCCCCCTAAGAGATTTGTTTGTTTTTCAATTGAATTGTACAGGTTATAGGTCACATTAAAGATGGGAAAAGTTTTGAAATTATTTATCATGGTCTAATTTTTTTTACATCAGAAAAACCTATCATTTTAACGGGGTGTGTACACTTTTTATATCCACAGTAATAATGGTGTGGTGCAGACTTGTGCCTCTTATCTACGCCAAGTCACGTAAAATACTTTGTTTTGAAATCGATAAAATAAATCACAATTCCACTTGACCTATGAATAGTTATAGACCAAACTTCGAAGCATTTTTAGTGCTTTTAGGAACAGCATTTTCTTTCATAATCTGTAATTCTTCCTCACTTATGGTGACAGTGATTGGACGCCATTTTGCCGAGTCGCTCGAGGTGATTTTTGAGAAATAGTCCAAATTTCTCAACCAATCAGCATGCACGATTTCCTATAATCACCTCTGTATTTATACTGGAAGTGTATATATTTCTGTAAATCTGTTTTGTGATAATGTCCATTGTTAAAATTGTTACACAAATACAATAAATCTGACATGAAATCGGCACAGTGGTGTAGTGGTTAGCACGGTCGCCTCACAGCAAGGTTCTGGGTTCAAGCCCAGTGACTGGCGAGGGCCTTTCTGTGTGGAGTTTGCATGTTCTCCCCGTGTCTGCATGGGTTTCCTCCGGGTGCTCTGGTTTCCCCCACAGTCCAAAGACATGCAGTTAGGTTAATATGGGACGGCCTTGGGCTGAGGTGCCCTTGAGCGAGGCATCGAACTCCCAGCTGCTCCCCGGGCGCTGTTAGCATGGCTGCCCACTGCTCTGGGTGGGTGTGTGTTCACTGCTTCAGATGGGTTAAATGCAGAGAGGAAATTTCACAAGTGTGTGATGAATCAAGTTGTGCTTTCTTTCTAAATCAAGAGAAACGCTGAAATGTTGACTTCACTCACACCGAGACAAATAATTAAATATACAATAATTTTACTGTTATAATCAAATAGACAAACTTTAATTAAACATCATTTACAGCCATCTCACTGTGCTGATATTTAGTGTTCACTGTTGCTGAGCTCTACTTTTAGATGAAGTGTATTATTAGGTGATGAAACACTGGTGCTTATACACAGTGACCTGTGAGGAAAGTCACCTCACGGTGGGAACTTAAGATAAATCAGTGACAGAGTCACAGTAAGGTTTATTTAAGTAAGGTGCATTTTAAACATCTTGTGGACTTTTGGATCGTGTTTACACTAAAAACAGCTCTAACTTTGCCAAACGACAAAGGAGTCAGCACATCCTCATCCGCCATTTCCCCACAACCACAACTTCCGGCTCCTCTGTCGTAAATACGCGAAGAAAAGGCGCGTGCACTTTTGCCTCTCGGTTATAGCACTATCTTTGTAATAGAAACTACACTTTCCATAAAGCTCCACTGTACGGTGTGGCTAAATGGAATGCTGATTAGCACTCCAAGTCACTATAGAAGACATTGGCGATATTGCTTTCATGATTAACGTTTATTCCGCCATCGTTTTTAAGTAGTTAAATAGGTATCGCGAAGCTAATCCGTGTGTCTGACCGAGCTAACAGGCTAACTTCCCCAGCACCGCACGGCGCGTGTACACAGCCACAGCACCCGGATGAGAGGGCGGGACCTGATTGGTCCACTCACTGCTGATAGCTCGGTTGCTAAAATCTCATCTCATCTCATTATCTGTAGCCGCTTTATCCTGTTCTACAGGGTCGCAGGCAAGCTGGAGCCTATCCCAGCTGACTACGGGTGAAAGGCGGGGTTCACCCTGGACAAGTCGCCAGGTCATCACAGGGCTGACACATAGACACAGACAACCATTCACACTCACATTCACACCTACGCTCAATTTAGAGTCACCAGTTAACCTAACCTGCATGTCTTTGGACTGTGGGGGAAACCGGAGCACCCGGAGGAAACCCACGCGGACACGGGGAGAACATGCAAACTCCGCACAGAAAGGCCCTCGCCGGCCCCGGGGCTCGAACCCAGGACCTTCTTGCTGTGAGGCGACAGCGCTAACCACTACACCACCGTGCCGCCCCGGTTGCTAAAATGGTCAACAAAATGAGTTACAATTTTTTTTTACGTTTTCTATAAAAAATATTAAAACGTAAGATGTTATTTTACACACACTAATCTAATAACGACGATTCAGGTTCATAAAGGAAGCTCCCTTCATGGACAATCCACTTCCGGTGTGAGTGATGCCGCCATTGTCTCCCTCAGGGCTGAAGGGAAAATGGCGGCCGCGGTCACCATCCAGGATACAAACACGCCAGCAGCACTGATTCTATAAACTTCTCACAGAGTCTTTATTAACAAAAGTTCAGGACAGGGTTGTCCAATCAGTTCTGCTTTTGTTTTTAAATGCAATAGAAGTGGTGTTTTTTAAAATTACATTAAAAAAAATTTACACTCCAGATTAATCCTAAACTTTACCCATATCTGACAAAAATCTAAATTTATCTCATCTCATTATCTGTAGCCACTTTATCCTTCTACAGGGTTGCAGGCGAGCTGGATCCTATCCCAGCTGACTACGGGTGAAAGGCGGGGTTCACCCTGGACAAGTCGCCAGGTCATCACAGGGCTGACACATAGACACAGACAACCATTCACACTCACATTCACACCTACGCTCAATATATACCCTGTCCACACTAGGGATTTTGTACCGATACGAAACTACTTTCGTACCGCAACACCTGTCCACATAGCAACTATACCCCCAGATAGCAAAAGGGCGTTGATTCGACGGGGAATCATCGGCATGTTCTTCGACCATACGCCGTCGAATCATCGTGGATCACCGGCGTTGATTCAGCACCGCTTTGCTCATACGAGTTTGCGTTGAAACGACGTTGAAAAGTGGCTGGTGGCCGACAGAGAATAGACCCCCTTTCACCCTTTATTCAACTACGGATTTCGGTCGATTTATAGTTGAATTTTCGGCGATGATTCATCCAACTTTACTTCCTGTTTTATGTACAACAGGAAGGCTACAAATTAAGCAAAACAGGCTAAATTAAACTAGCTAACAAAGCATCGGGGCTCTTGCCTAGGATGAACACACACATGCATACTTCAACCATGAAAGTGAAACTTAATTTATATCAATGTGCGTAGGCTACGGCCTGTTTAATGTACAACAGGATATAAAAATGCATGCAACAATGCACCTCTCCTAATGTTTGTCAAGCTATCTAATGAGGCATAACTTTTAACATTTATAAGGAGCAGAACACACTTGAACAAGTTCTTAGAAACATTTTATGATTTATTTATAATTTATAATTGTGGCCTATTCCTCCTGCGGCGCAGACACCTGTACATGGAAACAGAAAAACATAACCAAAATTAATTTGATGCAGCATTGATAAAGAAAGTCAGCAGTAGGCTATGGGTTTCTAAATGCCACCCTACCTCATTATTTGGACATGGGGAAAAACTATATTTAAAATCCAAAGAGGGATGGAGGGAGGAAAATTAAAACAAAAGAAAGAAATGAAATATAGAGTAGAGAATATTTGATAAAATTAAGGATGTTTTTATTCAGTAAACATTTAAAAAAAATGTTCTACAACACTCTAGCCTAGTGACTTACCAGTAACAAAATAGACTTGAAGTATTCAGATCCGCTCTGCATAAAGCAGCTAAATCCTCTCTCTGTCTCCCGGCAGAAAGCTCCTTGGTTTGCTTGTGTCTCAGTCACAGCTGGTATTCTGTAGAAAGACTTCTTTTCACCTTTCCCATCAGCTTTGTTAGAACCCTAACACAGCACAAAAGTTTACCATTGTAGGTTTATGATGAACCAAGTGCCTCGTGGGTTCACAGACCGCGCGCTGCCGTTATTTCCCCCAAATCACGAGTTTGTTGGTCTTCCAATGTGGCGCAGGGTTTGTTTACTTCCGGTTTCTGGTGACGTCAGTGAAAGGGGTCTAATGGGGGCATTACCGCCACCCACTGGATTGGGGTGTAAAGCAGTCTGAACAAAACGTGTAAACATAAACATAGGAGAAATGAACCCGTTTTTCTAACTCGTCCTCACTTAGTCTACTTTTCTTTTTTGATTAGTCTGGATTTGATATTGTAAATTTAAATGTGAATCAATGTATATTCATCGGACATGAACAAATGAATAAATCTTGAGTAATCTTGAGGGGCGTGTGTGTCTGGGGCGCGGTGTCGCGGGGGGGATCGAACGAACCCTCCAATCCCCCCTGGCTACGGGCCAGAATTAGTTGCTCATCCTACCAATGTTGAAAACTGGCCGGCAAAAGTGACGATGGTTCAACATCGTATATTCGACCTTCTCTGATGGTTGACAGATCAACCTTTACCCACGGTGATTCAACAGTGATAAATCGACCTTCTCCGACGGCGGAGAAATCGACGTTTCACGGCGCCGTTTCAGCGTTGATTTTCTGACTTACGACGGAAACCGACCATTCTGACCAAGAATCGGCGCCGTTTCAACGTCCCTCTGCTATCTGGGCCGGTACTGTAGCGGTATAACTGTATCGGTACGAAACCCACAAATGTATGGGTTTCGTACCGGTACAGTATCGGTACTGTAGCGCTTCACTGTAGTGTGGACAGATGAAGCTATTCTGTATCGATACAAATATAATGCGCATGCCAAAATGAAATGACCATGGAGCTACATGGAGCAAAGAAAGGGGGGGAGGGGAAAAGAGGGAGGAAGAAAGGAGGAAGAGGGGAAAAGGGAGAGAAGGTGAGGGGGGAGAAAGGGAGATTCGTTTTCTTTGTTTCTTTCTCAACTGCCTCGCGTTTTATACGATTTGACTGAATAAATGACCACCAGAAATACAGACTGTACATTGAGAACAAAAAGCACACACACGTTGTTTCATCCGCCATATTCTCGGAAGGAAGTTACTCGGTAACCACGGAAACATTTCGCACACGCGCATTTCAACTACTGTGAAAGAAAACCGCAAACATTTCTCGCTAGTGTGGACAGATGCACTAAACTGTACCGGTATACTTTGTATCGATACAGTTATACCACTATTGTACCGGTATAAGTGTGAACACAGCATTAGAGTCACCAGTTAACCTAACCTGCATGTCTTTGGACTGTGGGGGAAACCGGAGCACCCGGAGGAAACCCACATGGACACGGGGAGAACATGCAAACTCCACACAGAAAGGCCCTCGCTAGCCATGGGGCTCGAACCCACAACCTTCTTACTGTGAGGCGACAGCACTAACCACTACACCACCATGCTGCCCCTTTTACTTAAGTTATTGAACTTATTTAAATTCATTTTATTTTTATTTATTCTTTTTTCAGACGATTTTATCTTCTATTTTTAGACATGTTTACTACTTCTTGATTCAGGAGCTTGGTAGCAAATTTTAATTTCCCTCCGGGGATTAATAAAGTGATTCTGATAAAATAATTGCTAGTGTGTATGAAAAAGGCTTTGGATGGAATGTCTTAGCTATTGGACAAAATGGTCATTGGATGAAGTGTCCTGATCCCCTTGTCTCCTCTCTGTACTAAGCCTCAGAGTTTCCTCTTTCTGAATCACGGACAGAATCCTAAAAAATCGGAACATGCCACGGTCACTGTTGTGACCACAACCAGATACAGCACAGAGATAAGGCAGAGCTAAAAGAACACTTAAAGCAGTGGAAAAACAAAGAGAGTTGTGCACATGTGACTATGTTTTGTATGGAATGTTGCTTGATCCCACATTTGTATTTCCACCAACATCCAGGTTTCTATTTTGCTTTGACGTTACTTGCAAGTCAAGGAGATAGATATAGATAAATCCCATGCAGACTGATTCATGAATAAACCTTACTTGCATGGATGGATGGACTTTATCCCTGAGGGTAAATGTGGGAAATTTGTTTTCAGCCTCATGTTCAGTGGTGATTACAAACTGCAGCTTTAATAGAGTCCAGTGTGAGGCGATGCACAGTGTGTTTGATCCTGAGGGCCACCGAGAAGAAGAGAAGAAGAGAGCGCTTTGTGAGTGCGTGTTGTTGTGTGTCATTACGGTACAAGCCCATAGAGGGTGTGTGTGTGTACAGAAAGGAAAGGCATCACCGTGTTGTTTCTCCTCTCCTGATTCTCCATCTCTCCTGGAGGAGGATGAGCTCAGTGCTGATTTTGTTCCCGGTGGAGGAGAGAAGATGAACGGCTCTCTCTATATCTCTTTTTTCCAGGGCCAGCTGGAGTCGGTGCTGGAGCAGGTGGTGCAGCTCGCAGTCACCGAGATCACAGGCACTGTGGGGGCCAGTCTGGGCTCCATGCTGCTGGAAACGGCCCGGAAGGAGCAGGAGAACCAGCGGCTCAGAGCCGCCGTGCAGTGCCCGAGCCGCGGCGAGAGAGAGAGCGCGGAGCCCCCCGCCGCCCCCAGACCCGCCGCCGGAGCCCCCAGACCCGCCGCCGGGGCCCCCAGACCCGCCGCCGGGGCCCCCAGACCCGCCGCCGCTCAGCCCGACTCTCACCGCCAGGAGCACAAGAGCCGAGCTGTGGGTAAGAAAAGCGGCGGAAGTGCGGAGTTGTGTTTCATCTGCAGCCCGGGCCGAGTGTGTGTGAGAGAGAAAGTGTGAGAGTGTGTGTGTGAGACAGTGTGTGAGTGTGAGAGAGAGAGAGAGAGAGAGTGTGTGAAAGTGTGTGTGTGTGTGTGAGAGAGAGAGAGAGAGAGAGAGAGAGTGAAAGTGTGTGTGTGAGAGTGTGTGTGAGAGAGATACTTTTTGACTTTTAAGCCACCTTTAATTCTGCCATTGTTCCATGTATGGTTTTTTTCCACAAGAAATAAAAACATTAAATAATGGAGAAAATTAAAAGGTACATAAAGTCATTACTAAAAAAACATCAAAATCAGTCCATAAAAACACCTTTTCTGTTAAAACATTCTTACACACAATTGTACATTAAAAATTAAAAGTTGAGAGTTAGTGCACCGTCCTCTTCGAGTGAACATAAAACCTGTCTAAAACCCCACAGATCTAGAAAAGTGTCCAGAATATTGGGTAGTGTGTAAAAGGCATGCTTTACCTTCAAACGAGATGCAGCCAAACCTTTTCAGGCTCTGAACCGCATCAGTCCATCCCAGGCCCAGCATCTGATTCTTTCTGGTCTTCCAGATTGCGAGTTTTGCAGTTCCCATTAAAAAATTAATTAAAACCTTAGTCTGTCTTTTCCTGACTGTGTATTTCGGCCCAAAGACAAACAAAGGGACGGAAAATTTCTCCCCGAGGTGTTCCACCCACTCTCTCAATGTCTTAAATAGGCCCGCTAGCTGAGGACAAAGAGACACCAAGTGTTCTAGGGTTTCTTGTTGGTGACAGAAGGGACAGTCCTCCCCAGTGCTGGGATCCAGGTGAGCCCTGTGTCTGTTTGTGGCTATCGCTCTGTGTATGATCCTCCACTGGAGGTCAGCCGTCCATTTCTCGATGGGCGGCTTGTACAAAATCCTCCAGCAGCCTTTAGGGGTGCGTTCTGGAGCAAAAACCTGGGCCCACCTCGACTCCCTGACTTCGACCAAAGAGCAGAAGTTCAGTACCTTTACGCAGGTGTAGTAGAGCTGCTTCTTCCTGCATGAGCTGAAGTTGCCCAGCATCGGTGTTTTCAGAGACAGAAGCAGCCCTCTCTCTTCTCGCCGCTCTTCAGTCGCAGGTCTGACGCTTAGTTCAGGAAAGATGTACTCATGGTCCTCGTGCCAAAGGTCAACCAAGGTACAATCCTGGGCGTACACCCTAAGGGTTACAGACAGGGATTGCCAGACCTCATCCACTATCTTCTTTAGCACCCTGGAAGACCTGATGCCGATGACTCCACCAAGCCTCCCTGGAGATGTTCTTATAAGGTGGCCCAGTTTGATGATACCAGCCTCGATGAACTTGATGTGGAAGAAAGCATGCCAGATGTTAAGAGGTCATTGTGTAACAGTGGCTCCTCGAAGATCCACAAACCAGGTCTGAGGTCCGTGTGGTTTTGAGACTCCTCCATGCATCAAGCACGGAGTTGTAGAAGGGTGTTATTCCGGTCAGGTCAACTTTGGAGGTCTTTAGGAGAAACAGCTGTTTACCCAGTCTTAGCCGGCCAGCCTTTCTCAGGAGCAGCTGAGCAGACGCCAGCCAGCAATAACCGCAGCCATAAAGTAGCCTCTGTGCTGTTTGCAGTCTGAAGGCAGCAATTCTTGCTGGAATGTCCATGAGGCCTTGTCCTCCCTCAGCTACAGGGAGATATAGAACCGGTGCCCTCAGCCAATGCTGACCTGACCAGAAGAAGTTCACCAGGAGCCGCTGTATGTCCTTCACGAGGCCTGGTGGTGGCACTAAGACGATCAGTCTGTGCCAAAGAGAAGAGGCGACCAGGTTATTGGCTATCAGAACTCTAGCCCTGTAGGACAGCTGGGGAAGCAACCATTTCCATTTAGACAACTTGGCTCTCACCTTCTCCAGCACTCCCTCCCAGTTCTGTTTTTGGAAGTCCTCGCACCCCAAGTACACTCCCAGAACTCTGATGCATCTTTTTTCCCATTTAAGTTTCCCGGGTAGTTCAGGGACGTCTCCTGGGCTCCACTGGCCTATTAGACATGCTTCGCATTTGTCCCAGTTAACTTTAGTGGAGGAGGCCTTTTCATACACAGTCAGGCTTTCGTTAAGTTGTTGTATATCTCTCCGATCCTGTATAAAAACATTAACATCATCTGCATAAGCTGAGACGGCCACAGAGCGGTTCTGAGCCAGCTCAGGGAGACCCAGGCCCTGTAACCTGCTCCTCAGCCTACACAGAAGAGGTTCAATAACAATGCTGTAGAGCTGGCCTGAGATGGGGCAGCCCTGTTTGATTCCTCTTTTAACTGGCACAGGGCAGCTCAACCCTCCCCCCACCTTTTATTAAACAGCAGGCTTCATTATACAGTAATTTGACCCAGGATAAAAACCTCCCCCCGATTCCAAAAGCCTACAAGGTGGAGAAGAGAAAACCATGATCCACACAATCAAACGCCTTTTCTTGGTCAATAGATAAAATGCCAACATTAATATTATACAAATTGCAAACATCAAATATATCCCTTATTAAAAATAGATTATCGTACATTGACCTGCCTGGAATGCAAGAAGACTGTTCTGCACCAATAAATAAATCAATAAAATGTTTTAATCTATTTGATAAAACCTTGGAGAGGATCTTATAGTCCGTACATAAAAGAGCTACAGGTCTCCAGTTCTTTAAAAGAGCTAGGTCTCCCTTCTTGGGCAGCAGTGAAAGGACTGCTCGCCTACAGGAAGCCGGAAGGCTCCCTTTTTTAAAACACTCTCTAAAAATGGCCAAAAGGTCCCGTCCCAGTATCGTCCGGAAGTGTTTAAAAAAGTCCGAAGGAAGACCATCTAGTCCCGGAGCCTTGCCTGGTGCCATCTGGGACACCGCAGCAGTCAGCTCATCTAAAACGATTTCTGCGTTCAGAGTGTTCTGGTCTTCTAAGCTCAGTTGAGGAAGCCCTTGCAGTAGCTCTGCAGCACAGTCCATGTCACAGCTGCCGGCGCTGAACAGATCTGTATAAAACTCCACTGCGAGCTTCCTCATCTCGGCTGGGTCTGTAGTGATGTTTCCATCAGAACGATGAAGACAGACCATTTGTTTCCTCTGAACAGCAGATTTCTCCAGGTTAAAAAAGAAAGAAGTTGGTGCATCCATGTCTTGGAGTCTAGTAAACCTTACTTGGACTAGTGCTCCTTTAGCTCTGTCCTGCAGAAGGGAATTTAGTTCCTGCCTTTTAAAAATTAGCCCATCATTTTTTGGTTGATCAGCTTGTGAGGTAAAAAAATGTTTTTCCAAATCTCTTATTTCCTCTTCCAGTTTCTGGACAGTTCTCTGGATCTTGGCTGCGGAATTAAGAGTACTGCTGCAGGGATCCCAGACGTCTGCTATTTAGCGGAATTCTGCTATTTTTCTAGCCAAAGTGGTGGTGTTTTTTTTTTTTTTTTTAATCTCTTGTATATCCGTTAAAAATGTTTGTTTAAGTAAAATGCTCGGAAGTTAAATTGATGTAAATACCGTGAGACTGTACGCGATACAACGAGAAAACAATATGGCTGCGCCCATTTGCTAGAAAATGTGTTTTAACTCCGTTCGTGCTTTTGTTTCTAATGCGTTGAACTTGATTCAGTATGTCGTGGAAAAAAGATATCCTCCATAAAAGAGATAGCAGAACAGTGTCTGGGTTAGAAGAAGTATATTCTTCAAAGCTACATTTTCATCTAATTTTTATAAATAACAATTTTATTTTTTGCCACTTATGTCATTGATTACAAAATGTGGCATCAAATAGATACACATTATTGTTAAATTCTGTTGCTTTTCTATGTTAAATCTATGTAAAAAATGTGTTCTATAGCATCTTTAAATGTTAAAATCCCAACAGCTTCGGGGGCTTGCAGCGCCCTTGACCCCTGCTGATAGTTTCTTACATTCCTCTATTTTTTTCAATTACTGCTGGGATCCCTGCTGCTGGCAAAACACTCTAAGGCTACATCCACACGACAACGGCAACGAGATGTTATTTTTTAAAAATATATCGCATCCAAATGGGCAACAATCAGTAAAATATCAGGTCCATATGGCAACGCAACGCTTGCTGAAAACGATGCAATACACATGCCACACCTCTAGGGGCGCTGTAAGACGGTCCCTTCGGAGACACCAGAACAATAGAAGTAAGGACGCATGCGCATAAACTATTATGCGCGAGACTTCATATTAGCCACAAAGTCAGGAAAATCTGTTTGTAAAATTACATTATAATGACCAAATACAATGAAAAGTATTTTTCCAGTCTCACCTGTGAAAGGTAATCCCATGTGATCTCGTTTGGATGGCAAACCTGTTGGTACAGTTAAACGCAGCTAATCTTTATTCTCCGCTTTGACCTATCCAAAATGGCGGCGAGGATGACATGATTCTACGCGGAAGACGGCGTCTTTAATGGTCCGGAATAAATTGAATGATACACGTTGATGGATTAATTTGTTTCTCACCTGTGAAAGGTAATCCCATGTGATCTCGTTTGGACGGTAAACCTGTTGGTACAGTTAAACGTAGCACATGAATCTTTATTCTCCGCTTTGACCCATCCAATATGGCGGCGAGGATGACGTATGATTCTACGCGGAAGGCGGCGTCTTTAATGGTCCGGAATAAATTGAATGATACACGTTGATGGATTAATTTGCTCTTCTACGCCCTTTTTGAGGAATGTATTGTAGGACTTAAACCCACATCTGAAGAGGTGAGATCGCTCCTTTTTTTTTTTTTTCCCTATTTTTGCTGGCGGGATTGACTCTGCCCTAAGGGCTATTCTCTCTCTCTCTCTCTCTCTCTCTCTCTCTCTCTCACTTTGCACCATTACACAATAAATATTCACAGTGAAAATATTTTGTAAGCGCGTTTCATGAACCAAGTTATAGGATTTGTTGACAACTCGCATCGAGTTCGTTACACTTCTACCCGGCGTGAAGCACTCACAGTCATGTGGTTGTGACGTCATCGTAAACAAATCCGTTCTACTCATCCAGACGACTTCACAACGGCAACGTTGCCAGATCTTTCCACTCTGGAACCCGTTCTCAAAAAGATTGCGTTTTGGGCACCCAAAACGCCGGTGCCGTGTGGACGCCAGGCCTAAACGATAAGCAATTGTATCGGAGTCACCTGAATCCGTTGCCGTGTGGACAGGGCCTAATTTGGGCCTTTCCTACCTCCCACCACTTCAAGAGTGAAGGAAAAGTTTCCTTCCGGGATCTCCAATAGATCCAAAATAATTTAAAATTTTTACAAAACTTAAGGTCATGCAATAACTTAACATTAAAATGCCAAAAGGACTTTGGTTTTTCCGTGGGAGATAAAAAAAAAAAGCTCCATTAAAACTAAGTGATGGTCTGTAAAAACAACAGGGGAGATGTGGCAGTCAATAACTCGTGAAGTAAAAGGTGCAGAAATATAAAATCTGTCCAACCTTGCTGCACAGACTCTACCGTCAGATATTTTCACCCATGCGTATTATCGGACTGAAGAGTGCTTCATCCTCCACACATCGACCAGATCAGTTTTCTTTAAAAAGTGAGATAAAATGGACGAGGAGTGATGTGTGGTTCCTCTCCAGTCCTGTCTAATGTAAAGTCTGTGCAGCAGTTCCAGTCTCCCCTCATTAAAACACACTCCCCTGATCATTACAACTTAACTTCTCTTTTAATAAATGAAACAACTCTTTACGTTCAGAGCCTTGGTTTGGTGCATAAACATTTAATACAACCCCGATTCCAAAAAAGTTGGGACAAAGTACAAACTGTAAATAAAAATGGAATGCAATGATGTGGAAGTTTCAAAATTCCATATTTTATTCAGAATAGAACATAGATGACATCAAATGTTTAAACTGAGAAAATGTATCATTTAAAGAGAAAAATTAGGTGATTTTAAATTTCATGACAACAACACATCTCAAAAAAGTTGGGACAAGGCCATGTTTACCACTGTGAGACATCCCCTTTTCTCTTTACAACAGTCTGTAAACGTCTGGGGACTGAGGAGACAAGTTGCTCAAGTTTAGGGATAGGAATGTTAACCCATTCTTGTCTAATGTAGGATTCTAGTTGCTCAACTGTCTTAGGTCTTTTTTGTCGTATCTTCCGTTTTATGATGCGCCAAATGTTTTCTATGGGTGAAAGATCTGGACTGCAGGCTGGCCAGTTCAGTACCCGGACCCTTCTTCTACGCAGCCATGATGCTGTAATTGATGCAGTATGTGGTTTGGCATTGTCATGTTGGAAAATGCAAGGTTTTCCCTGAAAGAGACGTCGTCTGGATGGGAGCATATGTTGCTCTAGAACCTGGATATACCTTTCAGCATTGATGGTGTCTTTCCAGATGTGTAAGCTGCCCATGCCACACACACTAATGCAACCCCATACCATCAGAGATGCAGGCTTCTGAACTGAGCGCCGATAACAACTCGGGTCGTCCTTCTCCTCTTTAGTCCGAATGACACAGCGTCCCTGATTTCCATAAAGAACTTCAAATTTTGATTCGTCTGACCACAGAACAGTTTTCCACTTTGCCACAGTCCATTTTAAATGAGCCTTGGCCCAGAGAAGACGTCTGCGCTTCTGGATCATGTTTAGATACGGCTTCTTCTTTGAACTATAGAGTTTTAGCTGGCAACGGCGGATGGCACGGTGAATTGTGTTCACAGATAATGTTCTCTGGAAATATTCCTGAGCCCATTTTGTGATTTCCAATACAGAAGCATGCCTGTATGTGATGCAGTGCCGTCTAAGGGCCCGAAGATCACGGGCACCCAGTATGGTTCTCCAGCCTTGACCCTTACGCACAGAGATTCTTCCAGATTCTCTGAATCTTTTGATGATATTATGCACTGTAGATGATGATATGTTCAAACTCTTTGCAATTTTACACTGTCGAACTCCTTTCTGATATTGCTCCACTATTTGTCGGCGCAGAATTAGGGGGATTGGTGATCCTCTCCCCATCTTTACTTCTGAGAGCCGCTGCCACTCCAAGATGCTCTTTTTATACCCAGTCATGTTAATGACCTATTGCCAATTGACCTAATGAGTTGCAATTTGGTCCTCCAGCTGTTCCTTTTTTGTACCTTTAACTTTTCCAGCCTCTTATTGCCCCTGTCCCAACTTTTTTGAGATGTGTTGCTGTCATGAAATTTCAAATGAGCCAATATTTGGCATGAAATTTCAAAATGTCTCACTTTCGACATTTGATATGTTGTCTATGTTCTATTGTGAATACAATATCAGTTTTTGAGATTTTGTAAATTATTGCATTCCGTTTTTATTTACAATTTGTACTTTGTCCCAACTTTTTTGGCATCGGGGTTGTAAAACTAAGAGTAAAATCCTGTATTTTAACTTTTTCCATAAGAACTCCACCCTTCACCAATTCTGTACTGGACTAGATGTTTATCTAAACCAGGAGAGAATAAAATCACAACTCCTGCATTAAAATTTGTCCCATGACTAAGAACGTATTGTCCCTTCCACCATAAATCCCAGGCTATTTTATTCAACTTGTCACTGTGTGTTTCCTGTAATAAAATAATATCCAGTTTTTTCTGTCTAATTACTTCAGATAATAAAACTCTTTTCTGTTCATCTCTTCCCCCATTGATGTTTAAAGATGCGACTCTTAACCCCTGCATATTGAAAGATAAAAGACAGAAAGATAAAAGGACAGATAAAAAGAACCAGTAGAGATAAAACACCCAGTGCTGCACGGTCATTAAAAACTCTTTTCTCGTTTTCATTTTCTTAATCATTCTACTTTTGGACTCCTTTAAGCCTTTCCTCAAGCCAGTAACGTGCTTTTTTTTTTTTTAACCGATAATGTTTTTTTCCATCTAGTAAATCCATTCCGACAACTCTTTGAAGTGTGATAACTGGTCTGATAAACTTTTCAATATTGGGAAAACAATCTTTAAGACTTGCTTTTTTTCCAAAGGTTTCGTCCAAAAAACTATTGATTTCCTCGAGTGAATAGAGGTCCTCGCTTTGGGAAATACTGTCTGTTACAGAAAACGAGTCAGAGTCACAGTCCATGTCAGTCACATTGTCACCATAACAGCGGTCCGGCTTCGCCATGTCTTCTGTCTCACTGTCGGGTCTGACAGCCTCCTGTTAGACCGGAGACTCCGCGTTCTGCTTGGACCCCCCTACACTGACCTCTCCTGGCTCCACCCTGCTCTGTTCAGCCTCCATCAACTCTGCCGAAACACTGCTTCCAGTCTCCGTAGGTCCAGGTGCGGAGCTGCCGGACTCAACCTGAGTGGGTGGAGCAGATTCTGATGGTGTTGGCCGACCACTGTTCACCTCCCCGCTGTCAGTCACATTAGTTGTTCTACTGCCCCCCTCCCCACCGTCAGTCACAACAGCTTCACTGCTGTCCACCTCCACACTGTCAGTCACTTTGCTACTGTCCTCCACATGGTCAGTCACAACAGCTTCACCACTGTCCACTTCACTACCACCAACCACCCCGCTGACCCCCTCCCCACGGTCAGTCACACCAACCACCCCGCTGACCCCCTCCCCACGGTCAGTCACACCAACCACCCCGCTGTCCCCTTCCCCACGGTCAGTCTCCGCAGTCACCTCGCTCCCAGTCGCGTTCCTTCCTCTGTCCTCGCTGACAGTCCCAGTGGCAGCAGGCGGCTCTGCTCCCTGCTGTCTGTGAGGACAGGCGACCCGCTTGTGTCCCACATCCCCACACTCAAAACATTTCATGCTCCCCGAACTCGCATAAACCATGTAAAAGCCTTCCTTGTGTTTCACACGGAAGGAAACTTCCAGTGTTTGAGTCGGGGAGTCCAGAAACATGAACACTTGTCTCCGGAGAGACTGAACGTGTTTGAGTTTATCACTCTTACAGCCCAAATTTACTGTCCAGAATCCGCTCGCGAATTTCCCGAAGCGCTTCAGTTCTCGCTCCAGCGCTTCATTGGGAATAAACGGAGGGACTCCAGACACGGTGACCCGGACAGAGGGCAGCGCCAGCGGGGAAACTTGCACAAACTCATCATTAATGTAAATATTGCTCTCTATGAGCTGATCAACAAGTTCCTGGTGCTTCAAGAACACCACCACTGCTTTATTCATGCGGGAGGCACACAGGGTGCTACCATAACCCACCTGCGTTCTGACCGCAAGCAGCACCTGCTTGACCGGAACCGTGGGCTGTGGTACCACCCTGACTCCATGCTTTAAGGACGGGGCGGCGACCTGGAGGATGCCATCCCCGCCAAACAGCCAACAAACAAACAAAAACACACACACACACACACACACACACACACAAAACACTCAAACACCACTACTGACAACTACAAATTACTCAAATTAATAACCACAAGAAAAAAAACAAGAGAAAAGTTTAGTTAGGAAAAATCGCAAGCTCTCAGCTAACGTTCACCACACCCTCCACCAGCAAACTCCCAGCATGCAGTGCAGAGAGAGAGAGAGAGAGTGTGTGTGTGAGCGCGCGTGTGTGTGGGTGAGCGCGCGTGTGTGTGGGTGAGCGCGCGTGTGTGTGAGTGAGCGCGCGTGTGTGTGAGTGAGCGCGCGTGTGTGTGAGTGAGCGCGCGCGTGTGAGTGAGCGCGCGTGTGTGTGAGTGAGCGTGTGTGAGAGCGTGTGTGAGAGCGTGTGTGAAGGTGTGTGAGAGAGAGCGAGCGAGCGTGCGTGAGAGAGCGAGCGAGCGTGCGTGAGAGAGCGAGCGAGCGTGCGTGAGAGAGCGAGCGAGCGTGTGTGAGAGAGAGCGAGCGTGCGTGAGAGAGAGCGAGCGTGCGTGAGAGAGAGCGAGAGAGAGCGAGCGAGCGAGAGAGAGCGAGCGAGAGAGAGAGAGCGAGCGTGCGTGAGAGAGAGCGAGCGAGCGTGCGTGAGAGCGAGCGAGCGTGCGTGAGAGCGAGCGAGCGTGCGTGAGAGCGAGCGAGCGTGAGAGAGAGCGAGCGAGCGTGCGTGAGAGCGAGCGAGCGTGCGTGAGAGCGAGCGAGCGTGCGTGAGAGCGAGCGAGCGTGCGTGAGAGAGAGCGAGCGTGCGTGAGAGCGAGCGAGCGAGCGAGAGCGAGCGAGCGAGCGAGAGCGAGCGAGCGTGCGTGAGAGAGAGAGAGCGAGCGAGCGTGCGTGAGAGAGAGCGAGCGTGCGTGAGAGAGAGCGAGCGAGCGTGCGTGAGAGAGAGCGAGCGAGCGTGCGTGAGAGAGAGCGAGCGAGCGTGCGTGAGAGAGAGCGAGCGAGCGTGCGTGAGAGAGATTGAGCGAGCGAGCGTGAGTGCGCGAGCGAGCGTGAGAGAGCGAGCGAGCGTGAGAGAGCGAGCGAGCGTGCGTGAGAGAGATTGAGCGAGCGAGCGTGAGAGAGCCAGCGAGCGTGCGTGAGAGAGATTGAGCGAGCGAGCGTGAGTGAGCGAGCGAGCGTGAGTGAGCGAGCGAGCGTGAGAGAGCGAGCGAGCGTGCGTGAGAGAGATTGAGCGAGCGAGCGTGAGTGAGCGAGCGAGCGTGAGTGAGCGAGCGAGCGTGAGAGAGCGAGCGAGCGTGAGTGAGCGAGCGAGCGTGAGAGAGCGAGCGAGCGTGCGTGAGAGAGATTGAGCGAGCGAGCGTGAGAGAGCGAGCGTGAGTGAGCGAGCGAGCGTGAGAGAGCGAGCGAGCGTGAGAGAGCGAGCGAGCGTGCGTGAGAGAGATTGAGCGAGCGAGCGTGAGAGAGCGAGCGAGCGTGAGAGAGCGAGCGAGCGTGAGAGAGCGAGCGTGCGTGAGCGAGCGAGCGTGCGTGAGCGAGCGAGCGTGCGTGAGAGAGCGAGCGTGCGTGAGCGAGCGAGCGTGCGTGAGCGAGCGAGCGTGCGTGAGAGAGAGCGAGCGTGAGAGAGAGAGCGAGCGTGAGAGAGCGAGCGTGCGTGAGAGAGCGAGCGTGCGTGAGCGAGCGAGCGTGCGTGAGCGAGCGAGCGTGCGTGAGAGAGAGAGCGTGCGTGAGAGAGAGAGCGTGCGTGAGAGAGCGAGCGAGCGTGCGTGAGAGAGAGCGAGCGAGCGTGCGTGAGAGAGATTGAGCGAGCGAGCGTGAGTGAGCGAGCGAGCGTGAGTGAGCGAGCGAGCGTGAGAGAGCGAGCGAGCGTGCGTGAGAGAGATTGAGCGAGCGAGCGTGAGAGAGCCAGCGAGCGTGCGTGAGAGAGATTGAGCGAGCGAGCGTGAGTGAGCGAGCGAGCGTGAGTGAGCGAGCGAGCGTGAGTGAGCGAGCGAGCGTGAGAGAGCGAGCGAGCGTGCGTGAGAGAGATTGAGCGAGCGAGCGTGAGAGAGCGAGCGAGCGTGAGTGAGCGAGCGAGCGTGAGTGAGCGAGCGAGCGTGAGAGAGCGAGCGAGCGTGAGAGAGCGAGCGAGCGTGAGAGAGCGAGCGAGCGTGAGTGAGCGAGCGAGCGTGAGTGAGCGAGCGAGCGTGAGAGAGCGAGCGAGCGTGCGTGAGAGAGATTGAGCGAGCGAGCGTGAGAGAGCGAGCGAGCGTGAGTGAGCGAGCGAGCGTGAGAGAGCGAGCGAGCGTGAGAGAGCGAGCGAGCGTGAGTGAGCGAGCGAGCGTGAGAGAGCGAGCGAGCGTGAGAGAGCGAGCGAGCGTGAGAGAGCGAGCGAGCGTGAGTGAGCGAGCGAGCGTGAGAGAGCGAGCGAGCGTGAGTGAGCGAGCGAGCGTGAGAGAGCGAGCGTGAGAGAGCGAGCGTGAGAGAGCGAGCGTGAGAGAGCGAGCGAGCGTGAGAGAGCGAGCGAGCGTGAGAGAGCGAGCGAGCGTGAGAGAGCGAGCGAGCGTGAGAGAGATTGAGCGAGCGAGCGTGAGAGAGCCAGCGAGCGTGCGTGAGAGAGATTGAGCGAGCGAGCGTGAGTGAGCGAGCGAGCGTGAGTGAGCGAGCGAGCGTGAGAGAGCGAGCGTGAGAGAGCGAGCGAGCGTGAGAGAGAGCGAGCGAGCGTGCGTGAGAGAGAGCGAGCGAGCGTGAGAGAGCGAGCGAGCGTGAGAGAGCGAGCGTGCGTGAGAGAGAGCGAGCGAGCGTGCGTGAGAGAGAGCGAGCGAGCGAGCGTGAGAGAGCGAGCGTGCGTGAGCGAGCGAGCGTGCGTGAGCGAGCGAGCGTGCGTGAGCGAGCGAGCGTGCGTGAGAGAGAGAGCGTGCGTGAGAGAGAGAGCGTGCGTGAGCGAGCGAGCGTGCGTGAGCGAGCGAGCGTGCGTGAGAGAGAGCGAGCGTGAGAGAGCGAGCGTGCGTGAGAGAGCGAGCGTGCGTGAGAGAGCGAGCGTGCGTGAGAGAGCGAGCGTGCGTGAGAGAGCGAGCGTGCGTGAGAGAGAGAGCGTGCGTGAGAGAGAGCGAGCGAGCGTGCGTGAGAGAGATTGAGTGAGCGAGCGAGCGTGAGTGAGCGAGCGAGCGTGAGTGAGCGAGCGAGCGTGAGTGAGCGAGCGAGCGTGAGAGAGCGAGCGAGCGTGAGAGAGCGAGCGTGCGTGAGAGAGCGAGCGTGCGTGAGAGAGCGAGCGTGCGTGAGCGAGCGAGCGTGCGTGAGAGAGAGCGAGCGAGCGTGCGTGAGAGAGAGAGCGTGCGTGAGAGAGAGCGAGCGAGCGTGCGTGAGAGAGAGCGAGCGAGCGTGCGTGAGTGAGCGAGCGAGCGTGAGAGAGCGAGCGAGCGTGAGTGAGCGAGCGAGCGTGAGAGAGCGAGCGAGCGTGAGAGAGCGAGCGAGCGTGCGTGAGAGAGATTGAGCGAGCGAGCGTGAGAGAGCCAGCGAGCGTGCGTGAGAGAGATTGAGCGAGCGAGCGTGAGTGAGCGAGCGAGCGTGAGAGAGCGAGCGAGCGTGAGTGAGCGAGCGAGCGTGAGAGAGCGAGCGAGCGTGCGTGAGAGAGATTGAGCGAGCGAGCGTGAGAGAGCGAGCGAGCGTGAGAGAGCGAGCGAGCGTGAGTGAGCGAGCGAGCGTGAGTGAGCGAGCGAGCGTGAGAGAGCGAGCGAGCGTGAGAGAGCGAGCGAGCGTGAGAGAGCCAGCGAGCGTGCGTGAGAGAGCGAGCGAGCGTGAGAGAGCGAGCGAGCGTGAGTGAGCGAGCGAGCGTGCGTGAGAGAGAGCGAGCGAGCGTGCGCGAGCGAGCGTGCGTGAGAGAGCGAGCGAGCGTGAGAGAGCGAGCGAGCGTGAGAGAGCGAGCGTGCGTGAGAGAGCGAGCGTGCGTGAGAGAGCGAGCGAGCGAGCGTGAGAGAGCGAGCGAGCGTGCGTGAGAGAGCGAGCGTGCGTGAGCGAGCGAGCGTGCGTGAGAGAGAGAGCGTGCCTGAGAGAGCGAGCGTGCGTGAGAGAGAGCGAGCGTGAGAGAGCGAGCGTGCGTGAGAGAGCGAGCGTGCGTGAGAGAGCGAGCGTGCGTGAGAGAGCGAGCGTGCGTGAGAGAGCGAGCGTGCGTGAGAGAGCGAGCGTGCGTGAGAGAGCGAGCGTGCGTGAGAGAGCGAGCGTGCGTGAGAGAGCGAGCGTGCGTGAGAGAGCGAGCGAGCGTGAGTGAGCGAGCGAGCGTGAGTGAGCGAGCGAGCGTGAGAGAGCGAGCGAGCGTGCGTGAGAGAGATTGAGCGAGCGAGCGTGAGAGAGCGAGCGAGCGTGAGTGAGCGAGCGAGCGTGAGTGAGCGAGCGAGCGTGAGAGAGCGAGCGAGCGTGAGAGAGCGAGCGAGCGTGAGAGAGCGAGCGAGCGTGAGTGAGCGAGCGAGCGTGAGTGAGCGAGCGAGCGTGAGAGAGCGAGCGAGCGTGCGTGAGAGAGATTGAGCGAGCGAGCGTGAGAGAGCGAGCGAGCGTGAGTGAGCGAGCGAGCGTGAGAGAGCGAGCGAGCGTGAGAGAGCGAGCGAGCGTGAGTGAGCGAGCGAGCGTGAGAGAGCGAGCGAGCGTGAGAGAGCGAGCGAGCGTGAGAGAGCGAGCGAGCGTGAGTGAGCGAGCGAGCGTGAGAGAGCGAGCGAGCGTGAGTGAGCGAGCGAGCGTGAGAGAGCGAGCGTGAGAGAGCGAGCGTGAGAGAGCGAGCGTGAGAGAGCGAGCGAGCGTGAGAGAGCGAGCGAGCGTGAGAGAGCGAGCGAGCGTGAGAGAGATTGAGCGAGCGAGCGTGAGAGAGCCAGCGAGCGTGCGTGAGAGAGATTGAGCGAGCGAGCGTGAGTGAGCGAGCGAGCGTGAGAGAGCGAGCGTGAGAGAGCGAGCGAGCGTGAGAGAGAGCGAGCGAGCGTGCGTGAGAGAGAGCGAGCGAGCGTGAGAGAGCGAGCGAGCGTGAGAGAGCGAGCGTGCGTGAGAGAGAGCGAGCGAGCGTGCGTGAGAGAGAGCGAGCGAGCGAGCGTGAGAGAGCGAGCGTGCGTGAGCGAGCGAGCGTGCGTGAGCGAGCGAGCGTGCGTGAGCGAGCGAGCGTGCGTGAGAGAGAGAGCGTGCGTGAGAGAGAGAGCGTGCGTGAGCGAGCGAGCGTGCGTGAGCGAGCGAGCGTGCGTGAGAGAGAGCGAGCGTGAGAGAGCGAGCGTGCGTGAGAGAGCGAGCGTGCGTGAGAGAGCGAGCGTGCGTGAGAGAGCGAGCGTGCGTGAGAGAGAGAGCGTGCGTGAGAGAGAGCGAGCGAGCGTGCGTGAGAGAGATTGAGTGAGCGAGCGAGCGTGAGTGAGCGAGCGAGCGTGAGTGAGCGAGCGAGCGTGAGTGAGCGAGCGAGCGTGAGAGAGCGAGCGAGCGTGAGAGAGCGAGCGTGCGTGAGAGAGCGAGCGTGCGTGAGAGAGCGAGCGTGCGTGAGCGAGCGAGCGTGCGTGAGAGAGAGCGAGCGAGCGTGCGTGAGAGAGAGAGCGTGCGTGAGAGAGAGCGAGCGAGCGTGCGTGAGAGAGAGCGAGCGAGCGTGCGTGAGTGAGCGAGCGAGCGTGAGAGAGCGAGCGAGCGTGAGTGAGCGAGCGAGCGTGAGAGAGCGAGCGAGCGTGAGAGAGCGAGCGAGCGTGCGTGAGAGAGATTGAGCGAGCGAGCGTGAGAGAGCCAGCGAGCGTGCGTGAGAGAGATTGAGCGAGCGAGCGTGAGTGAGCGAGCGAGCGTGAGAGAGCGAGCGAGCGTGAGTGAGCGAGCGAGCGTGAGAGAGCGAGCGAGCGTGCGTGAGAGAGATTGAGCGAGCGAGCGTGAGAGAGCGAGCGAGCGTGAGAGAGCGAGCGAGCGTGAGTGAGCGAGCGAGCGTGAGTGAGCGAGCGAGCGTGAGAGAGCGAGCGAGCGTGAGAGAGCGAGCGAGCGTGAGAGAGCCAGCGAGCGTGCGTGAGAGAGCGAGCGAGCGTGAGAGAGCGAGCGAGCGTGAGTGAGCGAGCGAGCGTGCGTGAGAGAGAGCGAGCGAGCGTGCGCGAGCGAGCGTGCGTGAGAGAGCGAGCGAGCGTGAGAGAGCGAGCGAGCGTGAGAGAGCGAGCGTGCGTGAGAGAGCGAGCGTGCGTGAGAGAGCGAGCGAGCGAGCGTGAGAGAGCGAGCGAGCGTGCGTGAGAGAGCGAGCGTGCGTGAGCGAGCGAGCGTGCGTGAGAGAGAGAGCGTGCCTGAGAGAGCGAGCGTGCGTGAGAGAGAGCGAGCGTGAGAGAGCGAGCGTGCGTGAGAGAGCGAGCGTGCGTGAGAGAGCGAGCGTGCGTGAGAGAGCGAGCGTGCGTGAGAGAGCGAGCGTGCGTGAGAGAGCGAGCGTGCGTGAGAGAGCGAGCGTGCGTGAGAGAGCGAGCGTGCGTGAGAGAGCGAGCGTGCGTGAGAGAGAGCGAGCGAGCGTGCGTGAGAGAGAGAGCGTGCGTGAGAGAGCGAGCGTGCGTGAGAGAGCGAGCGTGCGTGAGAGAGCGAGCGTGCGTGAGAGAGAGAGAGCGAGCGTGCGTGAGAGAGAGAGAGAGCGAGCGTGCGTGAGAGAGAGAGCGAGCGTGCGTGAGAGAGAGAGAGCGAGCGTGCGTGAGAGAGAGAGAGCGAGCGTGCGAGAGAGAGAGAGAGAGCGAGCGTGCGAGAGAGAGAGAGAGAGCGAGCGTGCGAGAGAGAGAGAGAGCGAGCGTGCGAGAGAGAGAGAGAGCGAGCGTGCGTGAGAGAGAGCGAGCGTGCGTGCGTGAGAGAGAGAGAGCGAGCGTGAGAGAGAGAGAGAGAGAGAGCGTGCGTGAGAGAGAGAGAGAGAGCGAGCGTGCGTGAGAGAGAGAGAGCGAGCGTGCGTGAGAGAGAGAGAGCGAGCGTGCGTGAGAGAGAGAGAGCGAGCGTGCGTGAGAGAGAGAGAGCGAGCGTGCGTGAGAGAGAGAGAGCGAGCGTGCGTGAGAGAGAGAGAGCGTGCGTGAGAGAGAGCGAGCGAGCGTGCGTGCGTGAGAGAGTGTGCGTGAGAGAGCGAGCGAGCGTGCGAGAGAGCAAGCGAGCGTGCGTGAGAGCGCGAGCGTGCGTGAGAGCGCGAGCGTGCGTGTGAGAGCGCGAGCGTGCGTGTGAGAGCGAGCGAGCGTGCGTGTGAGAGAGAGCGTGCGTGTGAGAGAGAGCGTGCGTGAGAGAGAGCGCGAGCGTGCGTGAGAGAGAGCGCGAGCGTGCGTGAGAGAGAGCGCGAGCGTGCGTGAGAGAGCGCGAGCGTGCGTGTGAGAGCGAGCGAGCGTGCGTGTGAGAGAGAGCGTGCGTGTGAGAGAGAGCGTGCGTGAGAGAGAGCGTGCGTGAGAGAGAGCGCGAGCGTGCGTGAGAGAGAGAGCGAGCGTGCGTGCGTGCGTGTGAGAGCGAGCGAGCGTGCGTGCGTGTGAGAGAGAGCGAGCGAGCGTGCGTGTGAGAGAGAGAGAGCGAGCGTGCGTGTGAGTGTATGTTTTATGGAGGACCTTGTTGAACTGTCTCGCGTTCTCACACACAGAATAAAACACAACACCTAATTTATATCTAATGCATGTTTTGTGACTCATCCTGCACTGGCATTCTGTTCGTCCAATGAAATGCTCGCTACACTGTTTATGCTCCGGTCCAGGGGTGTGTCTTGCTCCACAGCAGCAGCTTCTTGACGGTAAATATGGTCAAGTTTTTCTTTCTACTTGTCGTTAACGCCTGTGAACCAGAGTTCCTCTGAATGGTGCTCTTCACAGGGTTGGTCCTCGGGTTTGGAATTGGGCAGTCGACCTCAGGGGTCAGGGGTCAGACATGATGTTAGCCGTTACTGTTCCGTCTGCACATCGGAGTATAAACCATAGGTTCACAGAGACAGTTCACCTGATAGTAACTGAAGCTTTATGTGCAGGGAGGTGAGTTTATATCGTGGCTCTCTCACCAACTTTCTGCCGCCATATTCATACTGTACTCTCATAACCAGTGAAGGAGGTAAAATAATCGACTGCTTTCAGCTGGATGACGGATCTTAATACCATGTAGCAATTTACATGTAGCACCCTGTAAGCCCAGATGTTTTCACTGTGTTGTGTCAAAATGACACAAATCGCTCACTGCGTCTCCTCAGTGACGGAGACTCGACCCTAGCAGAAGTCTCAGGTGAGTGGGGGAGGGGATTCCCCGCTGAGGCTGCGCGCAGTGTGTTAGCGTGAGCATGTAGCCTATGGGAAACGAATAGTGTGTTGGATTAGCACTAATCCCATGTTTTGGAAAATTGAAAGTGTTGTCTTGGGCCCCTCTGTGGTGTCACCAATCCGTGTGCAAAGTCTGGAGTCGTGTGCGTCCAGCCGTGTTGATTTGCACAGGTGGACAGACAGACAGACAGACAGACAGACTATAGATTTATTTAACTTCTTTTAACTTCCTGATCTCTGTGGGATCAAACACACCATAAAAAAACATCATTCAGGAAATTAACGCTGTGCGGTTACTATCAGAGGAAAAAAATCAAGTCAGTTTATTTCTATTGTTTCTAACAGCAGACGTTTTCCCAAATCAGCTTTACAGGAAATGAGACTTTAAATATATGAACAAATGAGTTTTATCCCTGATGATCAAAGCCGAGGTGAAGGTCAGAAAATCTCTGAGTTCTAAAGGGTGAGGTATTCTACTGTGCAGGATAACGCTGTTTCTTTCTCATGAACAGCACATCAGTGTTTAGCGGAACGGTGCGTTTACATCATCGTGAACAGCGTGTTCCTGTCCGGGATGAACATCTCATTTCTGTCCTGGAGAACGTCATGTTACTTTCCTGTTCAGGACGGTGTCGTTACCTTCCAGGAGAACTTGAGGATTCTGTCTGGGATAACATGAGGTTTTTATCCCAGAGAACGCCATGATGCTCCCTGAAGACTTTGCCTTACTGTCTGTGATGATGCCATGCTATTGTTTTGGAAACAGAAATGGATTAAATAACATCACATTGCTGTTCTGGATAACGTCACGTTACTCTCTGGGTTTTCCTCGTGTTGCTGTCTGGGATAACGGCACATTATAGTCTGAGAGAGTGAACCACGCCCTGCCCAGGTGTTTATTTGAGCAGCTTAGGAGATTAGAAATGAACAAAAGTGGCCACACCCCTTGAACGGCTCTTTTCTTCTTCTTTTTCTTCATCATCATCATCTTTATTTTTCATGTGCTCGTGTTGTGGTGTTCAGATGTTCATGCAGCACATAATCTCTTCTGTTTTCACTGTTCCACTGGATTTATGTTTTAACCAAACATTGTTTCACTTCTCTAAATTCCCTCAGTGTGTCGAGCACAAGGTCGTATTTGAGCCTATTTCCTGTTTACTTCACTCTTGTTTCTCCGT
Organism: Neoarius graeffei; assembly: GCF_027579695.1. Taxonomy (NCBI): domain Eukaryota; kingdom Metazoa; phylum Chordata; class Actinopteri; order Siluriformes; family Ariidae; genus Neoarius; species Neoarius graeffei. Next base: position 2,362,626 of record NC_083584.1, on the reverse strand, counting down.
CCATCTCTTTATGTCTACTGTCTGCTATTTTACACCTGTGCTGGTTATTAACACAACACTGTGTGTGTGTGTGTGTGTGTGTGTGTGTGTGTGTGGGCCCTGCAGGTCAGCTGAAGGTGGTGATGGAGCGTGTGCTGGCGTTTGCTGTGTGTGAGCTCAGTAAGCTCGTAGAGGACAGCTTCGATGATGTTCTCTTGGAGCTCAGAAAGACCGAGCAGGAGAATGAGGAGCTGATGGAGAAGCTGCATGGTGTGGTGGAGGAGAACGGAGCGGGTGATATGGAGATAAATGAGTCTCAGGGGGACAGGGCAGGATCTCCAAACAGCACTGCTGTAGTGAAGGATGAGGAAGAGCGGGCCACGGAACAGACGCAGAACACTGAGGGTACCTGTTCCGCTCCCATTTCCTGTTTCTGTCTCTGTCCCACTCTCCATCTGCCTGATATTTATTTATTGTAAAGTCAAAAGTGTGTGTGTGTCCTGTGCCAGGATTTATATCAGCTGTTCACAGATCAGCAGCACAAACTAATCGTACGAGTTGCGTTCACTCACCACAGACACTAACAAGCTTAATGATGTTCTGGTCCATTACAACGGAACCACTGTAAAAATCAGAACGCATCGGTCGGAATAATTTAAAACTTAAAGGTGCCCTTCCACCAAAAACGTTTAATACTGGCTCTTTTTGAAATACCATAGTTCACTCCGAGTTGCATATGCATGCTGCATGTGAAAATGTAATTCTACTCCCATTCCCTGTATTAGCTTATGAAAGAAAATAGTCGGAAAAACAAGCAGATCAGAAAAAGCCATACGACCTTACGTCACTTCGAAAATTAGTATTCATGGCCTCGCCCACCTTGGCTTGCGACCGTCCACGGGAAGAAAGTTCGGATTTAAGCGTGAGGAGAGATAGCAGAGCCCATCTCGTCAGTAGCTCACGAAGAGGACCTAACAGCAAGTTGAAAACATGTCTGAACAAGTTCGTGCCTGTGTTATTTGTGGCAGTAACACATCAACGTTGCATATTTGGGGAGTCTGGGAGCTCCCCTGCGTGAGTTACGAGCGTTCAAAGTCGGGCTGGAGTCGCTGACAGAAATGAAACCTAAGCAGAGCGCCGCGGCTCGCCTCAAGGCGAATTACTTCCTGAGGTGCGGGGCTACCCTGCCCTGGCAGCGCTAGTTCATTGGGGAGAGGGCAGAGGTCGCTGGCTGCCAAGTTTGGGGAGGCTGGGACCTCTCCTGCCCGAGTTACGAGCCGCTGGAGCCGCCGACAGAAATGAAACCTAAGCGGAGCAACATTGTAAGATAGAAGAGGTGAAGAATAAATGGTTGGAGTTTATCTTTGGAACACCACCAGCGCAGTGTAATGCAGCGTTAGTGCTGTGTTCTGATCATTTCAACCACAGTGACTTTTCAAACTTCAGTGCCTTCAGTAGTGGTTTTGCTTCGAGGTTGTTTTTAATACTTGGATCTGTGCCGTCAAGCCGATCGACCACCAGCTCACAAGCTGTAAGTAAAACATGAACTTTTTGTTCGAAGGTTTTTGTTACAAAACAGCATGTTCATATTCTCCGCGTTAGCGTGCATGACATGGTCACGAGCTCGGCAGGGATGAGAGTTTTCCGCTTTCCGGTGGATTTCCGCTTTTTCTGAATAAAAAAAATGACCTTTTTATATTATGCCAAATCCGTTGAGAATTTTTTTAATTAATTTCAGGGGGTTGGGGTATGTTCCTTCATGCTGTTCAAACTTTATTAACTCCAACGATGTTTACACATTATTTGTAAGTCGCCATCTTTAGTCTCGTTTAAATCTCGTTGAATGTGATGTAAAATTCGTGTTATCTACATTGTTATTGGTCAAAACATCGATGTCGAGACCATAATAGCCAATCAAAACAGTTTTTACAAAGACACCCACATCCACTTGTTCTGACCCACTGGAGGGAGCGTCACAGTGCTGTTAGCCAATCATAACATGTTTACATGTCATGAATATTAATGAGTAAGAGCTGAAATCCTGTCGTTCTCTCCCCACCCACTCCTCCAGCAAACTAGAACAGCCTGAAACAGGAGAACCACAGCATTTTTTTCACCAAAACCGGCTCACAGGGCATTCATTCATACTAGAGACCACCGCAAAATTAATGAAAAAACGATGCAAGGAGACCTTTAACTACTCTGACAAAACATCTTTAATTTCACGTGATAGCGGAGCTCCTGCGAGCGGAGCACCATACCTAAGAAAAAATGGTAAACCCATCGAGTCGTTTTTTTTGTGGTGTGTACGTGTACCATCACTCATACACCGCCTAGTGGTCAGTGTTAGTAATTGCCAGTCATACACACCGCCTAGTGGCCAGTGTTAGTAATTACCACTCATACACACCGCCTAGTGGCCAGTGTTAGTAATTGCCAGTCATACACACCGCCTAGTGGCCAGTGTTAGTAATTACCACTCATACACACCGCCTAGTGGCCAGTGTTAGTAATTACCACTCATACACACCGCCTAGTGGCCAGTGTTAGTAATTACCAGTCATACACACCGCCTAGTGGCCAGTGTTAGTAATTACCACTCATACACACTGCCTAGTGGCCAGTGTTAGTAATTACCACTCATACACACCGCCTAGTGGCCAGTGTTAGTAATTGCCAGTCATACACACCGCCTAGTGGCCAGTGTTAGTAATTGCCAGTCATACACACCGCCTAATGGCCAGTGTTAGTAATTACCACTCATACACACCACCTAGTGGCCAGTGTTAGTAATTACCACTCATACACACCGCCTAGTGGCCAGTGTTAGTAATTACCACTCATACACACCGCCTAGTGGCCAGTGTTAGTAATTGCCAGTCATACACACCGCCTAGTGGCCAGTGTTAGTAATTGCCTAGTCATACACACTGCCTAGTGGCCAGTTAGTAATTACCACTCATAAACACTGCCTAGTGGCCAGTGTTAGTAATTGCCAGTCATACACACCGCCTAGTGGCCAGTGTTAGTAATTGCCTAGTCATACACACCGCCTAGTGGCCAGTGTTAGTAATTACCAGTCATACACACTGCCTAGTGGCCAGTTAGTAATTACCACTCATAAACACTGCCTAGTGGCCAGTGTTAGTAATTACCACTCATACACACCGCCTAGTGGCCAGTGTTAGTAATTGCCAGTCATACACACCGCCTAGTGGCCAGTGTTAGTAATTGCCAGTCATACACACCGCCTAGTGGCCAGTGTTAGTAATTGCCAGTCATACATGCCGCCAAGTGGCCAGTGTTAGTAATTGCCAGTCATACACACCGCCTAGTGGCCAGTGTTAGTAATTGCCAGTCATACACGCCGCCTAGTGGCCAGTGTTAGTAATTGCCAGTCATACACGCCGCCAAGTGGTCAGTGTTAGTAATTGCCAGTCATACACACCGCCAATTGGTCAGTTAGTAATTGCCAGTCATACACACCGCCTAGTGGCCAGTGTTAGTAATTACCACTCATACACACCGCCTAGTGGCCAGTGTTAGTAATTACCACTCATACACACCACCTCGTGGTCAGTGTTAGTAATTGCCAGTCATACACACCGCCTAGTGGCCAGTGTTAGTAATTACCACTCATACACACCGCCTAGTGGCCACTGTTAGTAATTACCACTCATACACACCGCCAAGTGGCCAGTGTTAGTAATTGCCAGTCATACACACCGACTAGTGGTCAGTGTTAGTAATTGCCAGTCATACACACCGCCTAGTGGCCAGTGTAAGTAATTGCCAGTCATACACACCGCCTAGTGGCCAGTGTTAGTAATTGCCACTCATACACACCGCCTAGTGGCCAGTGTTAGTAATTGCCAGTCATACACACCGCCTAGTGGCCAGTGTTAGTAATTGCCAGTCATACACACCACCTAGTGGCCAGTGTTAGTAATTACCAGTCATACACACCGCCTAGTGGCCAGTGTTAGTAATTGCCAGTCATACACACCACCTACTGGCCAGTGTTAGTAATTACCAGTCATACACACCACCTAGTGGCCAGTGTTAGTAATTGCCAGTCATACACACCGCCTAGTGGCCAGTGTTAGTAATTGCCAGTCATACACACCGCCTAGTGGCCAGTGTTAGTAATTGCCAGTCATACACACCGCCTAGTGGCCAGTGTTAGTAATTACTAGTCATACACACCACCTAGTAGCCAGTTAGTAATTGCCAGTGATACACACCGCCTAGTGGTCAGTGTTAGTAATTGCCACTCATACACACCGCCTAGTGGCCAGTGTTAGTAATTGCCAGTCATACACACCACCTAGTGGCCAGTGTTAGTAATTACCAGTCATACACACCACCTAGTGGCCAGTGTTAGTAATTACCACTCATACACACCGCCTAGTAGCCAGTTAGTAATTGCCAGTCATACACACCGCCTAGTGGCCAGTGTTAGTAATTACCACTCATACACACCACCTAGAAGCCAGTTAGTAATTGCCAGTCATACACACCGCCTAGTGGTCAGTGTTAGTAATTGCCACTCATACACACCGCCTAGTGGTCAGTGTTAGTAATTGCCAGTCATACACACCGCCTAGTGGCCAGTGTTAGTAATTGCCAGTCATACACACCGCCTAGTGGCCAGTGTTAGTAATTACCACTCATACACACCGCCTAGTGGCCAGTGTTAGTAATTACCACTCATACACCGCCTAGTGGCCAGTGTTAGTAATTACCACTCATACACACCGCCTAGTGGCCAGGGTTAGTAATTGCCAGTCATACCACCTAGTGGCTAGTGTTAGTAATTGCCAGTCATACACACTGCCAAGTGGTCAGTGTTAGTAATTACCAGTCATACACACCACCTACTGGCCAGTGTTAGTAATTGCCAGTCATACCACCTAGTGGCTAGTGTCAGTAATTGCTAGTCATACACACCGCCTAGTGGCCAGTGTTAGTAATTATCAGTCATACACTGCCAAGTGGTCAGTTAGTAATTACCAGTCATACACACCGCCTAGTGGCCAGGGTTAGTAATTGCCAGTCATACCACCTAGTGGCTAGTGTTAGTAATTGCCAGTCATACATGCTGCCAAGTGGTCAGTGTTAGTAATTACCAGTCATACACACCACCTAGTGGCCAGTGTTAGTAATTACCAGTCATACACACCACCTAGTGGCCAGTGTTAGTAATTGCCAGTCATACACACCACCTAGTAGCCAGTTAGTAATTGCCAGTCATACACACCGCCTAGTGGCCAGTGTTAGTAATTACCACTCATACACACCACCTAGAAGCCAGTTAGTAATTGCCAGTCATACACACCGCCTAGTGGTCAGTGTTAGTAATTGCCACTCATACACACCGCCTAGTGGCCAGTGTTAGTAATTGCCAGTCATACACACCGCCTAGTGGTCAGTGTTAGTAATTATCAGTCATACACACCGCCTAGTGGTCAGTGTTAGTAATTGCCAGTCATACACACCGCCTAGTGGCCAGTGTTAGTAATTGCCAGTCATACACACCGCCTAGTGGCCAGTGTTAGTAATTATCAGTCATACACACCGCCTAGTGGTCAGTGTTAGTAATTGCCAGTCATACACACCGCCTAGTGGTCAGTGTTAGTAATTGCCAGTCATACACACCGCCTAGTGGCCAGTGTTAGTAATTGCCAGTCATACACACCGCCTAGTGGCCAGTGTTAGTAATTATCAGTCATACACTGCCAAGTGGTCAGTTAGTAATTACCAGTCATACACACCGCCTAGTGGCCAGTGTTAGTAATTCCCAGTCATACACACCACCTAGTAGCCAGTGTAAGTAATTACCAGTCATACATGCCACCAAGTTTCAGTGTTAGTAATTGCCAGTCATACTCACTGCCAAGTGGTCAGTGTTAGTAATTACCATCATACACGCCACCAAGTGGTCAGTGTTAGTAATTACCAGTCATACACACCACCTAGTGGCCAGTGTTAGTAATTACCAGTTATACACGCCGCCTCGTGGCCAGTGTTAGTAATTGCCAGTTATACACACCGCCTAGTGGCCAGTGTTAGTAATTACCATCATACACGCCACCAAGTCGTCAGTGTTAGTAATTACCAGTCATACACACTACCTAGTGGCCAGTGGTAGTAATTGCCAGTTATACACACCGCCAAGTGGTCAGTGTTAGTAATTGGCAGTCATACACACCGCCTATTGGTCAGTGTTAGTAATTGCCAGTCATAGACTACGTTCAGACTGCACCCTGAAATGACCCATATCCGATTTTTTTGCCCATATGCGACCTGTATTCGATTTGTTATTGACAATCTGAATGAGACAGCTCCGATTTTTTCACAAGCGACCCAGACCGCTTGGATATGTGGTCCTAATTCCGATGCATATCCGATATTTTCACATGCGACTGCAGTCTGACTGGACAGGTCACATTCATGCGACCTACACGTCATCAACAAGAGACAAACGTCACTATTCTGCGTTGGCTAATCCCGCCTCTTTGGTGGAAAACAACATTTGTACAGTTTTCTGAATTTAAATAATAAATTAATAAACGCAATGAGTTTGCATCCTTTTTCAAAGGTAAAATTGATAAAATACGGCAGAATATTCCTCATAATTTATCTCAGTTGCAAAAAATTGAAAAAGTGCAATCACCAGTGACACAGATAACTTCAACACAATGTCAGAATTTTGTTTAATTGATTATGACACTCTTGAAAAAACTGAACAAAATCTCAGTTCCTCAACATCTTAATTGGACATTCTGCCCACCAACTTATTTAAGTCTGTTCTTCATCTTATAATTACAGATGTGCTTCAAATTATAAATACATTCCTAGAGACTGGCGTTGTTCCTGTGTCCCTAAAAAAAAGCCGTTGTAAAGCCCGTACTTAAAAAAAATAATCTGGATCCTTCAGTATTAAATAACTACAGGCCAATATCAAATTTACCATTCATCGGGAAAATCCTTGAAAAAATTGTCTTCAATCAATTAACTGCCTTCTTGATATCAAACAGCCGTTTTGATCATTTTCAGTCAGGATTTCGTGCCAATCATAACACTGAAACAGCGCTGATTAAAGTTATAAATGACATACAGTACGTCTTAATACTGATGCAGGCAAAACATCGGTCCTGGTATTACTGGACCTCAGTGCAGCTTTTGATACTGTTGATCACAACATACTGCTATATCGACTTGAACACTGGGTTGGGTTGACTGGTAAAGTTATCAATTGGTTAAAATCATACTTAAAAGATAGAAGCTTCTTTGTTACCCTGGGAAATTGTTCCTCAACGTCAATGTCCTTGACCTGTGGTGTCCCCCAGGGGTCGATTCTTGGACCATTACTTTTCAACCTTTATATGCTCCCACTTGGGCAAATTATCAATAAAAATTCAATTTTGTATCACTGCTATGTAGACGACACCCACATTTATTTTGCTCTATCACCTAATGATTATGCCCCCCTTGAATGTCTCTACCAGTGTATCGATCAAATCAACAGCTGGATGTCACAAAATTTTCTTCAGCTGAACACAGATAAAACAGAAGTAATTCTATTTGGAAAAAAAGATGAAAGACTCAGGATTACCACTATTCTTGATACACAAGGGATTAAAACTAAAGAAATGGTTAAAAATCTTGGTGTTTTCATTGACAGCGAGCTAAACTTTGACAGTCACATGAAAGCAATCACTAAAACGGCATTTTATCACCTAAAAAACATTTCCAAACTAAGAGGACTTATGTCAAAAAATGATCTGGAAAAACTAATACATGCCTTCATCTCTAGTAGGGTTGATTACTGCAATGGCCTTTTCACAGGCCTGCCAAAAAAAAACGTCAAACGACTTCAGCTGGTTCAAAATGCAGCGGCGAGGGTTCTCACACGAACAAAAAGAACAGAGCACATTACTCCAATTCTAAGGTCCCTTCACTGGCTTCCAGTAAGCTACAGAATTGACTTTAAAGCATTGCTGCTGGTGTACAAATCTCTAAATGGTCCAGGGCCCAATTACCTCTCTGATATGTTGCAGCGGCCTAACCCAATCAGATCTACCAGATCGCAACAGAAAAATTTACTATCAAAACCAGTTGTTAAAACAAAGTATGGTGAAGCAGCTTTTAGCTACTATGCAGTACAGCTATGGAACCAACTGCCAGAGGACATTAAAAATGCTCCTGCTGTTGGCAGCTTCAAATCTAGGTTAAAGACCAAGCTGTTTTCAGATGCTTTCTGATAATTAATATTGTCGTCTTTACATTTTTTTATAATCTTTACTTTCTCTGCATGTTTTAAATTTACTTTAACTTTAACTTTATTCTATTTTATTCTGCTGGTTTCTTTTTTTTTCTCCTCCTATTTGAACTACTACATTTTATTTTATTTCTACTATTGTTTAATTCTTATTTTCTTTTAATTCTTTTAATTGTTTTAGAATAAAAATAAAATTATTTTATGTAATTTTATTCCTCTATTGTTTACTGTTTGTTTTTACTTCTGTAAAGCACATTGAACTGCCATTGTGTATGAAATGTGCTATATAAATAAACTTGCCTTGCCTTAAATAGACTTTTATAGAATTGATCAAGCTAATGGTGGATTTGGTAGGGACCTGGATGTTGATCTGTTAGCCTGATTAAATAAAACAGTTTCTATAACTGATTTATAACTTAAACCATCCTGTATTACAAGATAAGATTGTTCTGGAAATTTCCAGTAATTTGACACCTTCGGTCTCATTAGTCTGCTGCCCACATTAATCAGATTATTGTGTGAGTTCCGCTGCCGCCACAAAAACCACATCGCCAGGTCTCGCCTCATCTCCATAGCAAACTGCACTGGTGTTTCTGCACCTTGAGCCAGCGCTGAGAGAAGTTGCAGAATTCAGCTGGCTATAAACAATCTAAATAAATATTTATAAAAATGTAGAAAAAGTTTATTAATATGACGAAATAAATATGTGCAAATTATTAAGCCTGAATTAAGAGTTTGGTAATACAGCGGCCGTATCCCAAATGACTGCCTACTGAAGCTCGAGTGCACTATATAGAGTTTAAAACTCCATTACTTCCTAGTAACATGTCGTGCACTTGTATAGAAATTAGAGAGACATTTAGGAGTCAACCCTCGTTACCAGGCTACACGTTTTCATTTCAGTTCAGAAACAAAAACACACACGAGACCTCACACTTTAACACTAACCAGATAATTAAACAAACAAACAAATCATTAAATTTGAAGACTGTGCTTTTTTTGTTTTGTTTACGTATTAGGTAGATGTGCTTATTACGTGTCAATTTGCGCATGCGGGACACTTTTGGGTCGTTTTCCGTTCATATTGGAGATCGCATACAAGTCTCATGTAATTGGTAATGTGAACGGTCTAACAAAAAAAATTGGATTTCACAACAAATCGGATATGGGTCATTTCAGGTTGCAGTCTGAACGTAGTGATACACACCGCCTAGTGGTCAGTGTTAGTAATTGCCAGTCATACACACCGCCTAGTGGCCAGTGTTAGTAATTACCAGTCATACACACCGCCAAGTGGTCAGTGTTAGTAATTACGTCATACACACCGCCTAGTGGCCAGTGTTAGTAATTGCCAGTCATACACACTGCCAAGTGGTCAGTGTTAGTAATTACGTCATACACACCGCCTAGTGGCCAGTGTTAGTAATTGCCAGTCATACACACCGCCTAGTGGCCAGTGTTAGTAATTACCACTCATACACACCGCCTAGTGGCCAGTGTTAGTAATTACCACTCATACACACCGCCTAGTGGCCAGTGTTAGTAATTACCACTCATACACACCGCCTAGTGGCCAGTGTTAGTAATTACCACTCATACACACCGCCTAGTGGCCAGTGTTAGTAATTACCACTCATACACACCGCCTAGTGGCCAGTGTTAGTAATTGCCAGTCATACACACCGCCTAGTGGCCAGTGTTAGTAATTGCCAGTCATACACACCGCCTAGTGGCCAGTGTTAGTAATTACCACTCATACACACCGCCTAGTGGCCAGTGTTAGTAATTACCACTCATACACACCGCCTAGTGGCCAGTGTTAGTAATTACCAGTCATACACACCGCCTAGTGGCCAGTGTTAGTAATTACCAGTCATACACACCGCCTAGTGGCCAGTGCTAGTCAGTAAAGAAATAAAACAAAAGAGACTGGCTATGATATAAGAAAATTCTACAACCCAGAAACAGATTGGAGCTCCACTTTTAGGCAGTGCCTAAATCTATATATTAGTTTATGATTGATGGCTGTGGACGTTGCTGCAGTGTCTGAGTGATTTTAAAGCAGTGGAAGATCCATGGGGGTGAAAATGGAGACTTGCTGCATGGTGCAGAGGATTCTGGGAAGATTGAGCTGCTCTTTAAACAGAGTGCTCACTGATCTCTCTCTCTCACACACACACACACACACACACACACACATATACACAACATTTTGAAGATTGAACAGATCTGAGAGAGATTATTTAAAATTGAATGGAGGTTCAGTGAAAAGTGCGTGCACGCATGTGTGTGTCCACGCCCAGTTTCTGTGTTTACATGAAGTCCAGAGCAGAACTGATTTTTGTCGATGGCCTCAGAAACAATCACTTAAGCATCACTTTAAAAGTTTGTCTGCAGAGTGATTGCTGATTCTGGATTAAAACAAATATTAACGTACATGTAAATGTGGGTGCAATCAGTTAATTATTGAAATTAAGTGATCAATCTCATTAAATCAGTCTCATTAAATTTGAAGGTTAATAATTAAAATGAATCAATCCCATTGAATCGTTTACTTTGACTCATTTGAATTGAATCATACCATAGAATCAGTCTCATTTGAACTGAATCATTCAGTGAATCGTTCAGTGAATCATTTAGTGAATCGTTCAATGAATCATTTAGGGAATCATTTAGTGAATCATACCATGAATCCTGGATAAATTACCAAACAGCTAGATTATGGTATATTTCCAAATTATTACGATCACTTACCATATTACGTAACTTATATGCACCTTTTGAATTCTTTGAGAAGATTGGGGACTTCATATATCGTTCACACAAATAAACACAGTTTGTTTAATAAATGAATTTATTATAACAAAGATAAAAATAATAAATCAATATATACAAGCAGTGAGGTGTGTATATACATGTGTGGTGTGTGTGTATGGCCTAGCTTGTTGCTAGCTAAAACAAAGGAATGTTATCCAAGTAGAACAAAGGATTAGCTCTGTTGCTAATGTGTGCTTGTGTGTGTGTGACCTAGCTTGTTGCTAGCTAAAACAAAAGAATGTTATCTAAATAGAACAAAGGATTAGCTCTGTTGCTAATGTGTGCTTGTGTGTGTATGAAGGACTTGACCATGTGTTTAGCCTCGTGTAGCTAACTACACGTGGTGGAGGCCTAGATTAGCCTTGTGTTGCTAGTATGTGTTTGTGAAAGGCCCTATGGCCTAGCTAAAGTGTGTTTGTTAGGCCTGGTGAGGCCTACTGAGCACGTGTTGCTAAAGACAAAGGGAAGCTGTCTAAAGTGTATCAGGCCTGGTCAGGCCTGTTGAGCATGTGTTTTCTCAGTAACAAAAAGATTCCACACTCATAACATTACCAAACTCACTGAAACCTTGATAAGGTCAAAATGCATGATAAGGAAATTAGTGTTAGTCAGAGAGAAGCATGCACATCCTATTAAACAATTGAGAGAACATAGAACAAAATAAAGGCGGCACGGTGGTGTAGTGGTTAGCGCTGTCGCCTCACAGCAAGAAGGTCCTGGGTTCGAGCCCCGGGGCCGGCGAGGGCCTTTCTGTGCGGAGTTTGCATGTTCTCCCCGTGTCCGCGTGGGTTTCCTCCGGGTGCTCCGGTTTCCCCCACAGTCCAAAGACATGCAGGTTAGGTTAACTGGTGACTCTAAATTGAGCGTAGGTGTGAATGTGAGTGTGAATGGTTGTCTGTGTCTATGTGTCAGCCCTGTGATGACCTGGCGACTTGTCCAGGGTGTACCCCGCCTTTCGCCCGTAGTCAGCTGGGATAGGCTCCAGCTTGCCTGCGACCCTGTAGAAGGATAAAGCAGCTAGAGATAATGAGATGAGATGAGAACAAAATAAATCAACACGCTGCGTGTCTAACAGTGTAACAGATAAACCTGGGTTTAAATTCACACTATTTCAAATAAAAGCAAATTCCTAAGACTATCCTAATTATGCCCAAATGCCAAAATCTTACTTAATCCTGCCTTTAGCAAGATATGAAGAACTATTCGCCGGTGTAGTTTCGGGCCTCGCCGTGGGAGCACGTGAGCCGCTCGTGATGGAGGCGTAGAAACTTTCGGGTCCAGTGGAGCACTTGGGTGGTTCCCGTAGAAAGCAGAGGATTCTTGGTCCGAACCTCAGCGTTCGTGAGGAAAAGTCTCTGATCAGAATAAGATGCACAGCGCTTTTGAGTTAAAAAGGATTCAATCGCTTCTTAACTTTTAACTGCCTGGGCTGCAGTCGTGACGTCACTTCTAATGCAAGTAAACCGGTTGTAACTCAGGTTGAGTTTAAAGATCGCGCGACTCTAGAGTTTACCTTTGCCAAGGGTAAGAAAGAAAATCGCGCTGAGTGATGGATCTTGCAAGAAAGAAGACGTCTTTTTGGGTGGAGAGCATCCCTTTATGCGTCCAGACTCCTTGAAAACCGGACGCGAGAGACAAAATGGCGGAGCTTCCGCTTGGATTTATGCGTGCATGGTGGACTGACGTAGGTGATCCCGCCCACGCGTGACGTAGGTCACGCGGAAGTTGCCTGGGAATTGTAGTTCTGACACAAGATGGCGGCATGATACCTACATAAATAATGAAATATTTAATCTGAATGAACAAACAAACTAATATATACACGTGTGTATATATAACCATATACTTGTAAAAGTATTTTTTATTTTTGCATCAATTTCTTTACATCAGCATGTATTAATATAGATATTTATTTATTTGCTGCCTAAAAGCAGATCTCCCAATGAGTTTATGAGCAAAATATCTTCAAGAGCACAAAATCCCCTGAATAGAATAATATTATTACAGCACTATGCATGAGCCATCGAATTGTCGTGTTTTTCACCTCCGTAAATCACTGCATTGTCTTGTGACAGTGAGACTAATAATGAGATTCACATTGCGGTTATGATACAGATTTATTCCTTTCTTTGACGCCGCATGCCATGTGCCAGAAACAACACCAGCACGTTTATTATGGTGCGACTCTGCTGGGTGCCTGGGGGACAGCAGTGAACCAGCGCTTTCACTTTACACCACTACTGTAGAGTTACCATCCAATATCACACTCCATATGCCACACAGCTGTCTGGCTTCATCCCTCACATCCACACAGCAGCATTAGGACTAATCCCCATGCACCTGTTCCTGATTAGAGCTCAATCACAGTGCAGGCATTTATATAAGGACTCTGAGTAACACAGACTTTGTGAAAGCCTTGTATTCTGTATCACTTTTCTGGTTTTGACCCTGTTTTTGTTTTTGGACTGTGAGTATTTTGTATCCCTCTAATATCCTGTCTGTGTCTCACTCCACCAGTGCCTGGTTTTCCACTCGGCCTTTGTCTCTGTTTTGGACCTGTTTGCTCACGTTTTCAATAAAATGCTTCCTGCGATTTACATCCGTCTATCACCCTTACACAACACAAACTGTCACCTGTCCAACAAGCGAATGGACTCATAAAACTGTTGTAACTTGCTTTATATGAAACTGTGGTGAATATTTTCTGTAAAATGTGTTAGTAAATAATCCCACGCTATTTAAAAAAAAAAGCAAATTAAAAATCAGCCCTGGATAAAAACCCATCTGTCTTATAAAAATAAAGATACAGATTTCGTTGTCCGATGGTCAAGTGTTTGAGATGCGTTGCCTTGCACTTGCGGTCGGATTCCCTGTGGTGTGACAGGGACGTCATTCGTACGGGTGGACGTCATACAGTCAAAACCATCAAAAATCAGGTTGATGCATTTCTCTTAAGTATGGGGCCCTGCTCCGCATGCGGGAGCTCTGTTATAAAAATAATGCATTATATCAGTTTATTATGATTTTAAGATGCTTTTCACTTAAAGAAAACTGTCACTAAGAAGTCGGTGTAAGTTTTTGGGGGGCATTTACTTTCAACAGAGCTGTGTGGATATTCAGGATATGTTCATGTTCACATGGTCATGGGTTTTTGTGTGTGAGACAGACTCTGCCCACCAGGCAGTGATCAGCGTGTCTCAGGACTGGGTCCCGGTGCTGGATCAGGTGTTTGGTCAGAAGTGGTGCGCTGACGTTTGGCCCGTTAAAGAACCTGGGGACGTTAAAGCGACGCGTTCACGAGTCCCTTCTGGAGAACCAGTGAGGGAAGAATCCATACTACCTGGGAATGACGACAGCCAATCAGATCGTCTGCAGTGGCTGAAAGACGCCGAGACCCTGACTGTGACCTTCGACCCTCAACAGACCTCAGAGATGAACCTGACAGGTGAGACATCACAAATAACGACAGACAGAGAGACAGACGGATGCAGACACAGTTAGCCGTTTGTCACAATTGTAATTGGTGCCGTTGAGTTTCGGATTGATTGATGGCTGATAAACTCGTATGTAATCGTTAATAACAGGTTAATTAACAGTTAATGACTCATTCAGACTTTTATTAACACTGAATGTTTTAAAATAAACCTGAGCTTCACTTTGTGAAACATGAAAACAGCTGTTAATGATTTTAATCCAGCTGTTACTGACGAGATAGATAGAAAGGAAGTTGGATACTGTTTGGTGTCTGAGTCATGTGACCCATTATTGTGGCACTGTTTTTTTTTTTGTGTGTGTTTTGTTTTTTTTTCTCCAGGAGACGATGTTCAGTTAAAATCCCCATCGATGCTCCATCGGCTTCTCACACTCCCGTCCCAGCTGTTAGACGACGACAAGTCGATGGAGTTGGAGAATGCCATCACCTTACTGCACGGCGCTCAGACACCTCATCATGACACCAGCAGGGGGGAGGATCGCAAGGATGGCGCAGGCCTCAAGGAGCAAGAGGAGGAGCAAGAAGAAGTGAAGCCGAGGCCCTGCAAAAGTGCGAAGAAGAACCATGTGTGTAAAACCTGCGGCAGGAAGTTCAGCCGAGCTCACCTGCTCAAAGCACACTGGCTCACACACAGGGATGCTCACACACCGTGCTCCAAACCCCACTCCCATGCGTCCACCAATTTGGGGAAAAACACATGAGGGAGAGAGAAAGAGAGAGAGAGAGAGAGGAGTTCCAGAAGTTTCCAAAACCAGGCATGTGCTGATATGCTGTCATATCGCAATCATTTCTCAACATTTCATTACAGCGTTACAGCAGAAGTGTGTTCAGCAGGGCGTGGGGGCGGTGCCCATGTTCTCAAGACTCAACGACAACTCTGTACTGTGCTGAATATCGCGATTATCGGCGCACACACCTCCCATTGTAAACTCAGTGTGTGAAGGTACGTCAAACAGTGCAAGGAATTTTTCCTCCTCCAGTTCACGTGTGTGTGTGTGTGTGTGTGTGTGTGTGTGTGTGTGTGTGTGTGTGCGCGCTGCAGCAGCTATGTTGCAGGTAATTCGATGATCTTTCACCATATTTTAATCTTTTAAATGGATTCCAGAAGAACCAGAGTGTCATCCTTGTCTCGGGTTGTGTTTCCATCCACACGTCCAAGTGGAAATGAGTTAACCCCTCCTGGGCCGTGTCCCAAATCATGTCGTAATGTTCAGTAGGTGATGTTTTACTTCTGTGGTGACGTGTTCCAATACGCCGCTTCAACACATGGTTTGGAACACGGCGGTTTCCTCTCCGTCTTGCTGTATTAGAGCGCTGAATACACCACAGACGGCACACGAAGGAACCTTTGTGAGAAAATCTCACCACATAACTCACCCTGCACTCAGGTTCACAGGAGACATGCTCAAGTCCTGCCCACTTTCACAAGAACAGGACATTTGATTGACGCTGCATATGGCCATCACACACCACTGAAGAAGACACTCATCGTTCTGGAATGTGTTGCGCGCTCAGTGGCGTTAAACGCAATCAAATGGAAACACAAATTGAGGAGGTCCTGTGACAGGAAGACATGTCTCACTTCCTTTCTGTTTGTTTTTTTTTTAATCTGATGGCATGATACGAGAACAAGCAGCTCTAAACATTTGTTTGATTGTAAATAAATAATCTCCACAGTCTTGGTTTTTACAGGAATACCTCGTCACACAGTCTGACTGGATTTATCCGAGTGTTGAATCGGATCTGAACGACGCAAATGAAGATCTCAGTGTTCTGATTTCTGCACGCCTGGCGAAGCGCATGACTCAGTCGATTAGAGAAACACAACTTCATGATAAATCCATCATGCATATGGATATTTATGCAAATTTCTATTATTACATCTTATCATAAACATGGAAGTTTATATTTCTGGCTCTGGCTTTATATGGATTCCTGCAGAAACGTTGTGCACGAGCGTCGTGTCTTCTTGTTCCACTTCCTGTTCCTACTGTGCTTCATTTCTGTAGCCATGTGACCACCACCACAGGGTTTACCACATTATTATTATTATTATTATTATTATTTGTTTTGAACACATTGTGCTCTGGCAGGCTAGTGCTAACACAACCAGCTAACATTAGCTACTGAGTTTGAAACAAGCACATACATTTAGCAAGATAAACGTAACCATGGAAACAACACAAACGACTGTTAATCGGAGAAGAAACCGTATACTACAAGACGCCGGTGTCGGTTCTGTTCACCAGGTCATATTTCTCTCAACCAACTGAACATAATTTGAAGAGTCCAATAATAATAATAATATTATCGCGATATATCGTAGAGCTGATTATCAGCATGCGCCAGTTTCTGAGTGAGTTTAATAATAAATGACCAGAGATTACTCCATGAATACTCAGATGTTCTCCTGATTAATGAAGAATGGTGTAAGGGGGAGCTCGGGTTTGTGTATAAACGGCTTTGAGACTCGGAGCTGATGTTCACTCATGCCCCTTTTCCACCAAAGCAGTTCCAGGGCTGGTTCGGGGCCAGTGCTTAGTTTGGAACCGGGTTTTCTGTTTCCACTGACAAAGAACTGGCTCTGGGGCCAGAAAAAACGGTTCCAGGCTAGCACCAACTCTCTGCTGGGCCAGAGGAAAGAACCGCTTACGTCAGCGGGAGGGCGGAGTTGGTAAGACCAACAACAATAACAAGACCGCGAAAGATCACCATTTTTAAGCGACGAGAAGCAGCAGCTGTACAAACGCGAAGTCATCCGTTATTATTATTGTTGTTGCTGCTGCTGCTTCTTCCATGTTGTTTTTGCTTCGATATTCACGCTAAGGTTTATGCAAACATAGCGACGTAACTGACGTATACAGCGACGTAATGACATATACAGCGACGTAACTGACATATACAGTGACGTAATGACGTGGCTTCCTTTAGCACCGCGAGCTATGGAAAAGCAAACTGGTTCTCAGCTGGCTCGCAAGTTGAACGAGTTGTGAACCAGCACCGGCCCCGAACCAGCCCTGGAACTGATTTGGTGGAAAAGAGGCAACTGACTGTTAAGCTACAGTTACACTACAGCTCACGATACTTTGCGAGGGTTATCGATGAAAATGAGGTGTTCTGGCGGCGATGCTTGGCGACATACAGGTGAGCTAAAAGTTGTGGTCACACAGCAGGTGATCACTTGACTATCATGCCTTCGTGCGCTCGAACGGCCGCGCTCGCTCACAGGACCCAATCATTATGGGAAACACCTGATGCTGACTTGAGCACAATCAGAACGCGTGTATAAGGACCCTGTTTTCACAGAGATGATGCGAGGTATTCTCATGGTCGCGCTTGTTTCTAGCCAGGTTTATGACTCTGCTTTCTGCTTCATTTGTGTTTTGTTACTCTGACCTAATATCATGCCTGCTAATAAACACTCTTCCTGCACTTAGATCCATGTACTGCTGCATACCTGACACAACACTTCACAAAGTCTCTGTGAAAACAGTACCCTTACATGCCCATGCTGATTTCGCTCAAACCAGCATCAGGTGTTTCCCATAATGACTGGCTCCCAAGTACACGCACAACACACTCCGAAGGATCCCCGAACGTGAATGCACTTTTTAAGTCTTGGGGAAGGTTAGGCTGTGCCGAGCTGCTGTGTTGTTGAGGCTCCCGCGAGTATCAAGGACATGGATTTGAGACAAATACATCTCAAGATGCTCTATAGAGGTTCTCTGAGTTTTGGGAAGTATTCCCAAACCCATCTGCAAGGATTCGCTGCTTAGTTTGCCAACAAAAAGATCGCCACCAAATTTCAGTGCATGCTTTTACAAATGTCATGATGTTTTTGGCCACATACGAGGTGGAGACACCAAAAAACAACTTGCAAAGCTCAGAGACCATTCAACATGTGTCACATGATTAGTGGCGATGCTACCGATTTTTCATCAAGTATTTGCAAAGCCATCGCCAGCTGTAGTGTGAGCAGGGCTTTAGAGAAACTGGGGCTGGAGGAGGATGATGACGTGACGGAGATCAGATCACGATGCTCTGAAACATTTCTGCAATACACTGCATGTATCACGATATACAGTATGTATTGTGAACAATTTCACAGTAAAAAAAAAACCTGTTCAATACTTTTGTTAATAATGTTTTTTTAATAACATTTTTCAGTTATTTTAGATTTTTGTGAATCTGCTTCCATGTAGTTTGTAATTATATTAAAAAGAGCAACAAAAATAAGAAAAAGATCAACAGAGTATCAGGAAATCTCAGAACAGTACGTTGTGACTGTAATTTATCACGATATTGATATTTTATCTTTGTATTGCTGAGCTCTAACTTCCAGTGAAGGGACAAAATGTAGATTATTTACATTTTTGTGTTTTTGATGTTTTGATGAGTTTTGTGTTATAACTGTGGAGCTGTAACGATGCATCACTATAACGTGAACGTCACGCTATCGAGATATATTTTATGAATGTTACCAGTGATGATGATGTAATGGATTAAAGCGTGTTGTTACAGCACTGTTATAACGGAGCGTTTTGCACTTTCAGTTCTTCACACAGCTGTACCTCACTGTGGCGTAACGTTGGCGTCGCTCATTACCTCAGAACACACACTTATTACTTCAGCATCATGTTTATTATTGTTATTTTTTAGCTCATTTATGTTTGTATGGTTTTATAAAAATGTCACTGGGGTATCAGACGGAGGAAACACCGTGGAAACATTCCACCGTATCTGCACCAGACTTTTATAATCCACCAAAACATCCAGGAGCATGTGAGTGACGTCTCAGTGCTTCAGTCACAAATCTAAAAAAGCCCAATGATATTTTATTCTGTACAGATTTTTTTTTGTATTCTTTAATCCTTACTAATTGTGATTTATTCCAATTTTGAGTTTTATTACAATATTCTTTAGGAGAAAAATATCCATGTTAGTTTTTTTTTTTTAAATAAAAAAAAATTAACCCATTTATCCAAATACAGGAATTTTAAAAGGGGAAAAATGTGAGATTATTTAAAAACATGTAAATAACTATGCGATGGTGCAGAAAACTGAAAACAGTTGAATGTTACCTGAGGAACATTCGACTGTTTTCAGTTTTTTTTAATATTTGCACAAAATGAGGAGACGAGAGGGATTCCAGCTATTAACCAAATTTATCTTTATGTTTTTCCTCCTTTTCGTTTCTTTTCCCCTCAAAATGATTGCGGTTGTTCATATCTGTTTAAACATTGTACTTTAATATACACAGTCTCCTCCAAAAGTATTGGGACAGTAATGCCAGTTCCTGTTTTTGTTCCACACTGAAGACACTTGGGGTTTGAAGATGGGACGATGGATCAGAATTTCTACAAATTATAAAATGGCACCTTTTGTTTGACCCCTCCCATTCTCCAAGTGATCAAAAATATTGGACCGTTTGGGTGATGGTATCAGCAGAATGAATTTAGACATCTACAGAGACGTTCTGTCTGATAATTTACACAGAAGTGCATCCGATCTAACTGGGAGGAGCTGTCTGGTTGGAGTTTCATCGCATTGCTCCTGTGGAGGACGGCCCCATGAGGACAGTTGAAAGTCACACTTGGAAGATGCTCTGGACTCTTACAGTAATGCTTTTATGGCTGAAGACTACAGTTGACTTGCTAACTTTAGGACTGCAGTTGTCATGAACAGTTTTGCACTCAAGTTTCCATCAATGAAGAGTTTATAACATCAACGAAACTGACTTCATGTTAAAACTGTTAATGTTATAGTCATGCTGTCTGTTGTTGCCCAAATGAGGATGGGTTCCCTTTTGGGTCTGGTTCCTCTCGAGGTTTCTTTCTCATGTCATCTGAGGGAGTTTTTCCTTGCTACCGTTGCCATGGGCTTGCTCATTGGGGATAGATTAGGGATAAAATTAGCTCATGTCTTGGGTCATTCAGATTCTGTAAAGCTGCTTTGGGACAATGTCTATTGTTAAAAGCGCTATACAAACAAACTTGACTTGACTTGATCATGCAGCAAGACAACGGAGGACTTCATCAGGGGGAACAGTGGAAGGGTTTAGACTGGAGAAGTCCATCAGCAGACCTGAACCCACCTGAGAGAAGGAGCTGCAGTACAAATCTGGAAAAGCATCACAAAGACTGCAGCAGTTTGGTGATGTCAGAGGGTCACTGGCTCAATGCAGTTACTGCAAACAGGGGATACGCATCACATATTAAGTTTATTTACTTTCATACTATCTGTTCCAATACTTTTGCCCACAAAATTGGGTAGTCTGCCACCAAAGGCGTCATGTTCTAAGCTGTTGAACACCTCTAGATGTAAATGTAATTAAATGAAAGTTGAAATGCTGATCTATTATCTCATCTTTTGATCTTAAACCCAGATCTCCTCCATGTAAACCACTCACTATAGATTTAATGAACTGCATTAACAGTGAGATACTCAATGAGTTCTGAGTAATGAAGCCACGGTTTTACTGACAAAGTGCCCTCGAATGAAGGAGTGTGTTTTTGTAACAAATCTTTTTTTCCCTCATTTTGATTTTTAAAATTTTTTTGTTGGAATGTGGGTAATTAATTGTGTGAAAAATGAATAAATGAATTATGTATAAACTAAACATATTGTCCTCACAGTGCTCTCTGATTATTTTTTATTGTATCTTCAGTCTTTGTGGAATAATAAAGGTACTAAATTGGACCTGTTCCTCATCACTGTGTTTCTTATGTGAAATTGTTAAGATATTTAAAAAAAAACCCAAAAGGTTAAACAGTGGTTAAAGGACAATTATTAAGTTTACTGAAACAGCAACCAACAACTTACAAACCCAGATCAGAAACAGTCAGGATGGTGTGTTGAAATTGAAATTAAAACTGAAAACAATGATTTGTAAATAAAATTTGCTCTGTATTACACTCAAAACAACACAACAGCACTTTATTTGATGTTTTACCTCGTGAACTTTGTTTTGTTTTTCAATATAAGCACTGATTTCAATTCTGATTCTTACAAATTAAAAAAATAAAGTTGTTACAGTAAATCATTTCCCACTTTATAATGTGTATAATGTTCCCGTTCCTTCTCCCGACACTTAAAAGCTGTTTATGGACTGAAGACTCCGAGTGATGAAGTGTCTCAGGTGTTATTTTTGTCCCGTTCTTCCTGTAAACAGGTCTGAAGGTGTGGAACAGTTCGGGGTCGTCACTGTCATATTTAGCATTTGTAAATTCTCCACACATTCTCTACTGGGGACAGAGGGGACACGCCCTCTTCTTCCACAGCCACGCCTTTGTAATGTGAGCAGAATGTGGTTTTGTATTGTCTTGTTGAAATCTCCCTGGAAAAGACGTCGTCTTGAAGGCAGCAGATGTTGCTCCAAAATCTCAGTGGACTTTTCTGCATTAATGCTCCATCACAGAAGTGTAAGGTACCTTTGCCAAGGGCACTGACCTAACGCCATACCATGACACACCCGCTTTTGGACTTGTTCCTGTGAACAGTCTGGATGGTCCTTTTCCTCTTTGGTCCAGAGCACATGGCGTCCATTTCTTCCAAAAAAGACCTGGAATACTGATTCATCTGACCACAATACCTGTTCCCACTGTGTGATGGTCCATCTCAGATGCCTCTGAGCCCAGAGAAGTCGATGCCGCTTCTGGACACAGTGAATATAAGGCTTCCTTTTAGCACAGTAAAGTTTTAACTGGGGCAGCACGGTGGTGTAGTGGTTAGCGCTGTCGCCTCACAGCAAGAAGGTCCGGGTTCGAGCCCCGGGGCCGGCGAGGGCCTTTCTGTGTGGAGTTTGCATGTTCTCCCCGTGTCCGCGTGGGTTTCCTCCGGGTGCTCCGGTTTCCCCCACAGTCCAAAGACATGCAGGTTAGGTTAACTGGTGACTCTAAATTGAGCGTAGGTGTGAATGTGAGTGTGAATGGTTGTCTGTGTCTATGTGTCAGCCCTGTGATGACCTGGCGACTTGTCCAGGGTGTACCCCGCCTTTCGCCCGTAGTCAGCTGGGATAGGCTCCAGCCCGCCCGCGACCCTGTAGAACAGGATAAAGCGGCTAGAGATGATGAGATGGATCCCCCCCCACACACATTTAACATAAAATATTAGTTCACCCAGCACCGTTTCTATTGCTTTGTGAAAAAATCCATTCCACTTGATCAATAAGAGAATACACATACCACTGAAAATCCACTCCGGGTTTTCCGGGCGTTCCCTACAACAACTCACCGCACGCAAGTGAAGTGAATCTCAGAGTGAGCAGAGACATTTTGGTGCAGCTGCTCAAACGTGGAGGAGGTGACGTCATCCCCATCACCACCTCACAATGTCTAGCTTTTGCTAAAATCTTATTCTTTTATTATCTGCCCTCAAAATTAACCCTGGCGGCACGGTGGTGTAGTGGTTAGCGCTGTCGCCTCACAGCAAGAAGGTCCTGGGTTCGAGCCCCGGGGCCGGCGAGGGCCTTTCTGTGCGGAGTTTGCATGTTCTCCCCGTGTCCGCGTGGGTTTCCTCCGGGTGCTCCGGTTTCCCCCACAGTCCAAAGACATGCAGGTTAGGTTAACTGGTGACTCTAAATTGACCGTAGGTGTGAATGTGAGTGTGAATGGTTGTCTGTGTCTATGTGTCAGCCCTGTGATGACCTGGCGACTTGTCCAGGGTGTACCCCGCCTTTCGCCCGTAGTCAGCTGGGATAGGCTCCAGCTTGCCTGCGACCCTGTAGAAGGATAAAGCGGCTAGAGATGATGAGATGAGATGAAAATTAACCCTAGGCCTCGTTAAATTAATGTTCAACTAAACAATGAAATAAGCTTAGCCTAATGGGGTATTCTTGGTTGATGATGAATTGTTTGCAGTATTTGCTCCTCCCCAGACACAATGGACATAAGGACATTCTTTACAAAGAAGCGGAAAGTCAGTCAGAATTTCCCCACAGGACAGGGTTTTTTTTATCCCAATGGAAATGTTAGTGCAGTTAGCTGGCTAGTCAATGTTAGGAAATGTATCAGCTAGCTTAACGTTAGCTATCATTTAATTCAAACCCAGTAGGCCGACCTTATTGTAATGCCAAGAATGAGGTCAAGTCTGCTCTGATGATATTTATTGATTCCTTGTTTTGTCTGGTCTTTGGCAGTTTTCTGGAAAGTAACATGGGAAATCAGTGTCTGGGGAAGGAATAGTAGAAAGGAAAGCAATGGAGAGAGATGGATGTTATTCCAGGTGGATTGTGAAGGAAAGGGGGATAAAAGTTATGAAGTGGTAGAAATTGTGGTGGCACCAATGTAAGAAGGAGTCTCATCTCATCTCATCATCTCTAGCTGCTTTATCCTGTTCTACAGGGTCGCAGGCAAGCTGGAGCCTATCCCAGCTGACTACGGGCGAAAGGTGGGGTTCACCCTGGACAAGTCGCCTGGTCATCACAGGGCTGAATTACAAGTCAAAGTACATTTACAAATCACTTATACTTTAAGAAAGTACATTTTGATTGTAGCACTCAGTGTTTTTGATTAAGAGTCAACCAACTTCTTCATTTGGTCATTTCATTCCATACTTCACTACAAAAATGCTCCAGATCCATTGGATAGCGAGTCTCTCACTGCATGCAGTTAGGAGCTGAAGGTGTGATTTTATGACCTTGTGAAGTTTAAAGACACTTCCTGTAACATGTGGAATAAAGAAAGAAAAGAATAAGTATAAACTGTCATTAACTTTACTGTAAAACTACACCAAAAGAACAGAAGCAGTAAAGAACCTTCAATTCTACAGACACAGTTTTCCTTCATTTATCTTCAGTCAGCCCTGTATCCTGCTCAGGGTTATGGTGGATCCAGAGTTTATCCCGGGAATGCTTTTCGTTCTGAGGCTCTCATTATTTACCCTTAATTTTTGATAAAACAACAGAGCTTCAAGACCATCAGTGGTAACTGTGTAAATATAAATGATTATTAAATACAAATTATAACTGGGCAGCACGGTGGTGTAGTGGTTAGCACTGTCGCCTCACAGCAAGAAGGTTCTGGGTTCAAGCCCCATGGCCGGCGAGGGCCTTTCTGTGTGGAGTTTGCATGTTCTCCCCGTGTCTGCGTGGGTTTCCTCCGGGTGCTCCGGTTTCCCCCACAGTCCAAAAGACATGCAGGTTAGGTTAACTGGTGGCTCTAAATTGACCGTAGGTGTGAATGTGAGTGTGAATAGTTGTGTGTCTCTATGTGTCAGCCCTGCAATGACCTGGTGACTTGTCCAGGGTGTACCCCGCCTTTTGCCCGTAGTCAGCTGGGATAGGCTCCAGCTTGCACCCTGTACAGGATAAGTGGCTACAGATAATGGATGGATGGATTATAACCATTGAAAACTGGACAACAGCTAACTTGAATTAATGTTAACATAGTTAGCTAGTAGCTAGCCAACACATTCTTCGCTAGAAAAGTTAACTAGTCACTTGGAAAAGCGAGTGAAATTAAATGATAATTTTATTAAATACATTTTACCAGGGGCGGCACGGTGGTGTAGTGGTTAGCGCTGTCGCCTCACAGCAAGAAGGTCCTGGGTTCGAGCCCCGGGGCCGGCGAGGGCCTTTCTGTGCGGAGTTTGCATGTTCTCCCCGTGTCCGCGTGGGTTTCCTCCGGGTGCTCCAGTTTCCCCCACAGTCCAAAGACATGCAGGTTAGGTTAACTGGTGACTCTAAATTGAGCGTAGGTGTGAATGTGAGTGTGAATGGTTGTCTGTGTCTATGTGTCAGCCCTGTGATGACCTGGCGACTTGTCCAGGGTGTACCTTGCCTTTCGCCCGTAGTCAGCTGGGATAGGATCCAGCTCGCCTGCGACCCTGTAGAACAGGATAAAGCGGCTACAGATAATGAGATGAGATGAGACATTTTACCAGGGGCGGCACGGTGGTGTAGTGGTTAGCGCTGTCGCCTCACAGCAAGAAGGTCCAGGTTCGAGCCCCGTGGCCGGCAAGGGCCTTTCTGTGCGGAGTTTGCATGTTCTCCCCGTGTCCGCGTGGGTTTCCTCCGGGTGCTCCGGTTTCCCCCACAGTCCAAAGACATGCAGGTTAGGTTAACTGGTGACTCTAAATTGACCGTAGGTGTGAGTGTGAATGGTTGTCTGTGTCTATGTGTCAGCCCTGTGATGACCTGGCGACTTGTCCAGGGTGTACCCCGCCTTTCGCCCGTAGTCAGCTGGGATAGGATCCAGCTTGCCTGCGACCCTGTAGAACAGGATAAAGCAGCTAGAGATAATGAGATGAGATGAATGAGACATTTTACCAGATATTTTTGATAGAATTGTTGAGTCTTTTTCTTGTGTAAGATGTGCAGTACTGTGCAAAAATCTGTGCACATGGAAAGAGATGCTGTAAAACAAATGTGCCTTCAAAAATAATTGAATTAAACCCTTTTTACATCAAAAATACAATCTCTAAAGAGCAGGAAACAGTAATAAACTAAAACACGGTTATTTAATCTGAAACTGTTTGCTTTTAAAAACACATCAGTAGTCTGAGGGACAGTTTGTTCAGTTTTAAAAGGAAATATATATTTTTTCTTTTAGAAATTGGTTTATTGTGTAACGTAATGTTTTGTTCTTTTCTGATGTTTTTCTGCAACATTTAATGTTTTGTTTGAAAAGTAATATGTATTTTGAAAGCTGAACTATTTTACAGACTCAGTAACATGTCTGCTATCCTCTGCTATCCTTCATGTGGCACCCATGCTTTCTTGGTGCTGGTCTTTCAGGGTGCTGACTACGGTATTCTTGGGTTAATAGGGAGTCGAGAATGTCCTTAGCAGGTACCCAACTGTGTTCCTCCAGACCGTAACCCTGCCAATTCACCAAGTGGTTTCCAAAATTCCCTGTCCAAGGTTCCCTGTCTGCGTCTGGAGTTGAGGCACTTATGTGCCTGGTACACCTCTCTCTCCTTCCACTGGGACCGGGGGTTCAATGGCAGGCATGTTCTCAGCTAATGGTCCCGGGATGGCAGGTTTGAGGCAGGATACATGAAATGTGGGAACTAAGCAGCAGTGTGGTGGGAGCTCCAGTCTGTAGGACACGTCATTGATCTGGTGGAGAATTTTGAAGGGGCCGATGTACCTGGCGCTGAGCTTCTTGCATACATTGGAGTTATGTAGATCCCTGGTAGATACCCATACCCTGTCCCCTGGTGTGTATATGGAGGTCTGTCCTCTGTGCCTATCTGCAAATTGCTTGCACTTGCTGGCTACAACCTCCAGACGTTGGTGAATACTCTCCCATCTGTTGGCTCCTCTTGAACCAGGCATTGGCTGCTAGGATATGTGTAGATTATTCATCCCAAGGGAATAGTGGAGGTTGATATCCATGAATGCACTGGAAAGGCGTGAGTTGGGTGGCTGAGTGCCTGAAGGAATTCTGGGCATATTCTGCCCACGGAAGAAACTGGGACCAGTCCTGGATGTTCTCGAGGCAGAATATCCTCAGAAAACAGCCTGTTTCTTGATTGACACATTCAACGTGGCCATTCTACTGAGGGTGGTGTCCTAAGGTCAGACTCACCGAAACTCTGAGCTTGTTCATGAAACTGGCCCACAATTTGGATGAGAACTGGGGTCCCCAATCACTCATGATGTCCTCAGGGATCCTGAAGAACCTTAACACCTAGTCAAATATGAGCTCTGCCGTTTCCAGGGCTGTGGATAGACTGGGGAGGGGAATGAGTCGGAGTGCCTTGGAGAACTGGTCTACCACTACCATGATAACTGTATTGCCCTGTGATCTGGGTAAGTCAGTGATAAAGTCAATAGCTCAGTGGGACCATGGTCTCTGGGGTATGGGCAAAGGCATGAGTTTACCAGCAGGTGGTGCTCTAGGGACCTTGGCTTGAGTGCAAACTGAGTAAGATGATGTGAACTCAAAGCCTGCAAGGAGGCACAGACACAAATAGCCAACACTAATTTAAAGTTACTTCAATACAACTGGCTAATGTGAACTTACATTACCCCTGTTAAGCTACACAGGTACAATAGCAATATACTGGATACGTGTTTTAAGTGTAGCAAGGCTGAAGGGACATTTATACATTGTATTTGGGAGTGTGACAAGATCAGAAAATTTTGGAAGGAGGTGATGGATAAAAATCACAACCATTTAATCTGTAAACATTTCATTAAACCCCACAATGACTTTGTTACACCTGTATCCAGCAGATCTTAATCTGAGAGCTAGAGAGTACACATTTATTAATTTTGCTATACTACAGGCAAAGTGCCTGATTGCACTGAATTGGAAGAAAGAAATAGCACCCACAATAGGAGCTTAGATTAAATGTATGGCACAATGCATGCCAATGGAGAGAATAACATACTTTTTTTTAAAAACAAACTGAACATGTATGAAGGGATATGGAAACCATTCAGTGACTTTATTAAAAATGAAGACATAGAAGAGCACCTACAGTCGGAGAACCTAGACTAACCTATACCATGATGGTAGACCCCGGAAGATGTTTGAGGCTGAGATCTTGATGTAGTGTTATGTTTATTTTCTGCTAAGGTACCATTGATTTGATTTGATATTTTGTTTTATTTTTATTTTTGCTTCTCTATTATTATTATTATTATTATGTTAATTTTTACCCTGTACTAATGTGATATGACTTCTTTTTAATTATATGATTGTAAAACGAGAGAGAGAATAAGGGTGTTTGAGTTTGGGGGAGGGTGGCTTATCTGGGGTGGGAGGAAGACACATTTGTTATATTATAATGTTAGCATTGTGTGCTGGTTTTTGTACCTTATTTTGTAATGTGTTGAAAACAAATTGAAAAAAAAAAGATGATATGAACTGGTTGATATCTGTTCTTATGTTCTCCTACCAATACTTGGTTTTGAGGAGTTGATACATGAGTCTGCTATTTGGGTGTCCCAGGGCAGGCGAGGAGTAAGGCCAGGTGATCAGGCAACTTCAGGACTAAGGTGGGACGAATGTGAGTCCTGGGGGACAGTTTCCAGGCAGATAATGAGGTTGGTTATGGGACAGTTCCTTATCAATTTCCCAGGAGAGAGCATTCACAAAACATTTGGGTGGCAGGATATGTGTGGATTCAGGACTCATCATGGTGGAGGTGTGGAGGCATGATAGGGTGTCTGCCTTGGTGTTTCAGGAACCCTGATGGTATGCAATGATGAACCTTTTCATCATTGAAAGATGAAGAACAGGGCCCATCGTACTTGTCATGGATTCAGGAATTTTAGAGATTTGAGATAGTCCAGGCTTTTATGGTCTGTGAGTATAATGAACGGGTGAGTGGCCCCCTCCAGCCAATGTCTCCACTCGTCCGAGGTTAGCTTTATAACTAACAATTGTCAGTTCCCAATGTTGTAGTTTTGCTCAGTGGGTGTGAGTTTTCTGGAAAAGAATGCTACTAGATACAGTTTGGGTTTCTCTCCAAAGTGCTGGGAGAGGAGTCCTCTGACTCTGGTCTCAGATGCATCCACCTCGAGGGTGAAAGGTTTTGAGGGGTCTGGGTTCTTCAAGATGGGAGCTGAGGTGAAGGCAGACTTGAGTCGGGTGAAAGTATCTTCTGCCCCCTGGTTCCATTGTAGGTGCTTGGAACTACCTTTAAGTAGGGATGTGAGAGATGCAGCAATGGTACTGAAACCCCTGATGAATTCTTGGTAAAAGTTCACGAATCTGAGGAATCTTTGGAGTTCTTTGACAGAGGTGGGCGTGGGTCAGGAGGTGACGGCGGATACTTTGTGGGAGTTAATACTAACCCCATCGGCGCTTATGATGTACCTTAAGAACAAGATCTTGGACACATGGAACTCACACTTCTCTGCCTTCACATATAATTGGTTCTCTAAGAGTCTGCCCAGTTCTGTCTTGATGTGCATGATGTGACTGGTTTCGTTTGGGGAGTAGATTAGGATATCATCTGTGTAAGCCAGGGGTGTTCAAATTGATCCATAAAGGGCCGTGTGGCTGCAGGTTTTCATTCCAGCCATGCAGCAGCACCCTGATTTGGCTTATTCAATCAACTGACACACCCACCCTTTAATCAAGGGTGGGTGTAGCTGCAAGTATTTGACTGTGTGAAGACAGTTCAGTTGATTGAATGAGCCAAGTCAGGTGTGCTGCTGCATGGCTGGAATGAAAACCTGCAGCCACACGGCCCTTTATGGATCAATTTGAACACCCCTGGTGTAAGCCATAACATTGCACCCTAGCATGTCCCTGAGCACATTGTTAATCAGGCACTGAAACACACTGGGTACGCAAGAAAGTCCATATGGCATGACCAAGTATTTGTAGTGACATGAGGTTGTGATGAATGCTGTTTTCCACTTATCCCCCTCCCATATACACACCAGATTGTAGGCACTTCTGAGATGGAACCTAGTGAAGATACTCACAGATCTGAGTTGCTCTAAGGCTGACAGAACGAGAGATAGAGGGTACGGATATTTCACTGTGATTTGATTAAGACCTCTGTAGTCGATGCAAGGCCGAAGACCTCCCCTTTTCTTCTCCATGAAGAAGAACCCTGCTGATGCTGGAGAGGTGGACAGATAGATATACCCCTGCTGCAGAGCCTCCTGTACATACAACCCCGATTCCAAAAAAGTTGGGACAAAGTACAAATTGTAAATAAAAACGGAATGCAATAACTTACAAATCTCAAAAACTGATATTGTATTCACAATAGAACATAGACAACATATCAAATGTCGAAAGTGAGACATTTTGAAATTTCATACCAAATATTGGCTCATTTGAAATTCATGACAGCAACACATCTCAAAAAAGTTGGGACAGGGGCAATAAGAGGCTGGAAAAGTTAAAGGTACAAAAAAGGAACAGCTGGAGGACCAAATTGCAACTCATTAGGTCAATTGGCAATAGGTCATTAACATGACTGGGTATAAAAAGAGCATCTTGGAGTGGCAGCGGCTCTCAGAAGTAAAGATGGGAAGAGGATCACCAATCCCCCTAATTCTGCACCGACAAATAGTGGAGCGATATCAGAAAGGAGTTCGACAGTGTAAAATTGCAAAGAGTTTGAACATATCATCATCTACAGTGCACAATATCATCAAAAGATTCAGAGAATCTGGAAGAATCTCTGTGCGTAAGGGTCAAGGCCGGAAAACCATACTGGGTGCCCGTGATCTTCGGGCCCTTAGACGGCACTGCATCACATACAGGCATGCTTCTGTATTGGAAATCACAAAATGGGCTCAGGAATATTTTCAGAGAACATCATCTGTGAACACAATTCACCATGCCATCCGCCGTTGCCAGCTAAAACTCTATAGTTCAAAGAAGAAGCCGTATCTAAACATGATCCAGAAGCGCAGACGTCTTCTCTGGGCTAAGGCTCATTTAAAATGGACTGTGGCAAAGTGGAAAACTGTTCTGTGGTCAGACGAATCAAAATCTGAAGTTCTTTATGGAAATCAGGGACGCCGTGTCATTCGGACTAAAGAGGAGAAGGACGACCCAAGTTGTTATCAGCGCTCAGTTCAGAAGCCTGCATCTCTGATGGTATGGGGTTGCATTAATGCGTGTGGCATGGGCAGCTTACACATCTGGAAAGACACCATCAATGCTGAAAGGTATATCCAGATTCTGGAGCAACATATGCTCCCATCCAGACGACGTCTCTTTCAGGGAAGACCTTGCATTTTCCAACATGACAATGCCAAACCACATACTGCATCAATTACAGCATCATGGCTGTGTAGAAGAAGGGTCCGGGTACTGAACTGGCCAGCCTGCAGTCCAGATCTTTCACCCATAGAAAACATTTGGCGCATCATAAAATGGAAGATACGACAAAAAAGACCTAAGACAATTGAGCAACTAGAATCCTACATTAGACAAGAATGGGTTAACATTCCTATCCCTAAACTTGAGCAACTTGTCTCCTCAGTCCCCAGACGTTTACAGACTGTTGAAAAGAGAAAAAGGGATGTCTCACAGTGGGAAACATGGCCTTGTCCCAACTTTTTTGAGATGTGTTGTCATGAAATTTAAAAGCGCCTAATTTTTCTCTTTAAATCATACATTTTCTCAGTTTAAACATTTGATATGTCATCTATGTTCTATTCTGAATAAAATATGGAATTTTGAAACTTCCACATCATTGCATTCCGTTTTTATTTACAATTTGTACTTTGTCCCAACTTTTTTGGAATCGGGGTTGTATTCCTCCATTGCAGACTGTTCAGTTTGAGAGAGTGGGTAGATGCAACAGCATGGAGGGGCCATGGAGGTTAATGGCACAATCATATGGTCTGTGAGGGGGTAGTCCGCTAGCTTTACCTTTGGCAAGAACTTCTTGTAGGTTGTGAAGGCAGGCTGGGACCTCTTCGATGCCTCCAGGTGCAGAGCTTTCAATGGAAGTGGATACCAGGATGGGCCAGGGTAGTCGAAGACACTTCAGAGGACATGATGCAGGCCACTTCAAGATGTCTTTCTGTTGCCAGGAAATGGGGGGATCGTGAAGCTGTAACCAAGGAAATCCTAGGACAGTAGCATGATTTGAAGTGCGAGTAACATACAGGGAGAGGTGCTCGTGGTGCAGAGCCCTGACCTGGATTTCAAGTAGGTTTGTCCTTTTGGTGACCAACCCCTCTCCGATAAGGCCACCATTGATAGCCCAGAGACTCACTGGTCACTGGAGTCCCTTGATGGGCAGCTCAAGCTTCTGAATGACCTTGATGTTGATGAAGTTGCCCTCCACCCTGCAGTCTAACAGAACAGAGAGAATATGGGAGGTTTCTGAAATGGATAGCAATATGTTGAGTTTCAGGAAAAGGTGAGAGTGAAAATGTTTGCGACTCATGGGGATGTGGTGGGTTCTCCTCTGCGGGTCCAGACAGCTGTGGCCCATTGCAATGCATGGCCAGTCAGCAGGTTGATGAATAAAGCAATCTTTTGTTGTTCAGTTGCTCCTGTTAGAGTGGTGAAATCCAGGGAACATAGTAGAAGAAAAGCCTTACACTCAGACACTTCCCTGGAATACTTATCAGGTCAAGGAATGGCTGTAGTGGGACTTCTGGCTGATGCGGGGCATGTTAGGAGGGCCTGCAAAACAGCAGCAGTGAGCTGAGAGAAGCAAATGTTAATGTCACTGAGCATCTGATGATGTTCATCTAACAGGCGTCCTTGAGCCAAAAGTGTAATTTGCTTAGCCTCATCCACTGTGTCCATGCTGGTGAAGTATTCTGACAGAGTGCAGGCACTTATGGACCCAAATACAGGGAAGACCGGATGCGTTGCAAACTGGTAAACAAATCCAAATCATGAGATGAGAATCAAAGCCAAGTTCATACTAGATGTCAGTTGATCAGCAAACAGGATGTCAGAGGTAAATAGCAGAGTTAGGGTCAAGAGAATAACATAGCAGGGTCAGAAACACTAATAGTCAGGTCAAAACAACAAAGGCTCTGTATGATCAATTACGCAGACACAGAACGATACTTAGCAATGTGCTGGAGTGTTTGGCATGCTTATATAGGGAGTTGAATTGAGAACAGGCGTACTCCCAATCAGTACTTGGGAGAGGGAGAGCACTATGGTGCCTAGGAGTTGTAGTCCATGGCGGCCATTCTTTAAGGCTGCCACAAACTCGCGCAATCACTGACAGTACTGAGCCATTCTGTTTCACATCATGATTTTTTAAAAACTTTGTTTGCATTACTCATGTTTCCTTACCGTTGTCAATGCTTAGTGTTTTGCACCATGACTTTGCTTACTGATTTTGGAACTATTTGCTGGTTTGTTAATAAAACTCGAATTCTGCATTTGCATCTGCCCACCTGCCCTGACAGAAAACCTCATTGAGCTGATGGATGCAGAAGAATTTCTGTGGATCTTGGCTGAAGAAGCCAGGCAGTGGCAGTGGGACTGGATCGAGGCTGGGAGGAGGCAATTCCTCACCTGGCTCTCCATAAGCAATCTTGTGGAAAGGACTCGTGATTCAGTGAAGCCACCTTCAAGATGAGGAAAAGGGAGGTGGTGGAGTAGGCAAAGGAAGAAGACAAGCCCATGGAGGTTGAAGCCAAGAGGGTGAAGAACGGGCTCCCAATCCAGCTGGAGCCATCTCCCACCATTCCTGCCCCAAAGAAGATGTCATTATGTTGCACGACCTTGCCATGGGCATCACTCCGCCTGCCTGCTCCACCCCAGATTTCACTATGCCACCTGACTCCACTTTGGTCATTGTTCCGCCTCCTTTCTCTGCCTCAGATATTGCTCTGCCTCTCTGCTCAGCTGAGGATGTCACTCTTCCTCCTTGCTTCGATGTGTACACAGTCAATCTCATTCCCTCTCTTGCCCTGCAGAGAGCTCCCCCTCTGGCTTCATGGAGGAACACCCCTCTCGTGCTCAACCTTGGGCTTTGTTCCCACTGCAAATTTCGCTGCAGCTGCCACTCCATTCTCATGTGCCGCCTTAGTGGTTGTGTCACCTCCAGGCTTCGTAGAGGGGATTGCTCCCCCCACTGCAGCATGGAGGATGCCATGCTGGCAATACTGGGGGTTATCAATCCTGGAGAATCCTGTTGGTATCACCTGAAGGTCGCCTTGGCAAGTGGTCCATGTCCCTTGTTTGGTGGTGTTGGGGGGTGGGGGTGGCTCTGTGATGTCAGCGTGCTCCCGTGTGTAGGGGTAACAAGCCATTTTGTTTCACATCGTGATATTTCATTTTTTGACTTTCTTTGTTTGCATTATTCATGTGTTCTTGGTCTTTGTCTATTCCTAGCTGTTTGTACCATGATCTTGCTTCACAAATTTTGGAACTACAGGTATTCACCAGTTTGTTAATAAAACGCTAATTGTGCAATTGACTCTGCTTGCCTGGCCTGACCGTAACATTTTGAGTTATTTGAACTACATGGAGACCTGAACCTGAGCAATACAAATGGCGTTTAGAGCAAAAACACAGATTAAAGTAAGGCACTGAACTTTCGAAACTTCAGAGCACTCTGAGAAACGTGCAAGAATGAAACTATGTGCAGCTCATGTCGCTATATATTATAGCATGTAAACACACCTGTTTTGTGCAATGCATTAGTGATTTCTAATGAAAAAGGCAATGCAGTGAACATTTTGGCAAGCATTCATCATCAATAATGCACTGAATATTTTAAAGAAAATATATGACAAGACAGTGAAAGCGTCACATGCAACATGTCACACACTGCACCAACCACACTGTGCTACATGTAGGTCATTTAAACACCGGGCACAACAGTAATTAATGCACAGCCATGCACACTCCAGCCTCTGATGATGCACAGAAGATTGTAAACAGTGCACTAGTGATTTATAGCGTTAACCACAGCGCACGTGCTCTTTTATATCGTGCACAAATCGTTCCGTAGTGAATCTGTCAGTGTGCACGAGCTGGTTTGTAAAAGTCATCGCTCTCTCGACCAGAAAAAAAAAGGAAAAGAAAAAAAAAAACACCCACACATTTGGTCGGAAGTAGGCCACCATGACACCGCGCGCGCTGCTGCTGCTGTTCCTGATGTGGCTGCAGCTGCGCGCGCGCACTGCCGTGCCACCGATTTGACTGGAAGAATCGAGCACGAAGCGGGGAAAGGAGGAGGAGAAGAAGGAGAGAGAGAGAGAGAAAGAGAGAGAGACTGCTCGCGGACGTGGCGGCTCCGGGGCTGAGCGACGAGCTCGCGCGCGCGACAGAGAGAGAGAGAGAGAGAAAGAGAGGGAAAGCAATGCACCGGGGAAACTGCAGGTAAAATAACAGCGCGTGCTCTGATCACCTCTTTCTCCCTCGTGCATTTCTCTAACTTTCATCCTTTCATCCCGTTATTTCTGTGCGTTTCTTCCCTCAAATCAGGGCGCGCGCGGCCGAGTGCATGCACAAGATTCACAGTAACTGCAATAAACTGCTGCGTTTCCGTTTCTGCCTTTCACGCATCCGTTCATTTTTTTTTTCTGTGCAGCACCTGAGCGGGGGGGGGGAGGGGGGAAAGGAACGGGTGAGCGCGTGCAAACAAAACGGAACAGAAGAGAAAGAAGGAAAGTTGCGGGCGGTAATGAGAGTGCTGAAGTTTGTGGGTGCTTTAGCTTTAGCTTTAGCCATAAACAAGATGGCCTCTGAAGCAGCAGCAGTGTGGGCCTCTCAGCCTCCTCTACACACACACACACACACACACACACACTCAGTCCTGTTTCTGCTGCTTTTCTGCACGCATTCATAGAAACCCCGAGAAAACCAAGTGCACTTTTATATTCTGCAAAAAACCCACGACAATCATTCGAGTTCCGGTTCAACAGCTGGACAGACAGACACACACACACACAGACAGACAGATTTATTGTCTAAAACCCACAGTTGGAATACAGACACCTGAAAGTCCTGAAGCTTCATGTGAAAGGCTCCGATTAGCGCAGAGTGGGCGGGGTTTAATCTCCAGGGGGTCACTGCACTCATCACTCATTATTCATCCCGCGGACTCGCTTTGAAGTCCTGACTGACTGACTGACTGACTGACTGATTGATACCTCGGCACGCGCCTCATGACCTGTTCTTCAAGCCGTCATTAATATGCTAATACAGGGCTATAGCCAACATTAAAGGCGGTGGACCCGCCCCCGCCCCCACCCCCACAGAAACACATTCAAAATCTGAAAACTCATTTTCTGTATTTCTAAATGATTCAAAAATTCACGAACACATGAGATAAACTTTTTATTTTTTTTTACAATAATCTCTGGTAGTGTATTGTATTACATTACTCTGTTCTTTCTTTCTTTCTTTCTTTCTTTCTTTCTTTCTTTCTTTCTTTCTTTCAAACTTTTCTTCTTTCGCTGTATTATACACCAGTCAGTCAGGACATGAACCCCACTGACAGGTGAATTGATGATCTCAGTACAGTGGAACCTGTCAGTGGGCGGGGTTTATTAGGCAGTAAGAGAACAGTCAGTTCTTGAAGTCAGTGTGTTGGAAGCAGGAAAAATGGGTGAGTGTAAGGATCTGAGTGACTTTGACAAAATTGTGATGGCTAGATGACTGGGTCTGAACATCTCCAAAATGGCCCTTCTTGTGGGGTGTTCCTGGCATGCAGTGGTTAGTACTGAACAAAAGTGGTTCAAGGAAGGACAACCGGTGAACTGGCGATAGGGTCATGAGTGTTGAAGGCTCATCGATTCACATGGGGCATGAAGGCTCACCCATATGGTTCAATCCCACAGAATAGTTCCTGTAGTGCAAACTGCTAAAAAAGTTCATGGTGACACCTTTCTGTTTTAGCCAGCATTAACTTTCTCAGCAGTTTGTGTTACAGTAGCTCTTCTGTGGGATTGGACCATATGGGCTAGTGTTCGTGCTCCATCTTCTATATGGCTGATCTGTCAGAGTCACCTGGGAGGTGGAGCCAATCCTGTCTACAACTATAACCATAATCATCTCATCTCATTATCTCTAGCCGCTTTATCCTGTTCTACAGGGTCGCAGGCGAGCTGGAGCCTATCCCAGCTGACTACGGGCGAAAGGCGGGGTACACCCTGGACAAGTCGCCAGGTCATCACAGTGCTGACACATAGACACAGACAACCATTCACACTCACATTCACACCTACGCTCAATTTAGAGTCACCAGTTAACCTAACCTGCATGTCTTTGGACTGTGGGGGAAACCGGAGCACCCAGAGGAAACCCACGCAGACATGGGGAGAACATGCAAACTCCACACAGAAGGGCCCTCGCCGGCCCCAGGGCTCAAACCCAGGACCTTCTTGCTGTGAGGCGACAGCGCTAACCACTACACCACCGTGCCGCCCCAACCATAATCATATAAATAGAAATATATGCATTGTTACACAACGACTAATCCAGATACTGTGGCCAAGGCTTAGCAAATTGTTTTTATGTACATATTCACAAATTATACAACAGATACTTCCAATCCTCTAATCTGATTTGTTGAGTGGCGTTCCAAGAGCGCAGACATTTCACCATAGCATCACTGGGATTTCTCACTGCATGTATTGCTCCTCTCGTCCACTTCCAGGTTCTAACTGGTTACTACAGTACTGTTAATGACATCATCAGTGGACACGGCAAATTATACTTTTCAGGAATATAAATATGAAAGTGGCGGCACAGTGGTGTAGTGGTTAGCGCTGTCGCCTCACAGCAAGAAGGTCCTGGGTTCGAGCCCCGGGGCCGGCGAGGGCCTTTCTGTGTGGAGTTTGCATGTTCTCCCCGTGTCCGCGTGGGTTTCCTCCGGGTGCTCCGGTTTCCCCCACAGTCCAAAGACATGCAGGTTAGGTTAACTGGTGACTCTAAATTGACCGTAGGTGTGAATGTGAGTGTGAATGGTTGTCTGTGTCTATGTGTCAGCCCTGTGATGACCTGCCGACTTGTCCAGGGTGAACCCCGCCTTTCGCCCGTAGTCAGCTGGGATAGGCTCCAGCTTGCCTGCGACCCTGTAGAAGGATAAAGCGGCTAGAGATAATGAGATGAGAGAAATATGAAAGTTCATCAAAATGAAGAAGGGACCTCAGTGTTACCGGAAACATCTATAACGGGAATGTACAAACCAGAGTGAGCTCACCAACGGCTATAAAGAGCACGTGGCTTCTTTTGGAGCAAAAATAAATGTAACATTTGACCATGTTGTGTCTAAAATGTCACTATTAATTTCCTTTTGATAAAATTGTTGTATAAAAGTGATATCCCAGCTGAGGTCGTGCTGCTGTACTGAAGATCAGCACGGCTGGGATTAGTGACACAACATTAGTTACACAACTGAACCTCCAGCCTCGAGTCTGCGGCTCAATCACTGCTGGGCTGATGTTCAAGTACAACAGGACGCCCTCTCGCACCATACTGCTGAGATCTGCTCCGCTTTTCACTGCACTGCATGTCAGCATCATGTTCTCTCTCTCTCTCTCTCTCTCTCTCTCACTCTCTCTCACACTGTCTCTCTCTCTCTCACACGCTCTGTCTCTCTCTCTTTCTCTCACTCTCACATGCGCTCTCTCCCTCTCTCTCTCTCACACTCTCTCTCTCTCTCACACTCTGTCTCTCTCTCTCACACTCTCTCTCACTCTCACTCGCGCTCTCTCCCTCTCTCTCTCTCACACTCTCTCTCTCTCTCACACTCTGTCTCTCTCTCTCACACTCTCTCTCACTCTCACTCGCGCTCTCTCCCTCTCTCTCTCTCTCTCTCTCTCTTTATTCTGAACTCACCTGAGTGAACATGAAAGAAATATTATTTGTAAACAGGTGGTGTTAATCTATCATTAACAACCGTAACATCGCTCTGACACGAATGTGAACTAAATGAACCCATCTGCCTGTCTGTGTCTGTCTGTCTGAGTTTTCGGGGTCTTATGAAGTTTGATGTACTCAATCCAGTGTCTTTAATTTTCTTCACATGTTCCAATCTTTCTATTAGCACGTATGGCACTTCTGTTGAAACCATGATGCACTGCACTGTTCACACTGCTGCTAATAGGCTTGTCATCAGATTGGGGGGTGGGTGGGTAGGTGGGTAGGGTGTGGGGTCTGGGGTGTGTGTGTGGGGGGGGGGTCTGGGGTGTGTGTGGGTGGAGTGTGTGGGTTGTAGGGTCTGAAGGGTGTGTTGTGTGTGTGAGTGGGGTATGAGGTCTGGAGGGTGTGGTATGTGTGTGGGTGAGGTATGAGGTCTGGAGGGTGTGGTGTATGTGGGTGGGGTATGAGGTCTGGAGGGTGTGGTGTGTGTGGGTGGGGTATGAGGTCTGGAGGGTGTGGTGTGTGTGTGTGTGTGTGTGTGTGGGTGGGTGGGGTATGAGGTCTGGAGGGTGTGGTGTGTGTGTGTGTGAGTGGGGTATGAGGTCTGGAGGGTGTGGTATGTGTGTGGGTGGGGTATGAGGTCTGGAGGGTGTGGTATGTGTGTGGGTGAGGTATGAGGTCTGGAGGGTGTGGTGTATGTGGGTGGGGTATGAGGTCTGGAGGGTGTGGTGTGTGTGGGTGGGGTATGAGGTCTGGAGGGTGTGGTGTGTGTGTGTGTGTGTGTGTGTGTGGGTGGGGTATGAGGTCTGGAGGGTGTGGTGTGTGTGTGTGTGTGAGTGGGGTATGAGGTCTGGAGGGTGTGGTATGTGTGTGGGTGGGGTATGAGGTCTGGAGGGTGTGGTGTGTGTGGGTGGGGTATGAGGTCTGGAGGGTGTGGTGTGTGTGGGTGGGGTATGAGGTCTGGAGGGTGTGGTGTGTGTGGGTGGGGTATGAGGTCTGGAGGGTGTGGGGTGTGTGTGTGTGTGGGTGGGTGGGTGGGTGGGTGGGTGGGGTATGAGGTCTGGAGGGTGTGGTGTGTGTGTGTGAGTGGGGTATGAGATCTGGAGGGTGTGGTATGTGTGTGGGTGGGGTATGAGGTCTGGAGGGTGTGGTGTGTGTGGGTGGGGTATGAGGTCTGGAGGGTGTGGTGTGTGTGGGTGGGGTATGAGGTCTGGAGGGTGTGGGGGGGTGTGTGTGTGGGTGGGGTATGAGGTCTGGAGGGTGTGGGGTGTGTGTGTGTGGGTGGAGTGTGGGGTCTGGAGGGTGTGGGGTGTGTGTGGGTGGGGTGGGGTGTGGGTTCTTGGGGAGGCTGTAGCCCAAAATAAATAAACAAAATAAAGCAACTACAACCTCCAAATAAAAAACTCTTTTTCTGTAACTTTAACACACCAGTTATTAACCCTGGAGTTGATCACAGAAATACTTTGTGTGTTCAGTTGTTCCTGCGGACGAGTCCAAATTAAGTCTGAAGTCTATTTTTATATCATTAATTTTACACACTGTGTTACCCATCTCTGGAGCTTTGCGTTCAGTTTAGCTGTTGTTGGTTTTGCGTGTATGTGTGTGTGCGTGTGTGTGTGTGTGTGTGTGTGTGTGTGTGTGTGTGTGTGTGTGATGTCTGAGCTGGTTGTACACCTGTGATTTACATTATGATTATTTTCAAATTTTCCTGAGAACATTAAATCAGCAAAACTGTAAATCAGTGCAGTACAACAACACAACACTGATATTACAACATTGACACAATTTCCACGTTGTGTTATGCCTTTGCATTTATTGCATTTAACTAGTGTGTTTTTTCGGTTACACGTGTGTGTGTGTGTTTGTGTGTGTGCGTGTGTGTGTGTTAATCTACAGTGTGTTTGTTGTACATTGTGTATGTGTTGTGTTACACCAGTGTGTTTCTTGTAGTATGTGTTTGTTGTGTTACAGCAGTGTGTTTGTTGTGTAAACCTAGTGTGTTTTTGTTATAGTGTGTGTGTCTGTTGTACAATGTGTGTTGTGTTACACCAGTGTGTGTTTGTTGTACAATGTGTGTTTGTTGTGTTAAACCAGTGTGTTTTTGTTGTACAGTGTGTGTTTATTGTGTTACACAAGTGCATGTTTGTTGTACAATGTGTGTTTGTTGTGTTATACCAGTGTGTGTTTGTTGTGTTAATCTAGTGTGTTTTTGTTGTAGTGTGTTAGTTCTGTTACACCAGTGTGTGTTTGTTGTACAATGTGTGTTTGTTCTGTTACACCAGCGTGTTTGTTGTACAATGTGTGATTGTTGTGTTATGCCAATGTGTTTTTTGTGTTACACAAGTGTGTTTGTTGTACAATGTGTGTTAGTTCTGTTACACCAGTGTGTGTTTGTTGTACAATGTGTGTTTGTTGTGTTATACCAGTGTGTGTTTGTTTTGTTACACCAGGGGTTTTTGTTGTACAATGTGTGTTTGTTGTGTTACACCAGTTTGTTTGTTTGTGTGTTTGTTGTACAATGTGTGATTGTTGTGTTATACCAATGTGTTTGTTGTGTTACACAAGTGTGTTTGTTGTACAATGTGTGTTAGTTCTGTTACACCAGTGTGCGTTTGTTTT
Organism: Neoarius graeffei; assembly: GCF_027579695.1. Taxonomy (NCBI): domain Eukaryota; kingdom Metazoa; phylum Chordata; class Actinopteri; order Siluriformes; family Ariidae; genus Neoarius; species Neoarius graeffei. The sequence goes on along the minus strand of NC_083584.1, from coordinate 2,321,210 downwards.
GTTACACCAGGGGTTTTTGTTGTAAAATGTGTGTTTGTTGTGTTACACCAGTGTGTGTTTGTTGTACAATGGGTGTTTGTTCTGTTATATCAGCCTGTTTGTTGTGTTACATGAGTGTGTTTGTTGTACAATGTGTGTTTGTTCTGTTACACCAGTGTGTGTTTGTTGTGTTATACCAGTGTGTTTGTTGTGTTACACAAGTGTGTTTGTTGTACAATGTGTTAGTTCTGTTACACCAGTGTGTGTTTATTTTGTTACACCAAGGTTTTTTCTTCTAAAATGTGTGTTTGTTGTGTTACGTCAGTGTGTTTGTTGTACAATGTGTGTTTGTTCTGTTATACCAGTGTGTGTTTGTTGTGTTAATCTAGTGTGTTTTTGTTGTAGTGTGTGTTAGTTCTATTACACCAGTGTGTGCTTGTTGTACAATGTATGTTGTGTTACACCGGTGTGTGTTTGTTGTACAATGTGTGATTGTTGTGTTATACCAGTGTGTGTTTGTTGTACAATGTGTGTTTGTTCTATTACACCAGTGTGTGTGTGTGTGTGTGTGTGTGTGTGTGTGTTCTGTTACACCAGTGTGTGTTTGTTGTGTTATACCAGTGTGTTTTTTGTACAATGTGTGTTTGTTGTGTTATACCAGTGTGTTTTGTTGTAGTGTGTGTTAATTCTCTTACACCAGTGTGTGTTTGTTGAGTTATACCAGTGTGTTTTTTGTACAATGTGTGTTTGTTGTGTTATACCAGTGTGTTTTGTTGTAGTGTGTGTTAATTCTCTTACACCAGTGTGTGGTTGTTGTACAATGTGTGATTGTTGTGTTATACCAATGTGTTTGTTGTGTTACACTAGTGTGTGTTTGTTGTACAATGTGTGTTTGTTCTGTTACACCAGCGTGTGTTTGTTGTACAATGTGTGATTGTTGTGTTATACCAATGTGTTTTTTGTGTTACACAAGTGTGTTTGTTGTACAATGTGTGTTAGTTCTGTTATACCAGTGTGTGTTTGTTGTACAATGTGTGATTGTTGTGTTATACCAATGTGTTTTTTGTGTTACACAAGTGTGTTTGTTGTACAATGTGTGTTAGTTCTGTTATACCAGTGTGTGTTTGTTGTACAATGTGTGTTTGTTGTGTTATACCAGTGTGTGTTTGTTGTACAATGTCTGTTTGTTCTGTTACACCAGTGTGTGTTTGTTGTACAATGTGTGATTGTTGTGTTATACCAATGTGTTTGTTGTGTTACACTAGTGTGTGTTTGTTGTACAATGTGTGTTTGTTCTGTTACACCAGCATGTGTTTGTTGTACAATGTGTGATTGTTGTGTTATACCAATGTGTTTGTTGTGTTACACAAGTGTGTTTGTTGTACAATGTGTGTTAGTTCTGTTGCACCAGTGTGTGTTTGTTGTACAATGTGTGTTTGTTGTGTTATACCAGTGTGTGTTTGTTGTACAATGTGTGTTTGTTCTGTTACACCAGTGTGTGTTTGTTGTACAATGTGTGATTGTTGTTATACCAATGTGTTTGTTGTGTTACACTAGTGTGTGTTTGTTGTACAATGTGTGTTTGTTCTGTTACACCAGCATGTGTTTGTTGTACAATGTGTGATTGTTGTGTTATACCAATGTGTTTTTTGTGTTACACAAGTGTGTTTGCTGTACAATGTCTGTTTGTTCTGTTACACCAGTGTGTGTTTGTTGTACAATGTGTGATTGTTGTGTTATACCAATGTGTTTGTTGTGTTACACAAGTGTGTTTGTTGTACAATGTGTGTTAGTTCTGTTACACCAGTGTGTATTTGTTGTACAATGTGTGATTGTTGTGTTATACCAATGTGGTTTTTGTGTTACACAAGTGTGTTTGTTGTACAATGTGTGTTTGTTGTACAATGTGTGTTAGTTCTGTTACACCAGTGTGTGTTTGTTGTACAATGTGTGTTTGTTGTGTTATACCAGTGTGTGTTTGTTGTACAATGTGTGATTGTTGTGTTATACCAATGTGGTTTTTGTGTTACACAAGTGTGTTTGTTGTACAATGTGTGTTTGTTGTACAATGTGTGTTAGTTCTGTTACACCAGTGTGTGTTTGTTGTACAATGTGTGTTTGTTCTGTTACACCAGTGTGTGTTTGTTGTACAATGTGTGATTGTTGTGTTATACCAATGTGTTTGTTGTGTTACACTAGTGTGTGTTTGTTGTACAATGTGTGTTTGTTCTGTTACACCAGCATGTGTTTGTTGTACAATGTGTGATTGTTGTGTTATACCAATGTGTTTTTTGTGTTACACAAGTGTGTTTGTTGTACAATGTGTGTTAGTTCTGTTACACCAGTGTGTGTTTGTTTTGTTACACCAGGGGTTTTTGTTGTAAAATGTGTGTTTGTTGTGTTACACCAGTGTGTGTTTGTTGTACAATGTGTGTTTGTTCTGTTATATCAGCCTGTTTGTTGTGTTACATGAGTGTGTTTGTTGTACAATGTGTGTTTGTTCTGTTACACCAGTGTGTGATTGTTGTGTTATACCAGTGTGTTTGTTGTGTTGCACAAGTGTGTTTGTTGTACAATGTGTTAGTTCTGTTACACCAGTGTGTGTTTATTTTGTTGCCCAGGGTTTTTTCTTGTAAAATGTGTTTGTTGTGTTACATCTGTGTGTTTGTTGTACAATGTGTGTTTGTTCTGTTATACCAGTGTGTGTTTGTTGTGTTAATCTAGTGTGTTTTTGTTGTAGTGTGTGTTAGTTCTGTTACACCGGTGTGTGTTTGTTGTACAATGTGTGATTGTTGTGTTATACCAGTGTGTTTGTTGTACAATGTGTGTTTGTTGTGTTACACCAGTGTGTTTGTTGTGCAATGTGTGTTTGTTCTGTTACACCAGTGTGTGTTTATTGTGTTACTCTAGTGTGTTTTTGTTGTAGTGTGTGTTAGTTCTGTTACACCGGTGTGTGTTTGTTGTACAATGTGTGTTTGTTGTGTTACACCAGTGTGTTTGTTGTACAATGTGTGTTTGTTGTGTTACACCAGTGTGTGTTTGTTGTACAATGTGTGTTTGTTCTATTACACAAGTGTGTGTGTGTGTGTGTGTGTGTGTGTGTTCTGTTACACCAGCGTGTGTTTGTTGTGTTATACCAGTGTGTTTTTTGTACAATGTGTGTTTGTTGTGTTACACCAGTGTGTGTTTGTTGTACAATGTGTGTTTGTTGTGTTACACCAGTGTGTGTTTGTTGTACAATGTGTGTTTGTTCTATTACACCAGTGTGTGTGTGTGTATGTGTGTGTGTCTGTGTTCTGTTACACCAGCGTGTGTTTGTTGTGTTATACCAGTGTGTTTTTTGTACAATGTGTGTTTGTTGTGTTATACCAGTGTGTTTTGTTGTAGTGTGTGTTAATTCTCTTACACCAGTGTGTGGTTGTTGTACAATGTGTGATTGTTGTGTTATACCAATGTGTTTGTTGTGTTACACTAGTGTGTGTTTGTTGTACAATGTGTGTTCTGTTAATCTAGTGTGTTTTTGTTGTAGTGTGTGTTAGTTCTGTTACACCCTTATGTGTTTGTTGTACAATGTGTGTTTGTTCTGTTACACCAGTGTGTGTTTGTTGTGTTACACCAGTGTGTGTTTGTTGTACAATGTGTGTTTGTTGTGTTACACCAGTGTGTGTTTGTTGTACAATGTGTGTTTGTTGTGTTACACAAGTGGGTGTTTGTTGTACAATGTGTGTTTGTTGTGTTACATCAGTGTGTGTTTGTTGTACAATGTGTGTTTGTTGTGTTACACCAGTGTGTGTTTGTTGTACAATGTGTGTTTGTTCTGTTACACCAGTGTGTGTTTGTTGTACAATGTGTGTTTGTTGTGTTACACCAGTGTGTGTTTGTTGTACAATGTGTGTTTGTTGTGTTACACCAGTGTGTGTTTGTTGTACAATGTGTGTTCGTTCTGTTACACCAGTGTGTGTTTGTTGTACAATGTGTGTTTGTTGTGTTACACCAGTGTGTGTTTGTTGTACAATGTGTGTTTGTTCTGTTACACCAGTGTGTGTTTGTTGTACAATGTGTGTTTGTTCTGTTACACCAGTGTGTGTTTGTTGTACAACGTGTGTTTGTTCTGTTACACCAGTGTGTGTTTGTTGTACAACGTGTGTTTGTTCTGTTACACCAGTGTGTTTGTTGTACAATGTGTGTTTGTTGTGTTACACCAGTGTGTGTTTGTTGTACAATGTGTGTTTGTTCTGTTACACCAGTGTGTGTTTGTTGTACAATGTGTGTTTGTTGTGTTACACCAGTGTGTGTTTGTTGTACAATGTGTGTTTGTTCTGTTACACCAGTGTGTGTTTGTTGTACAATGTGTGTTTGTTGTGTTACACCAGTGTGTGTTTGTTGTACAATGTGTGTTTGTTCTGTTACACCAGTGTGTGTTTGTTGTACAATGTGTGTTTGTTCTGTTACACCAGTGTGTGTTTGTTGTACAACGTGTGGTTGTTCTGTTACACCAGTGTGTGTTTGTTGTACAACGTGTGTTTGTTCTGTTACACCAGTGTGTGTGTTTGTTGTACAACGTGTGTTTGTTGTGTTACGCCAGTGTGTGTTTGTTGTACAACGTGTGTTTGTTGTGTTACGCCAGTGTGTGTTTGTTGTACAACGTGTGTTTGTTGTGTTACGCCAGTGTGTGTTTGTTGTACAACGTGTGTTTGTTGTGTTACGCCAGTGTGTGTTTGTTGTACAACGTGTGTTTGTTGTGTTACGCCAGTGTGTGTTTGTTGTACAACGTGTGTTTGTTGTGTTACGCCAGTGTGTGTTTGTTGTACAACGTGTGTTTGTTGTGTTACACCAGTGTGTGTTTGTTGTACAACGTGTGTTTGTTGTGTTACACCAGTGTGTGTTTGTTGTACAACGTGTGTTTGTTGTGTTACACCAGTGTGTGTTTGTTGTACAACGTGTGGTTGTTCTGTTACACCGGTGTGTGTTTGTTGTACAATGTGTGTTTGTTCTGTTACACCAGTGTGTGTTTGTTGTACAACGTGTGTTTGTTGTGTTACACCAGTGTGTGTTTGTTGTACAACGTGTGTTTGTTGTGTTACACCAGTGTGTGTTTGTTGTACAACGTGTGGTTGTTCTGTTACACCGGTGTGTGTTTGTTGTACAATGTGTGTTTGTTCTGTTACACCAGTGTGTGTTTGTTGTACAACATGTGTTTGTTCTGTTACACCAGTGTGTGTTTGTTGTACAACGTGTGGTTGTTCTGTTACACCAGTGTGTGTTTGTTGTACAACGTGTGTTTGTTCTGTTACACCAGTGTGTGTTTGTTGTACAATGTGTGTTTGTTGTGTTACACAAGTGGGTGTTTGTTGTACAATGTGTGTTTGTTGTGTTACATCAGTGTGTGTTTGTTGTACAATGTGTGTTTGTTGTGTTACACCAGTGTGTGTTTGTTGTACAATGTGTGTTTGTTGTGTTACACCAGTGTGTGTTTGTTGTACAATGTGTGTTTGTTCTGTTACACCAGTGTGTTTGTTGTACAATGTGTGTTATTTCTGTTACACCAGTGTGTGTTTGTTGTACAATGTGTGTTTGTTCTGTTACACCAGTGTGTGTTTGTTGTACAATGTGTGTTTGTTGTGTTACACCAGTGTGTGTTTGTTGTACAATGTGTGTTTGTTCTGTTACACCAGTGTGTGTTTGTTGTACAACGTGTGGTTGTTCTGTTACACCAGTGTGTGTTTGTTGTACAACGTGTGTTTGTTCTGTTACACCAGTGTGTTTGTTGTACAATGTGTGTTTGTTGTGTTACACCAGTGTGTGTTTGTTGTACAATGTGTGTTTGTTCTATTACACCAGTGTGTGTGTGTGTGTGTGTGTGTGTGTTCTGTTACACCAGCGTGTGTTTGTTGTGTTATACCAGTGTGTTTTTTGTACAATGTGTGTTTGTTGTGTTACACCAGTGTGTGTTTGTTGTACAATGTGTGTTTGTTGTGTTACACCAGTGTTTGTTTGTTGTACAATGTGTGTTTGTTCCATTACACCAGTGTGTGTGTGTGTATGTGTGTGTGTCTGTGTTCTGTTACACCAGCGTGTGTTTGTTGTGTTATACCAGTGTGTTTTTTGTACAATGTGTGTTTGTTGTGTTATACCAGTGTGTTTTGTTGTAGTGTGTGTTAATTCTCTTACACCAGTGTGTGGTTGTTGTACAATGTGTGATTGTTGTGTTATACCAATGTGTTTGTTGTGTTACACAAGTGTGTGTTTGTTGTACAATGTGTGTTCTGTTAATCTAGTGTGTTTTTGTTGTAGTGTGTGTTAGTTCTGTTACACCCTTATGTGTTTGTTGTACAATGTGTGTTTGTTCTGTTACACCAGTGTGTGTTTGTTGTGTTACACCAGTGTGTGTTTGTTGTACAATGTGTGTTTGTTGTGTTACACCAGTGTGTGTTTGTTGTACAATGTGTGTTTGTTGTGTTACACAAGTGGGTGTTTGTTGTACAATGTGTGTTTGTTGTGTTACACCAGTGTGTGTTTGTTGTACAATGTGTGTTTGTTCTGTTACACCAGTGTGTGTTTGTTGTACAATGTGTGTTTGTTCTGTTACACCAGTGTGTGTTTGTTGTACAATGTGTGTTTGTTGTGTTACACCAGTCTGTGTTTGTTGTACAATGTGTGTTTGTTCTGTTACACCAGTGTGTGTTTGTTGTACAATGTGTGTTTGTTGTGTTACACCAGTGTGTGTTTGTTGTACAACGTGTGTTTGTTGTGTTACGCCAGTGTGTGTTTGTTGTACAACGTGTGTTTGTTGTGTTACGCCAGTGTGTGTTTGTTGTACAACGTGTGTTTGTTGTGTTACGCCAGTGTGTGTTTGCTGTACAACGTGTGTTTGTTGTGTTACGCCAGTGTGTGTTTGTTGTACAACGTGTGTTTGTTGTGTTACGCCAGTGTGTGTTTGTTGTACAACGTGTGTTTGTTGTGTTACACCAGTGTGTGTTTGTTGTACAACGTGTGTTTGTTGTGTTACACCAGTGTGTGTTTGTTGTACAACGTGTGTTTGTTGTGTTACACCAGTGTGTGTTTGTTGTACAACGTGTGTTTGTTGTGTTACACCAGTGTGTGTTTGTTGTACAACGTGTGTTTGTTGTGTTACACCAGTGTGTGTTTGTTGTACAATGTGTGGTTGTTCTGTTACACCAGTGTGTGTTTGTTTTGTTACACCAGGGGTTTTTGTTGTACAGTGTGTTTTTGTTGTGTTACACCAGTGTGTTTGTTGTACAATGTGTGTTATTTCTGTTACACCAGTGTGTGTTTGTTGTACAATGCGTGTTTGTTCTGTTACACCAGTGGGTGTTTGTTGTGTTACACCAGTGTGTGTTTGTTGTACACTGTGTGTTTGTTGTGTTACCCCAGTGTGTGTTTGTTGTACAATGTGTGTTTGTTCTGTTACACCGGTGTACAGTGTGTGTCAAGTCAAGTTTATTTGTATCACGCTTTTAACAATAAACATTGTCGCAAAGCAGCTTTACAGGATTTGAATGACTTAAAACATGAGCTAATTTTATCCCTAATCTATCCCCGATGATGAAGCCTGTGGCGATGGTGGCAAGGAAAAACTCCCTCAGACGACATGAGGAAGAAACCTCGAGAGGAACCATACTCAAAAGGGAACCCATCCTCATTTGGGCAACAACAGACAGCCTGACTATAATATTAACAGTTTTAACATGAAGTCAGTTTCGTTGATGTTATAAACTCTTCATTGATGGAAACTTGAGTGCAAAACTGTTCATGACAACTGCAGTCCTAAAGTTAGCAAGTCAACTGTAGTCCTCAGCCATAAAAGCATTACTGTAAGAGTCCAGAGCGTCCTCCAGGTGTGACTTTCAACTGTCCTCATGGGGCCGTCCTCCACAGGAGCGATGCGATGAGACTCCAACCAGACACAGGGCACCAGGATGGATCAGGCAGGTCCGAGGGGCAGAAGAGGTTCAGCATCTCAATCTCAGGACCAACATGTAACTCAGAGGGACAGATTGGGGGGGAGGGAGAGAGAGAAAACAGGTTGTTAGGTATGCCCTAAAAATGACAAAAGTATTAAGTCTGTGTGGTAGGCTCGCAGAGACGAGAGTCTTGACATCAGGCATAATACACAACAATGGCATGTTAATATAGTTAAAATATATCATGACCTGCTCTGGCTGGATGCTTGATTGGGTGATGGGAACACACTCCTCAGCAATGATGGGATGCAGATGGGACCCTTAGGGTTGGCCAAGACAATTCAGTTACATTTCACCGGGTCTGGGACATGCGACAGAATGTCTGACAGCCGATTCTCTGCAGGCTATGATCGCCAGTCGAGGTCTCCACCCTCTCCACCAAAAGATTTCCTGTTGACTCCATGTAACTCAGAGGGACAGATTTGGGGGGAGGGGGGGAGAGAGAGAGAGGGAAAGAAAACACAGGTTGTTAGGTATGCCCAATGTCACCTGAATAAGTAGGAGCAGTATACATATTGCACCGAGTACAAGCAGGGACTCCGGCAACTAACTATGACAGCATAACTAAAAGGGGAGAGCCAGAAGGCAACACAGGCATGAGGGGCCCCGGGACATAAAGCAGCAGCCACTACACCGTCAACAAACTCGAGTGAGCAAGCGAGTGGGGACTGACAGCATCCATACATCCCAGTTTACCAAAACACTCTGTCTGAGGATCCTCCAGATCTACACCTTTACCTCATAAACACCATTAACACAAGGCTTGACTAAACAGATATGTTTTCAGCCGAGACTTAAACACTGAGACTGTGTCTGATTCCCAAACACTACTTGGAAGGCTGTTCCATAACTGTGGGGCTTTGTAAGAAAAGGCTCCGCCCCCTGATGAAGCCTTCACTATACGAGGTACCAGCAGATAACCTGCACCTTTTGATCTAAGTAGGCGTGGTGGGTCATAGAGGTGCAGAAGTTCACTCAGGTACTGTGGTGCGAGACCATTCAGTGCTTTAAAGGTCAATAGTAGTATTTTATAATCAATACGAAATGTGATTGGGAGCCAATGCAGTGTGGATAAGACAGGGGTGATGGGGTCATATTTTCTAGTTCTAGTAAGGACTCTTGCTGCTGCATTTTGAACTAACTGGAGCTTGTTTATGCACTTATTCAAGTCAAGTCAACTTTCTTGTCAAATGTGCTATACATGCTTGACATACAGCACAGATGAAATTTCAGTCCTCTCTGACCCACGGTGCAAACAGGCAATGCAATAAATGAAAATAAAAATCAAATAATTGAAAAAAAACCCAATATAAACAGTATAAACACTCTAGATAGGAACTAGACATAGACTAAACACTCAGACAAACAATATAAACAGTATAAATAAACAGTATAAACACTAGATAAGAACTAGACAAAGACTAAACACTCAGACAATATAAACAGTATAAACACTCTAGATAAGAACTAGACATAGACTAAACACTCATATATACATACATATGTTTGTGTATATATATATATATATATATATATATATATATATATATATATACACACACACACACAAACACACACACGTAAATTGGTGCAAATAAACAGTCAAGGGCACTTGAGGTATAGCAGGTAAACATGAAATAAGCAGTATAAACAAACTAGACCGGACAATTCCCCGGGGGAAATTGTGAGAGGATGCAGTGCGCGAAGCAATTCGGTCACGCATGTTTGCTGGCCGTGAATGTGTGACCTGCAATGATGTTTCAATGCAAGCTATTCAAGAGTATAAACAAAGTGACTACAGGCAGAAATTAGCATGCACTGCTATAATCTGGGACAGACATCTGTCCTTACCACAAGGATAATGTTTAATTTGTGCACTGTCCCTTTTAAAAATAAAATAAACTCTAAACTCTAAGAAGAGTGTTTGTAGTTTGTATGTACGAACAGAAGTGTTCCTAATAAAGTGGGCGGCTAAGGTGAAGTGTCATGCCGACCGAGGCTGTTTTTCTGTCACGTTTATAATGGGTGTCAATGAGGCCATTCGGCTGCCCTCTTCTCAGTTTGAGGCTTCTCATTCAAAAACTGTAAATCCTATCGTTTAGGTAGACACATTGTGTGAATCAGGACAAGTTTTCCTACTACTTTTGAGAAAATCATGTCTGTAGAGTGAAATTTGTGGCTGAAAGCACAGTTTAAGCGAGAAAGTTTGAGCTTTTTTTCCAAGCCGTCTCCACTCTGACTTAACGACCTTCACTGGTGTGTAACGCAATAGACACCCATTCAAAAGCCGGATTTTCTCCCGGAACCCACATGGCGTTTGAGCCGGGACTGATCCGAAAGTGTAGAACCTAGCAGAAAAGTTGAATGCCAGATCCACAGAGGAGAAGTTTTCCTACGTTTTAGAGTTTGAATCACGTCTCTAGGTGAAAGCATGCCAGAGCAGCGGACGTTTGAAAAAGTGCTTTTTTTTTTCAATTAATTCCATAGAAATGAATGAGGTTTTTTTGGGACAAGTGTGACTACTACTTTTGAGAAAATTATGTCTGTAGTGTGAAATTTGTGGCTGAAAACACAGTTTAAGTTTGAAATTTTGAGCATGATTTATGTGTGTGCTTGAGACAGCAACCCCCCCCCCCCCACCTGCCCTGTCATTGGCCCCAGTCGGCATGGCGACGGGCCTCAGGAGAGCTAAGACACACAAGGTATTGAGTTTTCTGCTGTTTTTTTGCTCAGGACCAGGCCTCGAACAACAACAAATAACTCGACCACAAAAGCAGCTAGTCACAAAATTCTTTCACAGTGAGCGCTAGAAGGGTCTCCTGAATAAAATGATGTATTTTTTTCTCTGTAGTGTTAAAAATAAGGACACTAGAGCGATTTAAAAATGAGAGACTTTTCTGTCACTTTTATAATGGGTGTCAATGAGCTAAGACACACAAGGTCTGGAGTTTTCTACTGTTTTTTTATGAAGGACCAGGCCTCGAACAATGACAAATAACTTGACAACGGAAGCAGCTATTCACAAAATTCTTTCACAGTGAGCGCTAGAAGGGTCTCCTGAATAAAATGATGTATTTTTTTGTCTGTAGTGTTAAAAATAACGACACTGGAGCGATTTAAAAATGAGTGAGTTTTCTCTCACGTTTATAATGGGTGTCAATGAGGCCTGTCAGCTGCCCTGTCCTCAGTTTGATGCTTGTCATTCAAAAACTGTAAATCCTATCGTTTAGGTAGACACATTGTGTGAATCAGGACAAGTTTTCCTACTACTTTTGAGAAAATCATGTCTGTAGAGTGAAATTTGTGGCTGAAAACACAGTTTAAGCGAGAAAGTTTGAGCTTTATTTTCAACCTCTCTCCACTCTAAGTTAACGAGCTTCACTGGTGTGTAACTCAATAGACACCCATTCAAAAGCCGGATTTTCTCCCAGAACCCACATGGCGTTTGAGCCGGGACTGATCCGAAAGTGTAGAACCTAGCAGAAAAGTTGAATGCCAGATCCACAGAGGAGAAGTTTTCCTACGTTTTAGAGTTTGAATCACGTCTCTAGGTTAAAGCATGCCAGAGCAGCGGACGTTTGAAAAACGTTGAAAAAGTGCTTTTTTTTCAATTAATTCCATAGAAATGAATGGGGTTTTTTTCGACGATTTTTTCGCGACTACGTCGTGAAAAAATCGTAATCTGTAGAGAAAAGTAATAGCATAGCGAGTCCGATCGAGCCGCACGTTTTGATATATCGTTTGTCTGTGTGCGACGTACGGTTATCGAGTTATTCAAAATCGAAATTTGCGTAGGAGGAAGAAGAAGAAGAAGAAGAAATACGTAGAAGAACAATAGTTGCAGTGCTTTGCACTGCAACCTATGGGCTCCCCTAATGGTGATGATACACGGGGCAACTTTTTGGGCAATGTTGCCGAGCAAAGTTGCTGGCAACGGGCAACTAGGTGAGACACAGGGCAACTTTTCAGGGCAACAACAGTTAGCAACGGCAGTTTACAGTTAGCTAAAAAAAAATTGATGTCTTAATTTTTGCTGTGACCATTTAATCAAGCTGTCTGTTGTTTTTTAGAGCTTTGGTGAGGTAAATTCCTCCATATAGAATATTAAAATAACAACTTACCGGCGTAAAAACAGATGAGGAGTCTCTCCATCTCTTCACTCCACTGACACTGAGCGGCCGCCATATTTGTTTGAAATTTCTGATCCGAACCTCACCGGAGGTCACATGACTCAATACTCGCGTTCTGATTGGCTTATCTCAAAAAGTTGCCAGAGATTATCAAAACCATTCAGAAAGAAGCAATGTTGCCCAATCTCAATAGAAAAGAGTCAAAACGCAATTGCCCAGCAACATTGCTCGGCAACATTGCCCAAAAAGTTGCCCCGTGTATCATCACCATAAGGGAGCCCATAGGTTGCTGTGCTGCAGCACTGCATCCTAACTAGCAGCTGTTAAAGTGAGGTAGTGCGGAATAGTGCAAATGAGTGAGGTAAAGTGAGATGTGCGGTCCCTGAGTTCAGTGTGTTAATGAACGATGAGATGTGTGTGTGTGTGTGTGTGTGTTGGGGGGGAAACTGTGAGGATGACATGTCAGATGCTGAAGGGGGGGCAGGGGGGTGTGCGAGCAGAATCTGTGGCAGGGGGCAGAGGGGGGAGGAGGAGGGGCAGAACAGGGAGGGAGTTGAGCCTCCTGACCGCCTGGTGAAAGAAACTGTTCTTGAGCCTGCTGGTTTTGGCCCGGAGACTCCGCAGTCTCCTCCCCGACGGCAGCAGGCTGAAGAGGCTGTGAGATGGGTGGGTGGGGTCACCTGCAATCCTGATGGCTTTGCGGGTGAGGCGGGAGTTATAGATATCCATAAGAGAAGGGAGAGAGACACCAATGATCCTCTCAGCTGCTCTCACGATGCGCTGCAGAGACTTGCAGCAGGACACGGTGCAGGCGCCGTACCACACGGTCATGCAGCTGGTCAGGATGTTCTCAATGGTGCCTCTGTAGAATGTGTGCATGATGGGGGCCGGGACTCTTGCTCTCCTCAGTTTGCGGAGGAAGTACAGACGCTGTTGGGCTTTTTTGGCCAGTGATGCGGTGTTGTTGCTCCAGGACAGGTCTTCAGAGATGTGCACACCCAGAAACTTGGTGCTGCTCACCCTCTCCACTGCAGCACTGTCGATAGATAGTGGAGCATGCTGGGTGTGCTCTCTGCTGAAGTCCACAACAATCTCCTTCGTCTTCTCCACGTTCAGACAGAGATTGTTGTCCTTGCACCACATAGCCAAGCGGCTCACCTCACTCCTGTAGATTGTCTCATCCCCATTGTTGATGAGACCCACCACAGTCGTGTCATCCGCAAACTTAATGAAGAGATTTGTGCTGGATGTTGGTGTGCATTCGTGGGTCAGCAGAGTGAAGAGGAGGGGGCTTAGCATACATCCTTGGGGGGCCCCCGTGTTCAGTGTGATGGTGCTGGAGGAGTTGCTTCCAATCCATACAGTCTGTGGTCTCCCCATCTGGAAGTCCAGCAGCCAGTTGCACAGGGAGGTGTTGAGTCCCAGCTGGTCCAGTTTATGAATGAGCTGCTGAGGAATGATTGTGTTGAATGCTGAGCTAAAGTCTATGAACAGCATTCTGACATATAAATCTTTTGTCTCCAGGTGGGTGAGGGCTGAGTGGAAGGCAGTGGAGATGGCGTCATCGGTCGAACGGTTGGACTGATATGCAAACTGGAAAGGGTCCAGGGCGGGGGGGAGGGCAGACTTGATATGCCCCATGGCTAGCCGCTTGAAGCACTTCATGAGGATGGGAGTGAGTGCGACAGGGCGGTAGTCATTGAAGCAGGAGGGAGACGGCTTCTTCGGGACTGGGATGATGGTGGTGGTTTTGAGGCACGTGGGGACAACAGCCTGGCTCAACGAGATGTTGAAGATGTCTGTAAAGACATCTGTGAGCTCCTCGGCACAGTCTCTCAGGACACGACCAGGAATGTTATCAGGACCCGGGGCTTTTCGTGCATTTGTCGTCCTGAGAGCTCTCCTCACGCTGTCTGGGGACAGCGTCAGCACCTGGTCGCCAGGAGGTGGTGGGGTCTTCTGTGCCGTGGTGCTGTTGTCTGCCTCAAAGTGAGCGAAGAAGTCATTCAACTGATTCAGCAGAGACGTGGAGTTGTCACAGGTCTGCGGCGAGGGCTTGTAGTCTGTGATGGTCTGAATCCCCCGCCACAGGTTCCTGGTGTCTCTGCTGTCGTTGAAATGGTCAGCAATATGCCTGGAATACTGTCTCTTGGCCACCCTGATGCCTCATGACAGATTGACCCTAGTTGTCCTCAGGCCCACCTCATCCCCAGCTCTGAAGGTGGCATTCTGAGCCCACAGGAGCCTATGGACTTCCCCTGTCAGCCATGGCTTCTGATTGGCCCGAACGGAGATGGTTCTGGTGACCATAATGTCGTCCATGCACTTCCTCGTGTAGGCAGTGACGGTCTCCGTATACTCCTGGAGATCTGTGATGTTGCTGTAGGTGGCCGCCTGTCTGAACATGCTCCAGTCAGTGGTGGAAAAACAGTCCTGGAGTGCCTCTGAGGACCCCTCTGGCCACACACATATCTGTTTTGTAGCTGGTTTGGTGACTTTAACCAGCGGCCTGTATGCTGGCATTAGCATAACAGTGGAGTGATCTGAGGCCCCAAGGTGGGGGAGGAGTAGGGCTTTGTAGGCATCTTTATGCATGGTGTAAACATTGTCCAGAGTATTGTTTCCATGTGTGGGAAAGTTGATATGTCCATAGAGTTTTGGAAACACGCTTTTGGGGTTTGCATGATTGAAATCCCCAGCCAGGATGAGAAGCATCTGGGTGGGCTGTCTGCTGCTCACTGATGTGCTGATAGAGTTCATTCAGTGCTTCACTCCTGTTGTTATTGGAGCCAGGAGGGATGTATAATGCTACCAGCAATATGGCTGTAAATTCCCTCGGCAGGTAGAATGGCCGGCACTTAATAATCATAAACTCCACCAGTGGTGAGCAGTGTTTGCAAACCACAACAGCATCACGGCACCAGGCATCACTGATGTAAACACAGAGTCCTCCGCCGCAAGTCTTCCCCCCCCCCTCGACTAGCACTCTGTCTGACCGGTAGCATGTTAGCCAGGCTAGCTGAATTGCACAGTCCGGGACGCTGTCGTTAAGCCATGTTTCCACAAACACAAGGACACAACACTCACTCACAGATTTAAAAGATGAGCAGAGCAGGCGGACATCATCCAGCTTGTTGTCCAGCAAGCGTATGTTGGCCAGAGTGATGGTAGGGATAGCCGGCTGGTGAGGGCTAGCCGCTGGCCTAGCTCGGATACCTCTGCACTTGCCTCTCTTCTGCTTCCGCATGTTCCGCCTGTGGTGCTTCCACTGCGGGCTGCATGCAGGAGTGGGGGTCGGTGATTGAGCAGGCCTCCGGAGCAAACCGTAGCCGCATAGCACTTCCGCGTCCGCTGGATTTATATCCGTGAATATAGTTCTGCGGATGTCGAGCAGAAACTCATGGGAGTATGTGAGTTATTGGAATATCCAGATAGTAAGGCATTACAATAATCCAACCTGGAGGGAACGAAAGCATGAACTAGGTTTTCTGCGTCATGTAGTGACATTAAATTTCTTATCTTAGCAATATTTCTGAGATGAAAGAAAGCTATCCGGGTAATGTTATCAATGTGAGTTTCGAATGAAAGACTGGGGTCAATAATCACTCCGAGGCCTTTTACTGCTGCACGTGAAGAAACAGAAAGGCCATCCAGAGTTGCTGTGGAATCAGAAAACTTACTTCTAGCTGCATGTGGTCCGAGTACAAGCACTTCAGTCTTGTCAGAGTTAAGCAGAAGGAAATTTATAAGCATCCAGTGTCTAATGTCCTTCACACATTCCTCAGTTCTATTAAGCTGGTGTCTCTCATCTGGTTTTGCAGAAACATACAACTGTGTGTCATCAGCATAACAGTGGAAACTAATACAATGTTTACGAATAATATCACCCAGAGGGAACATATATATAAAGAAAAAAGCAGTGGACCCAAGACAGAACCTTGTGGAACACCAAACTTTACCTCAGTACGTCTAGAAATATCACCATTTATATCAACATACTGTTGGTGTAACATGTTCTGTTACACCAGTGTGTTTGTTTTACAATGTGTGTTTGTTGTGTTACACAAGTGTGATTGTTGTACAATGTGTGTTGTGTTACACAAGTGTGTTTGTTGTACAGTGTGTTTGTTCTGTTACACCAGTGTGTGTTTGTTGTACAATGTGTGTTTGTTTTGTTACACAAGTGTTTGTTGTCCAATATATTTTTGTTGTGTTAATCTAGTGTGTTTTTGTTGTAGTGTGTGTTAGTTCTGTTACACCAGTGTTTGTTGTGTTATAGCAGTGTGTTTGTTGTGTT
Source organism: Neoarius graeffei (assembly GCF_027579695.1). Lineage (NCBI taxonomy): Eukaryota > Metazoa > Chordata > Actinopteri > Siluriformes > Ariidae > Neoarius > Neoarius graeffei. The sequence continues at coordinate 2,304,819 of NC_083584.1, read as the reverse complement.
ACACAAGTGTGATTGTTGTACAATGTGTTGTGTTACAGCAGTGTGTGTTGTACAATGTTTGTTTGTTCTGTTACACAGCTGTGTGTTTGTTGTACAATGTGTGTTTGTTGTGTTACACCAGTGTGTGTTTGTCGTAGAATGTGTGTTTGTTGTGTTACACCAGTGTGTGTTTGTCGTACAATGTGTGTTTGTTGTGTTACACAGCTGTGTGTTTGTTGTACAATGTGTGTTGTGTTATACCAGTGTGTGTTTGTTGTACAATGTGTGTTTGTTGTGTTACACCAGTGTGTGTTTGTTGTACAATGTGTGTTTGTTGCATGGGTGCAAGTTTTCCGGCATGTGCCGGAAGCTCCGTTTTTTTCGGTTCTGAAAGTAATTTTTCCAAATCGTGTAAATCCATTGAGATTTTTTTTGGGGGGGTATAGGGGTGGCCCTCTCACTGTCTCACTCTCAGTGTATTACCGGGTTACCGCGGAACAGTCTCTCTGCACGAGACAAATCTTTTCATCTCGTCTTCGCCACAAACCTCATTCAATTTATACGCCGCTCACTGACGAGCGGTCCTGACTAGCCGGTTGTTTCACGGTGTTATACAGGTGTGATATCATGTTTCACGCACGTAGCACGTTGTTCGACCAAATCAACACCGCTATTCCCATAAGTCGCCGTTTCTTTTGGTGCAAGTTAGAACGGTGCTTTTGATTGGCTCACTGTTAACTGCCATCCAATGAAACTTCAGCTTGTATAATAAGCCTTATTTCGCTTCCCTCCCTTGCGACAGATCCACATGCTTTGCTTCTGGTTGCTGATCAAAATATGTCAAAATGAAGTTTTTATCGGAAGGCTCCAATACAAAAGAATTAGAAAAGACGTCTAGAAATAAATGGAGATGGGAATGGATAAGCGAGTGTGACACAAACGGTGACAAATGGGGAATATGGCTGAGAAAACCGGACGTCCCGGGAGTTGCGTATTGTGACTGCTGTTCAAAGACTTTCAAGTCCGGCTCCAGCGGGAAGAAGGGACTTAAAAGTCACGCCGATGAGAAGAATCACTTTTCTGATTTTTGTGCTATGTAGTAATAAGTGAATTCAAAACATTTATTGGTGATTTAAATTGTCATCTGATATTGTGTGATGTGCAAATGCAATGTGCTTTCTTCTGGAATTGAAATTATTCATCACAAGTATCTGCTTTTATTAACATGTTTGTTTTTTACATTTGATTACCTTTCAATTATTAAATAAAATTAAGGTAGGTCTTGAAATAAGTTTGTTCGCTTTATTATCTTTTCTAATGTGGTTGTTAGGTTGAAAACTCATTTGTAGTCAGTAATGGATTATAAAATATAGATATTTTTGTATATGGAAAAAGCTGAATCTTATTTGCTAAAATCCAGGAGTTTCTGAGGACATAAAGACATGTGGCACCTTATTTTAACTCAAGCTGTGTATATATTGGAAAAAAAAGGTATCACAGCAAAAGCGTATTAAAAATGGTTGTTTCGACATTTAAATTAGTAGTTGCTAGCTGTTTTGAAATATCAAGCCTTGTACTTCAAATATTGTTATTTCAGATGAATTGATGAAATGTATTAAACATTTAATGTGAAAATGCAAATCATATAACTATTAATATTATAAATGTTTGCATGAGATTGCATGAGAGACAACCATTTTAACTTGTAATTTAAATTTTTTTCGAGCCCTAAGGGGGGCTCACCTCCCTTTGTAAACCCCCCCGCATGGCTGCGCCATGCACGACTGACTTTGTCAGACTTTTCAGGTTTTTGAAAATTTTATACTTGCACCCATGTTATTGTGTTATAGCAGTTTGTTTGTTGTGTTAGACAAGTGTGATTGTTATGCGTGTTGTGTTACACCAGTGTGTTTGTTGTACAATGAGTGTTTGTTGTGTTACACAAGCGTTTGTTGTCCAATATGTGTTTGTTGTGTTAATCTAGTGTGTTTTTGTTGTAGTGTGTGTTAGTTCTGTTACACCAGTGTGTGTTTGTTGTGTTATAGCAGTGCGTTTGTTGTGTTACACAAGTGTGATTGTTGTACAATGTGTTGTGTTACACCAGTGTGTGTTTGTTGTACAATGTGTGTTTGTTCTGTTACACCAGTGTGTGTTTGTTGTACAATGTGTGTTGGTTCTGTTACACAACTGTATGTTTGTTGTACAATGTGTGTTGGTTCTGTTACACAACTGTGTGTTTGTTGTACAATGTGTGTTTGTTGTGTTACACCAGTGTGTTTGTTGTACAATGTGTGTTTGTTGTGTTACACCAGTGTGTGTTTGTTGTACAATGTGTGTTTGTTGTGTTACACCAGTGTGTGTTTGTTGTACAATGTGTGTTGGTTCTGTTACACAACTGTGTGTTTGTTGTACAATGTGTGTTGGTTCTGTTACACAACTGTGTGTTTGTTGTACAATGTGTGTTTGTTGTGTTACACCAGTGTGTTTGTTGTACAATGTGTGTTTGTTCTGTTACACAACTGTGTGTTTGTTGTACAATGTGTGTTTGTTGTGTTACACCAGTGTGTGTTTGTAGTACAATGTGTGTTTGCTGTGTTATACCAGTGTGTTTGTTGTGTTACACAAGTGTGTTTGTTGGACAATGTGTGTTTGTTGTTATACCAGTGTGTGTTTGTTATGTTAAGCTAATGTGTGTTTGTTGTACAATGTGTGTTTGTTCTGTTACACCAGTGTGTGTTTGTTGTACAATGCGTTTGTTCTATTACATCAGTGTGTTTGTTGTGTTATACCAGTGTGTTTGTTGTGTTACACAAGTGTGATTGTTGTACAATGTGTGTTGTGTTACACCAGTGTGTGTTTGTTGTCCAATGTGTGTGTGTTGTGTTACACCAGTGTGTGTTTGTTGTACAATGTGTTTGTTGTGTTATACCAGTGTGTTTGTTGTGTTACACCAGTGTGTGATTGTTGTACAATGTGTGTTGTTTTACACCAGTGTTTGTTTGTTGTACAATGCGTTTGTTCTATTACACCAATGTGTGTTTGTAGTGTTATACCAGTGTTTGTTGTGTTACACAAGTGTGTTTGTTGTACAATGTGTTACCAGTGTGTGTTTGTTGTACAATGTGTTTGTTGTGTTACACAAGTGTTTGTTGTCCAATGTGTGTTTGTTGTGTTACACCAGTGTGTGATTGTTGTAAAATGTGTGTTTGTTGTGTTACACCAGTGTGTGTTTGTTGTACAATGTGTGTTGGTTCTGTTACACAACTGTGTGTTTGTTGTACAATGTGTGTTTGTTGTGTTACACCAGTGTGTTTGTTGTGTTACACAAGTGTGTTTGTTGGACAATGTGTGTTTGTTGTTATACCAGTGTGTGTTTGTTGTGTTAAGCTAATGTGTGTTTGTTGTACAATGTGTGTTTGTTGCGTTACACCAGTGTGTGTTTGTAGTACAATGTGTGTTTGTTGTGTTATACCAGTGTGTTTGTTGTGTTACACAAGTGTGTTTGTTGTACAATGTGTTACCAGTGTGTGTCTCATCTCATCTCATCTCATTATCTGTAGCCGCTTTATCCTGTCCTACAGGGTCACAGGCGAGCTGGATCCTATCCCAGCTGACTACGGGTGAAAGGCGGGGTTCACCCTGGACAAGTCGCCAGGTCATCACAGGGCTGCACATAGACACAGACAACCATTCACACTCACATTCACACCTACGCTCAATTTAGAGTCACCAGTTAACCTAACCTGCATGTCTTTGGACTGTGGGGGAAACCGGAGCACCCGGAGGAAACCCACGCGGACACGGGGAGAACATGCAAACTCCACACAGAAAGGCCCTCGCCGGCCCCGGGGCTCGAACCCAGGACCTTCTTGCTGTGAGGCGACAGCGCTAACCACTACACCACCGTGCCGCCACCAGTGTGTGTTTGTTGTACAATGTGTTTGTTGTGTTACACAAGTGTTTGTTGTCCAATGTGTGTTTGTTGTGTTACACCAGTGTGTGATTGTTGTACAATGTGTTTGTTGTGTTATACCAGTGTGTTTGTTGTGTTACACAAGTGTGTTTGTTGTACAATGTGTTACCAGTGTGTGTTTGTTGTGTTACACAAGTGTTTGTTGTCCAATGTGTGTTTGTTGTGTTACACCAGTGTGTGTTTGTTGTACAATGTGTTTGTTGTGTTATACCAGTGTGTTTGTTGTGTTACAAAAGTGTGTGATTGTTGTACGTGTGTTGTTTTACACCAGTGTTTTTGTTGTACAATGCGTTTGTTCTATTACACCAATGTGTGTTTGTTGTGTTACACAAGTGTGTTTGTTGTACAATGTGTTACCAGTGTGTGTTTGTTGTGTTACACAAGTGTGTTTGTTGTACAATGTGTTACCAGTGTGTGTTTGTTGTACAATGTGTTTGTTGTGTTACACAAGTGTTTGTTGTCCAATGTGTGTTTGTTGTGTTACACGAGTGTGTGATTGTTGTACAGTGTGTGTTGTTTTACACCAGTGTTTGTTTGTTGTACAATGCGTTTGTTCTATTACACCAGTGTGTTTGTTGTGTTATACCAGTGTGTTTGTTGTGTTATACCAGTGTGTTTGTTGTGTTACACAAGTGTGATTGTTGTACAATGTGTGTTGTGTTACAGCAGTGTGTTTGTTGTACAATGTGTGTTTTGTTGTCTTACACAAGTGTATGTTGTCCAATGTGTTTTTGTTGTGTTAATCTAGTGTGTTTTTGTTGTAGTGTGTGTTAGTTCTGTTACACCAGTGTGTGTTTGTTGTACAGTGTGTTTGTTCTGTGTGTGTTTGTTGTACAATGTGTGTTAGTTCTGTTACACCAGTGTGTGTCTGTCATACCATTTTCGTGTGTTGTGTTACACCGGTGTTTGTTCTGTTACACCAGTATGTGTTTGCTGTACAGTGTGTGTTTGTTGTGTTACACAAGTGTGTTTTTGTTGTGTTAATCTAGTGTGTTTTTGTTGTAGTGTGTGTTAGTTCTGTTAAACCAGTGTGTGTTTGTTGTACAATGTGTGTTTGTTGTGTTATAGCAGTGTGTTTGTTGTGCTACACAAGTGTGATTGTTGTACAATGTGTTGTGTTACACCAGTGTGTGTGTGTTGTACAATGTGTTTGTTCTGTTACACCAATGTGAGTTTGTTGTACAATGTGTTTGTTGTGTTAATCTAGTGTGTGTTTGTTGTACAATGTGTGCTAGTTCTGTTACACCAGTGTGTGTTTGTTGTACATTGTGTGTTAGTTCTGTTACACCAGTGTGTGTTTGTTGTACAATGTGTGTTTGTTCTGTTACACCAGTGTGTGTTTGTTGTGTTACACCAGTGTGTGTTTGTTGTACAATGTGTGTTTGTTCTGTTCCACCAGTGTGTGTTTGTTGTGTTACACAATTGTGTTTGTCCAATGTGTGTTTGTTGTGTTAATCTAGTGTGTTTTTGTTGTATGGTGTGTTAGTTCTGTTACACCAGTGTGTGTTTGTTGTACAATGTGTGTTTGCTGTGTTACACCAGTGTGTTTGCTGTGTTACACCAGTGTGTGTTTGTCGTACAGTGTGTTTTTTGTATTACACAACTGTGTTTGTTGTACAGTGTGTATTTGTCTGTTATACCAGTGTGTGTTTGTTGTGTTAACTTAGTGTGTTTTTGTTGTATAGTGTGTTAGTTCTGTTACACCAGTGTGTGTTTGTCGTACAATGTGTGTTTGTTGTGTTACACCAGTGTGTGTTTGTTGTCCAATGTGTTTGTTGTGTTACACCAGTGTGTGTTTGTTGTCCAATGTGTTTGTTCTGTTACACCAGTGTGTGTTTGTTGTCCAATGTGTTTGTTCTGTTACACCAGTGTGTGTTTGTTGTACAATGTGCGTTTGTTGTGTTATGTCAGTGTGTTTGTTGTACAATGTGTTTGTTGTGTTAGACCAGTGTGTGTTTGTTGTGTTACACCAGTGTGTGTTTGTTGTACAATGTGTGTTTGTTGTGTTACGTCATTGTGTGTTGTGTTAATCTAGTGTGTGTTTGGTGCCTTATACTCGGGTCTGGGTGTATTTGTTGTGCTACACCAGTGTGTGTTTGTTGTACAGTTTGTGTTTACTGTGCTACACCAGTGTGTGTTTGTGTTACAGTGATTGGTTGTGGTAATGCTGGTTACATGTTGCTTGATCTGAATACGATGTTAATGTTTCTCCTCCTCTACCTCATTATTATCAATTTCATCTTTATACCAAACTCAAGCTAATATTACTCTAACTTGAGTGTTTGTGTGTTTGGCTTGTACAGGGTCCAGAATCAGGGAAGAGATCAGCAGTGCTGGCATTAGGTAGACTGCTAAGGGACGAATCTGGCTGATGATGGCTGAGTTGGAGACGGAGTGTATCGCATTGGGCCTGAACGCTCTGGCCTCGGAGTGTATGTCGCCTGCTCTGGAGCCGCTGCGTGCCGAGTGTGTGACGCCGACACTAGCCATGCTGAACACGCTTAGCTCAGAGATCACTGAGCCAACGGCCATGCTGCCATGTGTAAAGAGCGACCCGGACCTGGAGCTGGTACCGATCCGCACTGTGGACGTGTCCCAAATCCAGCCACTGAGCACTGCGGAGCTGGGATCAGAACATGTCAGGATGGAGATCAGTGGCCTGGAATACATCAAGTCGGATCTGCACTCATTCCATGGCTCCGAGTTGGACTCGTATAAGCCGAATTATGATGCCTTTGACTACGTGTCACATGACAACCTGGACTACATCAAATCGGATCAGAGTTCTGACCTGCAGTGTTACTATGCAATGGAACTTGAGGCTAGCCGGTACGAATATGACTCAACACTCGCGTCCGAGAAGTCTGAAACATCGGACACGATGGAGTCAAACATTCTTGAGTCCATCCGAATGGCGGAGCTCCGCACTGAGCTCAATAAGCTCCGCCCTGACGCTGTTATTGAATTTTCGTCCGCTCACATGTACGACATGCAGTCAGCAAATGCAAACACAAACACCACAAACCCAGACACTGCGAAAGCAAAAACACAACCACGCAAACCTCGCAACTTGACAGGCGAAAAGCCATTCTCCTGCACGCAATGCGGAAAGAACTTCAGCACTCTGGGAAATCTGAAGACACACCAGCGAATCCACACAGGCGAGCGCCCGTACTCCTGCTCACAATGTGGCAAGAGCTTCGGCCAAGCGGGCAACCTGAAGCGGCACCAACTGATACACACGGGCCAGAAGCCTTACAACTGCAGCTTCTGCCCCAAAGGCTTCACCAAGGCAGATGACCTGCGCTCACACCAGCGCATCCACACGGGCGAGAAGCCGTTCACCTGCGATGAGTGTGGAAAGGCCTTTTTCCACTCCAAGGAACTCAAGACACACCGCCTGGTCCACACGGGTGAGCGGCCATTCTCCTGCCAGCACTGTGGCAAAGCGTTCACGAAGGAGATGAGCTTCCGCAACCACCAGCAGAGCCACACAGGCGAGAAGCCGTACCAGTGTGTACAGTGCGGAAAGAGCTTTGGGAACTCGGGTGTACTCAAGACTCATGAGAAGATCCACACTGGGGAGAAGCCGTTTCAGTGCACGCAGTGTGGCAAGAGCTTCGGCCGCCTCGGACACTTAAAGGCGCACCAGCAGATCCACACGGGTGAGAAGCCGTACGCATGCTCACAGTGTGGCAAGTGCTTCAGCCAATCGGGTCACCTCAAAGCACATGAACAGATCCACAAACGAGAGAAAGCGCAATAACGAAGAACAAGTGCAGCTAAAACCTAATGGAGCACAGAAGATAAAACAAAATGTTAATGTTTGTAATAATAATATGATATTTACATATATACACATAATTATTTAATTTACTTATTTACAAATGGCTAATGGATACAAATGGTTTTATTCATCATATGTTTACCTGTCAGAGGTGGGATCAGCTGTGATCAGCAGTAGAGGCGGTATGAGCACAGTCCGATAGTCTCAGTATGAGGGAGGAGCCGTGTTTTATTTGTAGTTGCCCAGTGGACCGGACTGGTGGAGGTCACTGGCTCGTACCATCCAGCAAGACGAGAAAAGAAAACTCTTTTAAGCATTTTTTATTTGTTTTGTTTAAACAGTTCTTTCAGTTCTTGGTACTGCGAACCACCTCAGTGCTGTAACTGTAGCTTGTTACTCATTCCCAAGTCCTGGGGGCTATGGATATATTCTGGTCCTTTGAAGGTCCTGCTACCAGTTATTTCGATACCTCATGTTTCAACACAAAGTGTTGAGCAGAACTAAAGACATGGCCATGTGTGAATAGAGAACATCATGGGCCATAGTGGGCTACAATGTTAGCGACAGATTCACTGTCATTTTGTCAAAGACATAAACACACAGAGACATAAATTGCCCAAGAAATCAAGAACTTGCTCATTACCTCTGTGGGGTAATGGTACATCCCAACGCACATCCTTCATCAGTATTAGTGCCAAGTTAATTAGGTTCCTGTGGAACCACAGGCACATTGGAGCTGTCACTCTGCCAGTGGGTTAACGAGCAGATTAATGGTTTGTCCGTTTAATCAAATACATTTTAGATCAGTTAAACTCCAGCATGGGATTTGTCCAGGAACTGATCTCTGATTGGTTCCTTTGGTATTATGGGTGGATTCAGTTCTTTGGGCACAAATGTGACAGTAGTTGATCAGTTCCTCTGTTGACTTCTCAGGCTGTTGAAATGACAACAGTGCACAGTTCCAGGACCAAAATATTCTGTCTCAGCACATGATGTTTGCCATCAAGGTTTCAGAACCAAAGGGAATCCTGTCATGAGGGAACCTTGTTATTCACGAACCTTCCTGACAGCAGGTGAGGTGGAACTCAGAACCAGACTGTCTTTGCTTTGAGCCTAATTCAGTAACATGAGCTGACATTAGTATAGCTATATTAGCAAATCTTATTTCGCCAATGTTACTGTGAATGAACTGATGTTCGTATGAACAAGAGACTCTGAGGTGCAGAAGAACATCAGGTTCAGAGATACACTCCAATCACTACTCGTCAACAAAGCACTTATAATCACTGACTCCACCCCGTGAGAATGATAGAGAGATGACATTCATGAAAACATTGATCATAAATAAATAATCTCATTTACAAAAGACTTTTACAGATGAACATTAATACATTGATTTTGTCTCCTATGCTCCATTATTCACACCTCTCAAAGTATTATCCTTTTTTTAAAAAAGAAAAAGTTCTACATTATATATAATTATATACGTTTTCATACCTGTTTGTGACCGATTTGCTATTATGCAAGTGTCTTTCTTTATTATGGCTGGGGAGGGGGGTCTGGTAGAAATGTTTCGTATCCGTTTTATCTGTTTATATCTGTTTTAGTGATGATTTCTTTTCATACTCACCGTGTACACGTTTATCAAGAAACCATGTAATTCTTTAAATCATGTACTGGAACGAGTTATTAAAGAAACTAATGAAAATGTTATAAAAAGTTCCCTTTTTTACTGTTTTTTGGCAATCAACAAGCATGTAGGGACATGGCGATAATTAGTTATGCAATGTTTAATAATTATTTGCTGAAGGTGAAGTGAATATCGGTGAATAATAATCAAGGCGAAATCATGTCGCTCCTATTGGAACATCCAGACAGTAAGGCATTACAATAATCCAACCTAGAGATAGCAAAAGCATGAACTAGTTTTTCTGCATCACGTAGTGACATTACATTTCTTATCTTAGCAATATTTCTGAGATGAAAGAAAGCTATCTGGAAAATGTTATCGATATGAGTTTCAAATGAAAGACTGGGGTCAATAATCACTCCGAGGTCTTTTACTGCTGCACGCGAAGAAACAGAAAGGCCATCCAGAGTTACTGTAGAATCAGAAAACTTACTTCTAGCTGCATGTGGTCCGAGTACAAGTACTTCAGTCTTGTCAGAGTTAAGCAGAAGGAAGTTAATAAGCATCCAGTGTCTAATGTCCTTCACACATTCCTCAATTCTATTAAGCTGGTGTCTCTCATCAGGTTTTGCAGAAACATACAACTGTGTGTCATCAGCATAACAGTGGAAACTGTTAATAATAATATCACCATTTTACAGGTAGCATACAGTGGTACTTGAAAGTTTGTGAACCCTTTAGAATTTTCTATATTTCTGCATAAATATGACCCAAAACATCATCAGATTTTCACACAAGTCCTAAACGTAGATAAAGAGAGCCCAGTTAAACAAATGAGACAAAAAATATTATACTTGGTCATTTATTTATTGAGGAAAATGATCCAATATTACATATCTGTGAGTGGCAAAAGTATGTGAACCTCTAGGATTAGCAGTTAATTTGAAGGTGAAATTAGAGTCAGGTGTTTTCAATCAATGGGATGACAATCAGGTGTGAATGGACACCCTGTTTTATTTAAAGAACAGGGATCTATCAAAGTCTGATCTTCACAACACATGTTTGTGGAAGTGTATCATGGCACGAACAAAGGAGATTTCTGAAGACCTCAGAAAAAGCATTGTTGATGCTCATCAGGCTGGAAAAGGTTACAAAACCATCTCTAAAGAGTTTGGACTCCACCAATCCACAGTCAGACAGATTGTGTACAAATGGAGGAAATTCAAGACCATTGTTACCCTCCCCAGGAGTGGTCGACCAGCAAAGATCACTCCAAGAGCAAGGCGTGTAATAGTCGGCGCGGTCACAAAGGACCCCAGGGTAACTTATAAGCAACTGAAGGCCTCTCTCACATTGGCTAATGTTAATGTTCATGAGTCCACCATCAGGAGAACACTGAACAACAGTGGTGTGCATGGCAGGGTTACAAGGAGAAAGCCACTGCTCTCCAAAAAGAACATTGCTGCTCATCTGCAGTTTGCTAAAGATCACGTGGACAAGCCAGAAGGCTATTGGAAAAATGTTTTGTGGATGGATGAGACCAAAATAGAACTTTTTGGTTTCAATGAGAAGTGTTATGTTTGAAGAAAGGAAAACACTGCATTCCAGCATAAGAACCTTATCCCATCTGTGAAACATGGTGGTGGTAGTATCATGGTTTGGGCCTGTTTTGCTGCATCTGGGCCAGGACGGCTTGCCATCATTGATGGAACAATGAAATCTGAATTATACCAGCGAATTCTAAAGGAAAATGTCAGGACATCTGTCCATGAACTGAATCTCAAGAGAAGGTGGGTCATGCAGCAAGACAACGACCCTAAGCACACAAGTCGTTCTACCAAAGAATGGTTAAAGAAGAATAAAGTTAATGTTTTGGAATGGCCAAGTCAAAGTTCTGACCTTAATCCAATGGAAATGTTGTGGAAGGACCTGAAGCGAGCAGTTCATGTGAGGAAACCCACCAACATCCCAGAGTTGAAGCTGTTCTGTACAGAGGAATGGGCTAAAATTCCTCCAAGCCGGTGTGCAGGACTGATCAACAGTTACCGCAAATGTTTAGTTGCAGTTATTGCTGCACAAGGGGGTCACACCAGATACTGAAAGCAAAGGTTCACATACTTTTGCCACTCTCAGATATGTAATATTGGATCATTTTCCTCAATAAATAAATGACCAAGTATAATATTTTTGTCTCATTCGTTTAACTGGGTTCTCTTTATCTACTTTTAGGACTTGTGTGAAAATCTGATGATGTTTTAGGCCATATTTATGCAGAAATATAGAAAATTCTAAAGGGTTCACAAACTTTCAAGCACCACTGTATATAGAACAAAGGGCAGTGGGCCTAAGACAGAACCTTGTGGAACACCAAACTTTAACTTAGTCAGAATTTAGATTTACATACTGGTAGCGGGTGGCACGGTGGTGTAGTGGTTAGCGCTGTCGCCTCGCAGCAAGAAGGTTCTGGGTTCGAGCCCGGTGGCCGGCGAGGACCTTTCTGTGCGGAGTTTGCATGTTCTCCCCGTGTCCGCGTGGGTTTCCTCCGGGTGCTCTGGTTTTCCCCACAGTCCAAAGACATGCAGGTTAGGTTAACTGGTGACTCTAAATTGAGCGTAGGTGTGAATGTGAGTGTGAATGGTTGTCTGTGTCTATGTGTCAGCCCTGTGATGACCTGGCGACTTGTCCAGGGTGAACCCCGCCTTTCGCCCGTAGTCAGCTGGGATAGGCTCCAGCTTGCCTGCGACCCTGTAGAACAGGATAAAGCGGCTACAGATAATGAGATGAGAATGAGATACTGGTAGCAATCAGTCAAGTTAACTAGGCCTGTTCTGAGCTCTGCTGCAAGAAATGAGAGCAGTACCTTCCCGAGTGGAATGGATACTGTCCTGCCCTAACAGTGCCCTCAGAATTAGTCCAATTATCTCCAGAGCCCATATTGTTTTCTGAGCACCACCTGGACAACCAGCAGTTCAATGATCATAACCTGCTTTAAGCTACATTGCCACACTGCATTGGGATGGGGCCAGAGCATACTACAGCATTGGACATTGCCTTCGCTAATTTAAATACCTCTACAAAGTTACTCTTAGTAACCTCAGACTGATGAAGGCGTATATTGTTAGCTCCTATGTGGATAACTATTTCTGAGAACCTGTGCTTGCCTCAGACTCTAAGATTACCTGCAATGTCCGGTGCCCTGGCTCCCGGTATACACCTGACTAAAGCTGCTAGTGCTCCTAAAGGCCTAGCTAGTTTCACATGCCATAAGATAGAATTACTTTACATGATATTACATTACAGGGTGGCACGGTGGTGTAGTGGTTAGCACTATCGCCTCACAGCAAGAAGGTCCTGGGTTCGAGTCCAGCGGCTGGCGAGGGCCTTTCTGTGTGCAGTTTGCAGGCTCTCCCCGTGTCTGCGTGGGTTTCCTCCGGGTGCTCCGGTTTCCCCCACAGTCCAAAGACATGCAGGTTAGGTTAACTGGTGACTCTAAATTGACTGTAGGTGTGAATATGAGTGTGAATGGTTGTCTGTGTCTGTGTCAGCCCTGTGATGACCTGGCGACTTGTCCAGGGTGTACCCCATCTCTCGCCCATAGTCAGCTGGGATAGGCTCCAGCTTGCCTGCTACCCTGTAGAACAGGATAAGCGGCTACAGATAATGGATGGATGGATGGATATTACATTACATTACATTACATGGCCTTTCGCAGATGTTCTTATCCAAAGCGACGTACAACGAGTGCAAAAGTCAGGAACACGAAGTGCTGAACTTTTACACAAGAAAGTTCTAGTGCCAACTGAACAAGTGACAGCAATATGTAGTGTAATATGCTGTTGAAATACCAATATTCAAACAGCCAAGGAAACAAACCAACCATATAGGGTATAACTAAATAGAGAACTCAAAACAGCTAACCCCAGATGAGACCGTACACAGCCTGGGTTCATCTAGACTGAAACACAGTGACACAGTGAGCAGGGAAGCAGGGGAGAGGTGCAGCCTGAAGAGGTGAGTCTTCAGTCTGTGCTTGAAGGTGGTCAGGGAGTTAGCAGTTCTGACCTCAATGGGAAAGTTATTCCACCAATGGGGAGCCAGGACAGACAGCCATCTTGAGTGGGCTGGGCAGGAGCAGAGAGGAGGAGGTGCCAGGCAACCAGTAGTAGTGGAGCATAGGGATCTGGCTGGTGTGTAGGGGCGGATCACACTCTGGAGGGATGCTAGCCCTAATCCCTTGAGAGCCTGGTAAGCTAGTCTGAAATTTGATGTGAGCTGCGATAGGTAGCCAGTGCAGGGCAGCGAGCAGAGGGGTGATATGGGAAGAACAAGAGAGGTTGTAGACTAGGTGAGCTGCAGCGTTCTGGATGAGCTGCAGGGGTCTGATGACAGAAGCTGGAAGGCCAGCAAGAAGAGAGTTGCAGTAGTCCAAGCAGGACAGATCAGCACTTGAACCAGGAGCTGTGTAGGTGGTAAGAAAAGGGTGGATCCTTCAGACATGTAGAGGAGGAATCTACACATCCGGGTCACTGCAGTGATGTTTACCAAAGAGGAGGAGAATTTGTCATCAAACACGACCCCTAGGTTCTTTGCACTGGGTGAAGGAGACCTAGAGATCTAGAGAAGGAACACTAGATCTAGTGTTATTAGTTTATTTATTGTATTTATGGTTAGAACTACTATTTTTAGCTTAATTTTTAAATTCTGTATTTTTAAATTTTAGTATCTCTATAAGTTTGTGAACTTTGTTATGTAGATAGATCTGTTATTTATTTATTTATTTATTTATTTATTCCTGTCCTAAGTATGGTTGATGAATGAATCCTGAGTATGGTTGATGCTGCTGTAACTTGTAATTTCCTGCAAAGGATCATTAAAGTATCTATCTATCTATCTATCTATCTATCTATCTCTCTCTCTCTCTCTCTCTCTCTCTCTCTCCTCCAGGGACATCTAGAATACAGACATATAGAGTCTCCTATAACCAGAGCTCTTTCAAGTTTCTCAGCAGGTGCTTCACTGTGAACAAACCTGTTTGACACGTGAAGCAGAGAAGAGTAGTGCTCCCATGGGCGAGCCTCAGTGGTAGCCTTGGCTCTGCGATTATGCTGCTGAGTCGTCACCCATTCGCTCCGCTGTGAGGGCTCTAATTCCAGAGTTCGGGGATTGCTAACTCCACCCAGGACATCCAGACTTTGCCCTGCAGAAACAACACTGTTCTCAATCTCACTAACTCTCTCTAGAGTCTGGATGTGAATCTCTAAAGCTGCAATCTTCTCCGTCAGAGAGCTAACTAATCTACACTTGTTACAAATAAAGCTATCACTAACAACGGAGGAAGAATGACTGAACATCCTGCACTCAGCACTGAACAAGCTGAAGGTGTGCCATGATAATGGTTTATGTTCTTTAATCGAAGATCTGTTGAGATGATTTTAGGCAGAACTGATGTGGATGGCCTCCACTTTGCTGTCTTGAAATTAAAAACAAACAAACAAACAAACAAACAAACAAAAAACCCCAAAGCATTCTTTGAGAAAGTGAAAATGCAGCAGAAGGGAAAGTGAAAAATACACCAAAGGAAAACAATAATGCAAAATTATTGATAAAAAAAGACAAATATGGTATAGATTAAAGGCCGACATAGGTGGGAAAAACTCATGGAAAACAATTCAAAAAGAGGAACTACATCTATTTAGTGAGGTTGTGGCACTGATGATGTACGAAGACCTTGTGTGCAGTCAGCACTGCATTAACCTCCACGGGTATGAAGATAACACTCAAATTTATCATCAGATCTTTGATATCCCACCTTACTAACTCAATCTAGATGATCTAAAATCATGAATGGACTCCTGAACTATCTTTAATTAAACCTTGACAAAACAAAAAGTGCTGTTTGTTGATCCCAAAACTACTTTCTATATTCTGAATTCTCAGCTGATATCATGGCATCATTGTCAAACCGTTGTTTAATTGTCATGCTGCCATTTTTTATTAAAATGGTCCACCACTAAATTACAGATCAGCCTTTAAATGTTAAAAACAAAACAAAAACAAAAAAGCAAACAATCAAAAACTTATGTACAATAAGTGTATTCTGTTCATATTTACATGAGGTGAGGTTTTGTGCCAATTTACAAACTGGAGGAGCCCGAGAACCTGCAGGAACCAGACACAGGGGAACATGTGAATCTCAACACAGGCAGTGACCCAAGTTCAGGATCACAGTGGAAACCCTGGAGCTATGAAGTAGGAATATTCCTTCCAGAACAACACCATACTGAATTTATTTAATCATTAAATAGTGAAGATTAGTCTAAAATTTGGCCCTCAGTTTGTGATGAAATTAAACCGACAGTAGATGGAGCCATTAAATTACAGAAGAAACACTGAGAGGAAATATTATTTTCATATCAATCAAAACAAGTCAGATTGGATTATATCTTAAAATATTATAGAAATTAATTTTATAGATTTGAAATATTTTTACTGAACTATATCAAAAACGTTAAGATCAAATAATCCTAAAAATGTGTTTGATTTTGATGTTATTATATTAGCATTATTGAAATCTGGATTTAATTACCTTTTCCTTTTCTCTGTGATCCATGGAGTTACATCATTAGGATTTATTATTTAAATTATTATTTAATAATAATGTGTACTACTTTTTTGTGAAATATAAAAGATGTACAGTTACTTGACATTATCCATTGCCATAGTTATATAATTATTCAATGTTAAGTTTTATTAAATTATATTTAGCCCTGTGATGACCTGGTGACTTGTCCAGGGTGTACCCCGCCTTTCACCCATAGTCAGTTGGGATAGGCTCCAGCTTGCCTGCGACCCTGCAGAACAGGATAAGCGGCTGCAGATAATGGATGGATGCTTCTGTTTAAAACTTCCCAGTCAAATCCTAATATTACAATGATTTATTTTTCTTGTTATTTGATTATTTATTAAATGTAGGCCAGATGTGTGACATTTCATCTCATCTCATTATCTCTAGCTGCTTTATCCTTCTACAGGGTCGCAACAAAGATGGCGGCACCCAGGTGACAGTTTGACAACAACAAGATTGACAACTTTACAGACCTGCTGGCATCACGGACTGATACTACTGCTGTTGAGCGGAGATGTTCACATAAATCCTGGTCCAGTTCAACAGTTTAACCAGGATCCCTGTGGAGTTTGCCAAAATCAGGTGAAATCCGGTGAGAAAGGGATACAGTGTGACTCTTGTGATGTATGGCACCATGTCAGGTGTCTGCCAGCAGAAATCTCGTTGACTGATTACCAGTACGATGTCCTGTCATCAAGTGATGCCGAGTGGCTCTGTCATACGTGTAAACCGTCGGCCGTCGGGGCTGATTTAAAATGCGAGGCTGAGCCGGCGCAGACCGAGATTGAGAATGATGACTGGACGTGTTTGAAGAAGAAAGGTCTTTACATACTACATCTGAATGTGAGGAGCCTTCTTCCGAAGATTGATGAGGTGAGAAACCTCGCTCATCAATGGAACCCATCAGTGTTGTGTTTCTCCGAAACCTGGCTGGACTGTACCATCTTGGATCCAGAAGTTGACATCCCTGGCTATTCCTGTGTTCGAAAGGACAGAGATCGGAATGGTGGCGGTGTCGTAGTTTATATACGCAACAACATCGCGTTCAACGTACGACCTGACATGATGGACAATGACCTGGAAGCTGTTTGGGTGAATATCCTCCTCCCAAAAACTAAGGCTATTCTTCTCGGTGCCTGTTATAGACCACCCGATGTGAATAATTTCTATAACATCTTGGAGGAAGTGTGCTTGAACGCTGAAGGTTTTGTTGACAGTGAAGTGATAATAACTGGTGATTTCAATACAAATGTGTCAACATCTAAGGCTAATTCACTTGTTAACTCTCTAAAATATTTCTGTTCAATGTTTGATCTTCATCAAATGATTACAGAACCAACAAGAGTGTGTGAATCTAGTCAGACTACCATAGATTTGATGCTTGTATCTGATCAGGATAAAATCTGTCAAAGTTGTGTGATAACTTGTGGTATGAGTGATCATATGGCTATTTATTGTACCAGGAAGGTTCTAAGATCAAAAGCAACAGGTCATAATACGATAAAGGTTCGGTCAATGAAACATTACACTGCTGAGGTATTCTGTGAAAGACTGTCTATGATTGATTGGTCGAGTGTGTTAAACTGTATGAATGTTGATCAAGCTTGGCGTAACTTTACAACCATGTTTATCTATGTGTTGGATAGTATCGCTCCTGTTAAGTCTATCTCTGTGAAACACCGTACTGAGCCTTGGGTCAGTACTGAGATCTTGGAGGCGATCAACAGAAGAGATCAAGCTTTGAAGGAGTCCAAGAAATCAAATGATCAGTCTGAATTCAAACGTCTTCGGAATAAGGTTAATCGAATGATAGACAAGGCAAAGGTGGATTATTATAAAAATAATCTTCAATTAAACCATAATAATCCCAAAAAACTCTGGCAGCTGTGTAAACAGCTTGGTTCTTCCAAAAAACAAAAATCCAACTTTTTAATAGGTCTCAAAATTGATGGGATTGTATCTTTTAATCTTACAGCAGTGGTGTTAAAATTTAATTCCTTTTTACCACCATTGCTACAATTCTTGTAGATTCCCTCCCCATACCTTCTGGTACATTTGGTCAAAATCACATAAATAATTTTTTATAAAACTTTCGGAGTTCAGCAGGACGCTTTTGCTTTGTCTACCATCGAGGTTTCTGAGGTGTGTAAAATGCTGAGGACTCTGGACTCGTCGAAGGCCACAGGTCTGGATAATATCCCTGCCCGATTTGTGATTGATGCAGCAGAGCTTATTGCTCCAAGCATCACTCATATAATTAATATTTCGATCCAAACGGGCAAGTTTCCCAAATTATTTAAAATAGCTAAAGTAATCCCCTTGTACAAAAAAGGTTCAAAAACAGACTGTGGTAACTATCGGCCAGTCTCTGTCCTCAGTATTTTGTCAAAGGTGCTGGAAAGGGTTGTTTACAACCAGTTGTATGAATACTTACAAAACAACGGTTTATTGTATCATCTTCAATCAGGTTTCCGTCAATCATATTCTACCGATTCATGCTTAATATACCTAACAGACTACCTTAAAGGTGAGATTGATCAAGGTAGATACTGTGGTATGGTTCTTTTAGACCTACAAAAAGCATTTGATACGGTTAATCATGAGATTTTGTTGTACAAACTAAAGGCAATCGGAAGTTGTGATAGCGTCATTGCATGGATGCGTTCATATTTAACTGGTCGAGAACAAAGAGTGTCTGTAAATGGTGTTTTGTCGGAAACAGCAGCTATAACCTGTGGTGTACCTCAGGGTAGTATTCTCGGTCCATTGTTGTTTTTACTCTATGTCAATGACATGAAATCAGCTGTCAACTGTGAGTTACTTTTATACGCAGATGATTCTGCTCTTTTGGTGTCAGACAAAGATGTACAGGTCATCGAACAATCTCTGAGTACCGAGCTATCCAATGTGTACGAGTGGTTAGTCGATAACAAATTGTCTCTCCATCTAGGTAAAACGGAATCAATCCTTTTTGGCTCAAAACCAAAAATCAATAAAATTCAAAATTTAAATATACAATGTAATAGTAAACAAATTATTCCAAAACTCAAAATAAAATATCTTGGTGCAATCATTGATAATTACGTTTCTGGCGAAGATATGGCCCAATCAGTTATTCAAAAGGTCAGCTCCAGGACCAAATATCTGGCTCATAAATCAAAATACCTGGATGGCGAGATGATGAAGTTATTGGCTACCGCTCTGGCTCAGTGTCACTTCGACTATTCGTGTTCTTCTTGGTACAGTGGTCTTACTAAAAAAACTAAGCACAAACTTCAAACGTGTCAAAATAAGTTAATTCGTGTTGTATTAAAACTCCATCCTCGTACCCACATTACTCCTGCCCACTTTATTCAACTTAATTGGTTACCAATAAAAAAACGTGTTGTCCAACTAAAGCTAAATCATGTTCATCAAATTGTAAATAATACCTCCCCTTCTTATCTCTCTTCGTTTTGTACCAATGTCAGCCAAGTCCATAACATCCGAACTCGAGCAAGTGTCAGGTCACTGGCCTTACCCAGATTTAAGACCACACTGGGTAAGAGCACATTCAGGTACATGGGAGCTGCAGACTGGAATAGCCTACCCACAAGTGTTCAAACGCTCACCAATAAACAAACGTTTAAGAAACAAGTCAAAAGGTTTTTATTAGAATCATTAAAAATGGACTCTCTCATGTACTTTTAATATGTTTGTAAATTGTTATTCAATTTCTGCGATAACAATTGTGATATTTTGTAATATATAAAATGTGATAGTTATATTTCTTAAATTTATTTATTAATAAAATTATTAATGTTATTTTTATACACTTTGTTTACTTATACATTTTTGTAATTTTTGTCCTCTATCATATTGTCACCATTTTGTTTTATGAGGACCACAATGGAAATAAGTCATTTTATTAGACTTTTTTGTGTCATCCTCGTTTTTTTTACGTCTTTACAATAATTAAATGTGTACTTTATTGTAAATGTACATGTGGAAAACCTAAATAAAATCAAATCAAATCTATCCCAGCTGACTACGGGCGAAAGGCGGGGTACATCCTGGACAAGTCGCCAGGTCATCACAGGGCTGACACATAGACACAGACAACCATTCACACTCACATTCACACCTACGGTCAATTTAGAGTCACCAGTTAACCTAACCTGCATGTCTTTGGACTGTGGGGGAAACCGGAGCACCCGGAGGAAACCCACGCGGACACGGGGAGAACATGCAAACTCCACACAGAAAGGCCCTCGCCGGCCACGGGGCTCGAACCCAGGACCTTCTTGCTGTGAGGCGACAGCGCTAACCACTACACCACTGTGCCGCCCCTTGTATGACATTTATTTCATTTAATTAAATCTATTGTTATTAGCCAATTATTATTTGCGTATTTGTGTGTGTGTGTGTGTTTATTCGTGTGTGTGTATGAATGAGACACAGAACACTGTGAGGTGATTTGCAGGAAGTTTTAGTGTTTATTCAGGTGAGACAGTGTGGTGTTTCTCTCGGCCACACGGAGGCATGCTGGAGCTAAATCTCAGCTTCATATTTTTGAGTAGGAGGAGGAGGAGGATGATGTAGAGCTGACCACCTTCCCGTCCACCAGCTCCTCCACCACTGTGATCACCTTCGTCCTGGAGGTACTGCTGGATGTTGTCTTCGTACTACAGGGGCAAATAATTATAGCTATGTATTAGCACAGTATAATTTATTAATTTATTATTCTAATGTCTCTTTTACAATCTTAATTGAAATCATATTGTATTCATCCACAGTGAATGAATTCTGATTGAACTTTTAGACCAATCACACGACTGTTTTTATGGTTCAGATTTTTAAATCCATATCCCACCATGAGTTCTGGCTCATTTATTTTTAGCAATATGTCATATCTTTAATTTGTTTTAATTCTGTAAATTAAATATATTTGCCATAATTTTTAGGTGAAATAATAATAATAATAATAATAATAATTTAAATTTACATAGCGCCTTTCAAGAAACCCAAGGACGCTTTACAATTATAGACAAAGAAAAAAAAATTATGCTAAAATTGAGTGATTTACTGACCTACATAACGTGTGTGAGTTAGCCGATTTACACATAGTTTCGTTCACATGCTAACATTACTCAACGCAACACTCCAAAGACGTGCTAGATCCCAAACTATAGCTTATAAAAACTCACGTGGTCACTTCTCCATCCAGTAGTCTCCTATACTCAGCGATCTCCAGCTCCAGTTTGGTCTTGATGTCTAGCAGGATCTGATACTCCTGAGCTTGACGAGTGAGATCATCACGAAGCTGCACCAGCTGCTCCTCTAGACTCATCACCTGAAAACAGATTAAAATCTCATGTAATCCTTGAGAAGTGTTGAAGTGTTAAAATTAAATCATGAACAGGTCAGTGAAGCTCACCTGTGCTTGGTACCCAGACAGACGCATGGCGTAACGTGCCTTAGTGTCGTTCAGTGTGGCTTCCAACGATGCTTTCTGTGATGAACAGCAAGAAAATAAACACGCAACAACTTCAGGGCGTGTAATAGAACAAAATGTAAATTGGTTCAAGAATGAATCTCATACGCTAACTGCTAATTCACCCACTAGCTAGCAAGCTACAGCAGTGAAGATGTGCGTGATGATGTTCCTCACCAAGGACAGCTGGGACTGTTGCTCGATCTGCAGAGCCTGCAGGCTGGATTTCAGGGTGGTGATCTCGCTTTTAGACGTCTGCAGGGTCTCAGTTTGAGTGATCACTTCATGCTTCAGAGTCTCTGTCTACAAAGCACAACATCAAGATGAATTCTATAACCAATTCTAAAAGACATGGTGATAATAATTACTCAGGATGCAACACAAACAGCCAATAGATCATGCATCCTGGTTGGGAAACAGCTAATCTTCTGTTTCAGTTCCTCCTCTGACTCCGTCCACTGTTCACAAACTCTACTTTTTAATTGGAAAATGGTCAGAGACAAAAAATTAGCACCCTGGTATAATGATGACACTCGCACTTTAAAACAGACCACTCGAAAATTGGAACGTAAATGGCGTCAAACAAAATTGGTAGCGTTCAAATTAGCGTGGAAGGAGAGCTTCCTGAAGTATAGAAAAGCTCTTAGTGCTGCTAGATCAACATATCTCTCCTCCCTAATAGAAGATAACAAAAATAATCCTAGATTCCTATTTAATACTGTAGCAAAATTAACCAGGAATAAGTCCACTATCAACACATGCACACCTGCAGTATGTAGTAGCAACGACATCATGAATTTTTTTAATGACAAATTTGAGAATATCCGACAAAAAATTCAAACTACTAATTTAAGGTCAGACAATGTAAGTGACCTTGTAGTTAACAATATAACTGTATCAGATCAGCAATTAGAATGTTTTACTTCCCTAAAAGAAACTGAATTACTTTCATTAATCTCTACATCAAAAGCCTCAACTTGCGTACTAGATCCCTTACCTACACATCTATTCAAACAGATAATACCTGAAGTAATTGAGCCGCTTCTAAAAATAATAAATTCTTCTCTTACAATTGGCTATGTACCCAAATCCTTTAAACTAGCAGTTATCAAACCCCTGATTAAAAAACCTGACCTTGATCCCTGTCAGTGATATTTCAAGACGTACTGAGGAAAAGTTTGGTGTTCCAAAAGGTTCTGTCTTGGGTCCACTGCTTTTTTCTTTATATATGTTCCCTCTGGGTGATGTTATTCGTAAACATTGTATTAGTTTCCACTGTTATGCTGATGACACACAGTTGTATGTTTCTGCAAAACCTGATGAGAGACACCAGCTTAATAGAATTGAGGAATGTGTTAAGGACATTAGACACTGGATGCTTATTAATTTCCTTCTGCTTAACTCTGACAAGACTGAAGTACTTGTACTTGGACCACATACAGCTAGAATTAAGTTTTCTGATTACACAGTGACTCTGGATGGCCTTTCTGTTTCTTCACGTGCAGCAGTAAAAGACCTCGGAGTGATTATTGACCCCAGTCTTTCATTCAAAACTCCCATTGATAACATTACCCAGATAGCTTTCTTTCATCTCAGAAATATTGCTAAGATAAGAAATTTAATGTCATTACATGAAGCGGAAAAACTAGTTCATGCTTTCGTTACCTCCAGGTTGGATTATTGTAATGCCTTACTGTTTGGATGTTCCAATAAGTGCATAAACAAGCTCCAGTTAGTTCAAAATGCAGCAGCAAGAGTCCTTACTAGAACTAGAAAATATGACCCCATCACCCCTGTCTTATCCACACTGCATTGGCTCCCAATCAAATTTCGTATTGATTATAAAGTACTACTATTGACCTTTAAAGCACTAAATGGTCTCGCACCACAGTACCTGAGTGAACTTCTGCTCCTCTATGACCCGCCACGCCTACTTAGATCAAAAGGTGCAGGCTATCTGCTGGTACCTCGTATAGTGAAGGCTACATCAGGTGGCAGAGCCTTTTCTTACAAAGCCCCACAGTTATGGAACAGCCTTCCAAGTAATGTTCGGGAATCAGACACAGTCTCAGTGTTTAAGTCTCGGCTGAAAACATATCTGTTTAGTCAAGCCTTTTGTTAATGGTGTTTATGAGGTAAAGGAGTAGATCTGGAGGATCCTCAGACAGAGTGTTTTGGTAAACTGGGATGTATGGATGCTGTCAGTCCCCACTCACTTGCTCACTCAAGTTTGTTGATGGTGTAGTGGCTGCTGCTTTATGTCCCGGGGCTCCCTCATGCCTGTGTTACCTTCTGGCTCTCCCCTTTTAGTTATGCTGTCATAGTTAGTTGCCGGAGTCCCTGCTTGTACTCAATGCAATATGTATACTGCTCCTACTTATTCAGGTGACACTGGGCATACCTAACAATCTGTGTTTTCTCTCTCTCTCTCTCTCTCTCTCTCTCTCTCTCTCTCTCTCCCCTCCCCCCAAATCTGTCCCTCTGAGTTACATGTTGACCCTGGGATTGAGATGCTGAACACTAATGATGCTGAACCTCTTCTGCTCCTCGGACCTGCCTGATCCATCCTGGTGCCCTGTGTCTGGTTGGAATCTCAACACATCGCTCCTGTGGAGGACGGCCCCATGAGGACAGTTGAAAGTCACACCTTGAGGATGGTCTGGACACTTACAGTAATGCTTTTATGGCTGAGGACTACAGTTGACTTGCTAACTTTAGGACTGCAGTTGTCATGAACAGTTTTGCACTCAAGTTTCCATCAATGAAGAGTTTATAATATCAACAAAACTGACTACATGTTAAAACTGTTAATATTATTGTCAGGCTGTCTGTTGTTGCCCAAATGAGGATGGGTTCCCTTTTGAGTCTGGTTCCTCTCGAGGTTTCTTCCTCATGTCGTTTGAGGGAGTTTTTCCTTGCCACCGTCGCCACAGGCTTGCTCATTGGGGATAGATTAGGGATAAAATTAGCTCATGTTTTAAGTCGTTCAAATTCTGTAAAGCTGCCTTGCGACAATGTTTATTGTTAAAAGCGCTATACAAATACAGTTGACTTGACTTAATTGGTCCACCAGAGGGTGCTGCGATGTTCTGTTCTAGATTTCATTTTTTAAAATACATGAACATCACCCTGAGCAACAAAAGTGACTCTGTGTAAGACACTACTACTACTACTACTACTACTACTATTAACTATAATAAAAGAGTATATGATGAGTTCACCTTGGTTTTGAACCAGTTCTCCAGTTCTCTCTTGTTTTTCGCAGTGACCGCTTCGTAATGTTCACGAATTTCCGCCAGGACTTTAGTGAGGTCCTCCTGAGGCACCGCATCAACCTCCACATGCACCTGCCCGGTCATCTGGTGCCGAGCCAATGACATCTCCTACAACATAATACACACAAACGACTGTTTATCAATCACACAAATAAACACACAATGTGACAGGTATGTAATAAACAAAGCTCAAAACCCTCTGAGTAATGACTGATTAGTTGACAGATCGCACTACATTTCCATTATTTGTGTTGTGCTGTGACACACGGGCTATTGACATAATCACAAACCATGACTGCAGCCACACGCCTTATAGATTTCCTTTGTCATCTGGTTCTTTTCCAAAGTCGTAAATGTTACAGGTCTGAGAAAAGCTAACCACCAGATTAGGTGGTTGATTTGCTACACATTGGGCAATTAGCTAAGATAACTAGTTCATGAACTAATATTACTTAGCACTGCTTTTAGCTATCTGGCAGTATCACTAAACTATTATATTGCATCAATAAAATCAGTGTTTTATGATTATCACCTCATCAAGCTACAAAATGAGATTAAAATAAAAACTAGTAATGAGATCAAATGATCAGGTTTGTGTTTCACTGATGAAATGTATTTTAATCTCCGCCCTTACTGACACAAAGACTAAAAAAACATAGTGCGTTAAGAACGATTAATTGTTATGAGGTTGTGACGTTAAAGCGCATGGCCTAAAGCATGTAAAAGTTGGTTGCAGTTGATGGTGATGTTTTTCCCTGTAGCTCCTTCTCATGCATGGTCAAAATTTGTTCTTGGGAACAGAACTCACCTCTTCATGGTTCTTTTTGAGGAAGGCAAGTTCCTCCTTCAGGCCTTCCAGCTGCAGTGTCAGGTCCTGCCTTGAAAATTTGAGATTGTCCAGCAGCTGCTTCAGCCCAGCGATGTCACCGTCCACCATCTGATGCATCCCCAACTCGTTCTCGTACCTCGTTAAAGCACAAATTAGTGCAGCACATTATGGTGAGAACAAAAGAAGCAATTTATAAACTTACGCTGACATGCTGATTATCAACATTTGATGTTGTGACCAAGTTTGCATTAAAAATATTCTCAGTCCGTTTGTATAAAACTGAATTTTGGGCGGAGCTACGTATGAGCTTAGACTGTGATGTCACTAAATAAATTGAATCAATCATGTTCAGTTTGCAAAAAGGACAACAGTGTGGCACCTGGAAACTTTTATGCTGGAGAACCTGTGTGCTAAGCTGTATTTCTAACTTGCTAAATTAGGTAATGTTAGTGATGCTGGTTGTCATGGTGATATTGAAATATATTCTGACAGGTCCTGGTTGTGGTTAAATAAACAAGTGAGAAGATGAGGATGTAAACTGAGATTATGTACTGAAATCTCACTGGCTAATGTGAGCTAGTTTACTCACAATGAACTAACTGGTTAGTCAATTTAGCGATATTAGGTTATTAGGTATAGCAAGATGACATGAGGCCATTTCCTGATTTACATATTCAAGTTTATTCATGGCGGGCAGCACTGTAGTGTAGTGGTTAGCGCTGTCGCCTCACAGCAAGAAGGTCTGGGTTTGAGCCCCATGGCCGGTGAGGGCCTTTCTGTGTGGAGTTTGCATGTTCTCCCCGTGTCCACGTGGGTTTCCTCCAGGTGCTCCGGTTTCCCCCACAGTCCAAAGATATGCAGGTTAGGTTAACTGGTGACTCTAAATTGACCGTAGGTGTGAATGTGAGTGTGAATGGTTGTCTGTGTCTATGTGTCAGCCCTGTGATGACCTGGCGACTTGTCCAGGGTGTAACCCGCCTTTCGCCCGTAGTCAGCTGGGATAGGCTCCAGCTTGCCTGCGACCCTGTAGAACAGGATAAAGTGGCTAGAGATGATGAGAATGAAATTTATTAATAGTTTCTGAGGGCAAATGTGTTGAAATCTTCCTTAACTGTTTTTCTTGGGTGTAACAACATTTAATTATTAATTATGAACAAAACATATTTAGGAGGAACAACATGAAGCAAATTTTCCATCATACACTCACTTAATCCTGAAGTCCTCCATGGCCAGGCGTGAGTTCTCAATGCTGAGGATCACTCCGCCCTTCAGCTGGATAGCTGCGTAGATCTACAACACATTAACAGTGGAAATATTTTTATTACTGCTGTGTGGTGTTTACACATTTGATGCTAAGTGTAATTCAATCATTTCAATAATTTGGCAGCAGATGCGAGGTCTGGGGATGGTTCTGTCTTGTTTTCATGGTCACTGTATCTTCACACTGTCTATATATAGGACTTGCTAAATATAAAAATGCCTCTGTAATGACCTCATGCTCCATATTTCCCAGTTACCTAGCAACAGTGTTCTCATGGCATTAACCACCTGAATGTTTGAAACATTCTAGAAGATGTGAAATTCACAATGTGATCCAAATAATTGTTCTTGAGGTTCACAGCGATGATTTAATATTAAAACTGTGACCACAGGAAGAACAGCACTGAGTCATGAACACTACTGGAGCACTGATGGATGTTACCTTGTTCTGCAGCTCAGTGATGGTGACGAAATAAGCGGTGTAGTCTCGGTTCTTGGGTGATGTCTTGCTATCAAGGAACTGGTGGATCTTGAGCTCCAGTTCAGCATTTGCCTTCTCCAGAGAGCGTACCTTTGCCAGGTAGGAGGCCAGACGGTCATTTAGGTTCTGCATCGTCAGCTTCTCATTTCCAACCAGTAGAGAGGTATCCGAGCCCAAGCTGCTGTAACTGGCCTGCGAGAAACTGACAGGTGCGGAGGAGATTCGCACGTTCGAACTTCCCGCTCCTCCATAAACACTATAGGCCTGAGAACGACCCTGGACTCGGACAGACCTGGAGGATCTACCGCTCACAGAGCTGCTGGAGAACAAAGTTGCCATGTTGCTGTTCTTTTGCTTGGAACTTGCTGTATGATGATTCAACTCGAAAAGGAGAGTGAAGGAATAAACACTTTGAGACTCCTTTTTATACCCGAGCTTAGTCATGCAACGTGACCTTCAGAAATACCATTCATGTCAACATCTTTAGTGTGTCTTAGGTAAATCCAGTAAGACTTCAGTGGTACACACTTTAACTTTACACACACAATCAATGTCAGTCACCAACTGTCCACACCCAGGAACACCTCATTAAATAATGTAAAGCACGAGTGTTGGAAACAGAGCAAAAGGCAGGATGCTTATCATGCTGATGCTTATCTCCACAAGAATGCTGTCAGACGTTTTGTTACTGAACTTTTGATGTTAGAATATTCATAGCAACCATGCAAGATCACTTCTGCACATACATATTATGGTCACGTTCATCTGCTGCATTTTTAGATTCATTGAACTCTACGTACAGCATGTAATGCCTCATAGGTTTTACTTCAGTTTTTACTTCTCTCTCTTTTCATTTGTGTGATTAGCACAAGCACAGCAAATGATTCTCAATCTGATGGCTAAATATCAACATAATCTTATTCAGATTTAATTAGTTATTAGTCTACTGGGTGGATTTTGGAGATACATTTGAGACACATGATAATACCCAGTGTGAACAGACAATCTAGTACCAGGTCTGAACCAGGCTCTGTGATTTGTTAATTCTCATGAACCTTTATTTAACTGTCAAAAGTACAAAAAGATTTTCAGTAGTTTTACTGACAAAGTTGATTGTATTTTGTAAATATAAACAAAGTTAGAATTTGATGCCTGCAACACACTCAAAAAAAGTTGGGACAGAGGCATTATTACCATTGTACTACATCCCCTTTCCTTTAATAACACTTTTTAATCATATAGGATCTGAGGATAATAATTATTGCAGTTTTGCGATTGGAATTTTTGTCCATTTTTGCTTGATACAAGACTTCAGCTGCTCATCAGTCCATGGTCGCTGTTATCTGATTCTCCTCTTCATGATGCACCATACATTCTCAATAGGAGACAGATCTGGACTGGCAGCAGGCCAGTCAAGCACACACACTCTATGTCTACGAAGCCACGCTGTTGTAGCCCGTGCAGAATGAGGCGTGGCATTGTCCTGCTTAAATAAGCATGGATTTCATGGGAAGAGATGTCGCCTCGATGAATATGTCTCTCTAAAATCCCAATATATACCCCAGTGGTACCTTCACACACATGTAACTCCCTGTAGCGGTTCAGTGTGGGTGGGCGGAGCACAGAGGATGGCAGGACAGAGATCAGGTTTGACAGGGCGTTTTATTGCCACACTTTTCAGTATAACAATTATGTATGCACTTTTCAGACACACACACTCAGCATCTGGTTCAGGAAGAGCCCCTCTGCTCTCGCTCTCCCTCCTTAAGTAGGGCGCGGGCACTGGGAAGACACACAAAGATTAATTGCTCTCAGGTGTAGTGATTCTGCCACTTACCTTCCCTAACTCCGCCCTCCTGTCACAGACCGGCGCTTGACCACGCCGCCTCTTCCACATACCCCCACCGCCCGACTCAGGCCGGGCGGCCATCCGGCCTGCAGCCGACTCCCCCCCCTTGACGAGAGAGAAAGTCCGCCACGACCATCTGCGCCCCCGGCCTGTGGACCACCTTGAAATTAAAGGTTTGGAGTGCCAGATACCAATGGGTGATCCGCGCGTTGGCATCCTTCATGCGGTGGAGCCACTGGAGGGGTGCGTGGTCCGAAAAAAGGGTGAACGGGCGCCTCAGCAGGTAGTACCAGAGGGCGAGGACAGCCCACTTGATGGCCAGACACTCTTTCTCTATGGTGCTGTAGCGCCCCTCACGCACTGACAGCTTCCTGCTGATATACAGGACAGGGCGGTCCTCCCCCTCCACCTCCTGGGACAAAACCGCCCCCAGCCCTCTGTCTGACGCATCGGTCTGCAACATAAAGGGGAGAGAAAAGTCAGAGGAGTGTAAAAGTGGCCCCCCACACAGTGCAGCCTTTACCTCAGAAAAAGCCCGCTGGCATTGCTCCGTCCACTGGACCGGATCTGGTGCCCCCTTTTTAGTGAGATCAGTCAGCGGGCTGGTGACGTCCGAATAATTAGGTATAAACCTACGATAATAGCCAGCCAGCCCCAGAAACTGTCTCACCCCCTTTTTGGTCTTGGGCCTCGGGCAGGCTGCAATTGCTGCGGTCTTGTTAATTTGGGGACGCACCTGCCTGTTGCACAAGTGGAAGCCCAGATACCGTACTTCCACCCGCCCAATCGCACACTTCTTCGGGTTGGCTGTGAGACCCGCTTGCCTCAGCGACCTAAGGACGGCCCTTAGGTGTTCAAGGTGCCTCAGCCAGTCATTACTATATATGATGATGTCGTCGAGATAGGCGGCCGCATAGGTGGCGTGGGGGTGGAGGACCCTGTCCATCAGCCGCTGAAATGTAGCAGGCGCCCCAAACAGCCCAAACGGAAGTGTGACGAATTGGTGTAAACCAAACGGTGTGGAAAAGGCCGTTTTTTCTCGGGATAGTGGAGTCAAGGGGATCTGCCAATATCAAATCAAATCAAATCAAGTTTATTTGTACAGCGCTTTTAACAATAAACATTGTCGCAAAGCAGCTTTACAGAATTTGAACGACTTAAAACATGAGCTAATTTTATCCCTAATCTATCCCCAATGAGCAAGCCTGTGGCGACGGTGGCAAGGAAAAACTCCCTCAGACGACATGAGGAAGAAACCTCGAGAGGAACCAGACTCAAAAGGGAACCCATCCTCATTTGGGCAACAACAGACAGCCTGACTATAATATTAACAGTTTTAACAGATATAACCCTCAACTGTCCTCATGGGGCCGTCCTTCACAGGAGTGGGGCGATAAAACTCCGACCAGACACAGGGCACCAGGATGGATCAAGCAGGTCCGAGGGGCAGAAGAGGCCAGCATCTCAATCCCAGGATCAACATGTAACTCAGAGGGACAGATGGGGGGGGGGGAAGAGAGAGAGAAAGAAAACACGTTGTTAGGTATGCCCTAAAAATGACAAGTATTAAATCTGTGTGGTAGGCTCGCAGAGACGAGAGTCTTTACATCAGGCATAACACACAATGGCATGTTAATATGGTAAAAAATATATCATGACCTGCTCTGGCTGGATGCTTGATTGGGTGATGGGAGCACACTCCTCAGCAATGATGAGATGCAGATGGGACCCTTAGGCCTGGCCAAGACAATTCAGTTACATTTCACCGGGTCTGGGACATGCGACAGAATGTCTGACGGCCGATTCCCTGCAGGCTATGATAGCCAGTCGAGGTCCCCACCGTCTCCACCAAAAGATTTCGTCTTGACTCCATGTAACTCAGAGGGACAGATTTGGGGTGGGGGGGAGAGAAAGAAAACACAGGTGGTTAGGTATGCCCAATGTCACCTGAATAAGTAGGAACAGTATACATATTGCACCGAGTACAAGCAGGGACTCCGGCAACTAACTATGACAGCATAACTAAAAGGAGAGAGCCAGAAGGTAACACAGGCATGAGGGAGCCCCGGGACATAAAGCAGCCAGCCACTACACCGTCAACAAACTCGAGTGAGCAAGCGAGTGGGGACTGACAGCATCCATACATCCCAGTTTACCAAAACACTCTATGTCTGAGGACCCTC
The DNA here is from genome assembly GCF_027579695.1 of Neoarius graeffei. NCBI lineage: Eukaryota > Metazoa > Chordata > Actinopteri > Siluriformes > Ariidae > Neoarius > Neoarius graeffei. The sequence goes on along the minus strand of NC_083584.1, from coordinate 2,273,475 downwards.
CAGATCTACTCCTTTACCTCATAAACACCATTAACAAAAGGCTTGACTAAACAGATATGTTTTCAGCCTAGACTTAAATGCTGAGACTGTGTCTGATTCCCGAACATTACTTGGAAGGCTGTTCCATAACAGTGGGGCTTTGTAAGAAAAGGCTCTGCCCCCTGATGTAGCCTTCACTATACGAGGTACCAGCAGATAGCCTGCACCTTTTGATCTAAGTAGGCGTGGCGGGTCATAGAGGAGCAGAAGTTCACTCAGGTACTGTGGTGCGAGACCATTTAGTGCTTTAAAGGTCAATAGTAGTATTTTATAATCAATACGAAATTTGATTGGGAGCCAATGCAGTGTGGATAAGACAGGCGTGATGTGGTCATATTTTCTAGTTCTAGTAAGGACTCTTGCTGCGGCATTTTGAACTAACTGGAGCTTGTTTATGCACTTATTGGAACATCCAGACAGTAAGGCATTACAATAATCCAACCTGGAGGTAACGAAAGCATGGACTAGTTTTTCTGCATCATGCAATGACATTAAATTTCTTATCTTTGCAATATTTCTGAGATGAAAGAAAGCTATCCGAGTGATGTTATCAATGTGAGTTTCGAATGAAAGACTGGGGTCAATAATCACTCCGAGGTCTTTTACTGCTGCACGTGAAGAAACAGAAAGGCCATCCAGAGTTACTGTGTAATCAGAAAACTTACTTCTAGCTGTATGTGGTCCTAGCACAAGTACTTCAGTCTTGTCAGAGTTAAGCAGAAGGAAATTTATAAGCATCCAGTGTCTAATGTCCTTAACACATTCCTCAATTTTATTAAGCTGGTGTCTCTCATCAGGTTTTGCAGAGACATACAACTGTGTGTCATCAGCATAACAGTGGAAACTAATACAATGTTTACGAATAATATCGCCCAGAGGTAACATATATAGAGAAAAAAGCAGTGGACCCAAGACAGAACCTTGTGGAACACCAAACTTTACCTCGGTACGTCTAGAAATATCACCATTTATATCAACATACTGATAACGATCAGTTAGATAAGACCTGAGCCAGGAGAGGGCCATTCCCTTAACTCCCACAACATTTTCTAGTCTATCCAGAAGAATGGAATGATCAATGGTATCAAATGCTGCACTAAGGTCAAGCAACACAAGTAGCGAGACACAGCCTTGATCAGACGCCAACAGTAGGTCGTTTACTACTTTAACCAGTGCTGTCTCTGTGCTATGATGAGGTCTAAATCCTGACTGATACATTTCATGGATGTTATTCCTATGTAAATATGAGCATAACTGCTGTGCCACAGCTTTTTCAAGGATCTTGGAGATAAAGGGGAGGTTTGATATTGGCCGATAATTGGACAGCTGACAGAGATCAAGGTCAGGTTTTTTAATCAGGGGTTTGATAACTGCTAGTTTAAAGGATTTGGGTACATAGCCAATCATAAGAGAAGAATTTATTATTTTTAGAAGCGGTTCAATTACTCCAGGCATTATCTGTTTGAATAGACGTGTCGGTAAGGGATCTAGTACGCAAGTTGAGGCTTTTGATGTAGAGATTAATGAAAGTAATTCAGTTTCTTTTAGGGGAGTATATCCCTTCGTCAAATCCAGTGTCGAATAAAAGCGAGCCGTGCCGAGTCGATCGAGCAACTCATCAATACGAGGCATTGGGTACACGTCAAATTTAGACACCGCGTTGACTTTTCTATAGTCCACACAGAACCGGACCGACCCGTCGGCCTTGGGTACCAAGACCACCGGGCTGCTCCAGTCACTGTGGGACTCCTCGACAATGCCCATTTCGAGCATGGTCTCAAGTTATTCCTGAACCACCTTTTTTTTGTGTTTGGGTAGCCTGTAAGGGCGGCTACGCACTACCACCCCCAGGGGCATCTCTATGTGGTGCTCTATGAGGTTAGTGCGACCGGGCAGGGGCGAGAACACATCTGAAAACTCGGTCTGCAACTGGGCGACCTCCGTGAGTTGGGTCGGGGAGAGGTGGTCTCCACAGGGGACCGGAGAGGTACGTGATGCCCCTTTTTGAACCTCTGGCCCCAGCTCCGCCTTCTCCGGAACCACCGACACCAACGCCACAGGGACCTCCTCATTCCAGAGTTTAAGCAGATTGAGGTGGTAAATCTGTAGCGCCCCACCCCTGTCCGTTCGCCTCACCTCATAGTCGACGTCCCCGACTCGCCGTGTGACCTCAAAGGGTCCTTGCCACTTGGCGATCAATTTGGAGCTTGATGTGGGCAACAGTACGAGTACTTTATCTCCCGGTGTGAACTCCCTAAGGCACGTACCCTTGTTGTACAGGCGGGCTTGCCGTTCTTGGGCCTGCCGCAAATTCTCCTGGGTTAGGTGGGTGAGCGTGTGGAGTTTTGCGCGCAGGTCCATAACGTATTGAATTTCGTTCTTGCTTTGTGAAGGTCCCTCCTCCCAATTTTCCCACAGCACGTCTAGGATGCCGCGCGGCTTACACCCATATAATAATTCGAATGGGGAGAACCCCGTGGAGGCTTGGGGGACCTCTCGCACTGAGAACAACAAGGGTTCAAGTCACTTATCCCAATTACGTGCGTCCTCACTTACGAATATTTTAATGATATTTTTGAGGGTGCGATTGAACCGTTCCACTAAACCATCCGTTTGTGGGTGATACACACTGGTGCAGATTGGCTTAATCCCCAATAACCCATACAGTTCGCGCAGTGTCCGTAACATAAATGTAGTGCCTTGATCAGTCAGAATCTCTTTCGGGATTCCAACTCGGGAGATGACGCGGGAGAGTGCCTCTGCAATACTGCGTGCTGAGATATTGCGCAGAGGCACTGCTTCCGGGTACCGCGTTGCATAGTCCACCAGAACTAATATAAAGCGGTACCCTCGTGCTGACCGATCTAATGGCCCGACGAGGTCCATCCCAATTCTTTCGAACGGGGTCTCAATTAAAGGTAGGGGGCGCAAAGGCGCTTTTGGAATGGCCGCTGGATTTACTAATTGGCATTCGCGGCACGCCGTACACCACCTACGAACGTTGCCGCGAATCCCCTGCCAATAGAATCGGGCCATTATTCGGGCTAGTGTCTTATCCTGCCCTAGGTGTCCAGCCATGGGATTAAAGTGAGTCGCCTGGAATACCAATTCCCGGCGGCTCTTCGGAATTAAAAGCTGTGTGACTCGCTCTTTAGTTTGAGTATCCTGCATCACTCGGTATAATCTATCCTTCATAATCGCGAAGTAGGGGAAGGACGGGGTGGCTTTTGGCTGGAGCGTTTGACCATCGATTACTCTCACTTGGTCAAACGCATGTTGCAGTCTCGTCTCGCGACTGCTCTAATGGGAAATCCGCAAGGGATTCCCCGAGAGAGGGAGGAGGAGCCGGCGGCTCCTCACTCTGATGCAGAGATGATGTAGACAGCTCTGTGACAGCTGCTCCCGCCAAAGCGACACCGGGACCTACCCTGTTAAATGACAGGACCCACTCTTCACTAAATGTGTCATTAAATCCCAAAATCCCGGCCAATCAGTCCCCAAAATTAAAGAGTGGGTAAGGCGTGGATTAACCGCCGCCTTCACTATAACTTTTCCCCTCTGAACAAAATGTGGACTGACACCAAAGGGTAGCTGTGAACATCCCCATGCACACACAACACCTTCACCCCCTGTGCTCCTCCCAATGCCTCGTTTTGAACCAGGCTTTGGTGAATGGAGGTCTGATTACAACCAGAATTCACCAACGCCTGATATGTATCCCCTTGAATACTCACCGGTATGCGATACACTCTGGCCCGATCAAGGGCAGCCTCTGCCGCGTCGGGGATCTGAACCACCGTGCCCACCTCCCTTGCCGTGTACTGCTGTTGGAGGTGGCCCGGTTCCCCGCAGCGCCAGCAAACCGGCCCGGGCTTCCTCTCTGCACCGGTGTTTTGGGGCTCACTCACCTGAGGGGGGGAGAGACAGACACAGAAGGGAGAAACGGGAGGGCACTGTGGGTGCGGCGGGCCGGCTGGGGTGGTGCCGGTCCCCGCCTCCGCGGTGGGGGAATGGGGTGAGGACGGGACACAGGAGGAGGGGGAGAGAGAGAGAGAGAAGAGGAGAGAAGAGAAGAGGCTGTCTGCTGTCCTGCCGCCGGAACAGCCGCCAAATGGTCCTCCGCCAGCTCGATGGCCTGATCCAGTGACGCTGGGCGGTGGCACTGGACCCACTCCGCAGTTCCTGCTGGCAAGCGCGTGACGAACTGCTCCAGCACCACCTGATCGACGATCTCCTCGGGTCGCGGTTGTTGGCCCTCAGCCACCGCCAGCAGGCGTCCCGGAGTTGCTGGCCAAACGCGAACGGCCGGCTGACTTCCTCCAAGCGCAAGGCGCGGAAGCGCTGGTGCTGCTGTTCCGGGGTGCACCCCATGCGCTGGAGGATGGCCCGGCGGAGGTCCGTGTAGGCCAGCTGGTGGTTGGCGGGGAGCTGTAGCGCGGCCAGCTGCGCCTCTCCCGTTAGCAGAAGGAGGAGGCGCGCCGCGCGCTGCTCCATTGGCCACCCCGAGGCCTCTGCGACTTGCTCGAAGAGTGTGATGAAAGCCTTGGAGTCGTCCTGCGGACCCATCTTGGTTATGGTGAGGGGGGATGGGCCTGCGGTGGGAGCGCTGGTGGACCCCGCCGACGCGAGGAGGTGCCAGAACGCCTCCCGATCTTCTTGCTGGGCCAGCACCAGGGCCTTGAAGCGCCATTCTTGTTCCTTGCGGAGGGTGACGAGCGCCTGGTGCTGGCTTTGCTGGGCTGTGGCGAGGGCATGGACCAGGTCGGCGAATGGGGAGGACTCCATGGGGCTGATCGGCTGCTGTACTCCACAATATTCCCGGATTTCGGCACCACTGTAGCGGTTCAGTGTGGGTGGGTGGAGCACAGAGGACGGCAGGACAGAGATCAGGTTTGACAGGGTGTTTTATTGCCACACTTTTCAGTATAACAATTATGTATGCACTTTTCAGACACACACACTCAGCGTCTGGTTCAGGAAGAGCCCCTCTGCTCTCGCTGTCCCTCCTTAAGTAGGGCGCGATCACTGGGAAGACACACAAACACAGGTTAATTGCTCTCAGGGTTAGTGATTCTCCCACTTACCTTACCTAACTCTGCCCTCCTGTCACAGACCGGCGCTTGACCACACCCCCACTGCCACACTCCCCCATACCATCACAGATGCTGCTTTTACACCTTTCTCTGATAACAAACTGGATGGTCATGTTCTCCTTTGGCACCAAGAACTCAACATCTGGTTTTCCTGAAAACAAGCTGAAATGTGACTCATCTGACCACAGCATACGTTTCCACTGTCTTTTGGTCCATCTGAGATGAGTTCAGGCCCAGAGAAATTGGCAGTGTTTCTGTATAGAGTTGATGAATGGCTTCCTCCTTGTGTAAGAAGGTTGTATTTCTGGATACAGCGGCAGACTGTGTTAAGTGATGACGGTTTTTTGAAGTACTCCCGAGCCCATGTGGCTGTATTTGTCACATTAGCATGATGGTTTCTCAGGCAGTGCCACCTGAGGGCTCAAAGGTCACACACATTCAACAGTGGTTTCCGACCTCGCCCTTTACACACTGAGATGTCTCCGAATTCCCTGAATCTTTTCACAATATTATGGACTGTTGATTTTGAAAGACCTAAAATCTTGCACTGAGAAATGCTCTTCTGGAATTGTTGAACAATTCTCTCACAAATTTTGGCACAAAGCAGTGAGCCACACCCGTCCTTACGTGCAAAGACTGAGCCTTTGGTGCTGCTGCTTTTAAACCCAGTCATGTTTGCAAGTATCCTGATTATTGTGGAATCTTCCAGAATGGTGTTACTTGAATATCTTATAAACTTTTCAGTCTTATTTTGTCTCTGTCCCAATTTTTTTGGAGTGTGTTACAGGAATCAAATTCTAACTTTGTTTATATTTACAAAATACAATTAAGTTGGTCAGTAAAACTATTGAAAATCTTTTCTTTGTACTTTTGTCAGTTAAATAAAGGTTCATGTGAATTTAACAAATCACAGATTTGAGTTTTTATTGCATTTTGGAAAATGGCCCAAATTTTCTGGAAATGGGGTTCGTAGTACCGATATTACACTTTTGATTGCATTGACAATTCTGTGTTTTAGATCCTGCCATACTAATAGTGTCTGACATTCAATTTATGTTTTTTGTTTGTTTATTTGGGTTTTGACATTAAAGGCAATTGAATGTTAAGACTGCAACACTACAGGTGTGGCTGTGTGGGAGCAGCATTAAGGTGTGTAAATTCCACAGTGACAGCTTTAGAGTTCACTCACTGCCTGCAGCGCTCTCTCTCTCTCTCTCTCTCTCTCTCACACACACACACACACACAAAGCAAATCTATAACTGCCATATCTTATAAAGGTTAAACCCATTAAAACTGGTCTCACTTCTGCTTCAGCTCAACCTGGTGCCTTCATGGCTGTTACCTTTTACATCTCCCTAATAGAGAGATTGTTAATTGTTTTGGCTAATTCCAGGTAAATCCTTGATATTTATCTTTGCTCACACATCTGCTCTCTGTTTTCATATTGCTATCCTGATCAGTGATGTAATGCTTCATGACCCATACATAGACAACTCAGCTTCTTAAATCACATCTTCCAATCATTCAGCTACAACACACTCTTGAATGTGAATTCTTCTTCCTCCTTGTCCAGCATTGTTGCCGGGTCAGGGTCCATGTGGACCCGACTGAGCCGTATGTCATATTAATTGGAGCACTGGAGCTTTCCTGCCACAACCCTCCCATTTCTGGGCTTGGGAAACAACCATTCACACCTACAGGCAATTTAGAGTAGTCAGTTAACCTAACTGCGTGTCTTCGGACTGTGGGGGAAACCAGAGGACCCGGAGGATGCTGTGAGGTGACAGTGCTAACCACGACACCACCATACCATCCACACTCTTGAATGTCAAGTCAAGTTTATTTGTATAGCGCTTTTAACAATAAACATTGTCGCAAAGCAGCTTTACAGAATTTGAACGACTTAAAACATGAGCTAATTTTATCTCTAATCTATCCCCAATGATGAAGCCTGTGGCGACGGTGGCAAGGAAAAACTCCCTCAGACGACATGAGGAAGAAACCTTGAGAGGAACCAGACTCAAAAGGGAACCCATCCTCATCCGGGCAACAACAGACAACATGACTATAACATTAACAGTCCTAACAAAGTCAGCTTTGTTGATGCTAACTTTGTTATGTGAATATATACTTATGTTTATCTTTCAATAAACCGAGAAAAAACTCTGAAATAATTAAATTAAATATCTTTTAAGTCGGGCGGCACGGTGGTGTAGTGGTTAGCGCTGTCGCCTCACAGCAAGAAGGTCTGGGTTCGAGCCCCGTGGCTGGCGAGGGCCTTTCTGTGCGGAGTTTGCATGTTCTCTGCGTGGGTTTCCTCCGGTTTCCCCCGCAGTCCAAAGACATGCAGGTTAGGTTAACTGGTGACTCTAAATTGAGCGTAGGTGTGAGTGTGAATGGTTGTCTGTGTCTATGTGTCAGCCCTGTGGTGACCTGGTGACTTGTCCAGGGTGTACCCCGCCTTTCGCCCGTAGTCAGCTGGGATAGGCTCCAGCTTGCCTGCAACCCTGTAGAACAGGATAAAGCGGCTACAGATAATGAGATGAGATCTTTTAAATCAGGTCAAGTTTATTTGTATAGCACTTTTAACAAAAGACATTGTCACAAAGCAGCTTCACAAAAAATTAAAGACTTTAAACATAAGCTGATTTTATTCCTAATTTATCCCCTAATTTGTCCCTGATGAACAAGCCTGTGCTAATGGTGGTGAGGAAAAACTCCTTCAGACAACATGAGGAAGAACCCTCGAGAGGAACCAGACTCAAAAGTGAACCCATCCTCATCTGGGTGATAACAGATACATATCGTGATTATACAGTTAGATCCATAAATATTTGGACAGAGACAACATTTTTCTAATTTTGGTTCTGTACATTACCACAATGAATTGTGAACAAAACAATTCAGATGCAGTTGAAGTTCAGACTTTCAGCTTTAATTCAGTGGGTTGAACAAAATGATTGCATAAAAATGTGAGGAACTAAAGCATTTTTTTAAACACAATCCCTTCATTTCAGGGGTTCAAAAGTAATTGGACAAATTAAATAATTGTAAATAAAATGTTCATTTCTAATACTTGGTTGAAAACCCTTTGTTGGCAATGACTGCCTGAAGTCTTGAACTCATGGACATCACCAGACGCTGTGTTTCCTCCTTTTAAATGCTCTGCCAGGCCTTTACTGCAGCGGTTTTCAGTTGCTGTTTGTTTGTGGGCCTTTCTGTCTGAAGTTTAGTCTTTAACAAGTGAAATGCTGCTCAATTGGGTTGAGATCAGGTGACTGACTTGGCCATTCAAGAATATTCCACTTCTTTGCTTTAATAAACTCCTGGGTTGCTTTGGCTTTATGTTTTGGGTCATTGTCCATCTGTATTATGAAACGCCGACCAATCAGTTTGGCTGGATTTGAGCACACAGTATGTCTCTGAATACCTCAGAATTCATCCGGCTGCTTCTGTCCTGTGTCACATCATCAATAAACACTAGTGACCCAGTGCCACTGGCAGCCATGCATGCCCAAGCCATCACACTGCCTCCGCCGTGTTTTACAGATGATGTGGTATGCTTTGGATCATGAGCTGTACCACACCTTTGCCATACTTTTTTCTTTCCATCATTCTGGTAGAGGTTGATCTTGGTTTCATCTGTCCAAAGAATGTTCTTCCAGAACTGTGCTGGCTTTTTTAGATGTTTTTTAGCAAAGTCCAATCTAGCCTTTTTATTCTTGAGGCTTATGAGTGGCTTGCACCGTGCAGTGAACCCTCTGTATTTACTTTCATGCAGTCTTCTCTTTATGGTAGATTTGGATATTGATACGCCTACCTCCTGGAGAGTGTTGTTCACTTGGTTGGCTGTTGTGAAGGGGTTTCTCTTCACCATGGAAACTATTCTGCGATCATCCACCACTGTTGTCTTCTGTGGGCGTCCAGGTCTTTTTGCATTGATGAGTTCAGCAGTGCTTTCTTTCTTTCTCAGGATGTGCCAAATTGTAGATTTTGCCACTCCTAATATTGTAGCAATTTCTCGGATGGATTTTTTCTGTTTTCGCAGCTTAAGGATGGCTTGTTTCACCTGCATGGAGAGCTCCTTTGACCGCATGTTTTCTTCACAGCAAAATCTTCCAAATGCAAGCACCACACCTCAAATCAACTCCAGGCCTTTTATCTGCTTAATTGAGAATGACATAACGAAGGAATTGCCCACACCTGCCCATGAAATAGCCTTTGAGTCAATTGTCCAATTACTTTTGGTCCCTTTAAAAACAGGGTAGCACATGTTAAGGAGCTGAAACTCCTAAACCCTTCATCCAATTTTAATGTGGATACCCTCAAATGAAAGCTGAAAGTCTGGACTTTATGTCCATGTCCATTATATAACTATAACTTGAATATGTTTCAGTGAACAGGTAAAAAAACAAAATTTGTGTCAGTGTCCAAATATATATGGACCTAACTGTAAATAACTCACTTCTCTAACTGTGTCCTATAGAGTCACAAAATACAACTGTATAACCAGGAAATTCATGATAGTTGAACAGGAAGTCTGTTTTGTTGAAGTTATCAGCTGTTCATTGATGGAGACTTGAGTGTAAAACTGTTCATGACAACTGCAGTCCTAAAGTTAGCAAGTCAACTGTAGTCCTCAGCCATAAAAGCATTACTGTAAGAGTCCAGAGCATCTTCCAAGTGTGACTTTCAACTGTCCATATGGGGCCGTCCTCCGCAGGAGCGATGTAATAAGACTCCAGCCAGATGTAGGACATCAGGATGGATCAGGCAGGTCTGAGGAGCAGAAGAGTTTCAGCATCACCAGTGTCTCAGGATTGACATGTAACTCAGAGAGGGACAGACAAAGGGAAGAGACAGGGAGGGGGGAGAGAAAGAGAGAGAGAATTGTCTTGGCCAGGCCTAAGGGTCCCATCTGCATCTCATCATTGCTGAGGAGTGTGCTCCCATCACCCAATCAAGCATCCAGCCAGAGCAGGTCATGATATATTTTTTACCATATTAACATGCCATTGTGCGTCATGCCTGATGTAAAGACTCTCGTCTCTGCGAGCCTACCACACAGATTTAATACTTGTCATTTTTAGGGCATACCTAACAACGTGTTTTCTTTCTCTCCCCCCCCATCTGTCCCTCTGAGTTACATGTTGATCCTGGGATTGAGATGCTGGCCTCTTCTGCCCCTCGGACCTGCTTGATCCATCCTGGTGCCCTGTGTCTGGTCGGAGTTTTATCGCCCCACTCCTGTGAAGGACGGCCCCATGAGGACAGTTGAGGGTTATACCTGTTAAAACTGTTAATATTATAGTCAGGCTGTCTGTTGTTGCCCAAATGAGGATGGGTTCCCTTTTGAGTCTGGTTCCTCTCGAGGTTTCTTCCTCATGTCGTCTGAGGGAGTTTTTCCTTGCCACCGTCGCCACAGGCTTGCTCATTGGGGATAGATTAGGGATAAAATTAGCTCATGTTTTAAGTCGTTCAAATTCTGTAAAGCTGCTTTGCGACAATGTTTATTGTTAAAAGCGCTGTACAAATAAACTTGATTTGATTTGATTTGAAGAGAGAAAACACAGGTTGTTAGGTATGCCCAATGTCACCTAATGACTAAGAACAGGATATATTTTGCACTGAGTGCAAACAGAGACTCCAGCGAGACTAACTATGACAGCATAACTAAAAGGGGAGAGCCAGAAGGTAACACAGGCATGAGGGGCCCCGGGACATAAAGCAGCCAGCCACTGCACCATCAACAAACCTGAGTGAGCAAGCGAGTGGGGACTGACAGCATCCATACATCCCAGTTTACTAAACACTATGTCTGAGGACCCTCCAGATCTACTCTTTTACCTCATAAACACTATTAACAAAAGGCTTGACTAAACAGATATGTCTGATTCCCGAACACTACTTGGAAGGCTGTTCCATAACTGTGGGGCTTTGTAAGAAAAGGCTCCGCCCCCTGATGTAGCCTTCACTATACGAGGTACCAGCAGATAGCCTGCACCTTTTGATCTAAGTAGGCGTGATGGATCATAAAGGACCAGAAGTTCACTCAGGTACTGTGGTGCGAGACCATTCAGTGGTTTAAAGGTAAATAGTAGTATTTTATAATCAATACAAAATTTGATTGGGAGCCAATGCAGTGTGGATAAGACAGGCGTGATGTGGTCATATCTTCTGGTTCAAGTAAGGACTGTCACTGCTGCATTTTGAACTAACTGGAGCTTGTTTATGCTCCTACTGGAGCATCCAGACAGTAAGGCATTACAATAATCCAACCTGGAAGGAACAAAAGCATGAACTAGTTTTTCTGCATCGTGTAATGACATTATATTTCTTATCTTAGCAATGTTTCTGAAATGAAAGAAAGCTATCTGGGTAATGTTATTGATATGAGTTTCAAATGAAAGATTGGGATCAATAATCACCCGAGGTCTTTTACTGCAGCACGTGAAGAAACAGAAAGGCCATCCAGAGTCACTGTGGAATCAGAAAACTTACTTCTAGCTGCATGTGGTCCGAGTACAAGTACTTCAGTCTTGTCAGAGTTAAGCAGAAGGAAATTAATAAGCATCCAGTGTCTAATGTCCTTTACACATTCCTCAATTCTATTAAGCTGATGTCTCTCATGTCTGTCCTATGATGTGTATGTATCAGTATGAGTTTGGTATGAGAGTATGGAGTGAGTAAGTGTATGAATGTATACATCTATGCACCAGAAGGAGTAGCACTTTAAATTTTGTTGTGACAATGTCTTACAATGTTTTACAATGACAGATAAATGATTCTGATTCTGATTCATCTGGCTTTGCAGAAACATACAACTGTGTGTCATCAGCATAACAGTGGAAACTAATACCATGCTTATGAATAATATCACCCAGAGGGAACATATATAAAGAACAAAAGCAGTGGACCCAAGACAGAACCTTGTGGAACATCAAACTTTACCTCAGTATGTCTAGAAAAATCATCATTTACATCAACAAACTGATAGTGATCAGGGGCCGTATTCACAAAGAATTTTATCTTAACTTTAGGAGTACTCCTAAATCGCACTAAAAATTTTTATGTAGGAGTTGTTTCTTAAAAGTAATTCACAAAGCCACTGAGACCTACTTTTAGCTAAGAAAACTGTGAACTCTTAAACTAACACTACATCCACACGACAACGGCAACGAGATGTTATTTAAAAATATATCGCGTCCAAATGGGCAACAATCAGTAAAATATCAGGTCCATATGGCAACGCAACGCTTGCTGAAAACGATGCAATACACATGCCACACCTCTACGGCCGCTGTAAGACGGTCCCTTCGGAGACACCAGAACAATAGAAGTAGTAAGGACGCATGCGCATAAACTATTATGCGCGAGACTTCATATTAGCCACAAAGTCAGGAAAATCTGTTTGTAAAATTACATTATAATGACCAAATACAATGAAAAGTATTTTTCCAGTCTCACCTGTGAAAGGTAATCCCATGTGATCTCGTTTGGACAGCAAACCTGTTGGTAAAGTTAAACGCAGCTAATCTTTATTCTCCGCTTTGACCTCTCCAAAATGGCGGCGAGGATGACACATGATTCTACGCGGAAGGCGGCGTCTTTAATGGTCCGGAATTAACTGAATGATACACGTTGATCGATTAATTTGCTGTTTCTCACCTGTGAAAGGTAATCCCATATGATCTCGTTTGGACGGTAAACCTGTTGGTACAGTTAAACGCAGCTAATCTTTATTCTCCGCTTTGACCTCTCCAATATGGCGGCGAGGATGACGTATGATTCTACGCGGAAGGCAGTGTCTTTAATGGTCCGGAATAAATTGGATTAATTTGCTTCTCTACGCCCTTTTTGAGGAATGCATTGTTGGACTTAAATCAACATCTGAAGAGGTGAGATCGCTCCTTTTTTCCCCTATTTTTGCTGGCGGGATTGCACCATTACACAATAAATATTCACAGTGAAAATATTTTGTAAGCGCGTTTCATGAACCAAGTTATAGGATTTGTTGACAACTCGCATCGCAATGAGAAGATCATTGGCACTACTGGTGTTAAGAATCAGACCATTTCATAAATGAATATTTTGCTGTAGAGCTGCAGTGTTTGTACAATTGCATGTTTTTGCTTCACTATTACTGTCACTATTCTGCTTCTTGCATTACTACTGTGAACTAACACTGAACATAATAATAATAATAATAATAATAATAATAATATCCAAGCTCGTGTTTCACTCTCACTAGTGCTCTGTAAGGCTTTTTCCTGGTGATATTCGTTACACTTCTACCCAGCGTGAAGCACTCACAGTCATGTGGTTGTGACGTCATCGTAAACAAATCCGTTCTACTCATCCAGACGACTTCACAATGGCAACGTTGCCAGATCTTTCCACTCTGGAACCCGTTCTCAAAAAGATTGCGTTTTGGGCACCCAAAACGCCGGTGCCGTGTGGACGCCAGGCCTAAACGATAAGCAACTGTATCGGAGTCACCTGAATCCGTTGCCGTGTGGACAGGGCCTAAGAGTAACTCTTTGTTGCTATGGATGGCATCAATTCACATGCACGAGCTTAGACACAATGACAACGGTGGTTGGTTGTTGAGTGACAGGGCGGCTCATTGGAAAGTCATATGTAATGCATCAAGTGAAAATAAGGAAATAGTCTTCAAAGCTGGATGAGAAAGCCTATGAAAAGATAATGGATAGAGAAATACATGTATGAAGAGAATTAAGTGCAAACCCAAAAATGATGCTTTTGACAAATAAAAATAAGAAGATTGCAGTGTGTAAATTGTCAAGGGAATAAAAGCGCCTTTTGCCTTGTTAGTTGTTCACATAGGCCACTTATTCAATAGGACAATTATCCAATTTAGGACAATATGTTGCATACTTTAAATGTCAGCACGCACGTAACCCAAATTTGTTTTCCATAATGGACGAAATGCCTAGACAGAAACGAAAGCCCAATTGTTCCCAGGACCAGTTGCTGCTCCTGGCCCAGTTGGTGCTTGAATGCAAAACAATAATAAAAGGAAAATTTAGCTCTGGGGTAACAAGCAAAACTAAGAGGGCTGCATGGGAAAGTGTCTCGTTCAATATGAATGCTGCGTTCCCCAGAGTCTCCCGCACAGCAGACGACTGTGAAAAGAAATGGTATTCACTGCAATCTCATTCAAGGACTGAGATTGCAGCCTACAAATGAGCCATCAGTAAAACAGGTAGGAATTAACATTGCTTATTTAGCCTACCATGCAATTTACAAAAGCTAAATGCAACATAATATTTATGTTTAGGTTCTTGGTAGACTCTTTTATCCAAAGTGCTATAGTGATATGAAGATGTTTATGTGATGTAGCCTGCTTTGCATGTCATTGAAATATTCTATGCATATTTTAGGAGAAGGCTCAGCACCAAAGCCTCTGTCCCCAGTTACATCAGTGGTGTACAGCGTGCTGGGGTCAGGTACAAGCATCACTGGGATTGAGGGTGCTGCTGACCCAGCAATACAGTTATTGTTACAGATCGAGGCGTAAGCATTGTGCAATAATCAGACACTGAAATGTATGCATAGTGATATTTAATGAAAGAGTAAACAACACCCAGCTCCCAAAAAATGTGCTCACAAAGTTATCCTAATAACAATATCTCCTCCCTAGGGCACAGGAGGATCAACACCCAGAAGATCCTCTTCTTCCTCTCCCACATCCTCCTCTTCCTCTCCCACGACCTCCTCTTCCTCTCCCACCTCCTCGTCTCCCACATCCTCTTCCATCTCCTCCATGCACTCTTCCTCTTCCAGCTGCAGTGTCTCCCTCCAGTGGGCCTCTGTCTCCTCCTGCCACCCCTCTCCTTCCTGCTGCAGGTGCCAGTTCCTCACCCCTGATGGAAAAAAAATGAAGATGGAAATATGCGTGCTTAGAAGGCAAAAGAAGGTTTTGAAGGAAAAAGAGAGGCTCTTGAAATTAAAAAGCGAATATTACATGTTGCTAATAGACAAAATGAAAAATGACACCCAATAAATGACCCAGGATGAAATGTTTTGCTGTTTTATTTTTTTCTTACCAGTGTGTATTCACAAAGTGATCCCTGTATGCCAGTCCACTTTGTTCCACTTCATCCAAGTTTATCACATTTTCATTGCCATCATCATCATCATCATCATCATCATCATCATCATCATCATCATCATCACTGTTTTCGTCATTGTCATCATCACTATCCTCCGGCTGTGGGATCTTCCTTTGCTGGCAGAGGTTGTGAAGAATACCACACACAGTGATAACTCTGCTGGCTCTCTCTGGGCTGAGTCTTATTTCACTGTGTAGTACATGAAATCTGCGTTTCATTTGGCCTATTCCTCTCTCCACAACACTGCGTGTCCTTTTGTGTGCTCTAACATACACCAAGAAAACAGTAAACATTGTTAAATGTGTGTGCAGTCTTTAAGTCATGATATGGAATTGTATGAATTGTAAATAGCCTTAATACTGTACAGTCATGACAACCTTACCTGTTATAACTTAACTGTGGTCCTGGCTGTGGATCGAGGTAAGGAGTCAGTAGCTGCCTTTTGCATGGATATCCACTGTCCCCCAGCAAATGACATCCAGCTGGTACAACCCCGATTCCAAAAAAGTTGGGACAAAGTACAAATTGTAAATAAAAACGGAATGCAATAATTTACAAATCTCAAAAACTGATATTGTATTCACAATAGAACATAGACAACATATCAAATGTCGAAAGTGAGACATTTTGAAATTTCATGACAGCAACACATCTCAAAAAAGTTGGGACAGGGGCAATAAGAGGCTGGAAAAGTTAAAGGTACAAAAAAGGAACAGCTGGAGGACCAAATTGCAACTCATTAGGTCAATTGGCAATAGGTCATTAACATGACTGGGTATAAAAAGAGCATCTTGGAGTGGCAGTGGCTCTCAGAAGTAAAGATGGGAAGAGGATCACCAATCCCCCTAATTCTGTGCCGACAAATAGTGGAGC
Organism: Neoarius graeffei; assembly: GCF_027579695.1. Taxonomy (NCBI): domain Eukaryota; kingdom Metazoa; phylum Chordata; class Actinopteri; order Siluriformes; family Ariidae; genus Neoarius; species Neoarius graeffei. The sequence continues at coordinate 2,257,333 of NC_083584.1, read as the reverse complement.
AATATCAGAAAGGAGTTTGACAGTGTAAACGTGCAAAGAGTTTGAACATATCATCACCTACAGTGCATAATATCATCAAAAGATTCAGAGAACCTGGAAGAATCTCTGTGCGTAAGGGTCAAGGCCAGAAAACCATACTGGGTGCCCGTGATCTTCGGGCCCTTAGACAGCACTGCATCACATACAGGCATGCTTCTGTATTGGAAATCACAAAATGGGCTCAGGAATATTTCCAGAGAACATTATCTGTGAACACAATTCACCGTGCCATCCGCCGTTGCCAGCTAAAACTCTATAGTTCAAAGAAGAAGCCGTATCTAAACACGATCCAGAAGCGCAGACGTCTTCTCTGGGCCAAGGCTCATTTAAAATGGACTGTGGCAAAGTGGAAAACTGTTCTGTGGTCAGACGAATCAAAATTTGAAGTTCTTTATGGAAATCAGGGACGCCGTGTCATTCGGACTAAAGAGGAGAAGGACGACCCAAGTTGTTATCAGTGCTCAGTTCAGAAGCCTGCATCTCTGATGGTATGGGGTTGCATTAGTGTGTGTGGCATGGGCAGCTTACACATCTGGAAAGACACCATCAATGCTGAAAGGTATATCCAGATTCTGGAGCAACATATGCTCCCATCCAGACGACGTCTCTTTCAGGGAAGACCTTGCATTTTCCAACATGACAATGCCAAACCACATACTGCATCAATTACAGCATCATGGCTGCGTAGAAGAAGGGTCCGGGTACTGAACTGGCCAGCCTGCAGTCCAGATCTTTCACCCATAGAAAACATTTGGCGCATCATAAAACGGAAGATACGACAAAAAAGACCTAAGACAGTTGAGCAACTAGAATCCTACATTAGACAAGAATGGGTTAACATTCCTATCCCTAAACTTGAGCAACTTGTCTCCTCAGTCCCCAGACGTTTACAGACTGTTGTAAAGAGAAAAGGGGATGTCTCACAGTGGTAAACATGGCCTTGTCCCAACTTTTTTGAGATGTGTTGTTGTCATGAAATTTAAAATCACCTAATTTTTCTCTTTAAATGATACATTTTCTCAGTTTAAACATTTGATATGTCATCTATGTTCTATTCTGAATAAAATATGGAATTTTGAAACTTCCACATCATTGCATTCCGTTTTTATTTACAATTTGTACTTTATCCCAACTTTTTAGGAATCGGGGTTGTACATGGTGCTCCTCGAAAACCTGCCTCAAACCACTCTCCATCAATATTCTTGAATCGTGTGTTGATCTGGGCCATTTCGCGACAATGTCCAGTATAGTGTAATGTGAGTCAAAGCCAATTTGTGTATTTATTGAATGGAATTGTTTGCGATTGACAAAGACGTATTCATCCTGAGAGGGCACAATTATTCTTATATGCATCCCATCAATGGCACCGATCACACCGGGCATACCTGCGATCTCCAAAAAGTTGCCTTTGATCCTTTGTTGATGGTGATGGTCTAAAGGGAACCGGATAAACTGATGGATTATATGGGGTCTACAGAGTGTGTTGATGGTTTGATTGATGGAACGGCTTACTGATGGCTGTGATAGTCCTAAATTGTCTGCGTTGCAGAGCTGCATTTTCCCCATAGCCAAATACCGGAGTGTTGACAAACACTTCAACTCCGGCATTATCGGGTTGTTTCGGTTGGTTGGGGACGTTATTGCGTCCCTCACCAACTTAACTACAACTTCTATCTCTTCACGATCCATTTGGTATCTTTTTAATAATTCTCTATCATCTAACGTCTCTCTAAAACATTGTGTCATGGAATGACAGCAGCCACTTTAGGACTTTTTGTGAATAGGTCTTAGTGAGTTAGGAGTCCTCTGGGCTACTTCTAAGCTCTCCCAGACTTAAGTGCTACTTTTAGGCCTAAAATGTTTTGTGAATAACTCTCATTTTTAAAAATTAGGAGTCCTAAAGTTACAACTGACACGCCCATTATTTTTAGGAGTTTCTCCTAAATTCGCCTGTTAGGAGCTACTTTTAGCCTTAAGATTCTTTGTGAATATGGCCCCAGACCTGATAAGACCTGAGCCAGGAGAGGGCCATTCCCTTAACTCCCACAACATTTTCTCATCTATCCAGAAGAATGGAATGATCAGTGGTGTCAAATGCTGCACTAAGGTCAAGCAACACAAGTAGCGAGACACAGCCCTGATCAGATGCCAACAGTAGGTCAGTAAGTAGGTACTACTTTAACCAGAGCTGTCTCTGTGCTATGATGAGGTCTAAATCCTGACTGATACATTTCATGGATGTTATTCTTATGTAAATATGAGCATAACTGTTGTGCCACAGCTTTTTCTAGGCTCTTGGAGATAAAGGGGAGGTTTGGTATTGGCCGATAATTGGACAGCTGACAGGGATCAAGGTCAGGTTTTTTAATCAGGGGTTTGATAACTGCTAGTTTAAAGGATTTGGGTACATAGCCGATTCTAAGAGTTTCACCACACCCTCTTTTCTCCATGTAGTGTTGTTTTTGGCGGCCTGTTTTAATTTTAGTTTTAGTCTAGTCTTTGTATCAAGCTGTCATTTTAGTTTTTATTAGTTTTAGTCACGTCCATACCCTTTTTAGTCTAGTCAAGTTTTAGTCGACAAAAAGTCTGAGCATTTTAGTCTTATTTTAGTCCGAGTTATCCATGAGTATTTTCGTTTAGTTTTAGTTAACGAAAATTGATGTCATTTTAGTCCAATTTCAGTCAATGAAAATTGTATTTTTGTTCCTTTTTAGTAATGCAATTCTATTTAATCTAGTCAATATAGTACAAGTAGCTAATAGTACAAAGAAAACCAGCATTTCCTTTCAGTCATAGCTATTTCACAATGTAGAAAAGGTTCTTATTGTCACCGTATAAACTCAAAATACTGTACATTCATTCCAGACATGGCACACACTCTGATTTGAATGTATAACATATTTAATTTACCAGTGAAACACACCAAGTACACACACATTTAAATAAAATATCACATGAAAATGTAAAAAAAAGCAAGATGCCTGAATGGTTGGGCTATAACGACATAGTAAAAAAGTGCAAATAAAATAAAATGGAAAAAAAAAGTGTGTGACTTGTGCTGCATGGAAGCTTAAGCAGACTTTGTATCATAAAAACTATTGAACGATTTAACACCATTTTGTGCCTTGTGGAGATAAAATGGGATGGTAAAGAAGCATTTGTTGACAAAATGGATCAGACTGAACCTAATAACCAGCAGTCTCAACAGCATCAACATAAACGGTAACCACCTGGATGTGTTATTTAAAGACTACTTGATACAAACAGCAGCAACAAAAAAAGAAAAAAAATATCCAGTATACATTACTCCATGGCTATATTTATGACATAAGATTTTCTTTTTACTGGTGCATGGCACAGATAGGGCATCTCTTGCAATAAAACCCACATTTGTCAAACTGTGAGACGTGTGTGTGTGTGTGTGTGTGTGTGCGCGTGCGCGCGTGTAGTGCAGTACACACATGCTTCTTGCATGTCTGTTCAGGCCAGACATTATGCTACTTAGGCTTGTTTACTTTGAGGAAAGCACTTCTTTCCAAAATGGCCCTAGCCCTGTTCCTGCGGCCACAAGAGAGGTAACCAGTTACACTAAAGACCCTCTCTGTAAATGCCTGAGAGGCTGGCATCGCCAGGAGGTCCAAGGCCAGAGGTTTCAGTGTTGGAAATGAAGTAGAACACTGAGTTAACCAATACTCGATGCCAGATTCCTCACCCTCAGCACTAGTAGCGGCAGCATAGTGGAACTCGGACAGTCCCTCTTTCAAAATCTCCTGTCTAATATTTGTTGTCTTGGCTGTCTTGGGCCTCGATGGACGACTGGCACTGAAGAACTTAAATCTGCGCCGTTTTGCAGGGGTTGCCCCTGGCACCTCTGCACTCTCATTGGTATCTTGCTCATCATCGGTCAACTGCTCTTCTTGGACTTGCAGTCTCTGTGGCACAAGATGAGCTATGTAGTCATCTGCCTTTCTGACAAGATTCTGTACTTCGTTGTCATCATTTTCCAGAAGGGTTTCAGCTACACAAGGGTCCACAAGGCAAGCTGCAGCAGGAAGTGGTGAGAAGTTGTCAGCTGCTATGTCAAGAAACACACTAAAGCGCCTGTCCATGCTAGAAAGCATCTTATGAGCCAGAGTAGCAGCATCTTTGTAGGTTCTTCCATGATCAAGCAAGAACTCTGACAGGTGGTTTTTGAGATCCATGAGTGCTGGTACAACAAGGGAAAGTGATTGTCACTTTCAAGTGACTTGGTGTGCTCCGCAAATGGAAGAAGAAGGTCTCTCAGCATCCCAACCTTCTGCCACTCACTGGGCTGCAGGCTGTCCCAGCCCATGGACTCAGCCACAGCTGAAACATGTTCCTTGACTTCAAGGCAGCGTGAAATCATAGCAAAGCAACTTGACCACCTGGTGGGACAATCTTTTATCAGAACGAGTGCACACTTCTGCAGCAGTCGCTCTGTGGCGACAGAGGACTTCCTGAACTTGTTCACCAAGTGCCTCACTTTCTCCAACAGCCTTCGGATTGGGGGTTCCTTCTGGACCATGTTCACAACCAGCTGAATTATGTGAACTACACACGGGGTCCTCTCTATGGCTCCATAATCATATCTACATGGAAATATTTTATATATATATATATATATATATATATATATATATATATATATATATATATATATATATATATATAAAGCTTTTTAAACATTTTAGCCCTTACATTATTGAACTGAATACAGTAGTTCTAATAGTTAACGTCGTATGAACTTATTTAGTTTTTATGTACAGTATATGTATTAAATCGTGAACAGTTTCACAAATACTTAATGAAAAGCATTATTTTTAATCTTTCAACTTTCTATAGCATTACTTTTTATTCATTAATAAAAATATGACTAGTTACATAAATATTGAATGAATTAATGGTTTCATACACATACTGACCTGTAATCCTCCCCTTCTTGCTGCTCATCATCATCACTGGCATTGTCGGGCTCTGCATCTGAGTCCCCTTCAGAAGTTGTGGCAACTTCTGCATGTGTGTGGAATGAAGCCACCATGTTGCTGCCATTGTCAGTGATTGTTGTGAGGACCTTCTCTCTGGGTAGCCCCCACTCTTCCATTGACTCCTCTACAAGTGTACTAATCGACTCTGCGGTGTGAGGATGAACCATCTCCTTCAGGTTCAGGAGTTTGTGTTCAGCTTTGTTGTTCTCAGGGTTGAAGTAACAGGTGCTCACTCCCAGAAAGGATGCGGTAAGTCCCTTTTTGGTCCAAATATCCAACCCTATAGTTATTCTGCGTGCTGTGGCAAGGTTTTGTTTGAGTTTGTCTTTCTCTTCTTTGTACATTTTTTCAATCAAGTTTAAAATTTTATGTCTTTTTGGCACTTTGAACTTTTTTTCCATTTTTGTCATCATAGTGACAAACTCCTCATCTTCAACAATTCGTGATGGGAGTCCTGTGCGGCCTATCCACTGCGCTATCCCTTCTTCCTTGGTACTGTATGTTGCTCTGGAGAGTTGTTGCTGTATCTCCTTGTGGCAAAGAAATCTTGAGCACTAGTTGGTTTGTCAATCTTCTTGGGCTGGACATGTTTCATTGATGTCCTTTCTGGAATCTAGCACAGGAATAGACACAATGTCAGGACAGAGGCAGGCCCCTGGAAAATCTGTTGTACTAAGTGGCATAAATCATTACTATTTGACATTCCCCTCAATGACTAACTATTGGTTGTGATTTGGCTATGTTTATTTTCAGCTATGATTGTTTTAGAAAAAAAAAATAGGCATGACAAGACCATAAGGCATGACATTCAAAATATGCATAGTGCTCTTAATCATTTACCAACATCCTTTCCACAAAACGTAATTAGTTCTAGAATTTGGCATATTTAATTTAACTCCACACTGACCATAGGTTGATCACCTAAATAGTAGTACAGATCTGTTTCAATTTTACTCTTAAAAGAAGTGAAACAGGATAGGCTACACGAGAGCAAGTTTTTTTCTTGCCTGTTCCGTTTTCAGACTTGTTATTGACTTGCATGATTAAACACAGCAAAAAGAACAAAAACACTGCCTATCCTTGTACACGTGTACGGAGATTTTTTTAAGTAGGCTATTAACATTTTTAAAAAATACAAGGCCACGAGATGCAGAGACTCAAACACATCCCTAAAACCAGTAGCTCGGTCATAATGAAAGCTTGGAAGCATAGACCGCCGCGATGCATTCAAGATCACTCTAGACGAATATTACAAACGACCTGTTCTCTGTTTGCTAACCATCTAAACTGCCTTCATACCAAACGCTTCGTACCTTCAAAGTTTGAGCATTTATCCACCAACGCCATGTTATCAGACAGGATTTTTGCAAAGATCGCTAAGTATCCATGCATAAGTAATATTATTTCTCCAAAGCGCCCCACGTCTCTAGCCCACGACGTAACGCGAACAAGTTAACACGTTGCCCGAGTTACATTACGTCATGGAGCTAGATATATTTCGTTTTGGAGAAATAATATTGAATACGCATGGACACTCAGGCATCTAAGAAATGTGATTCTGATAAGATAGTGGATAAAGGGGAGACTATCGAGTTGTAGATAGAGGCATTAGCAAGCTACAGCCTACCTTAGATGAGTAGCAAACAGGCAGTGTGTTAACTTGTAAAGCTAATGTCTAAATTTAGCCAACACCTTACATTAACCTTTAGGGTAGACATTATTCATCCCGAAGAAAATAACGGATTCTTGTGAAACATACAAACAAACAAGCATAGGCTACGCTTTCTTAAATAGTTTAGAGAGTAACGTGTTCGTGGCTTACCTGAATTTCATTGTGGAATGCTTTTAGATGTCTTTTTAAATTCGTAGTGTTTTTTCCAGCGATTTTGTGACCGCATTTCTGCCCGTCTTTGTCTACCACACATTCGGTCTTGTTCTCCACTTCATTGTACAGAAAGTTTGCCCAAATGTCTTCTCTTCTCTTTCATCCAAAGATCCCCGGCTGGATGGCCATCTCTGCATAGTTTTAAATAATGCCGCGAGGGGGATGAGTAAACCTGTGTCTGCAGTCCCTAACTACACAAGCACGCCTACAGCAAAAAATAATAACGCGCCTAAAAGAGATTAAATAACGTCTCATTTCATTTTTGTCAACAAAAACTAAGAGACATTTTAGCAACGTTTTTATTTCTTAAGCCACATTTCGTCTCGTTTTTATTCGTTATCTATATTGCATTATATATTTAATTATAGTTATCATCACAAGACCAACATTTACGTCTAGTCTCATCTCGTTTTTGTCACATGATAAAGGTTCGTTGATGACAATATTTAGTCAAAATTTTCGTTGACGAAAGCAACACTATCTCCATGTTTCACTGATAGGCTCAGGACACCTCCAGATGGTTCAGTAGTGCATCCCAGCATCCCGGGCTCACCACATAGTTGATATTCACCTACCTGAGGGCCCACATGGTGTCCTTCTTCTTCATCTAGAGCCATTGACTTCCCTGTTCCAGCAGCTCTGGAGAGGTCTTTGACTGCTTGCCAGTTGGCCTTCCCTCACACTCCCATCTCCTAGAGAAGCCTTGCTGTTGATGTGGCTACAGACCCTCTGCAGCCTACTTTGACCAGTTGGACCTTTGCTTTCCAGCCACAATGTTGCACATGAGCTGCAAGTTGAGCAAACCTCAGCTTCTTGCACTCATAGGCCTCCTCCACTGTATCCTTCCAGGGCACTGTGAGCTCGATGATGTAAATGAGTTAGAGTGAAACCAAACATAGCACAAGCTCTGGTCTGAAGTTGGTTGCCACAATTTCTGCTGGGAAGCAGAACCTCTGGTCCAAGAGTAATGATTTATAATCACACTATCTGGTGTCACCCAAAATGAGGATGGGTTCCCTTTTGAGTCTGGTTCCTCACAAGGTTCCTCATTTCATTTCAAGGAGTTTTTTCTCACCACTGTCACCTCAGGTTTGATCATTAGGGATAAATTTTAAACTTAAATGCATATTTTATACCTGGATTTCTATGAAGATGCTTTGTGTCAATGTCCATTGTTATATAAAGTGTTATATAAATAAAATTTAATTGAAATTAAAATTGGTAATATTTCCACATCTGTTACCACAAATATGAATAACATCATTCTAAAATAAAATAATTTGTTTAATAATTAACCTTATTTTTCACAGATTTATTTCCCATCTGTGCTATGATTATAAACCATGATTATGTAAATGATTCTGGTTCATTTATTCAGTGTAATCATCTTAATGACGACCATTTATGCAATGATCAGAGTTAGAAATTAGCAAACTGAGTTTGCAAGTTTAAGGTAAAATATTGTAATATAAAAACAAGCTTGAATGTTAAAACATACAGATGAAAAATCTCAGAAAGCGCAAAGGACTTGATTTAAACTCTCTCTCTCTCTCTCTCTCTCTCTCTCACACACACACACACACCCTGTTCTGATGGAGCTGTGCTTTATTTCTTTCATATCCCATAATTTTTAGGTTTTTATGGTTTAATTATTTATATTTCTTGTTTTTGCATAGAGACGGTCATGGTTACTTCTCCATCAGTGCATTAAATACAGCACTTCACAATGCTCTATTATGATAGCTGAATATTTCCTGAATGTGTTTGCATTACCTTCAAATTAATTATAGAATTAATTGACACACCTGCTGGTAGAACAACTGGAAGAACAGAAGCAGTTTTTGCATTGCACACATTCTCGTATTACACCCACACACCCACCCACACACACACACACACACACACACACACACACACACATTTTTGCAGAGTGTGGATCAGTAAAAAGAGTTATAATCAGAAACCTGCTTTAACCAAGAACTCAACGCAAAAATGTTAAATGTTCACAATGAATTATGTTTCTGGAAAGCACTGGTTCAAAGTTAATATTTGGTGGAACCTCAGGGTGCTTTCACAGATTGTCAGTTCACAAGAGAAGTTCATTCTTTTGGTTTGTTTTCTGTTTGGTGTGGTTTTACAAAGCACATAAATAAACAAACCACCCCCCCAAAGTCCCAAAAGCCAGTATGAGAGGTATGTAGGGCTGAAAACATCATCGTAAAACTCTCGGCCCACGCCCGGGGTGAAAGTAACTTTTATTTCTTGCCAGTACTATTATTTTTAGTTATATACACCTAATTATTTATTATTGTCTACTTATCAAGCATTCACTAGGACTTCTTATCACTCAGTAGTACTAGTATAGTACTTTTGTATCACACTATCACTCTTTCATCCACCTGTATCAGTTTTTGATTATAAATAAATTGCAAACACATCATTTCAACAACACAATTGTTTTAGTAACTTTTTTTTTAGCTGAACAGTTGAAAACTAACTTTTCATTTTGGACATTGGACACAAAACAGTGTAACAGAACAGAAAAGTGAAAGATTTTAGGTAAAAGTTGTCCTCTCTTCCTTATCTTATCAAATACAGTATATGGTTGTGGTTTTCTGTTGGTGTTTTTTTAGATTCTTTGTATTTTCCCATGGGTGTGTCGGAACGTTTGAGAGAGTGCGTGCGTTCTACAGTAAGTGCGTGTGTTCTCAGTGTGCGTGCCATGCATTGGGAGCCTACTTACTCTGCTCGCTCCAACCAGTCATCTAGAATCTTTGCCCCAACTTCCACTCGATTTAGGAATTCTGATCAAAGTAATTTTTAAGTAGCCTATCATGAAACATTAACATGTGTCTTTATATGCCTTTTTATTTGGGAGACTTTGCAGCTAACTTCTGTCTGCTAAAACACTTTTGCCGCTTTTCCACTACAAACGCGGCTGAGCCGTGCCGTGCCGAGTCGAGCTGAGTCGAGCTGAGCGGGGCTATTGAAGTTGCATTTCGACTACAACCACGCTGAACCGTGCTGGCTGGAAGTGGGTGGATACATTGGGTGGAGTTAGCGAAAGTGGGTGGACGTCATGTGATGCCGTTAAGCAGCGCAAACAGTGACATCAGTGACAGTGGCGGAACAAGTCAGAGCCGGGCCGGGGGCGGGGCAAATGACCGGGCCCTTTATTAAAGCTTATCATAACATCATTTTAGGCTACAAAATGTCCGCAACTGCGGTGTTTACCAATTTCAACACTACCGGGTGCAACTATGTTATTTAGTACATCAAGTCCTTCAAACGAACATGTAACTCAGAAACAAAAAACATTAGGATACTGTACATGGCTCATAATAAAACATCAATAGCCTATACTGCGCACATTATTTGAAGGGCATACGAATGAGCGCTCAGAGTGGTGACAGGAAGAGTCAGAAATAAAAGGAGGGCGGTGCAAACCTCACTGAATGCACTGTGTTTACCAATTTCAACACTACGGGGTGCAACTATGTTAGTTTGTACATTAAGTCCTTCAAACGAACATGTAACTCAGAAACAAAAAAAAACATTCGGCGACATACTGTACATGGCTCATAATAAAACATCAATAGCCTACTGCGCGCATTATTTGAAGGGCATACGACGAGCCTTGCGCTCCGCGAACTCGTCCACGATGCTCTGTATGTCACTGATTCAGTGAGCTTTTAAGCGGTAGTCTCACGACCCGGAGAGTAAACAATAAACATGGAGGACATGGAGTCGTTAGTGTTGCTGGTCTCGGTGCTGTGGCTTGTTGTCACCGACAACGCGGACAGATACTGGCAAGAGCGTATAGATGAGGCGAGGCGCATAAGGCTTCAGAAATTCTCGTAATTCATAATTATTCTTCTTCCGGGTTTACGGTGTTTACAGATCCCAGCGCGCTCGCGGGGCGTGTGTGGGCATGTGAGGACACTCCTCCTCACCAATCAGTGCACAGGGGAGTGTCTGCTCACGCCCCCAACCTCAGTCGGCACGGTTTGGCTCGCTTCAGCCCCACTCCAAAACGGTGCGAGTTTTAGGGGCTAAGCAGGGCTGAAACGAGCTGAGTCGTGCTGGTTTTTGGTAGTCGAAACGCGAGCCGTGTCGGGCTGAAGTGAGCTGAAGCGAGCTGAAGTGAGCTGAAAAAGGGTAGTGGAAAAGGCCATTTGATTACCAGCTGCGCACTTTATAGCACAAGATCTGGTTAAGCCGTACGCGTGCTGTAGCTCGCTCGTTGTTTGTCCAGTGAAACACTGCACACATAATAGAATATTGAAGCATCAACATATGTTTCTGTATATGTTGTTTTTATTTGGGAGACTTTGCAACAAACGTCTGTTTACTAAAACACTTTGGATACCAGCTGCGCACGTTGGCTCGCACATTGTCTGTCGAGTGAAACACGGAAGGAATTCACTTCAGACATAATTCAGAGACAGGTCAGAACGAGTTATATGCAATGTATATTGAGGAAAACGTGTTGCCTTTGGTAAATTGACGTTAGCAGGTGTGTTGTTATGCTGAAAGTGCATTTTTTTTTCAGAGACAGTATATTTTTCTTTCCGGTACGGCCAAATCTTTTAGTGGTACGCCGGACCGGCCAGGACTGGCTTACTTTCACCCCTGCACAACACCTCATCCATGCACAACAGTGTAAGCCCCTTTTACATTCTTAGCTTTGCATGTGGACATCCTCTGAGCAGCACGTTGCTAAATATGACAGATAATAGAGATGGACTACAGCAAACTCAAATGTGAGAGATTATTTAGACAAACTACAAAAAAACACAAGAACACAAAGAGTTTAACCAAAAATAAAACACAGCAACTACATAATATATTTATAGTATGAAATTGCACTGCATCACTGCACGTGCAAATGTAATGTTTTAAAATTAAGCTTGAGCTCCCTCCATGAGCAACAGTGCTCTTGGAGCAAATGCTTGAAAATATTTTTAAATAAATAAAAGTAAGAAATATAGGCAAGGTAAAACATTATTAAACTGGGACACAAGCTTTGCATTCAGGATTAGAAGAAGAAGGCTTTATTTGTCACATGCACACTCAAGCACAGTGAAATTCCTCTCTGCATTTCACCCATCTGAAGCAGTGAACACACACATGCACACACATACCCAGAGCAGTGGCCAGCTACAGTATGCTACAACACCCGGGGAGCAGTTGGGGGTTAGGTGCCTTGCTCAAGGGCACTTCAGTCCAAGGCCACCCCATGTTAACCTAACTGCATGTCTGTGAAGATTCTCAGTCATCCAGGTCATAGGAAACTGTGGGTGGTAAAAGAGAGCAACTGGACTTGCTTGAAGAGTCTTGAAGACGTTTCACCTCTCATCCAAAAGGCTTCTTCAGTTCTGTCTGACTAATAGGGAGTATCAGGTATTTATTCTCTCATGGATGAAAAGCAATCCTAAGGTGTTGTTGAGTCATCCTGTTGGTGTGGGTCACTGGGGGCTGGGTGTGAATGGCCTAGGGAGTTGTTGGGGTGATCAATGGATTGTTGGTTCTCTCTGTCCTCCTGTAAGTCACTGAAAACAGCTGGGTTTTGGTGTGCATTCAGTTGTCTGGGAAGTGTGCAAAGGACTGCATAAATGGTGTCTTAGACCACCACCTCTGTTCAGTGATGGCCGTTCCAGGTTGACAAAAATGGCTTCTTTAACTCCTTGCTCATACCAACGATCCTCTCTGGCTAAAATGTGTATGTTGCAATCCTGAAATGAGTGTTCTTTGTTGTTAAGATGAAGATAGACAGCAGAGTCCTGGCCTGAATCTCTGAGTTCACTGAAAAGGCACAGATTTCACAACATACCAAAGACAAGGAATGACAGATGTGCAAATTTCAAACATTGCTGTCTAAAACCACCTCCTCCTGCAAGACTGAAGTGCTGACTTGGAGGAAGAAATCTGACCAGGCTACACAACCGTACACAGAAGAGAAATGGGTGAACTTATCCGACAGGGTACTCACCCAACCAGAGAAAGATGTTTTATCCAAGGGACTAAACTTTGCAGTTTTACCAGAGCAGATACCAGTGGTAGACCTCATCACAGCCACATAATCAGCCATCAGAAACAACAATGTGACCAACACAGAGGCAGAACAACTTAGACTGAAGGTATCAGCTGCTCTTGCCAGTGCAAAAGCACCCCCCTCCAACCTCACCAGCCAAGAAAGGAGGGCTCTTACATTGTTTCAAACAGACTGGAACATCACCATCCTTCCTGCTGACAAAGGGAGATGCACAGTGATGCTAAACACAGTGGACTACCACTCAAAGATGACCAGTCTCCTCAGTGACACAACCACCTATGAAACCTTGAAGCGGGATCCCACCTGTTGTTACAAAAAGAAAGTTGTTAGCTGCCTGCAACAACTAGAAAAGGACCAAGCCATCAACTGATTTCGGTACTACAGATTGTACCCTGGGGAAGCCGTTCCTCTCATATATGGACTCCCCAAGATTCACAAGGAAGGAGCTCCACTCAGACCTATCATCAGCAGCATAAACTCTGTCACCTACAACATTGCCAAAGACCTAGCCACCATCCTGGCTCCTCTTGTTGGAAACATGCCACATCACACCAAAAACTCCCAAGATTTTGCTCCTAAAGTTGCAGACCTCAAACTAGACTCAGATGAAACCATGGTTTCCTATGATGTCACTTCTCTATTCACCTGCATTCCCACCACAGAAGCAGTCAAATCTGTTAGAAAATGACTCCTTCAAGACAGCACCTTACTGGATAGAATGAACCTCACCATGGACCAGATTTGCACCCTGCTTGACCTCTGCCTGACCACCACCTACAGTGGTGCTTGAAAGTTTGTGAACCCTTTAGAATTTTCTATATTTCTGCATAAATATGACCTAAAACATCATCAGATTTTCATGCCAGTCCTAAAAGTAGATAAAGAGAACCCAGTTAAACAAATGAGACAAAAACATCATACATGGTTATTTATTTATTGAGGAAAATGATCCAATATTACATATCTGTGAGTGGCAAAAGTATGTGACCCTTTGCTTTCAGTATCTGGTGTGACCCCCTTGTGCAGCAATAACTGCAACTAAACATTTCCGGTAACTGTTGATCAGTCCTGCACACTGGCTTGGAGGAATTTTAGCCCATTCCTCCATACAGAATAGCTTCAACTCTGGGATGTTGGTGGATTTTCTCACATGAACTGCTCACTTCAGGTCCTTCCACAACATTTCAATTGGATTAAGGTCAGGACTTTGACTTGGCCATTCCAAAACATTAACTTTATTCTTCTTTAACCATTCTTTGGTAGAATGACTTGTGTGCTTAGGGTCGTTGTCTTGCTGCATGACCCACCTTCTCTTGAGATTCAGTTCATGTACAGATGTCCTGACATTTTCCTTTAGAATTCACTGGTATAATTCAGAATTCATTGTTCCATCAATGATGGCAAGCCGTCCTGGCCCAGATGCAGCAAAACAGGCCCAAACAATGATACTACCACCACCATGTTTCACAGATGGGATAAGATTCTTATGCTGGAATGCAGTGTTTTCCTTTCTCCAAACATAACGCTTCTCATTTAAACCAAAAAGTTCTATTTTGGTCTCATCCATTCACAAAACATTTTTCCAATAGCCTTCTGGCTTGTCCACATGATCTTTAGCAAACTGCAGACGAGCAGCAATGTTCTTTTTGGAGAGCAGTGGCTTTCTCTTTGCAACCCTGCCATGCACACCATTGTTGTTCAGTGTTCTCCTGATGGTGGACTCATGAACATTAACATTAGCCAATGTGAGAGAGGCCTTCAGTTGCTTAGGAGTTACCCTGGGGTCCTTTGTGACCTCGCCAACTATTACACGCCTTGCTCTTGGAGTGATCTTTGTTGGTCGACCACTCCTGTGGAGGGTAACAATGGTCTTGAATTTCCTCCATTTGTACACAATCTGTCTGACTGTGGATTGGTGGAGTCCAAACTCTTTAGAGATGGTTTTGTAACCTTTTCCAGCCTGATGAGCATCAACAACGCTTTTTCTGAGGTTCTCAGAAATCTCCCTTGTTCATGCCATGATACACTTCCACAAACATGTGTTGTGAAGATCAGACTTTGATAGATCCCTGTTCTTTAAATAAAACAGGGTGCCCACTCACACCTGATTGTCATCCCATTGATTGAAAACACCTGCCTTTCATTTCACCTTCAAATTAACTGCTAATCCTAGAGGTTCACATACTTTTGCCACTCACAGATATGTAATATTGAATCATTTTCCTCAATAAATAAATGACCAAGTATAATATTTTTGTCTCATTTGTTTAACTGGGTTCTCTTTATCTACTTTTAGGACTTGTGTGAAAACCTGATGATGTTTTAGGTCATATTTATGCAGAAATAGAGAAAATTCTAAAGGGTTCACAAACTTTCAAGCACCACTGTATTTCCAGTTTAATTAAAGTTTCTACAGACAGAAGCATGGATGCACCATGGGCTCACCGGTGTTCCCTATTGTGGCCAATCTATACATGGAGGAAGTGGAATATAAAGCTTTGACCACTTTTTCAGGAGTTGCTCCCAGCCACTGGTTCAGATATGTGGATGACACCTGGGTTAAAATCAAAACCCATGAGGTGGAAGCCGTCTCTAAGCACATCAATGCAGTGGATATCAACATCAATTTCACTCTGGAGGACGTCAGTGGGAATAATCTAGCCTTCTTGGATTGTGATGTACACATTAGACAAGACAGAAACCTTGGCATCAAGGTCTACCGGAAACCCCCCCACACAGACTACACCTACTGTCCATACCTACTCTTTGACTCACACCACCCACTGGAACACAAATTGGGGGTCATTAGGACCTTGCAACACAGGGCTCAGAATATTCCTACAATGGTAGAGGGAAAAGAGAAGGAGCAAAATCACATCAAGAAAGCACTTCAGAACTGTGGGTATCCCAACTGGTCTTTCTTCAAGAGCAGAAAAAGGAACATAACGGACAAGGAAGATAACAGGAACAAATGCAAGAACATTGTCATTCCCTACATTTCTGGTCTATCTGAGAAACTCAGGAGGATCTTCTACAAACACAACATTCTGGTACATTTCAGACCCAGTAACACCCTGAAGCAGAAACTGGTCCACCCTAAGGACAGAATAGCCAGACACAAACAGGACAATGTAATGTATGCAATTCAGTGCAGTGAGGAATGCACGGACTCGTATATTAGGGAAACAAAACAACTGCTTCACAGGTGCATGGCTCAACACAGGAGAGCCAGTTCCTCAGGGCAGGACTCTGCTGTCTATCTTCATCTTAACAACAAAGGACACTCATTTCAGGATTGCAATGTATGCATTTTAGCCAGAGAGGATCGTTGGTATGAGCGAGGAGTTAAAAAAGCTGTTTTTGTCAACCTGGAATGGCCATCACTGAACAGAGGTGGGGGTCTAAGACACCATTTATCAGCCACCTACAATGCAGTCCTTGGCACACTTCCCAGACAACTGAATGCACACCAAAACACAGCTGTTTTCAGTGACTCACAGGAGGACAGAGAGAACCAACAACCCATTGATCACCCCAATGACTCCCTTGGCCGTTCACACCCAACCCCCAGTGACCCACACCAACAGGATGACTCAATGACACCTTAGGATTGCTTTTCATCCATGAGGGAATAAATACCTGACACTCCCTATTAGTCAGACAGAACTGAAGAAGCCTTTTGGATGAGAGGTGAAATGTCTCCAAGAATCTTCAAGCAAGTCCAGTTGCTCTTTTTTACCACCCACAGCTAACTGCATGTCTTTGAACTGTGGGGGAAACCAGAGCACCCAGAGGAAACCCATGCAGACATGGGGAGAACATGCAAACTCCACACAGAAAGGCCCCTGTCAGCCACTGGGCTCAAAACCAGAACCTTCTTGCTGTGAGGCAACATTGCTTACCACTACACCATCATGCCACCCTAGTAGAGCATAAAAACTATTGAGAGAAGTAAACCTGGAAGGACAAAGGTCCAATAGTTGATGATGAAATGGACTGAATATAAAATAAATGACAGTTTTAAATGATTCCTGACTGCAAAAATATTGAAGATGTGTTGCATGTGTGTTTCCAAGGAGTGAGCTGTAGTGTAATGATCCTGTTATACCTGCTCCAGAAGGCATTTAAACAGGAAGCTACATGAAAATGGAGATAAATTATCTGAATGATGAAGGTGACTTGGTGAATGGTGTATAGACGGGCTGGGTGAGACCTTGGTAGGAACAGAACTATACACCTTGTTCCTGGTCTACACTGCAGTGTCCATGTTTGTCTTCATGTCTTAGATCTGCCAACCCTGAAGAGGAATAATGAGTCATGCTTGCACTGTAGTAAGGTATGCATGGTTTTTTTTTTTAAATATATGTGTTCAATTGCAGGCCTGGGTCGGGCAGTCAGGGAACAATGGGAGACAAGCCTGTAAAGTGCTCCAGAACTTACTAATCCATTCCCCCATAAAAACTGTGATATATCTAGTCTTTGTCTTTGCTTAAGCATATTAAAAAGACCCATGAATAACCAGATGAACATCATCTACACAAAAGTAATATAATTGGATCACCTTTTAACTGAATTGCATCAAATATCTGAAAACAAATCAGCCAGGTCAGTAGGTATGCCACGAATCCTCACCATTCAGTGGTCACGTTGGCCAAGGGAAGTTTCTGTAGAACAATAAATTTACATGCTTTTGAGAACTGGTTCACTACAACTAAGATCACAGTGTTAACTTGAGATGTAGGTAACCCTGTAATAAAGTTGAGGGAGATGGAATCAAAGATGGGAGGATATAAACATAGGATGGAGCAAACCTGGCAGTGATACCCTAGGTTCTTTTCTTATGTGAATGCACCTGGCAGGTTGCCACATAAGCTCATACATGCTTGTCCATAGTTGGCCACCAAAAGCTTCTTTATAGTCACTCTAAGGTCTAGGTTGCTCCTAAATGTTCAGTGAAGTATGAGGCATGTCTCGAATGCAGAACCTGCACCCTTACTACAGAAGGGACACAGAGGTTCCAAGGGACTCCCCTCCAGCCAGTGTCTGCATTACTTCAAGACCAGCTTGACCACTAGAAGCCACTAGAATAATTCTTGACCACTAGAATTATTACCCACATCATAATTCCATTCACTGGGAATGAGATGATGGGAAAAGTAGGTGCAGGGGTGGGGGTTCTGGTCATTGCCAGAATGCTGGGACAAGACCACCCCCACACCCACATCTGAGGCATCACCTTCTACAATGAACAGGATGTTAGGATTCAGTAGCTGGAGGACTGGACTGGAGGTGAGGCACCATTTAAGCTGTTCAAAAGCTTCTTGGCCTTTACGTGACCACCAAAACCGACTTGTGGGATTAGTTAGGGTGGTGAGTGGTGCCACTATGGTGCTAAAATTCTGAATAAGCCATAAAAAAAAGCAAAGCCCCCATATTTGATTTGGTATAGGTTAGCATTACACTAACTTGAATGAGGTGGTCATTGGCCAATCCATAATGGCCTTAGTCTGGTCCATTTGAATGCTACCCTTGGACACCTCTTCTTCTTCTTCTTTTGGCTGCTCCCATATTTGATTTGGCATAGGTTTTACAATGGATGCCCTTCCTGACGTAACCCTCCTCAATCTACCCAGGCTTGGGACAGCACTCAGTATGCACTGTCTTGTACAACCGCAGTGGCTGGGTATTTTACCTAATCTGCATGTCTTTGAACTGTGGGGGGAAAACCAGAGCACCCAGAAGAAACCCATGCAGACATGGGGAGAACATGCAAACTCCACACAGAAAGGCCCCCATCGGCCATGGGGTTCGAATACGGAACCTTCTTGCTGTGAGGTGACAGTGCTAACCACTGTGCCAACCTTGGACACCACAAACCCAAAAAATGAAACCAAAGATGTGTGAAACTGAGACTTCTTGAGTTTCATGTAGAGGTGGTTGTCCAAAGGTAGCTGGAGGATGAACCTGACATGAGTTCATATTGTGTTTAACACAATATGAATCAAGATATCATCTAGATAGACACACACAATGATCAAGAGCTTTACTCAGGATGTTTTTTATAAAACATTGGAAGATGGAAGGGTGTTCATCAGCGCAAAGGATATTACCAGTTACTCAAAGTTGCCTGAAGGGGTGATGAACAGTGTCTTCCACACATAAACCTGCCTCACTTGGATATAAGCATTGCGCAGGTCCAGCTTGGAAAAAGTGGATGCCTGTTGCAGGAACTTGAAAGGAAACAGTTGCCAAGAAGAAAATGCCCTGATTCATAGGGAGAATGTCTTAGGTCCATCTCAGATTCAGCATCCTGGGATAGACCTAAGCTATTACGGCAGTTCGGGACACTTGGACCTAAAATGTCCCAGTTTACCTCAATAAAGACACCTGCCCTGTTTAACATGCAGATCCCATTCCTGACAGGAGAGACAGGTACTACCCAACTGCATGAGTTGCTTGGGGATTCAGAGGAGAGCAAAGGGACCATTTGCCTAATATGCCATTCCACTGGATGCCGGAGACCCTCTTATTTCAAATCCCATTGCTCTCAAAAGCAATTATCTAAATGAATGGCTAGGTTGTACAACTGTTCTAAGGACAATAGCGGATCCCATGTATCCTTAAGTTTCTACAACAGGCCCTGCTGAGAATTTGCCCCAGAGGCTCACCCACTCTTGGCTCCCAGTGTTGATCTCAATGGCATTGTCTGTTACCGATGCTAGTGCTGCTTTGCTCCCACTGGTGTTGTCAAATTTTCCCAAATTGCGATAGCCCATGTGAGAGTTCTAGCCATGAGTAAAGAGACTACATCAGCAACCTTGGAAACTTGGTTGGGAAAGATGAGGGCTGTAGCTTGAACTCAAGACAACACTGTAATTGAAACCCCTGACAATTCCCTGGCTCACCATTGTAGCCCTCTGGAGCCAGCAAATAAAGTCCAGTATGGTGGCTGGTGTTAGGGTTTTATGGATGGATACCATGTCCAAGAGATACCACCACTGGCTGAACAGACTGTTAACCAGTCTGCTGATTAAGTGTCAGATTGGGTCTACAATTCTAAATCTACTCATGACAGCCACTGGAGGTCCCCTGGTTATAGAGCATGTTTTTTTCTTGGTCAAGCTCAGCTGGGTCCATCTATTGGCTTTACTGTAACAGGGTTGTAAGATGTCACAGCAATACACAATATATTTAAAATAATACATCTTGATGAGGGGGTGGCATGGTGGTGTAGTGGTTAGCACTGTTGCCTCAGAGCAAGAAGGTTCTGGGTTTGAGCCCAGTGGCTGATGGGGGCCTTTCTGTGTGGAGTTTGCATGTTCTCCCCATGTCTGCGTGGGTTTCCTCTGGGTACTCTGGTTTACCCCACAGGCCAAAGACATTCAAGTTAGGCTAATTGGTGGTTCTAAATTGACTGTAGGTGTGAGTGTGAATGGTTGTGTGTCTCTATGTGTCAGCCCTGCGATGACCTGGCGACTTGTCCAGGGTCTACCCCACCTCTCGCCCATAGTCAGCTGGGATAGGCTCCAGCTTGCCTGCGACCCTGTACAGGATAAGTGGTTATGGATAATGGATGGATTGATTGATGGACATCTAGATGAGATTAAATATTATTAGACTGAGACAAGCTTACTTTTGCATTCATGATTAGCATGAGTTAGAAAAGTTGTGTGTAACAAAAAACTAAAAATAATATGGAAAAGGAAGAAGGACAACTTAAATAGGAAGCTGATTGGTCCTTTCAGCTCTGAGAGCTTTGTCTTTTTGGAATTTTGTGGGTGTCATCAAATGCAAATCAGCTGTGCTGTACACGTGCGATTAGCATTCATCAGCATATGCATGCAAGTATGAAGAGAATCAGTGTTGTGGAAATGTTTAGTTCAGTTTGGTTTATGCATATATTTACACAATGTTTTTTTAAAAAGATTGATAAATGATGCCCATTGTATGTTAATTTCTTTAACAACAACAACAACAACAACGACAACAACAACTCCTTTTACTTTTGTGTAGTAAATCTACCATATGTACTTTCCATGTGATATGAGGTCTTACTTAATCCTGAAATCCTCTGTAGCCAAGGTGACATTGTCAAGGTTGAGAAAGACTGCACTTTTCAACAGGGTCACATCAAAAATCTTCTTCTTCTTCTTTTGGCTGCTCCCGATTAGGGGTCGCCACAGCGGATCTTTTGTCTCCACTGCTCCCTGTCTTCAGTATCCTTCTCTACCACACCTGCCACTTTCATGTCCTCTCTCACCACATCCATGTATCTCCTCTTTGGCCTTCCTTGTTCTCATTTGCCTGGCAGCTCCATCCTCAACATTCTCCTTCCCACATGCTCTGCATCTCTTCTCAGGATGTGCCC
Source organism: Neoarius graeffei (assembly GCF_027579695.1). Classification (NCBI taxonomy): domain Eukaryota; kingdom Metazoa; phylum Chordata; class Actinopteri; order Siluriformes; family Ariidae; genus Neoarius; species Neoarius graeffei. The sequence goes on along the minus strand of NC_083584.1, from coordinate 2,235,980 downwards.
GTACCATCTCAGCCTCATCTCTCTTAGCTTCATTCCCAAGCTCTCCACATGTGCTGTCCCTCTGATGTGCTCATTCCTTATCCTGTCCAACCTTGTCACTCCCATCGCCAGAGGCGATTCTAGAGTCTGTTGTGGCCCCAAGCAAAAATTTCCAGGGGGCCCTTCTGACCAGTGTTCATCACCAATATGTTATAAATAATCTGACACCAACGAAAAATGTATGAAACCAAAGTTTTTTAAATTCCAAATGAGAAAATACAATGGTAAAAAAACAATAAAAACAATAAAAAACAAAATAAATAAGCCCTCGGGATTGCTACCTCTCTTCTCAATCTCACCTCCAATACCCTTTCCCATAGCTTCATGGTGTGGCTCATCAATTTTATTCCTCTGTAATTACTGCAGCTCTGTACATCTCCCTTATTCTTGTATATTGGGACGAGCACACTCTCCATTCATTTGGCATTTTCTCATTCTCTAGGATCTTATTAAACAATCTCGTTAGGAACTCCACAGCCGTCTCACCCAAACATCTCCAAGCCTCAATCGGGATACCGTCTGGTCCGACTGCTTTCCCAATCTTCATTCTTTTCATGGCTGCCCTCACCTCATCCTTACTAACCAACTCTGCTTCCTGATTTGCTGTCTCCAATTAATCTGACCTTTTCTCTCTTGGATTTTCCTCATTTAATAAATCCTCAAAGTACTCTTTCCACCTTCTTAATACACTCTCTTTGTTTGTCAGCACATTTCCATTTACATCTTTCATCACTCTTACCTGCTGTACATCCCTCGCTTCCCTGTTTCTCTGCCTAGCTAGTCTGTACAGGTCTTTCTCTCCTTCTTTGGTCTCCAGTCTTTCATATACTGTAACTCCTGGTATGCATCTGCTTTTGCCTTCACTACCGCTCTTTTTGCCTTCTGTCTCGTCTCTCTGTATAACCACCTGCTTTCCTCATCTCCCTGATCATCCCAATTCTTCTTTGCCAGCCTCTTGTCTTTTATAATCTCCTGCACTTCTTTGGATGGCATGGTGGTGTAGTGGTTAGCACGGTCGCCTCACAGCAAGAAGGTTCCGGGTTCAAACCCAGCGGCCAGTGAGGGCCTTTCTGTGTGGAGTTTGCATGTTCTCCCCGTGTCTGTGTGGGTTTCCTCTGGGTGCTCCGGTTTCCCCCACAATCCAAAAACATGCAGTTAGGTTGATGTGGGGCAGCCTTGGGTTGAGGTGCCCTTGAGCAAGGTACCGAACCCCTGACTGCTCCCTGGGTGCTCTGGTGTGGCTGCCCACTGCTCTGAGTGTGTGCGTGTGTTCACTGCTTCAGATGGGTTAAATGCAGAGGATGAATTTCACTGTGCTTGAAGTGTGCATGTGACGAATAATAAAGGTTTCTTTCTTTTCTTTTCTTCTCATCTCCTCTGTTTCCCTCACCAACATGTCCGTTGAAATCTGCTCCTATCAGCACACGCTCCTCCCTCGGTATACTTTCTACCACTTCATCCATCTTTTCCTAGAAAGCCTCTCTCTTCATTCTCACATCCAACCTGTGGGGCATACGCACACACAACATTGATTACCATTCCTTGAATCTCCAACTTCATGCTTATCACTCTACCGATATCTGACACCCTCTTCACATCAATCACACTGTTGACCAACTCTCCCCTCAAAACAACACCAACACCATTTCTCTTTCCATCCACTCCATAATAAAACAACTTGCATCCATCTCCAATGTTCTTGGCCTTGCTTCCTTTCCACCTCGTCTCCTGCACACACAAAATGTCCAACTTCCTTCTTTCCATCATACCTGCTAACTCTCTCACTCTGCCAGTCAATGTTCCCACATTCAGTGTTCCTACCCTCAATTCTAAGCTCCTTCCCTTCCATCTTTCACGCTCTCTCCTAACACACCTTCCCCCTTTCCTTCTCCTTCTCCATTTTGGCGCAACAGTAGCACACTTTCCATCGGCACCCTGTTGACCAACAGTACCAGAGGCGATCATTGTTAACCCGGGGCTCGACTGATCCGATATGGTATTTCTCTTTTCATTCCACATGTTAGATTTGGCACAGTTTTATGCCGGATGCCCTTCCTGACCTAACCCTATCCAATTTATCCGGGCTTGGGACTGGCACCAAGAGTACACTTATGCACCCCCAGTGGCTGGATTAGGGTGGCATCAAGAATCTGAAAAAAAATCAACCCAAAGACAAAGTTAAATTATGTGCAAGGTATTCAATTCAATCACAGTGTATTAGACAAAGTCACTCATCAGCCAAGGTAACTGCCTTCTAGCATAAGTGTGCTCACCATCTACAAAACTAATATCATTTAAGAATAAAGTACAAATATTTTCACCTGAAAAAAGTGAAAAGGGATTCGAAAAGGAGTGAGACATTAACTTAATTCTTTGAAAGCAATATAAGTGCTTTTTGCATCTTGCATCCTTTTCACACATTAATCCCTAAGCTCTCTGAGGCAAAACAGGTCAACTTCAAATTATTTACTTTGGCCTGGAGTTCACTGATGGTAGACAAGGAGTCAGAGTAGTCCCCTGGAGTAAGTGAAGTCCTGCTGTTCACAAACTGACTGATCTTCAGTTAAAGCTCTGCATTGGCCTTTTCCAGCAAGCGTACCTTCTTCAGGTAGGAGGCCAAACGGTCATTGAGGAACCTTATTGTGAACTTCTAATTTCCCAGGATTCCAACCGCTGCTCCCACAGCGCCACCTCCAAACCCAGCACCATGTCTGAATGCAGCATTGCCTCCAAACCCAGCACCAAAACCTGCATCAATTTTTGCACCTAAAACTGCAGCAGAGCCTGAACCAAGACCTACACCAGACCTGAAACCTCCAGCAATACCTCCTTTAGATGCACCAACCAACAAGGGCTGAGAGGCTTGGAAGACATGGAACCCAGAGCCTTCTGCTCCACCATAGACACTTCCAACCTGTATTCTCTCTGTGCCACCACTGAGAGACAAGGATCTTAGTGCAAAGCTCATGAGTGACATGTTGACTGAAGCTTTTTGGTTTTACTCTGGATAGTGAGTGAAGGCTAGACATTCAACAGACTTTTATATTCTGTTGGAAGCATCAAAGTGTTGCTGAACAGGTGAGGTTCCCTTGGATTCCCCAAATGAATGTTATGTGATGTACCAAAATTAATCAACATTAGTATTTTTTTTTTATCGGTTTATTGCTCTAAGGTAGATTTTAGTACTCTATCAAGGGCATGTGAGGTAGCAGCTCTCAATCCGAAATGAATTATTTGTTTTTAATCATGAGCCAAAGTTCTCAAGGTTAATTCTCACAGTAAAGAGACAACAACACTACTACTACTACTACTACTACATTTTAGTTGTTGACAAGATTGTTTCATATTCCCGTTAGAGGCACCTCTCTTGCTTAATAGTTTGAGAGGTGAGAAACATTACAGCCATGTAAATGAGTGAAATTTGCATCTCTTTGTATTACCTGTGCCAATCACACCTTCAAAAGAAGCTTTTACACGCTCAACTTAAGACTGTTGGTAGTGTGCAGAGATGCTTTTCCTCAGTTTTGTCTGGATAGATCTCCTCAACTCTGAACATAGAGTATATTATGATTAACAACATGCACAACTCCAATAAGGTCCAAATGCTGGAAGTGTGGGAAGATACCTAATACACTGAAAATGCAGCATATATTTCGTTGCCACTTAACTAGCACACAAAATCAGATTGAACACTTTCCTGATAGTTAAAATTAATAATCCCATGACAGAAACTTGTGGAAGTTTAGCAAAACAGGAATTCTCTGTTATTCTCTGAGGAACAGAGCTCAAGTGCTTCATGTTTTTGGTTATGAACCCATAAAGATTCTGTATGACTGTTATATGGTATACTAAATGTAACTGAGAATATAACTAGAAAACACTGAAACCAAAAGAGTAATTAAATAATATTGGCTGGTGTTGAGTGGTCTATCAGATATATTCCATTCAGCTAGCATGATACTCAATGAGTTGAAGACGAGTAGCTGAATGGAATATATCTGATAGACCATGAAAAAAACCCCAGCCAATATTATCTCATCTCATCTCATTATCTCTAGCCGCTTTATCCTTCTACAGGGTCGCAGGCAAGCTGGAGCCTATCCCAGCTGACTACGGGCGAAAGGCGGGGTACACCCTGGACAAGTCACCAGGTCATCACAGGGCTGACACATAGACACAGACAACCATTCACACTCACATTCACACCTACGGTCAATTTAGAGTCACCAGTTAACCTAACCTGCATGTCTTTGGACTGTGGGGGAAACCGGAGCACCCGGAGGAAACCCACGCGGACACGGGGAGAACATGCAAACTCCGCACAGAAAGGCCCTCGCCGGCCACGGGGCTCGAACCCAGGACCTTCTTGCTGTGAGGCGACAGCGCTAACCACTACACCACCGTGCCGCCCGCCAATATTATTATTATTATTATTATTATTATTATTATACATTCCTTTCGGGTGTTCAATGCATCTTTGCGTTTCAAAATTCTCTCTAAATCTTCTGTATTTAACAAAGCAAACCTGGTCGCCATATTTGTTTACAAATTGTCCCAGTCGCTCACTAGTGCAGAAGTTTTACATCTCGGACGTGTGACGTCATGTTGTCTTGACAACCATGCAATATCGTAAACCATATTCAATTCTCATTCTCCATTGGGTAGAGTGACGTAATACACATAGGGTAAGCAATATGCTAACAATATTGCATGCTCTCAAACCAAATGAATGAAACCCACTAGAAGGGAATAGAGCACATGTTTTTATTCCATCGAAAAAGTGTCCTGTATGGATAATAATACTTAATATAGCACAGCACCGTCCAATTCTGGATTGTGATTGGTCAGGTGGTGTTGATTAATTTTCTATTACAGCAGCTCTGACAGTAGCCCAGCTGCAAATCACAGGTTTATATTAACACATTTATTCATTTAGTTTTTTTTCTTGAAGTCTTGACCATTTTTGAGGTGGTTCCCATGGGCAAAATCTCATGAAATGTGACACACACACACACACACACACACACACACACACACACACACACACACACACATCACTCAGTTTCTCAGGTCAAGTCAAGTCAAGTTTACTGGTATAGTGCTTTTAACAATAAACATTGTCGCAAAGCAGCTTTACAGAATTTGAACAACTTAAAATATGAGCTAATTTTATCCCTAATCTATCCCCAATGATGAAGCCTGTGGCAATGGTGGCAAGGAAAAACTCTCTCAGACAACATGAGGAAGAAACCTCGAGAGGAACCAGACTCAAAAGGGAACCCATCCCCATCCGGGCAACAACAGACAACATGACTATAACATTAACAGTCCTAACATAAAGTCAGCTTCGTTGATGCTATAAACCCCCCACCGACGGAAACCCAAGTGCAAAACCATTCACGACAACCATAGTCCCAAAGTCAGCAAGTCAACTGCGGTCCTAAAGTCAGCAAGTCAACTGCAGTCCTAAAGTCAGCAAGTCAACTGCAGTCCCCAGCCACAAAAGCACCACTGCAAGAGTCCAGAGTGTCCTCCAGGTGTGACCCCCAACTGTCCACATGGGGCCGCCCTCCACAGGAGTGATGCAATGAGACTCCAACCAGACACAGGGCACCAGGATAGATCAGGCAGGTCCAAGGAGCAGAAGAGGTCAGCATCTCGATCCCAGGACCGACATGTAACTCAGAGGGACAGATTTGGGGGGAGGGGGGAGAGAGAGAGGGAGAGAAAACACAGGCTGTTAGGTATGCCCAATGTCACCTGAATAAGTAGGAACAGTATACATATTGCACTGAGTACAAGCAGAGACTCCGGCAACTAACTATGACAGCATAACTAAAAGGGGAGAGCCAGAAGGTAACACAGGCATGAGGGAGCCCTGGGACATAAAGCAGCAGCCACTACACCATCAACAAACTCGAGTGAGCAAGCGAGTGGGGGACTGACAGCATCCATACATCCCAGTTTACCAAAACACTCTGTCTGAGGATCCTCCAGATCTACACCTTTACCTCATAAACACCATTAACAAAAGGCTTGACTAAACAGATATGTTTTCAGCCTAGACTTAAATGCTGAGACTGTCTGATTCCCGAACACTACTTGGAAGGCTGTTCCCTAACTGTGGGGCTTTGTAAGAAAAGGCTCCGCCCCCTGATGTAGCCTTCACTATATGAGGTACCAGCAGATAGCCTGCACCTTTTGATCTAATTAGGCGTGACGGGTCATAGAGGAGCAGAAGTTCACTCAGGTACTGTGGTGCGAGACCATTCAGTGCTTTAAAGGTCAATAGTAGTATTTTATAATCAATACGAAATTTGATTGGGAGCCAATCAGGGACAGAGCTTTGGCCCAGGGTGTGGCTCAGTGACCCTATAGCACCACCATTTGTTATAGAGTCTTGTGGCTGGCATATAGTTTCATGATACACATGTGGGTCTTGTCAAACCAACACACATGTAATATACATTGCATTAGTCACACCCAACAGGAAGTGAGCTATTTTGGAGTTTGTTCATTTTGACACCTATTAAATTTTGAAATCCTCCTCCGAGGCGGTTCATCAGATTCAGGTCAGATTTGGTATACATGAAGTGAAGATGTTGCTAATGTTAAATTGCGAAGAGATTTTTGATATCTTGGAAGGCATTGAAATGGCAACAAGGTGAATGTATATGTCTCTCCAGGCAAAGAGGAAGTGCCTCCTAAGTTCTCCATGCATTGCTTGATGCAGCTCAGACTTCACAGGTTATTGGTTATGATGGTTATGATGATATCCACATGCCCAGAGTGACACCCTAGTATAGTGCCACCATTTGGTAACAGAAAAAGTGGCGCTTTCACCCATCTTGGCTATGCTCTTCCTCAACGGTTCATCAGATTCATTTCAGACTTGGTGTACATGAAGTCATGGGTCTCCTGATTTTAATTGTGAAGGGGTTTTTGATATATTGAACAGTGTAGCTATGGTGAGAGGATGAATTTGGGAACCTTTCAACAGCTTTTTAAGGTCATTCATTAGTTTGATGACTGACAGGATTTCAACCAATCAATCAATGAACGAATGAGTAGCTTGGGGGTTGATCTAGACATACTTACATCATGATGTTGCTTTATATGATGATGCTGTGTAGAGCATGCTAGCAGTTTTGCTAATTCACTGACTAATTAAAAACAAACTGATTTAACCCTTTGAAGTTCATGGATGCGCTATCACACTATTTACCCGGAATAAATCAGGGCTCACCAGTGGCATGAGAAACGCTGAGGAACAATCAACCTCTGAATGGAACTTTAGAGGTCGACACTGTTGTATGTGACAGAAAATAAAACAGCTATTGAATATTTTCTGTGATTATTTATTCATTTTTCTGTGTTACCATAGAAAGTGTAGCTGTTAGCCAGCCCATGATCAGTCTGTCGGCCAATCAGAGACTGTGTTCCTGACTGGGTGTGTCTGTTGTTGGAGCTTTGATCTCAAACACATTTCACAATAGTTTTAACCTGAAACTGAACACATTCTCGTACTTATAAATCTACATTATTAGCCAAACAGCAACAAAATAGTGGAAAAATGCATGTGGCTAGCATTGTGAGGCACTTTGAGCATTTCATCAATTATCATGATATATTATATTTGAGAGATAAGATTATATTTATAACAAATATATGTATGATTGTTAGTTTTAATAGGAACTTGTTGTTGATTCTAAGATCCCTGTTCTTGGCTGCAGGAGTGGAACCCAGTGTGTTCTTCTGCTGTTGCATGCTGAGATGCTTTTCTGCTCACCACGGTTGTAAATAATAATAATAATAATAATAATTTCAATTTAGGGCAGCACGGTGGTGTAGTGGTTAGCGCTGTCACCTCACAGCAAGAAGGTCCGGGTTTGAGCCCCGTGGCTGGCGAGGGCCTTTCTGTGCGGAGTTTGCATGTTCTCCCCGTGTCCGCGTGGGTTTCCTCTGGGTGCTCCGGTTTCCCCCACAGTCCAAAGACATGCAGGTTAGGTTAACTGGTGACTCTAAATTGAGCGTAGGTGTGAATGTGAGTGTGAATGGTTGTCTATGTCTATGTGTCAGCCCTGTGATGACCTGGCGACTTGTTCAGGGTGTACCCTGCCTTTCGCCCGTAGTCAGCTGGGATAGGATCCAGCTCGCCTGCGACCCTGTAGAACAGGATAAAGTGGCTAGAGATAATGAGATGAAATGAGATGTTCAATTTATATAGCGCCTTTCACAAACCCAAGGACACTTTACACAGGAGTTACCAACAAAAAAAAATAATAAAAAAACACTAGGAAGAATAGTGTGCGGTAAAGAGAAAAGTTTTCAAGTTAGCTTTGAAGGAAGAGAGAGTGGAACAGTCACGAAGCGATTGTGGTAACGAGTTCCAAAGTTTAGGAGCAGCAACACTAAATGATCTGCCACCCATAGATGCCAGTTTAAACCGTGGGACAGTCAGAAGTCCACAGACAGAAGATCTGAGGGAGCGGGAGGGACAGTACAGATGAATTAGCTCACAGAGATAGGAAGGGGAGAGACCATGAAGAGCTTTATTAACAGCAAGATTTTGTATTTGATCCGAGACATAACTGGCAACCAGTGCAGTTGCTGTAAAACAGGAGTGATGTGAGCAGTGCGCTTGGGGAGTGTGAGGACTCGAGCTGCTGAGTTTTGGATGGACTGCAGGCGATTGAGCAATGTGGCAGGGAGACCATAAAAGAGAGAATTGCAGTAGTCAAGATGAGAAAAAATAAATGCATTGACCAACATTTTGGCATCAGTTTCCAAGAGAAAAGGGCGGAGACGTGCAATATTGCAGAGGTGAAAGAAAGCATTCTTAGTAATTAGTTTAAGATGGGGTTCAAACGTAAGGGTGGAGTCAAAGATAACTCCAAGGTTTTTTATAACTTGGGAAGGACGAATAGACACACCATTAACATCAATAGTAAAACTGGAGAAATTCTGAACCTGTCTTTTGGTACCTACTAATAGAACCTCCGTTTTGCCAGCATTAAGTTTAAGGCAGTTCTTATGCAGCCATTGCTTAAGGTCAGTGATGCAAATCCTTAGCAGCTGGACAGAGGCTATGGAAGGGGTGATAGTGATGTAGATTTGAATATCATCAGCATAACAATGAAAACTAAGGCCATGGTTATGAATAATCTGGCCTATAGGAGAAACATATAATATAAAAAGAAGGGGTGGCACGGTGGTGTAGTGGTTAGTGCTGTCGCCTCACAGCAAGAAGGTCCTGGGTTCGAGCCCCGGGGCCGGCGAGGGCCTTTCTGTGTGGAGTTTGCATGTTCTCCCCGTGTCCGCGTGGGTTTCCTCCGGGTGCTCCGGTTTCCCCCACAGTCCAAAGACATGCAGGTTAGGTTAACTGGTGACTCTAAATTGAGCGTAGGTGTGAATGTGAGTGTGAATGGTTGTCTGTGTCTATGTGTCAGCCCTGTGATGACCTGGCGACTTGTCCAGGGTGTACCCCGCCTATCGCCCGTAGTCAGCTGGGATAGGCTCCAGCTTGCCTGCGACCCTGTAGAAGGATAAAGCGGCTACAGATAATGAGATGAGATGAGATGAGATGAGATAAAAAGAAGGGGACCAAGGACAGAACCCTGAGGCACACCTTGAGCAACAGTAACAGTGGATGATTTATGAATATCAATAGAAATAAACTGTTGCCTGTTTGCTAGATATGACTGAAACCAGGCTAAAGCTAAGCCAGTAATACCAAAAGAAGATAGTCTGGAAATGAGTATCTCATGATGTACAGTGTCAAAGGCGGTGAGGTCCAAGAGAACAAGGACATTGAGATGATCAGCATCAGTTGAGAGCAGGAGGTCATTAACAACTCTTAAGAGAGCAGATTCAGTGCTGTGCAGATTGTGAAAACCTGACTGAAAGGGTTCATAGAGATCAATACGAGCAACGAAAGTATGAAGTTGAGAGGCTACAACTCTCTCCATTACCTTAGCTAGGAAAGGGAGATTTGAAACGGGTCTGTAATTGGACAGTGAAAGACAATCTAGACCAGGTTTCTTTAGTATTGGTGTAACTGAAGCAATTTTGAGGGAGATTAAAAGAGTGATTATATGAGTTACTATATCCTTCCTGGCAAAAAAGCTTGAACCAATCTGTCCATTGCCCTCTGACCCTCTCTTATCAACAAGGCGTTTGTTTCCACCCACAGAACTGTCGCTCACTCACTCAGTGTTTTTTGTTTTCTGCACCATTCTGTGTAAACTCTAGAGACTGTTGTGTGTGAAAACCCCAGGAGATCAGCAGCTTCTGAAATCCTCAAACCAGTCCATCTGGATCAAACCAACACCCATACCACAGTGAGAGAAAGTCACACTTTGAGGTCACAATTTTTCCCATTCTGATGTTTGAACATTGTGAACATTAACTGAAGCTCTTGATTTGTATCTGCATGATTTGATGCATCGTGCTGCTGGTGAGGGATCGGCTGATTACAGAACAGCAGGTGGATGTAGGGGTGTTCCTAATAAAGTGGCTGGTGAGTGTAATGCAGAAGTCTAAAATAAAAATCCAAGACAAAATTTGGACCTAAATTTTTTTTTTTGCATGTTCACCAAATTTTGTCCAAAATTGCAGCTTATTTAACACACACCTCAAAGTGGGGAACAGTAAGTGCTGTTCCAGTGTATAGGTGGCACTCTGGGTAATGTGCAAAGGGCTCCTTTACTAAATAGCCAGAAACATGGATGAATGAACATGAGATAGTTAGTGTGTGTGTAACCTCGCAAGCTACCAAACCCCTAATACCATTCAGCTAAGTTTGCTAACCAGCTAATGTTTTCTTTATATATTGTTGATAATGAAGGTAGATAATGTCAAACAAAGATAATTAAGCCTGAGGAGCAATTGGAGGTTGGTGACTTGCTCAAGGGCACTTCAGCCATTCCAGGGAATTGAACCAGTGAACTTTTGGTGCCAAAGCTGTTTCTCTAACCATTAGGTCATGGCATCCCCTAAACAAGTGCTATTCTATCCAAGTATTCACTGAAGATTTATTGGCAAAGTAATCCATTTTTCTAATTGTACAAAGACCCAGAATAAGTCTTATGATACTATAATTAAGGGACAACCCAGGTGGGACTTGAACCCACAATCACCAGAGGCCGATACCTCATCCATTAGGCCACTGGACCCTTGACTGCAGTGCTTGATGACTCCTTTTTCTTTTACTCAGCGTCAGTGATTATGACAGTAGGAGCACTTTTACTCACATCAGTGTGGTTTGAACTCCTCCCTCCTCCATTACAAAGGCAGTAAAATGTAGATTTTACTGTAAAACTAGGCACTAAAAGCATTGACCTGAAACAGCAAAGAAACCTCATCGGGCTATTTTCTTTTATTTGAGTGTGTCTGTGTAGTATAACAACTATACTACTACTAGATTAGATTAGATTAGATTAGATTAGATTAGATTAGATTAGATTAGATTAGATTAGATTAAACTTTATTGATTCCTTTGGGAGGGTTCCCTCAGGGAAATTAAGATTCCAGCAGCATCATTACAGGATAAATAGAGAAAAAAACTTCTAGATAAATTATATTAAATTAAGATATTTACATATACAAATATAAAAAGAATAAGATATGGGGAAGGGGGGGAAGGGGGACCAGCAGGAAAGGTATTGCACATTATATTGCACATTATAATTATATTGCACATTGTCCAGTATTGCTTATTGTTAGGCTAGGCTACTACTCCTTCCCATCCTCTGTCCTCCTGTTACCCCTCCTCCCCCCCAGAGAGGAGTTGTACAGTCTGATGGCGTGAGGGACAAAGGAGTTTTTAAGTCTGTTCGTCCTGCACTTGGGAAGGAGCATTCTGTCACTGAACAGGCTCCTCTGGTTGCTGATGACGGTGTGCAGAGGGTGACTGGCATCATCCATGATGCTCAGTAGTTTGTCCATAGTCCTCTTCTCTGCCACCATCACCAGAGAGTCCAGCTTCATGCCGACCACAGAGCCGGCCCGCCTGATCAGTTTGTCCAGCCTGGATGTGTCCTTCTTGGATATCCTGCCCCCACAGCACACCACGATGTAAAACAGGACACTGGCAACCACAGACTGATAGAACATCCACAGGAGTTTCCTGCAGATGTTAAAGGACTGCAGCCTCCTAAGGAAGTATAGCCTGCTCTGTCCCTTCCTGTATAAGTGATTGGTGTTGCAAGTCCAGTCCAGCTTGCTGTCCAGCCACAGCCCAAGGTACTTGTAGAAATCCACAGCCTCCAGCTCGACTCCCTTGATCAGAATTGGTTGTGACCTTGGCCTGGACCTCCCAAAGTCAATGATCAGCTCCTTGGTCTTCGAGGTGTTGAGCTGCAGATGGTTCCTGTTGCACCACACAGCAAAGTCCCTCATCAGGCTCCTATACTCCTCCTCTCTGTTGTCACTGATACACCCAACGATGGCTGTGTCATCGACGAACTTCTGAATGTGAACAGCCCCGAGTTGTAGCAGAAGTCCGTGGTGTACAGGGTGAAGAGAAGAGGGGCTAGCACCGTGCCCTGGGGTGCTCCGGTGCTGCTAAGCACAGTGTCAGATGTGATGTCCTTCAGCCTGATGTACTGCGGCCTGTCGGTAAGGTAGCTGGAGATCCTGGTGACCAGGCAGGGGTCCACTCGCATCCTGTTCAGTTTGTCCTGAAGCAAAAGGGGATGAATGGTGTTGAAGGCACTTAAGAAGTCCAAGAGGATCCTCACTGTGCCATTTCCCTTATCCAGATGCGAGTGGGCTTGGTGTAGCAGGTAGAGGATGGCATCTTCCACACCAACACCTGCCCGGTATGCAAACTGGAGACAGTCCAGGGCATGTTGTACCTGGGGTCTGAGGAGGCTGAGGAAGAGCCGCTCCAATGTCTTCATCAGAAGTGAACTGAGTGCCACCGGTCGGAAGTCGTTCAGCTCACTGGGCCGATTCTTTTTGGGAACTGGAACGATGCATGTCTTCCAGAGGGTGGGCACTCTCCCTAGCTGCAGGCTGAGGTTGAAGATGCATTGGAGTGGTTCACCCAGTTCAGCAGCGCAGGTCTTCAGTAATCGGGGACACACCTTGTTCAGGCCTGCTGCTTTCCTGGGGTGAAGCTTCCTCAGTTGACCTCTGACCTGGTCTGCAGTAATGCATGGAGGAGTCTGTGTTGAGGTGGGGGAGGAGGGGGCTGCTGCGATGACTGGGGGGAGGTGTGATGAGGGAAGAAGGAGAGATGGCTGCAGTGAGGGGGAGGGTGGGGGGGACGTAGGCTTGTTGAACCGGTTGAAGAAGTCATTCAACTTGTTCGCCCTCTCCACTGTTCCCTCAACAACTCTGGTCTTTGTATTGTGGGCTGTGATGGTTTTCACACCTTCCCAGACCTCCCTCATGCTGTTCTCCTTCAGCTTCTGCTCCACCTTTCTCCTGTAGCTGTCCTTAGCTTCCCTCACGCAGCATTTCACCTCCTGCTGTGCTGCTTTCATCGCCTCCCTGTCCCTGCTCCTGAAGGCGGCCTTCTTCCTGTTGAGGACAGCTTTGACTTCCTGTGTTACCTATGGCTTGCTATTAGGGTAACACCATACAGTCTTAGTGGGGGAGACCACGTCTGCACAGAAGTTGAGATAATCCATCAGACAGTGTGTCAGCCCCTCTATGTCCTCACAGTGTGGGCAAAGCAGCACATCCCAGTCCGTGATGTCATAGCAGTCTCTGAGGGCATCTTCCATTTCAGGGGACCACCTCCTGATGGAGCTAATTGTTGCAGACTGCCTTTGAACGAGGGGGGTGTACTTCGGCTGTAAATGAACCAGGTTATAGTCAGACTTCCCTAATGGAGGGAGGGGTGTGACTCTGTATGCATCCCTCACATTAGCATACAGCAAGTCAATTGTCCTGTTTTTCCTTGTTGGACAATCCACAGCCTGGTAAAAATCAGCAAAAATAGAGTCCAAAGTAGCATGATTAAAGTCCCCAGAAATGATGATAAATGCCTCAGGGTGCTGTGTCTGCAGCCTTGCTGTGACAGAGTGAATCCTCTCACATGCAGTGGCTGCATCTGCCTTCGGAGGGATGTAAACACAGATGGTGATCACGTGACTGAACTCCCTTGGCAGATAAAATGGCCGCAGGCTAACAGCTAGCAGCTCCAAGTCCAGGCAACATAAGACTGTCTTTACGGAGATATGTCCCGGGTTACACCAGCGGTTATTCATGTAAATGATGAGTCCCCCACCTTTGCCTTTCCCGCATGCTTTAGTGTCTCTGTCGGCTCTCACAGCAGTGAATCCCCACAGGTCCATGTTAGCATCCAGTACAAGGTGTGTTAGCCATTGTCTCTGCAAAGATAAATAAGCTGCTCTCCCAGTAAATCTGCTGGTTGTTCAGTGTGGATAGCTCGTTGACCTTATTCGGCAGCGAATTCACATTCCCCATGATAACGGAGGGAATGGATGGTTTGTAGCACCGCTGGTTGTCCGCTAGCCTAGCCTTTAGCTTAGCCCCGGCTTTGCAGCCCCTGGGTTTCCTCCTGAGCTCGGCCGGGATGGGGTGTCGTGTTCCGGCTCGTCTCATTGTTTTCAGGGCCAGCAGCTCCTCTCTCGAATAAGAGAGAAAACTGGCTCCTGGTTGCATGTTAAAGTTAAAAATATCATGTGATATAAGTAAAACACACTATGTCTTCGTAAGAAGAGCAGAAAAGTAAAAAGGTGGAAAAAAAGAGGTTTAAAGAGCTAAAAACTACAGAGCTATTGGAGAGGCAGCCATCTCACACAGTGCCCCATTTGCTTTTTTTTTAACTAATAGTAATAATAATCATTATTAATGGAATGTAATCTAATACAGTGTGCTGTCTTGGTATTGCAGTTAAAGGTACAGTTGTCAGGGGGTATAGTGGTTAGCACTGTTGCCTCACAGCAAGAAGGTCCTGGGTTTGAGCCCAGTAGTTGATGGGAGACTTTCTGTATTGGGTTCGCATGCTCTCCCTGTGTCTGCGTTGGTTTCTCCCACAGTCCAAAGACATGCAGGTTAGGCTAATTGGTGGCTCTAAATTGACTGTAGGCGTGAATGGTTGTTTGTTTCTATGTGGATGACCTAGTGACTTGTCCAGGGTGTAACCCTGCCTCTCACCCATAGTCAGCTGGGATAGGCTCCAGCTTGCCTGTGACCCTGTACAGGATAAGTGGCTACAGATAATGGATACTAAATGCTTGCACAGATCACCAGAGTATAGTTTATTATAGAATAATAACAACAGGAAAATGTGTACAGGCTTTGTTAGGAAGTGTGAGACATTATGTAAGGCAAGTCTGCTCTCATTTTCCTGACAGAAAATTTCTGCAGAAACTGGGTGAGACACTGATCTTTATATCTCTATCACACACACACACACACACACACACACACACACACACACACACACACACACACATATGGGTAATGTGATTTTATGGTTAGGGAAAGGAGCTAGGGAATACATTATGCCAGTGAGTGTTCCCACAAAGATAGAAGTGTGTGTGTGTGTGTGTGTGTGTGTGTGTGTGTGTGTGTGTGGTCAGAGTATGTAAGATAAGTCTGTTATCATCTCTCTGATAGAAAATTTCTGCAGAAACTAGGTGAGACACCGATCTTTATCTCTCAGGTCATGATCTGGTGACTTGTCCAGGGTGTACCCCGCCTCTCGCCCATAGTCAGCTGGGATAGGCTCCAGCTTGCCTGTGACCCTGTACAGGACAAGCGGCTACAGATAATGGATGGATGGATGGATGGGTACAGTCATTGATTTATTGAAATTCTCTTTACATCCCAACAGCAATGAATAAATCAACTTCTCTGACAATAAAAAGAAAAATTCATCATCTCTGGCAGTCATATGGCTGTAAAGCACATTTCTTTTGGTCTGAATGAAATGATTGGTTGGCCTACCTGCCTGTATACGTGTGCTCACTCTGCACTCTTTGCACACGACTACAGTCTTCAAAAAGGTCAGGCAGACATATTGGAGTTGGGAAGGATACCCTAATATTACTAGGATAGCCTTCTTTCATCTCAGAAATATTGATAAGTAACTCTGGATGGCCTTTTTGTTACTTCACGTGCAGCAGTGAAAGACCTCGGTGTGATCATTGACTCCAGTCTTTCATTTGAAACTCATGTACAGTGGTGCTTGAAAGTTTGTGAACCCTTTAGAATTTTCTATATTTCTGCATAAATATGACCTAAAACATCATCAGATTTTCACACAAGTCCTAAAAGTAGATAAAGAGAACCCAGTTAAACAAATGAGTCAAAAATATCATACTTGGTCATTTATTTATTGAGGAAAATGATCCAATATTACATATCTGTGAGTGGCAAAAGTATGTGAACCTTTGCTTTCAGTATCTGGTGTGACCCCCTTGTGCAGCAATAATTGCAACTAAACGTTTGCGGTAACTGTTGATCAGTCCTGCACACCGGCTTGGAGGAATTTTAGCCCGTTCCTCCATACAGAACAGCTTCAAGTCTGGGATGTTGGTGGGTTTCCTCACATGAACTGCTCGCTTCAGGTCCTTCCACAACATTTCCATTGGATTAAGGTCAGGACTTTGACTTGGCCATTCCAAAACATTCACTTTATTCTTCTTTAACCATTCTTTGGCAGAGCGACTTGTGTGCTTCAGGTCGTTGTCTTGCTGCATGACCCACCTTCTCTTGAGATTCAGTTCATGGACAGATGTTCTGACATTTTCCTTTAGAATTCATTGGTATAATTCAGAATTCATTCTTCCATCAATGATGGCAAGCCGTCCTGGCCCAGATGCAGCAAAACAGGCCCAAACCATGATGCTACCACCACCATGTTTCACAGATGGGATAAGGTTCTTATGCTGGAATGCAGTGTTTTCTTTTCTCCAAACATAATGCTTCTCAGTTAAACCAAATAGTTCTATTTTGGCCTCATCCGCCCACAAAACATTTTTCCAATAGCCTTCTGGCTTGTCCACATGATCTTTAGCAAACTGCAGATGAGCAGCAATGTTCTTTTTGGAGAGCAGTGGCTTTCTCCTTGCAACCCTGCCATGCACACCATTGTTGATCAGTGTTCTCCTGATGGTGGACTCATTAACATTAGCCAATGTGAGAGAGGCCTTCAGTTGCTTAGAAGTGACCCTGGGATCCTTTGTGACCTCGCCGACTATTACACACCTTGCTCTTGGAGTGATCTTTGTTGGTCGCCCACTCCTGTGGAGGGTAACAATGGTCTTGAATTTCCTCCATTTGTACACAATCTGTCTGACTGTGGATTGGTGGAGTCCAAACTCTTTAGAGATGGTTTTGTAACCTTTTCCAGCCTGATGAGCATCAACAATGCTTTTTCTGAGGTCCTCAAAAATCTCCTTTGTTTGTGCCATGATACACTTCCACAAACATGTGTTGTGAAGATCAGACTTTGATAGATCCCTGTTCTTTAAATAAAACAGGGTGCCCACTCACACCTGATTGTCGTCCCATTGATTGAAAACACCTGACTCTAATTTCACCTTCAAATTAACTGCTAATCCTAGAGGTTCACATACTTTTGCCACTCACAGATATGTAATATTGGATCATTTTCCTCAATAAATAAATGACCAAATATAATATTTTTGTCTCATTTGTTTAACTGGGTTCTCTTAATCTACTTTTAAGACTTGTGTGAAAATCTGATGATGTTTTAGGTCATATTTATGCAGAAATATAGACAATTCGAAAGGGTTCACAAACTTTCAAGCACCACTGTATAATCATGCTATCTGTTATCACCCAGATGAGGATGGGTTCCCTTTAGAGTCTGGTTCCTCTCAAGGTTTCTTCCTCATGTCATCTGAGGGAGTTTTTCCTCAACACAATCACTTCTGGCTTGATTAATAGGGATAAATTGTATAAATTCATATATGTAAATTTACATCTGGAATTTATTATGTTTATAAAGCTGCTTTATTACTAGGTCCATTGTTAAAAGCATGACACAAATAAAATTGAATTGCACGTGCATTGTGTATTGCTGAACTGAGTGTTATCATTATTTCGTGTGTGTGTGTGTGTGTGTGTGTGTGTGTGTGTGTGTGTGTGTGAGAGAAACAGTAAACACAAACTACCACCATGGTTGTAATTTATCTTTATTTCTTGACTGAAATGGTTAGTGAATGGTTAATGATCAAGTTTCTCAGGCTCATTAGTCTTGTCTTCAATTTTCTCTTCTTCCTTAGTTGTGGTGTCCGTTTTGCTAGTAGAGATCTTGATTGATTGCTTGCTCTTCTCAGCAAAAACAGAAGCACTGCTGAAACAGAGGACAGCAATGTTGTTCGATTCTTTACTTTGTTATGTCTATGATTAATTTACAGACTGAATTTATACACTCACATTTATATATTTAAAGCAGTATTGTCTTTAGATCAGTTACTCGACACACACAGTACTTGGTTAAATCTATAACACTGACCATACTAATCACTATTCTCAGAAAGTAATCATCAACATTAGTTATTACTAATGTAAGCCAGCTAGCTTGTTGCTAAAGCTACTTGCTATTGTGCACTGTTGCTGCTCTCCCACAATTTCTGTCCAAAATATTGTATGAATGTGAGAAGTTCACTGTTGAAGAACAGACCCAATATCCACTCAGGCCTGTAACGTAAAAGGCAGTTACGGTTTTCATGAACTTTTGTTTGCTCTGTGAGAGAACAGATGTCATGCTTTTCTGGAGATGTCAGTGTTTCTTTTTCCACTTTGCACATGAAACCTGCTGATGTGTGAAATTACGTTGTTACAACTTGCAAATTGCCACTTACAAGGCACCACAAATATGGCATAAATGTAAAGACCCCTGAACTATTCGAGAAAACTGGATTTCATTTAGATTTTATTTACCTTCTGCTGCCCCCCAAGTCCAGCAGTCTGCTGTACTCAGCAATCTCCAGCTCCAGTCGGGTCTTAATGTCCAGCAGCATCTGATAATCACGACCTTGACGCTCAAGATCAGCACGAAGCTGCAGCAGCTGTTCCTCCAAACTCGTCACCTTTGTTTTGAGAAACATACAAATTCATTCCTCATTTTATCCACATTGCTGTCCCATGGCATGGATATACAAGTCACCACTGGTTAGGGGGTTTCTAAAATGCTCAGGAAATAATAGCCATGCTTCAGTCTCTAGTCCCACCCATTTCACAACAATGCATAAATCCCTAATGCCTACTGTGTCTGGTTCACATCACTGATAGTTTGCGCTGCCTACTGGACAGATTTTGAATTCTGAGTATGCCATGGGTAATTGCTTTAATTAACTACACAACCTTTAAAATCTCATTAAATTGCAGCATTTATTTATTTATTACCAAAATGCTTATATTATTCATCAGTTTTGGTGGAAGTCAGTGTAGCAGATCAAATGATCAGATATCTCACTGCAATACTGTGCTGTTCATTCCTGTAACTCAAACAGTTTCTGATGAACAGCACAGCCTGAATGTAAACCTCCTCTGAAGCACTGGACACAGTGCTAACAGACACAAAGTGAAGCCTGGGCGTGTCCTGAGCATGTTTCTTCCACATTTGTGTATGTGTTGTTTTAATAGGACAAAAGATCAAAGGTAGACTGCCTTTCAGATTTTTAAAGTTTAGATCATAAAAATAATTTCCCCTCACACCCAGTTATTTTTGTTTAGTGACCAAAAGCTACTGAATTTGAATCACAGACTTCCAATTTTATTAGGTTTTTAAAAATAGAACAATTAATGAATTTATCTCCATGTGGCCCTACATTCTCCACTATTTTTTCCTGCTTCACCATGACCCAATTCAAGATACTACATCATGCATCACATGGTGGGCTTTCCCCGTTCATGCAAGGCATTGTGGGATACACATTTGAAACAGGAGAGAAAAATGGAGGACGTGAGTGTGCGAATGAAATGTGAAAGAGCAACTACAGTAATGGAAAGCGAGAAGAAAAGACGTTATGTTATATGAAGGAAAAGAAACGCAGGACCAAACTAATAAATATGGACGCTCAGCGAGCACCTCGGTGTGATCAGCTGTTCGTTTAGCGACAGAATGATGGAACTGTCAGTGCACGCTCAAAGGGAAACCTGTAGATGGCAGTAATGCAACACTGTGGATGCCAGCTGCCGTCAAACCCAAAAGAAGAAGAAGAAGGTAAACCTGCGCATGCGCACACGGACTTCCTCTGTCTGCTTGACTGCGCGAAGTGAGCGATTTCATGCACATTATTTGCTTTAATCCCCTCAAATTAAATAATTTCCCAGCCACAGAATGGCCTGATATTTTGTGAGATATTACAGAAATAAACAGATATCACAATCACCACATTTCAGACGGAACTAAATTTCACTGATTTTATGAAATAGAAAGGCCGTCTCGCTTTAATGCTGACTGGACAACAGGTTTAATGCATCATTTGGAGTTCTGCCCAGAGACACAGCCTCACTGGGAGTGAATAGAGTGTGGGCAGGTGGGTGGGCAGGTTTTGAATAAAAAAACAAACAAACAAACAAACAAACAAACAAACAAACAAACAAACAAAAAAACCCCAAACATCTAAACATTTATTGGACAGTGTGCTTTTTGTTTGTTGCTCCTGGATGCACAGCTTCTCCTCATGATGATTGGTATGATGATCTCTCAAAGTGGTGTAACCTCATAACCAATTGCCAATCAAAGAAACTTAATGAACATGACGGACACTCAAACTTAAATACATCCACACCAGTTGGAATCATTTGGAGCCTGCTGCAGTAGTGTAATTTGTAAATATTGTAAATAAACTGCATGGATAAAATTATTTTTGACACATGATATTTGTCTGTAACTAAGCAATATGGATAGTTGACAATAAAAATCATCTTAGCTCAATGATTTTAAAATGCATTAATCCAGTCTCACCTGCAGTTGATATCCTGACAGGTGTGCACTGTAGAAAGCCTGTGTCTCATGCAGTTTCGCTCCCAAGGATGTTTTCTGTGGTGAGACAAAGTGGTGGGTTTTCAGTACATGTTTATATTGTAGACAGATATGCAATGGGATTTTGCTTACATCCTCTACATCACACAAGAAACAACCTCTCAGTTAACATTTTCAATATTCTGAGACCATACTTCAACGGGGCAATACATAGAAAAGCTGATATGTTAATCTCACCACAGCCAAAACAGACTGGAGCTCGAGTTCCAGGCTCTGTACTTTAGTTTTCTCTGTGGTCATTTCTGTTTTGGAGGATGCTATGGTCTGTGCGCCGGTAGCAACCTCTTGTTTCAGAGTCTCCAACTGCCAAGAGAGAAAAAACAAAAAGTTAGTCCCAGATTTCCACATGGACAGGGCAGGTTTTGATCTAGGTGTAAACTTTAATCTCTGCACTGCCACAGTGCCACATAATGACTCAAATCTGTGCTTGATTTGGATAAAAGTTTTTAAATAGTAGCACATATCACCAAAATTTGATCTTCTTTCAACTCTATTAAAAAGCTATGATGTGGTAGTTTGATAATTTTGATGACGATCATTTTTTGCACCAGGAGGAACCCACCTTGCCCTTGAACCAGCCCTCAAGCTCTCTCCGGTTCTTGGCAGCCACAGTCTCATAGTGATCACGGATGTCTTCCAGAATACTGTTGAGATCTTGATCTGGTGCCTCCACCTCCACATGAATCTGTCCACTCATCTGGCTGCGTGTGGACACCATTTCCTTGAAATACATCAGAGTTGGAGGAGATGGTTGAGTTGCTGTGCTCCTTAACTCATTAATCCATAAAGGTGATTTATATAAATTAATAACTATCAATGACTGACTTTTGTCCAGTTCTGATACATAAGGGTACCTGAACAATGACTAAAATTTTAAATCTGCACCTGTACCTTTCCTTTCTGTTCTATATGTAAAAAAAAAAAAACACTAAAACATGACCGTCATTTAGTATTTGGACTACTCTGACACCCAAAACCTGTTTCAGAACATTTCCTTGACAGATACAAATAGATTTAGCATTTTGCTTGCTTGTAGAGCTTCATCACCTCCTCATGGGTCTTCTTGAGGAAGTTCTTTTCATCTTTCAGTGTGTC
This sequence comes from Neoarius graeffei, assembly GCF_027579695.1. Classification (NCBI taxonomy): domain Eukaryota; kingdom Metazoa; phylum Chordata; class Actinopteri; order Siluriformes; family Ariidae; genus Neoarius; species Neoarius graeffei. Next base: position 2,213,842 of record NC_083584.1, on the reverse strand, counting down.
AATATGCAGAGTAAGCTCTTTCATGCTCAGGTTGATATCCTCTAGCAATCTCCTCAGCCCAGAGATATCAGCCTCAACAGACTGACGAATGGCCACTTCATTCTCATACCTGTGTAAAGACATTGCATGCTAATTACTTAAAAAAATACAGTCCCATCATACATTTCCCCTGCTATAGTACAGTATAGTATAGTATGTTCTTTTAATACGATATGAGATCTTACTTAATCCTGAAGTCATCAGCAGCCAAGGAGGCATTGTCAAAGTTGAGTTGGATTGCACCTTTCGATAGAATAGCATCCAGGATCTGAAAACAATCAACCCAAAGACAAAGTGAAACCATGTGCAATGTACTTGATCAAGGTACAGAAGGCAATAAACAGCCAAGGTCACTATGCATTTCTAGAAAAAAGTGTGCTCAACACCCACTAAGAATAATGTGCAAATATGTTCACCTGAGGAAAAGTAAAAAGTGATTAGAAAAGGAGTGTGAGCTATAAAATTTACACTTGATTAAAACTATAAAGACAAGAAGTAGTTTATGGACCATGCATCCTTTTCACACTTTAAAACCTTAGCTAACTGCAGAAAAAAAAATTAGACATGAACTTTGTATAGTTTACTTTGGTTTGGAGGTCACTGATGGTAGACAAGGAGTCAGAGTAGTCCCGTGCAGTAGGTGAAGTCCTGCTGTCCACAAACTCACTGATCTTTAATTCAAGCTCTGCATTGGCCTTTTCCAACAATTGCACCTTCTTCAGATATGAGGCCAAACGGTCATTGAGGACCCTTAGGGTGAACTTTTCATTGCCCAGGATGCCAACATCTGCTCCTCCAAAGGCATCTCCAAACTCAGCTCCAAGTTTGAATGCAGCACCACCTCCAAGCCCAGTGCTACTTCCATACCCTCCACCAAAACGTGTAGCTGAGCTTGTACCTAAAACTGCAGCAGAGCTTGCTCCAATACTTGAACCAAGACCTACACTGAAACCTGAACCAAGACCTACACTAGAGCCGTAGCCTCCACCAAAACTTGTTCTATACCCAGAAGCCAACAAAGATTGAGGGGCTTGGGAGATGTAAACCCCACGGCCTCCTGATCCACCATGGACACTTCCAGCCCATAAGCCACTGCTCCTTCCTCCACCACTACCAAGGGATAAGGATTGTGATGTAAATTGTGTTCTGGAGCTTCTGGCCATGCTGATGGAAGCTTTTCGGTCTTACTCTAGAGTGTGAGTGAGGACTAGAAGTTCAGCTGACTTTTATACCTTACTTGAATCTTCAAACTGTAGATGAACAGTTGAGGTTCCCATGGATTCATTATTTGAATGTTATGTAACATACCAACATGCCTTAAAGGTATATTTGTAAAGATTATGTGATTGACAGCTACTCTCTCAGGGTATGTATGATACCACCACTCACTTCACATGGGTATTTGCTCCAAATCCAAATTCCTCAAGGTTAGAGTAAAGAAATAATAGCAAGAATGTTTTATTTGTAGTCAAGATTGTTTCATCTTCCCGATGGAGACACCCTTTTGCTTTAAAGTTTGAGACAAGAGAAAGATCATAGCAATGCAAATATGTGAAATTTACATCTCTGTGCTACAACCCTGTGCCAATCTCACCTTCAAAGAAAGCTTTTAACCAGGTAACAGGGGTATAGTTATAGTAATATTACAGGATCATAGCACTCATTTTTCATCTAAATAGATTTGCTCACATTTTTGCATTTGGATAAGCCCTTTATTCTCACTCAGCTGTGAACAAACAGTATGTTATGAAACATGTCCACAGTTTTGTCCAATAAGCTGATGATGGCTAATAAACTGGAAAATCAGCATAAATTTTGCTGCCACTTTAACCATTACTTTAGCTAGGTAAGATATCTCCTTATAGCTAAATTCACTCATCACACAGCAGAAAATTTTGGAAGCAAAGCTGAAGAGAACTATGAGAGCATGAAGTTCAATCATCACATGGCAGAAAGTTTTGGAGTCTTTTTGGATGTTAAATCTCTTCTGTTAATCCTTAGTGTCTATGTAATCTTGTAATACACTAAATGTAATTGAAAATATAACTATGTTTTAGGTCATATTTATGCAGAAATATAAAAAATTCTAAAAGGCTCACAAACTTTCAAGCACCACTGTACTTCTGTGTTGTCAGAGTTAAGCAGAAGGAAGTTAATAAGCATCCAGCATCTAATGTCCTTTAAACATTCCTCAATTTTATGAAACTGGTGTCTCTCATGTGGCTTTGCAGAAACATTCAACTGTGTGTCATCAGCATAACAGTGGAAGGTAATACAGTACCATGTTTATGAAAAGGTTTACCCAGAGGTAGCATATATGGAGAAAAAAAAGCAGTAGGCCTAAAACAGAACATTGCAGAACACCAACCTTTAACTCAGTACGCATCGAGAAGTCACTATTTGCATCTATATTACATGCATTTAGCAGACACTCTTATCCAGAGCCAAGAATAAGCCAAGCCATTTGTCACATGTACACTCAAGCACAGACTTAAGCAAACAATGAGATTTAACCTCTGTATTTAACCCATCTGAAGCAGTGAGCACACACATGCACACACAATTGAGCAATGAGCACACACACATACCCAGAGCAGTGGGCAGCTATGCTACAGCACCAAGCAATGTTAGGGGGTTAGATGCCTTGTTCAAGGGCACTTCAGCCCAAACTCATGCCATGGCTGCCCCGTGTTAACCTAACTGCATGTCTTTGGACTGTGGGGGAAACCGGAGCACCCGGAGGAAACCCACGCAGACACAGGGAGAACATGCAAACTCCACACAGAAAGGTCCCCCATCAGCCACTGGACTCAAACCAAGAACCTTCTTGCTGTGAGGAGACAGTGCTAACCACTACACCACCATGCCACCCAGAGCAACATACAACGAGCACACACACATACCTGGCAGCTGGGGAGCAATTGGTGGTTAGGTGCCTTACTTAAGGGCACTTCAGCCATGGATTTCTTTGCCGGTCCAGTGATTGGTGAATCAAACCAGTGACCTTTTGGCCCCAAGACTGCTTCTCTAACCTTTAGGCCAGGGGTGGGCAATTATTTTTTCCATGGGGCCACATGACAAACAGAAAATTTTGCGGAGGGCCGGACCAAAAGGCTGAACTAAATTCTGCATAATATTAATTGTATTTCTTTATATAAAGCAGTAAATAACATTGTTTTTACAAGCTGCTAAGACTGGTAAGAGTATGGAAAAAACGAGGTTGCCTTACAAAAAATGTCATTTATTCAATCAAATTTCCCAAAACAATGGTTAACAAATACTGAATGTTTGTACCATTTTTTTCAGTCACATTCACCCCAAAACACAATAAAGACATCACAATATTGTCTTTCTACTCCAAATATCAAGCAAGATACATCATATTATAATAATGATGCCCACATTTGTAGTCTAATCACCTCATTTGGTGTTTTTCAGTTTTTTATTTGTTCAGTGAGAGAAATCTAGACTCTGTTGGTGTATAACGAGTGCATCAGAGTCAGGTTGAATGTCTGAGGTGGAGATGCGAAGCACAGCTGACAGATGATCATCGGTGAGAGAGGATCTATACTTGGATTTGTTAAACTTCATCACTGAAAATGTTTGTTCACATATGTAGGTAGAGCCAAAGAGAACAAACATCTTCTGAGCATGTCTCCTCACGTTTGGAAACTTCTCCTCCTTGAGAGAAGAGTAAAAATCCAGCAGTGTTCCTGACTTAAAGTGCTCTGCCAGTATCGCATCAGACTGCAGACTTGGACAAATTATTAAGAATAACTCAATAAACTTCCATAGCTATGCAGATGACACTCAGCTTTACTTAGCTATGTCACCTAATGACTATGCCCCTCTTGAGTCTCTTCATAGATGCACTGACCAAATTAACAAATGGATGTCTCACAATTTTCTTCAGCTGAACGCAGATAAAACTGAAGTAATTATATTTGGCAAAAAGGAGGAAAGGCTTAGGATTGCCACTGTTCGTGAAACTAAGGGGCTTAAAGCAAAGGATACTGTCAAAAACCTTGGTGTCCTTATTGACAGTGAACTTAACTTCAACAGTCATATGAAAGTGGTAAAAAAGTCTGCATTCTATCACCTAAAAAACATTTCTAAACTCAGGGGTCTCATGTCAAAACATGATCTAGAAAAACTTATTCATGCTTTCATCTCCAGTAGGGTTCTCATCTCATCTCATTATCTGTAGCTGCTTTATTCTGTTCTACAGGGTCGCAGGCGAGCTGGAGCCTATCCCAGCTGACTACGGGCGAAAGGCGGGGTTCACCCTGGACAAGTCGCCAGGTCATCACAGGGCTGACACATAGACACAGACAACCATTCACACTCACATTCACACCTACGCTCAATTTAGAGTCACCAGTTAACCTAACCTGCATGTCTTTGGACTGTGGGGGAAACCGGAGCACCCGGAGGAAACCTGCGTGGGTTTCCGCGGAGGAAACCCACGCGGACACGGGGAGAACATGCAAACTCCGCACAGAAAGACCCTCGCCGGCCACGGGGCTCGAACCCAGGACCTTCTTGCTGTGAGGCGACAGCACTAACCACTACACCACCGTGCCGCCCCTCCAGTAGGGTTGATTACTGCAATAGCCTTTTCACAGGTCTTCCAAAAAAGACCATCAAAGAGCTTCAACTAATCCAAAATGCAGCAGCAAGGGTTCTTACAAGAACAAAAAGGGTCGTCCATATCACTCCAATCCTAAGGTCTCTGCACTGGCTCCCAGTGAGCTATAGAATTGACTTTAAGGCATTACTTCTTCTATTTAAAACATTAAATGGGATGGGACCCAGCTACCTACTGGATATGTTTCAATTATATGCACCAACTAGGTCTCTAAGATCACAGGAGAAAAACTTGCTAGTAATACCAGCTGTCAAAACGAAGTGTGGTGAAGCAGCCTTTAGTTGCTATGCTGCTAAGCTTTGGAACCAACTTCCAGATGAGATCAAAAATGCTCCTACTGTTGTTAGTTTTAAATCCAGGCTCAAGACAAAGCTGTTTTCAGATGCTTTCACTTGATTAATTTTTACCTAAAGTGTAATTAATTTCCTTTAACATAATTTCTTTTAATTTTGATTTTAATGATTTTACTTTAATTCTTTATTTTAATTTCTTTTTAATTTTGGATTTTAATGATTTCACTTTTACTTTAATTCTTTGTTACTGTTCTTATGCTTTTATTTTTTTGTGAAGCACATTGAATTGCCTGTGTGTATGAAATGCGCTATACAAATAAACTTGCCTTGCCTTGCCTTGCAGGTCAATGAGTTCCAGCTGAACATCACTGGGTGCATTATCCACATCACAGGTAAAGGGAGAAGAAATCATTTGCATTTCACCCTCCATTGTTCTGAAATCTTCAAATCACCTTGAAAACTCACCATACAGTGCTCCTAACATAGTTGAGTACCTGCGGAGGTGGTCAGCTGATGGTGTGACTTCCTTCAGGGTTTGCATGTGAGTGAGATTGTTGCTCTCCAGTTGCCTTGAAAGAAACTGCAACTTTGTCATGAATGCCTTCACCAGGCTGTGCATTTCATGGACAAAAAGGCCCTTACCTTGCAGTTTGGTGTTCAGTGCAGTCATCAATGCAGTCACATCAACAACAAATGCAAAATCTGCCATCCAGTCCTCATCTGAGAGCTCTGGGATGCCTTTGCCTTTCTTCTCACAAAACTCTCGGATCTGTCTGCTTCATAAAACGTCACCATTACGGAACAACTACCACTTCCAGTCAGGCGGGACACCCTTTGTGTTCCCTCAGTGGTCTCAAAAAGGGGTCGCTATCTTTGGTGATCTATTTGATGACAAAGCCCTGCGCACCTTTCTAGACATAAAAACTGACTTCAATTTGCCAGGTACTTCGTACTTCCTGTATCTTAGAATAAGATCAGCCATGAAGGCGTATGGGGTACCCTGGGACAAACCAATCCCTGAACATCCTATGGAGAAGTGGATAAGTCCTATTCAGTACTCAAGAGGGATGGTAACCAATACCTATAATGCTTTAATTACTCATACATCCAAAAACTTACCTGTGGAAAACATATGGGAACGAGAACTAAACTCTTTTGGTGTAATACCAGAATGGGAAAACATATGCGACTCATCAAAGAATTTGGCTCACCAACTTATACACTTCAAACTGATACATAGAGCTTATGCTACCCCTTTAAAGTGTTCTCATCTCATTATCTCTAGCCGCTTTATCCTGTTCTACAGGGTCGCAGGCGAGCTGGAGCCTATCCCAGCTGACTACGGGCGAAAGGCGGGGTTCACCCTGGACAAGTCGCCAGGTCATCACAGGGCTGACACATAGACACAGACAACCATTCACACTCACATTCACACCTATGCTCAATTTAGAGTCACCGGTTAACCTAACCTGCATGTCTTTGGACTGTGGGGGAAACCGGAGCACCCGGAGGAAACCCACGCGGACACGGGGAGAACATGCAAACTCCGCACAGAAAGGCCCTCGCCGGCCACGGGGCTCGAACCCGGACCTTCTTGCTGTGAGACGACAGCGCTAACCACTACACCACCATGCCGCCCCCCTTTAAAGCGTTTTCAAATGAAAATAATATCTTGTCCTGAGTGCACTCTTTGTCCAGATCGAACAGTTGGTACAACGATGCACATGTTTTGGGAGTGCACCCCAATTAAGCAATTTTGGACTGAAATACTCTCCTTATTATCAGAGTTGCTAGATATTAACATGCAGCCCGACCCAGGTCTTTGGCTTCTTAATGATGACTCTCAGCTATCTCTCACTCTGAACCAGCGTAGATTACTGCTGGCAGGATTCACAGCCGGGTGGCACGGTGGTGTAGTGGTTAGCACTGTCGCCTCACAGCAAGAAGGTCCTGGGTTCGAGCCCCGGGGCTGGCGAGGGCCTTTCTGTGTGGAGTTTGCATGTTCTCCCCGTGTCCGCGTGGGTTTCCTCCGGGTGCTCCGGTTTCCCCCACAGTCCAAAGACATGCAGGTTAGGTTAACTGGTGACTCTAAATTGACCGTAGGTGTGAATGTGAGTGTGAATGGTTGTCTGTGTCTATGTGTCGGCCCTGTGATGACCTGGCGACTTGTCCAGGGTATACCCCACCTTTCGCCCGTAGTCAGCTGGGATAGGCTCCAGCTTGCCTGCGACCCTGTAGAAGGATAAAGCGGCTAGAGATAATGAGATGAGATGAGGATTCACAGCCGCAAAAAAGGCAATTTTAAAACACTGGTATCTCCCTACTCTACCCCTGAAAGAATACTGGCTCACTTCATACCAGCACGTAACCTCTCTGGAGCGCACAACTGCACGCCTCAACAAGGCCAAACCAAGAACTGTACAGGCATGGTCAAACATGACTAGATCTATTCAAGACCTCTTAAAAGAAACCAAGACCCTTGATTAATTTTTGTCTATTATTATTATTGTCGTATTTTATTTTAATTTTGTGTTTTGTCAAAGGGGAATATTTTGTGTTTTTTTTCTTGTCTTGTCTTTTGTTTAGTGTTGTCCAATGACAGTTGACGTACTGTACTGTGTTATTTTACATCTACAGATTACAATGTCTGTTTGAATGATCTAATCTACCAATAAAAAGAAAAATGTTGATCACAAAAAAACAAAACTCTCGGATCTCTGTCTTCAGGTCCCAAAATCTTTGTAGAAGTTTGCCCAGGCTGAGCCATCTGACAGCTGTGTGGTAGCTGATGTCACTGTGTTCAGTCTTGTACTCCTCTAACAGTGCAACAAACTGCCTGTGATTTAGTGCTCGTGCCCTGATGAAGTTTACTGTTTTTGTAACAACATCAATTACATGGTTAATTTTTAGCACTGACTTGCACAACACATGCTGATGTAAAATACAATGCAAAAATACCACTTTCTGATCTGTGTTGATTTCATTCACTTTATCTTGCAGACGTTTCAAAAGTCTGACATTTTTACCCGTCATATTTGGACAACCATCCGTTGTGACTCCTGCCAGTCTGTCCCATTTCAGTCCCAGTTTGTCCATGCACACATTTACCTCCATGAATAAATCGCTCCCTGTCATCGTCCCTTTCAGTGAGCGCATTGCTGCCAGCTCCTCCATAATCTTAAAGTCCGTTATCCCATGGACGAATACGAGTAATTGGGCTGTGTCACAGACATCACAGCTCTCGTCCAAAGCCAAGGAAAAAAAAGTCAAAACTTGCCACTTCATGTTGCAGCTGAAGCTCCAGGTTTCCCGCAATGTCCTCGATCCTTCTGGTCATGGTTCGCCTGGACAGAGGGGACTTGCTCAAATGCTTGTTTTTTTCAGGACATATTAGCACTGCAGAGTCCACCAAGCACTCTTTCACAAATTCCCCCTCCGAGAATGGCTTACTGTTTTTAGCGATTTTGTGGGAAAGCACAAAGCTGGTCTTGGTTGCTGCATCCCTGGATGTGTGATGCTTGGTAAAAAAGCCTTGCTGCTTTTCTAGCCTAGCCAGCAAATTTTCCGATGTCCACACTATTTCAGCATCAGTCAAGTTTCGGTATTTCTCAGCATGCTTCATCTGGTAATGCCGACTCAAATTGTAGTCTTTGAACACGGCGATCTGCTCTCCGCAAACTAAACACACGGCTTTATCTCTGACTTCAGTAAATAAATACTTAGCAGTCCATATTTTGTTGAAAGCCCTGCATTCGGCATCTACCTTTCTTCTTTTGCGGACATTTTGGGGGCTAAAGTCTTCTTGTGACCTGCTCGCAACAACGTCGATTCAGTGTAGGTCTCAGGTCTACAGATCGGCTCGGGCTCCGGCGCCTGCTGGTGATGTCACACTATGTGATTGGCTGGACCATTTGAAGGATGACGTACAAGTTGTGGTTGGTCTGGACAAATTACGGAAGTAGTTATTGCGGGATTAGGTTTTGTGGGATTTCATGTCATGTTCATGTCACGCACATTGCATTTTTGTTGAACACAACTTCAAAATAAAAGCAATGCACATTCAGTCCATGCATGAGGTAAAATTGGAAAATACTTTTATTTTGTAATTTCTAATTAACCTTACGTGGGCCGGTCAGAATGAACCAAAGGGCCGGATGCGGCCCGTGGGCCATAAAATGCCCAGGTCTGCTTTAGGCCATAGCTTCCCAGCTACAAACAGAAAAATCAGTTAAATAAGACCTGAGCCAGGAGAGGGCTGTTCCTTTAACTCCAACAACATTCTATAGTCTTTTAAGGAGAAGAGTATGATCAGTGGTGGAAAAATCTGTACTAAGGTCAAGCACCAAAATGAACCAAGATGGTGCCAGTGACAGTGGCTGCAGTCCTTTGGGCTCCCCCCCAAACTTTGTATTATTTTGTTTATTTTCTGTCACACTTTCAACTGCAGCCATATGTGATGATAGACATTCCCAAATGGGCACATAAGCATTGCTACAAACAGGACAAATTAATAATAATAATAATAATAATAATAATAATACATCTGTTTTGTATAGCGCTTTTCATGGTACTCAAAGACGCTTTACAGGAGGTTCAAACACACACACACACACACACACACACACACACACACACAGATAACAATAATAGACAAAGAAAGAAAAAATTAAAATTAAAATATAATAAAAAATAAATAAATAAAAATAAAAAGTCCACCAAGTAGGGGTCAGGATGTAATTCCCGTGGTGTAGCAGCCACAGTCCCACCAAAAGGCGCACAAAAACAGGTCCCACATCTCCAGCACCGTGTAGACACATGGTGTTAAGTAGACACCTTGGACTTCTCTGTCTTTGGCTTCTTCTTCATTCCATAGCCAGCAACAGCCATAGGGGCACCACTCATGACATTTTAACAGTCTATCATTGGTGTGTCTAGGGCATTTAAACTTGGCAGAGCCCCTTCCTCTCTAAACTTGATCAATGGACAATTTAGAGTAGCCAGTTAGCCTAACTGCATGGCTTTGGACTGTAGGGGAAACTGGAGCACGCAGAGGAAACCCATGCAGACATGGGGAGAACATGCAAACTCCACACAGAAAGGCCCTGGGCTTGAATCCAGAACCTTCTTGCTGTGAGGCAACAGTGCTAACCACTGCACTACCGTGCTGCCCCGCTTTGACTTACCTGTATTAACAACTGGACAGTGGTAACAGTGAACAAGGAAATGGGGGACGTATGTGGGGACAGAGGTCAAGCTGAGAAAACATAAAAACCGGCCACATCTTCACACTATTCTTCTCGCAAATATCCATTCACTGTATAATAAGTTAGATGAGCAGGTTGTTCTTTCAATGGGACATTAAGAACATTAATGTAATGGTTCTCACAGAGACATGCCTTGATCCAAGGATCCCAAGCTCAACTATTGCCTCAGCAAGGTTCACCATTCACCAGCAGGCTTGCACAGCAGAGTCAGGGAAGAGAAAAGGTGGAGGTGTGTACTTTTTAATAAACAACTCATGGTGCTTAAATGTGGAGTCTGTTTCACCTGTCAGTTAGATAGATAGATAGATAGATAGATAAAACTTTATTGATCCCTTTAGGAGGGTTCCCTCAAGGAAATTAAAATTCCAGCAGCATCATTAGAGAATAAACAGAGAATAGAAAATAGAGAAAACTTCTAGATAAATGAAGTATTAACATGTACAAATATAAAAAATAAAATATGAAAAAAAAATCTAGCAGGAAAGATATTGCACATTTATATTGCATATTGTCCAGTATTGCTTTTTGCCAGGCTAGGCTACTGCTCCTTCCCGTCCTCTGTCCTCCTGTTACCCCTCCTCCCCCCCAGAGAGGAGTTGTACAGTCTGATGGCGTGAGGGACAAAGGAGTTTTTGAGTCTGTTCGTCCTGCACTTGGGAAGGAGCATTCTGTCACTGAACAGGCTCCTCTGGTTGCTGATGATGGTGTGCAGAGGGTGACTGGCATCGTCCATGATGTTCAGTAGTTTGTCCATAGTCCTATTCTCTGCCATTGTCACCAGAGAGTCCAGCTTCATGCCGACCACAGAGCCGGCCCGCCTGATCAGTTTGTCCAGCCTGGATGTGTCCTTCTTGGATTAGATTAGATTAGATTAGATTAGATTAGATTAGATTAGATTAAACTTTAGTGTCATTGCACCTGTCACAGGTACAAGGCAACGAAATGCAGATTGCATCTAACCAGAAGTGCATAGCAGTAAATAACATAAGTGTAATATACATAAATATAAATGAACAGGAATTACAGGGTATGGAATGGTATAATGATATGATAGATATTTACAGTATGTTCAAAATGTGCAATATGATTGAAAATGTGCAATATGAATGAAAATGTGCAATATGAATGAACTGTAGTGCAATGGTATAATATATAGATATTTGCAGTATATACAAAACATGATATGAATAAACAGTAGTGCAAATAGTGATACTGCAATGAAGTCAGTTCAAGTCAATTCAGTTTGTTGGGGGGGGGGGGGTTGTTGATGAGTATGTGTGTGTGTGTGTGTGGGGGGCCATGAGGAGGGGGGTGGAGTTCAGCAGTGAGACAGCTGAAGGAAAAAAACTGTTCCTGAACCTGGTGGTTTTGGTCCAAAGGCTCCTGTAGCACCTTCCAGAGGGCAGGAGAGTGAACAGTTTGTGTGCTTGATGGCAGGAGTCTTTGATGTTTATGGCTCTCCTGAGACATCGCTTCCTGTAGACATCCTCAATAGGAAGAAGTGAGGCTCTCATGACACACTGGGCGATCTTCACCACCTTCTGCAGTGCCTTCTGGTCTGAGACAGAGCAGTTCCCATACCACACTGTAATACAGTTGGTTAGGATGCTCTCAATGGTACAACGGTAGAAGTTCACCAGGATGTCTGAAGAGAGGTGTTTTTTCTTCAGAGTCCTCAAGAAAAAGAGATGCTGGTGAGCCTTCTTGACCAAGTTGGAGCAGTTGGTTGTCCAGGTGTGGTCCTGCGAGATGTGGATCCCCAGGAATTTGAAGCTGGTCAAACGCTCCACTGCTGCACCATTGATGTGGATGTGTGTGTGTGTCAGCATTCCTTCTGAAGTCCATGATGAGCTCCTTGGTTTTATTGGTGTTGAGCAGCAGGTTGTTCTCGCTGCACCACGCAGCTAGGCAGTCCACCTCCTCTCTTTAGGCTGACTCATCATTGTCCTTGATGAGGCCTATCACTGTGGTGTCATCCGCAAACTTGATGATGGTGTTAGTGTAATGTACAGGTCTGCAGTCATGAGTAAAAAGGGAGTAGAGGAACGAGCTCTCACACAGCCTTGTGGTTTGCCAGTGTTTAGTATGAGGGTGGAGGAGCAGTGATGGTCTAAACCAGGGGTTCCCAAAGTGTGGTGCGCGCACCCCCGGGGGTGCGCGAGCTGCCACTAGGGGGTGCGCAAGATAAAAAATGTAATGGCGATTTTTAACTCTTCTTCTACGCCATAACGGTTCTGCAGTAGTTTGTAGCTTCATTCATTCATTCGCGATGCTCAACTGGTTGAAATCGGCAAAACTAAATGCGCCACCACAAATCAGGGATGAAGGAGGAGAAACCCCAACAGATAGGGAGGAATTGGGGGCAATTGGTGAGGAGGAGAGAAGAGAGGGAGATGGGATTGCAGAGGATATGCTCCTTAATTGTTGTATCTCTTTAAAATGCATATGTTCATAATTATCATTGCTATTTTTGCTGTTATTATATGTTAACTTTTTTGCAAATTAAATTCATTCTCAATTCATTTTCATAACCTTGTAATGACAGGGTTGTGTTGCTAGTGTTTTAAACACGGATGAAAATCATATATTTTCCCCATATCTGGCTGGTAGACTACATGCCTCGATGTGATCTCCCTTTGTAATGAATTTGCGCATTTACTGTGTTGCAACGTTTTAAAACGGTTATATTTCAATCAAATTCTATCTAATTCAAATACGAGAGCGCATAATATGTTAATGTGATTCGATGTTCTCATTCGAGCACGACATGCTGCCTTTGCAAGAAAGTTTTGGTTTTTTTTTTTTCACTTTTGTGGTTTCCTGCAGGTGTGGCAAACGATGTTTGTTATCATTTTAGCATGATTAAAGATGCTGCCTTTATAAGAAAGCGTGTGTTTTTTTAAACTGGGGAACTGGGGGTGCGTCAACCTGGTTGGAGTATAGAAGGGGGTGCACAGCCAAAAAAGTTTGGGAACCGCTGGTCTAAACGAACATGTTGGGGCCTGTTGGTTAGAAAAACCAACAACCAGTTGCAGATGGGAGCACTGATGCCCAGATCTGTGAGTTTGGTGATGAGTTTAGAGGGGAAGACAGTGTTAAATGCTGAACTGAAGTCTATGAACAGCATTCTGGTGTATGTGTTGCCATTATCCAGGTGCAAGAGGACAGAGTGCAGTGCTAGGGAGACTGCATCCTCTGTGCTCCTGTTCTTACAGTAGGCAAATTGGTGGGGGTCCAGGGTGGGGGGAAGACAGGATTTGAGATTTGTCAGGACCAGCTGCTCTAAACATTTTGTAATGATGGGGGTGAGTGCTACTGGATGGTAGTCGTTGAGATATGTTGGAATGGAGTGTTTTGGTACTGGCACGATGGAGGTGGTCTTGAAGCAGGTTGGAACAATAGCATGGGCCAAAGACATGTTGAATAAGTCCGTCAGGACCCCCGCCAGCTCCCCAGCACATGCTCTGAGCACACGTCCAGGGATGCCATCAGGGCCTGCAGCTTTATGTGGATTAATCATGCTCAGCACTGCTTTAACATCAGTGAGGGAGAGTGTTAGGGGTTGGTGGTCTGTAGTCAGCCTTGCCCTGAATGCAGACTCCTGGTTGTCCTTCTCAAACTGAGCACAGAAATTGTTGAGCTTGTTGAGAAAGGAGATATCAGAGGATGGGGGGAAGGGTTGTTGGACTTGTAGTCGCTGATGACCTGAATGCCTTGCCACATACATCAGGGGTTGAAGTTGGAGAAATGTTCCTCAACCTTCTGTTTGTAGCAGTGCTTGGCCTTCTTGATGCCACGCTTCAGGTCAGCTCTGGCTGTACTGTAGGCTTGTACATCTCCTGATCTGAAAGCAGTGTTGCGGGCTTTCAGCAGTAGATGGACATCTCTGTTCATCCAGGGTTTCTGATTTGGGTACAAGGTGATCATTTTCTGGGTGGTGATGCGGTCTATGGTGGTGGTGATGTAGTCCAGTACAGAGGAAGCATAGCTCTCAATATCTGTGTGGGAGTGACAGGTTGCTTGAATGGCAAACATATTCCAGTCTGTATGTTTGAATTGATCCTGTAGCACAGAGTCTGTCCCCTCTGGCCACACTTTTATTGTCTTCATTATGGGTTTCACACATTGGATGAGTGGTGAGTACTTGGGGTGAGAAACAAAGAAAGGTGATGCGACTGTCCTATATGGGGGAGGGGTGTAACTTTGTAAGCTCCAGCTTTGCTGGAGTAAACATGATCCAGTGTCTTATTTCCTCTCGTGTGGCAGGTAACATGTTGATGTAGTCTGGGAAGTACTGTCTTCAAGTTGGAGTGATTAAAGTCACCCACAAAAATAAAGGCAGCCTCTGGGTTTGCTGCTGTTTGCTAATGGCTGCATGCAATTCTCCCATTGCAAGCTTAGCATTAACATCTGGTGGTGTATATACAGCAGTAACAAAAACTGATGTGAGCTCTCTTGGGAGATAAAAAGGTCTATGCTTAACCATGAGAAGCTCCACATTAGGTGAGCAGTGTCTCACGGCAATAACAGAGTTTGTACACCAAGCTCTGTTTATATAAATGCACAAACCTCCACCTCTGGTTTTGCTGGAGCCATCTACAGTCCTATCTGCATGGAGAGTGTGGTGTCCTGCTAACTCAATAGCACTGTCCAGAATACTGCTGTTTAGCCATGTCTCTGTAAAGGTCATGTCATTAGAGTCCATAATCCATTTATTGTTGGTGATGCAGAGTCATAGTTCATCCATTTTGTTTGCCAGAGACTGGACATTAGCAAGGAAAATGCTGGGTAAAGGGAGCCAATGCGGTGTTAGCCTGAGCTAAGCTCATAGCCCCCCTCACTTACCCCACCTTTGTTTACAGTCCCGACGCCATCTGTGAGCACTTCTGCCTGGTTGGAAGGAGTGAGCAGCCTCCAGTGTTCTGGAGATCTCCAGGATGAGTTGAAGATTGGTGATAAAACTGTCGAAATTTCATGATCCAATGTCCAAGAGCTCCTGTCTGCTGTAAAATGTTAAAGCAGTGCCGTACTGAATGAACAGTCCAGTAAGGAGCAGATAAAACACCCCTAATTCACAAAATCTGGAGAGACGCTGAGCCTTGTGTTGTTCATGCGCTGCCATCTTTGCTGCGGATGTGCTGCCCCCCCAACACACCACGGTGTAAAACAGGACACTGGCAACCACAGACTGATAGAACATCCACAGGAGTTTTCTGCAGATGTTAAAGGACCGCAGCCTCCTCAGGAAGTACAGCCTGCTCTGTACCTTCCTGTACAAGTGGTTGGTGTTGCAAGTCCAGTCCAGCTTGCTGTCCAGCCACAGCCTGAGGTACTTGTAGGAATCCACAGCCTCCACCTCGACTCCCTTGATCAGTATTGGTTGTGACCTTGGTCTGGACCTCCCAAAGTCAATGACCAGCTCCTTGGTCTTCGAGGTGTTGAGCTGCAGATGGTTCCTGTTGCACCACACAGCAAAGTCCCTCATCAGGCTCCAATACTCCTCCTGTCTGTCATCCCTGATACACCCCACTATGGCTGTGTCTACTCGGAGTTGTAGCAGAAGTCTGTGGTGTACAGGGTGAAGAGAAGAGGGGCCAGCACCATGCCCTGGGGTGCTCCAGTGCTGCTAATCACAGTGTCAGACTGTGGCAGCGGGGGCGTGGCCAAGCGCCAATCTGTGACAGGAGGGCGGAGTCAGGGAAGGTAAGTGGCAGAATCACTACACCTGAGAGCAATTAACCTGTGTTTGTGTGTCTTCCCAGTGACCGCGCCCGACTTAAGGAGGGAGAGCGAGAGCAGAGGGGCTCTTCCCAAACCAGATGCCGAGTGTGTGTGTGTCTGCAAAGTGCATACCAAGTTGTTATACTGAAAAGTGTGGCAATAAAATGCTCTGTCAAACCTGATCTCTGTCCTGCCGTCCGCTGTGCTCCACCCACCAACGCTGAACTGCTACAGTGGTGCCGAAACCCTGGAGTGGAGCACCAACGCTGAACCGCCCCATGGAGTCTTCCCCGTTTGCCGACCTGGTCCATGCCCTCGCCACGGCCCAGCAAAGCCAGCACCAGGTGCTAGTCACGCTCCGTAAGGAGCAGGAGCAGCGCTTCGAGGCCCTGGTGTTGGCCCAGCAAGAGGACCGACAGGCGTTCTGGCACCTCCTCGCGTCGGTGGGGACAACCGACGCTTCCACTGCGGGCCCGTCCTCCCTCACCCTGACAAAGATGGGCCCGCAGGATGACCCCGAGGCTTTCATCACGCTCTTTGAGTAAGTCGCGGAGACCTTGGGGTGGCCGATGGATCAGCGCGTGGTGCGCTTCCTCCCCCTGCTAACGGGAGAGGCACAGCTGGCCACGCTACAGCTCCCCGCCGACCGCCGGCTGGCCTACGCGGACCTTCACCGGGCCATCCTCCAGCATGTGGGGCGCACCCCCAAACAGCAGCGCCAGCGCTTCAGCGCTCTGTGCTTGGAGGAAGTCGGCTGGCTGTTCGCGTTTGGCCAGCAACTCCGGGACGCCTGCTGGCGGTGGCTGAGGGCCAACAACCGCGACGCCGAGGAGATCGTCGATCAAGTGGTGCTGGAGCAGTTCATCGCGCGTTTGCCGACAGGAACCACGGAGTGGGTCCAGTGCCACCGCCTGGTGTCGCTGGATCAGGCCATTGAGCTGGCGGAGGACCATTTGGCGGCTGTTCCGGCAGCAGGACAGCAGACCGCCTCTTCTCTTCTCTCCTCTTCTCTCTCTCTCTTCCCCTCCTCCTGTGTCCCGTCCTCACCCCATTCCCCCACCGCAGAGGCCGGCACCACCCCAGCCAGCCTGCCGCACCCGAGGTGCCCTCCCGTTTCTCCCTTCTGTGTCGGTCTCCCCCCCCCCCCTCAGGTGAGTGAGCCCCAGAACACCGGTGCAGAGAGGAAGCCCGGGCCGGTTTGCTGGCGCTGCGGGGAACTGGGCCACCTCCAACAGCAGTGCACGACAATGGAGGTGGGCACGGTGGTTCGGATCTCCGACGCTCCAGAAGCCGCCCTCGATCGGGCCGGAGCGTATCGCATACCGATGAGTATTCAAGGGGCTACATATCAGGCATTGGTGGATTCTGGTTGTAACCAGACCTCAATTCACCAAAGCCTGGTGCAAGACGAGGCATTGGGGGGAGCACAGGGGGTGAAGGTGTTGTGTGTACACGGGGACGTTCACAGCTACCCTTTGGTGTCAGTCCACATTTTTTTCCAAGGGGAAAAATTTATAGTGAAGGTGGCGGTTAATCCTCGCCTTACCCACTCTTTAATTTTGGGGACTGATTGGCCGGGATTTCGGGATTTAATGACACGCTTAGTAAAGAGTGGGTCCTGCCATTTAACAGGGGTAGGTCCTGGTGTCGCTTTGGCGGGAGCAGCTGTCACAGAGCCATCTACGTCATCTCCGCGTCAGAGTGAGGAGCCGCCGGCCCCTCCTCTCTCTATTGTGGAATCCCTCGCAGATTTCCCATTAGAGCAATTGCGAGACGAGACTCTGCGACATGTGTTTGACCAAGTGAGAGTAATCGATGGTCAAACGCTCCAGCCGAACGCCACCCCGTCCTTCCCCTACTTCGCGATTATGAAGGATAGGTTATACCAAGTGACGCAGGACACTCAAACTAAAGAGTGAGTCACGCAACTTTTAATTCCAAAGAGCCGCCGGGAATTGGTATTCCAGGCAGCTCACTTTAATCCCATGGCTGGACACTTAGGGCAGGATAAAACACTAGCCCGAATAATGGCCTGATTCTATTGGCCGGGGATTCGCGGCGATGTTCGTAGGTGGCATACGGCATGCCAGGAATGCCAGTTAGCAAATCCAGCGGCCATTCCAAAAGCGCCTTTGCACCCTCTTCCATTAATCGAGACCCCATTTGAAAGAATTGGGATGGATCTCGTCGGGCCATTAGATCGGTCAGCACGAGGGTACCGCTTTATATTAGTTCTGGTGGACTATGCAACACGATACCCGGAAGCAGTGCCTCTACACAATATCTCAGCACACAGTATTGCAGAGGCGCTCTTCCGCGTTATCTCCTGAGTTGGAATCCCGAAAGAGATTCTAACTGATCAAGGCACCACATTTATGTCACGGACACTGTGCGAACTGTATGGGTTATTGGGGATTAAGCTGATCCGCACCAGCATGTATCACCCACAAACGGACGGTTTAGTGGAACGGTTCAATTGCACCCTCAAAAATATCATTAAAAAATTCGTAAGTGAGGATGCACGTATGGTAATTGGGATAAGTGGCTCGAGCCCTTGTTGTTTTCAGTGCGAGAGGTCCCCCAAGCCTCCACGGGGTTCTCCCCATTCGATTTATTATATGGGCGTAAGCCACATGGCATTCTAGACATGCTGTGGGAAAATTGGGAGGAGGGACCTTCACCAAGTAAGAACGAAATTCAATACGTTATGGACCTGCGCGCAAAACTCCACACGCTCACCCACATAACCCAGGAGAATTTGCGGCAGGCCCAAGAACGGCAAGCCCGCCTGTACAATAAGGGTACGCGCCATAGGGAGTTCACACCGGGAGATAAGGTACTCATACTGTTGCCCACGTCGAGCTCCAAATTGATCGCCAAGTGGCAAGGACCCTTTGAGGTCACACGGCGAGTCGGGGACGTCGACTATGAGGTGAGGTGAATGGACAGGGGTGGGGCACTACAGATTTACCACCTCAATCTGCTTAAACTCTGGAATGAGGAGGTCCCTGTGGCATTGGTGTCGGTGGTTCCGGAGAAGGCGGAGCTGGGGCCGGAGGTTCAAAAAGGGGCATTGGCATCACATACCTCTCCGGTCCCCTGTGGAGACCACCTCTCCCTGACCCAACTCACGGAGGTCGCCCAGTTGCAGACCGAGTTTTCGGATGTGTCCTTGCCCCTGCCCGGTCGCACTAACCTCATAGAGCACCACATAGAGATGCCCCCGGGGGTGGTAGTGCGTAGCCGCCCTTACAGGCTACCCGAACACAAAAAAAAGGTGGTTCGGGAAGAACTTGAGACCATGCTCGAAATGGGCATTGTCGAGGAGTCCCACAGTGACTGGAGCAGCCCGGTGGTCTTGGTACCCTAGGCCGACGGGTCGGTCCGGTTCTGTGTGGACTATAGAAAAGTCAACGCGGTGTCTAAATTTGACGCGTACCCAATGCCTCGTATTGATGAGTTGCTCGATCGACTCGGCATGGCTCGCTTTTATTCGACACTGGATTTGATGAAGGGATATTGGCAGATCCCCTTGACTCCACTATCCCGAGAAAAAACGGCCTTTTCCACACCGTTTGGTTTACACCAATTCATCACACTTCCTTTTAGGCTGTTTGGGGTGCCCGCTACGTTTCAGCGGCTGATGGACAGGGTCCTCCGCCCCCACGCCACCTATGCGGCCGCCTATCTCGATGACATCATCGTATATAGTAATGACTGGCCGAGGCACCTTGAACACCTAAGGGCCGTCCTTAGGTCGCTGAGGCGAGCGGGTCTCACAGCCAACCCGAAGAAGTGTGTGATTGGACGGGTGGAAGTATGGCATCTGGGCTTCCACTTGGGCAACGGGCAGGTGCGTCCCCAAATTAACAAGACCGCAGCAATTGAGGCCTGCCCGAGGCCCAAGACCAAAAAGGGGGTGAGACAGTTCCTGGGGCTGGCTGGCTAATATCGTAGGTTTATACCTAATTATTCGGACGTCACCAGTCTGCTGACTGATCTCACTAAAAAGGGGGCACCAGATCCGGTCCAGTGGACGGAGCAATGCCAGCGGGCTTTTTCTGATGTAAAGGCTGCACTGTGTGGGGGGTCACTTTTACACTCCCCTGACTTTTCTCTCCCCTTTATGTTGCAGACCGATGCGTTGGACAGAGGGCTGGGGGCGGTTTTGTCCCAGGAGGTGGAGGGGGAGGACCGCCCTGTCCTGTACATCAGCAGGAAGCTGTTGGTGTGTGAGGGGCGCTACAGCACCATAGAGAAAGAGTGTCTGGCCATCAAGTGGGCGGTCCTCGCCCTCCGGTACTACCTGCTGGGGCGCCCTTTCACCCTCTGTTCGGACAACGCGCCCCTCCAGTGGCTCCATCGCATGAAGGATGCCAATGAGTGGATCACCCATTGGTATCTGGCACTCCAACCCTTTAATTTCAAGGTGGTCCACAGGCCGGGGGCGCAGATGGCCGTGGCGGACTTCCTCTCCCGTCAAGGGGGGGGGGGGAGTCGGCTGCAGGCCGGACGGCCGCCCGGCCTGAGTCAGGCGGTGGGGGTATGTGGCAGCGGGGGCATGGTCAAGTGCCGGTCGGTGACAGGAGGGAGAAGTCAGGGAAGGTAAGTGGCAGAATCACTACACCTGAGAGCAATTAACCTGTGTTTGTGTGTCTTCCCAGTGACCACACCCTACTTAAGGAGGGAGAGCGAGAGCAGAGGGGCTCTTCCCGAACCAGACACCGAGTGTGTGTGTGTCTGCAAAGTGCATACCAAGTTGTTATACTGAAAAGTGTGGCAATAAAACGTTCTGTCAAACCTGATCTTGTTAGGGTTTTGCTGGGATTCGAACCTGGTTCGTTGGTGTGATAATCCAGCAAACCCCCACTAGGCCACCAGGGGGATGACTCAAATGCAGAGGCGTGAGGCGGAAGTAGAAAAAGAATCAAATGGTTTATTTAAACTATATACACTATATACAGGGCAAAACAAAAGACAAAAAAAACCAAAGAGTAAATCCAAAAGAAAAGCAAAGTGCAAAAATTCAAAAGCTAAGAAGATCAAAAACACAGTACAAAGGAAACTGGAGATAAACATAACAGCACAAAGACTCCGTGACAAGAGGACTGAACTCAGGGGTATAAATAGACAAACTAATTAAGGACACAGGTGAAGATAATTAGGCAATTAACACAAACACAAAACACAGGAACAGTGGCGGCCTCTAGAGGCCAAAATAAACACGACATGAAAAGGAAATAACAGCGGCCTCTAGAGGCCAAAACAGTCCTAGTCCTAACAGGACCCCCCCCTCTAGGAGCGTCTCCTGACGTTCCCAGGGCGATCCGGATGGGCCGAATGGAAGTCCCGACATAGTTCTTTATCAAGGACATCCCGAGCAGGAACCCAGCAGCGCTCCTCAGGACCATAGCCCTCCCAGTCCACCAGATATTGCAACCCGCCGCGGACCCGGCGGGAGTCAAGCAGGCGATTCACAGTGAACACAGTCTGCCCCTGGAAGATGCGGGGGGGTGGGGGGTTCCTAGGGGCAGGGGCATACGTAGACGTCAGTACGGGCCGTAACAGGGAAACATGGAAAGTGGGGTTGATCCTCAGAGTCCGGGGCAACTGGAGCCGGTAGGAGACAGGGTTCACCCTGCGCACCACCTTGAAGGGGCCAATGTAGCGAGGAGCAAGCTTGCGGTTCTCCACCCGCAGTGGAAGGTCCTTAGTGGACAGCCAAACCCGCTGCCCAGGGCGGAAAGCGTGTGCAGGTCTCCTATGGCGGTTGGCCTGAGTCTGGTTGGTTCTGGAGGTCTGTATGAGGGTCTTCCTGACCATGCTCCAGGTCTTGCGACACCGTCTCACATATTGGTTGACCGAGGGCACCCCCGCGTCCTCCTCCTGGTCCGGGAACAGAGGTGGCTGGAACCCAAATTGGCACTGGAATGGCGACAGCTTGGTGGCCGATGACTGCAGGGTGTTGTGGGCGTACTCCGCCCATGGCAGCCAGGTGCTCCACGATGTCGGGTTATCCATAGCCAGGCCTCGCAGGGTGGTTTCCAGGTCCTGGTTGAGCCTCTCTGTCTGACCATTGGACTGTGGGTGAAACCCAGAGGAGAGGCTGGCAGTGGCTCCGATGACCTTGCAGAACCCGTGCCACACTCGGGAGGAGAACTGGGGCCCTCGGTCTGAGACGATGTCCTGTGGAAGACCAAAGACTCGGAAGACATGATTAAACAAAAGTTTCGCAGTTTCAAGAGCAGAGGGGAGTTTGCACAGTGGTATGAAGCGGCAGGCCTTGGAGAATCTGTCAACTAAGACCAAAATGACCGTGTTACCTTGTGACTCAGGGAGACCCGTGATAAAGTCGACTGCCACGTGGGACCAGGGACGCCGGGGAATGGTCAGAGGATGCAGGAGACCCTGGGGACGCTGTCGTGGGTTCTTGGTTCTGGTGCAAACCTCACAGGACAGGACAAATGACCTTACTTCCTTCTCCATGTTAGGCCACCAGAAGCGTCTTTTCAGGAAGTCCAGGGTCCTCCGAGCTCCCGGGTGGGCGGTGAGAGGGGAAGAGTGACCCCACTGGAGAACCTTGGCCCGGGCTTGATGTGGGACGTACAAGAGGCCTGGTGGCCCCGTCCCAGGACCGGGGTCCTGGCGTTGGGCTCGTCGGACAGCCTCCTCAATACCCCAGCGGACAGGGGCCACAATCCGGGACACAGGGATAATAGGCCCGACTTCATTCTCCCTGTTAGTGGCAGAGAACAGTCTGGACAGTGCGTCAGGTTTGGTGTTCTTGGAGCCGGGGCGGTATGAGAGGGTGAAGTCAAACCGACTGAAAAACAGGGCCCACCTAGCCTGTCGAGGGTTCAGTCTCTTGGCTTGCTGGAGGTACTCCAGGTTCTTGTGGTCAGTCCAAACCAGGAATGGATGTTGTGCTCCCTCCAGCCAGTGCCTCCACTCCTCAAGGGCCAGTTTGACCGCTAGCAGTTCTCGATCCCCCACATCGTACCGGGACTCAGCAGGACTCAGGCGGTGGGAGAAGTAAGCGCAGGGGTGCAGCTTTCCTTCCGAACGTTGAGAGAGCACCGCGCCGACACCACTGTCCGAGGCGTCCACCTCCACGATGAATGGTTGGGAGGTGTCCGGGAGAACCAGAATGGGTGCCGTGCAGAAGCGGTCCTTGAGGTCTTTGAACGCCTTTTCTGCCTGAGGAGACCAGCCATAAGATCCACCTGTCCCTTTGGTGAGGTCTGACATGGGTGCTGCCACAGAACTGAAGTTCCTGATGAACTTGCGGTAGAAGTTAGCGAATCCTAAGAACCGCTGAACCTCCTTAACGGACTTGGGAGTAGGCCAATCCCGGACGGCCAGGGTCTTGGCAGGGTCCATTTGGAGTTGGCCTGTCCGTACAATAAATCCCAGAAAGGAGACCTCGGGAACATGAAATTCGCATTTCTGGGCCTTGGCGAACAGATTGTTCTGTAGCAGCCTCTGGAGAACCTGGCGGACATGGTGGCGGTGCTCCTGCACGGTCTTGGAGAAGATAAGGATGTCGTCGAGGTAGACAAAAACGTATAGGTTAATCATGTCCCTTAAGACGTCATTGATTAGGGCCTGAAAAACAGCTGGTGCGTTGGTGAGTCCGAAGGGCATCACCTGGTATTCGTAGTGCCCAGACGGGGTGTTAAAGGCAGTCTTCCACTCGTCTCCCTGTCGGATACGGATGAGGTGGTATGCGTTCCGTAGGTCCAACTTGGTGAAGACGGTGGCGCCTTGGAGCAGGTCGAAAGCTGTGGACATCAGCGGAAGGGGATATCGGTTGCGCACAGTGATCTTATTCAGGCCCCTGTAATCAATACATGGTCGGAGCCCCCCATCCTTCTTGCCGACAAAGAAGAAGCCGGCTCCAGCAGGTGAAGTGGAGGGTCGAATAAACCCAGAGACCAGGGCATCTTTGAGGTATTCCTCCATGGCCTTGCGTTCTGGCTGAGAGAGTGAAAACAGTCTGCCACGAGGAGGGGTAGTCCCAGGGAGCAAGTCGATGGCACAGTCGTAGGCCCGGTGCGGAGGAAGAACGGCGGCCCTGCTCTTGCTGAATACCTCCTTGAGATCCCAGTACTCTGTGGGAACTTGAGATAACTCGGTGAGATCAGGGGGCTCGGCAGGAGACACAGGAGAGCTAGAGAGCAGACAAGAGGCATGGCATGCAGGGCCCCATTCCACAACCTGGCTTGTTACCCAGTCTATGCGAGGGTTGTGGCGAGTAAGCCAAGGAAGGCCTAGAATAACTGGGAACTCAGGTGAAGGAATCAGGTGCAGGGATATTTCTTCCTTGTGACCTTGAGACTGGAGGAAAACTGGAGAAGTAACTTGGGTGACTCTTCCATCACCTAACGCTTGGCCATCGAGGGCAGACACAGACAGTGGGACTTCAAGAGGTGCAGTCGGAATATTGATGCTTTGGGCGAAGTGAATATCCATAAAGTTCCCAGCCGCCCCTGAGTCTATCAAAGCTTGACAAGAGTGGACAGACTCACCCCAGGAGATGGAGACCGGGATGTAGATTCCTTGGCCAGGGAGTCCGGGAGAGAGGGTAGGCCCCGTCACAACCCTCCCTCGGCTGGACGGGGCGGTCCTTTTCCCAAGAGTTCGGGACATGATGCTCGGAAGTGACCAGGATTGCCACAGTAGATGCAGCACTTGTCTCTCCTTCTGCGCTCCCTCTCAGATGCGGAGAGGCGAGTACGACCCACTTGCATGGGTTCTGGACAGTCACTGAAGGAGGTAGACGGTCTCCAGGTAGAGGTAGGGAGGCTGGGGGGGCTCAAGGCTTGGTGGCGTTCTCTCATCCTGTTGTCCAGACGAATAGCATGTGAGATGAGGGTTTCGAGGTCACTTGGGCATCCAATAGAGGCCAGACCGTCCTTGATGGGGTCAGACAGACCATGGTGGAAGGCTGACACCAGGGCAGTCTCGTTCCATCCACTTACTGCTGCGAGTGTTCGGAACGAGATGGCGTAATCTGCGACGCTTCCTCCTTGCCGGATGGACATGAGCTTTCGGGCTGCGTCGGTACTGATGTCTGCCTGATCGAAGACCCGAAGCATCTCTTCAGAAAACAGCTGGAAATCAAAGCACTCAGGTCCCTGTCTTTGCCAGATAGCAGTAGCCCAGGCTCGCGCCTTACCAGCTAATAAGGTGATCACAAAGGCAATCTTGCGGCGATCCGTAGTGTAGGTGGTAGGCTGAAGCTCAAAGGTGAGTTGACACTGGGTAAGGAACTCTCGGCACTCACTGTGCTTGCCGTCATACCTCTGTGGTGCAGGAAGGCTGGGTTCGCGAGGTGAAGAAGGCAGCATTGCAGGAGGCACTGGAGCAGGGGTGGGAGCTGGATCAGGAGCAGGAACTGGATCAGGAGCAGGAGATGCAGGCAGAGATGTCAGCTGTGCCAGGGTTTTCCCAATTTGCTGAAGCAGTTCCTCGTGGCGAGCGAGGGCCTCACGTTGGCTGGTGAGCGTACGTCCATGAGCGTCCATGGTCGCTCCGAAGCGTGTCAAAGCTGCCATAATTCCCTGAAGGTTGGCCGGGTAGACAGTTGAAGCAGCCTCTGCTGAGTCGGTCATGACGGAGTCTTTCTGTTAGGGTTTTGCTGGGATTCGAACCTGGTTCGTTGGTGTGATAATCCAGCAAACCCCCACTAGGCCACCAGGGGGATGACTCAAATGCAGAGGCGTGAGGCGGAAGTAGAAAAAGAATCAAATGGTTTATTTAAACTATATACACTATATACAGGGCAAAACAAAAGACAAAAAAAACCAAAGAGTAAATCCAAAAGAAAAGCAAAGTGCAAAAATTCAAAAGCTAAGAAGATCAAAAACACAGTACAAAGGAAACTGGAGATAAACATAACAGCACAAAGACTCCGTGACAAGAGGACTGAACTCAGGGGTATAAATAGACAAACTAATTAAGGACACAGGTGAAGATAATTAGGCAATTAACACAAACACAAAACACAGGAACAGTGGCGGCCTCTAGAGGCCAAAATAAACACGACATGAAAAGGAAATAACAGCGGCCTCTAGAGGCCAAAACAGTCCTAGTCCTAACAGATCTCTGTCCTGCCGTTCTCTGTGCTCCACCCACCAACACTGAACTGCTACACAGACATAAATGTTCTTCAGCCTGATGTACTGCAGCCTGTCTGTAAGGTAGCTGGAGATCCAGGTGACCAGGCAGGGGTCCACTTGCATCCTGTTCAGTTTGTCCTAAAGCATAAGGGGCTGGATGGTATTGAAGGCACTCGAGAAGTCCAAAAAGAGGATCCTCACTGTGCCATTTCCCTGATCCAGATGCAAGTGGGCTTGGTGTAGCAGGTAAAGAATAGCATCTTCCACACGAACACCTGCCCGGTACCCAAACTGGTTATCCTCATCTGGAGCACCTCATGATCAGATGTCAATCATTCTACCTACTCAGAGAGTTCACCCTGTTCATGATTATGGCAGTGTATATTCCACCACATGCTGACAATACACTTGCACTGGAGGAGCTGTATTGGATAACTCTACAATCAGAAGCTACTTTTATTGTACCTGGGGATTTCAACAATGCCAACCTGAAGAATGTCCTACCATGATATTACCAAGATATCAGCTGTGTGACATGAGGCATCACCACACTTGATTAGGTTTACAGTCCATTCCATGAAGGATTCAAAGCCCTCCCCTTACTGTCATTTGACAAATCAGATCATGCCTCAATCCTGCTGCTTCCCAGGATTATTATATTATTATATATTATACCAAGGATTACTGTATGTCAGTTCCCTAATCAGAAATCCTGGATCAACAGAGAGGCACATGCTGCTCTGAAAATCACAAGCAGCTACTCACACTGCAGGATATCCAGAGAACTACAAGAAATGCAAATATCAATTACAAATAGCAATTAAATCTAAATAAATAAATAAAACAATATGGGGACAAGGTGGAGTCACAGTACAATGGCTCTGACATCAGAAACATGTGGAATTGTCTGAAGAAAAAAAATCACAAACTACAAAAGTAAAAATAGTTGGGAGGGGGAATTTTCAACTTACTGTATCTCCCAGATTAACTTTTGGAACACCTTCACATATTTTGAGGACAACACCCCTTCCTCAGGCATTGTTATGCTAAGGGACCTGGGAACAAACCACCTGGAACTTTCTCGGACTTATGTGTGTAAAAGCATTACAAATGTGAATCTTCATAAAGTACCTGGCTCTGATGGCATTCCTTTCTGTGGCCTCAGAGAATGTGCTGATCAGCTAACAAATGTCTTTACTGACATCTTCAATCTTTCCTTGGCTCAATCTGTGGTTCCTGCTTGTCTCAAAACCATCATCATACCTGTTCTGAAGAAGAAAAATAAAGCCATCTGCCTAAATGATTATCAGCTAGTTGCACTCACATCTCATCACACTCACATCACCTTTTGAAAGTTTCATGAAGATTGGTCCAGCCGTTTTCCCGTAACATCATTAACAAACAAACAAACCCCACCAAAAACAATACCTTGCCCCCTGGTGGACTCTGTCCTGGTTGAGGTAATTAATACAATAATTACATGTACTAGTAGCCGTATTATTGCTCAAACATGTTGTTTATTTGAAGGTGCTTTTGGTGTTTGAAGTATTAAGTAGGCCTAAGTATAAAGGGCATTTGTGCAGTAAATGCAGTCTGCAGGGGGTATTATTATTATTATTTTTTAGTGCTGTCAAAGTTAACGCGATAATAACGCGTTAACGCGATCTCAATTTAATGCGATTTAAAAAAAAATAGTGCCGTTAACGCAAATTCTAATTTGGCCCTGCGAGTCACCCGTAGTTCCTGTTGAGGCTTGTCACGCGCTGCTTCAATAAGAGTACGTGTGAGTGATGGAGAAAGGCATAGACATATAAACATCCTCGCCGCCATATTGGATGGGGCAAAGTGGAGATTCTTCAGCCGTCTCTGGTATAGCGTCTAGACAGTAGCCGAGAATAAAGATGCCTCATTCATGTGCTGTGTTTAACTGTACCAACAGGTTTACCGTCCAAACGAGATCACATGGGATTACCTTTCACAGGTGAGACTGGAAAAATACTTTTCAATACTGTTCCTTCAGTCTTCAGTTTCCCAGCTCATCTCCACCGGGGAGGTGTAGAGTTATAAGCAGTGAGAATTAGAGAATACAGTGCCACACTATGATGAACGTTTTTGAACGTATGATGAATGTTTTTATTTTTATTTTTTTCTTTTTTATGGCAAATACTTCTCTTCAAAAGAAACTAATGAAGAGTAAAATAATTTTTTTTTATTTTCACAGTGAAATGCACTTTATTTCTCATCCCTTGGTTTTCTCATCTAATATGGAAGTTATGGATGTCAGTGGCTGTGACAAGACGTGTTATGCTCTGCAATAAAAAAAAAAAAAAAACAGTGGTACAAAGCAAGCCCATTCACTTTTTTATGCTGATAAGAGAATTACAATGGTTTTTCATGTGACAAAAATGTGCGATTAAATTGCGATTAATTGCGAGTTAACTATGACAGTTGCGACATTAATCGCGATTAAATATTTTAATCGCTTGACAGCACTAATATTTTTATTATATTTTCTAACTGCAACAGAACTCATTTAAACTTTTGGCTAGTGACATTCTGGCAGTGGTTCAGATAATAAAACAGCATTATTATAGAAAACATTGTTGTCAGATGATAGCTTTATTTATTGCTCATGCAAACCCCACGCTGCAAACCACAGCGTCACAGACCTCCAGTTGTTTTAGCAACCTTTTCAACCATGTTAACAGTAAAAAAGTGATAGTGTCAGTACCACCATAAAATGCTCTTAAAAGTCACCAGATGCCACCAATTGGGCTCCTTTAAAGAAAAAAAAAATTATATAGATATGAATGAGTGGCACGGTGGTGTAGTGGTTAGCACTGTCACAGCAAGAAGGTCCTGGGTTCGAGCCCAGCGGCCGGCGAGGGCCTTTCTGTGTGGAGTTTGCATGTTCTTCCTGTGTTCGCGTGGGTTTCCTCCGGGTGCTCTGGTTTCCCCCAAAGGCATGCAGGTTAGGCTAATTGGTGGCTCTAAATTGACCATAGGTGTGAATGTGAGCATGAATGGTTGTCTGTGTATCAGCCTTGCGATGACCTAGCGACTTGTCCAGGGTGTACCCCGCCTCTTGCCCATAGTCAGCTGGGAGAGGCTCCAGCTTGTCTGTGACCCTGTAGAACAGGATGAAGCAGCTAGAGATAATGAGATATTATATATATATATATATATATATATCCTTCTCACCCCCGGCGGGGGGGTGGTATCCATGTCATCCTCAAGCTCGGGTCCTCTACCAGAGGCCTGGGAGTTTGAGGGTTCTGCGCAGTATCTTCGATGTTCCTAAGACTGCGCTCTTCTGGACTGAGGCTTCAGATGTTGTTCCTGGGATTTGCTGGAGCCACTCTCCCAGTTTGGGGGTTACTGCCCCAAGTGCCCCCACTACCACGGGGACCACGCAACCCTTGACCTTCCACATCCGTTCCAGCTGCTCTTTCAACCCTTGATACTTCTCAAGTTTCTCATGTTCTTTCTTCCTGATGTTGGCGTCAGCTGGGATCGCCACATCTATCACCACCACCCTCTTCTGCTCTTTGTCCACCACCACTATGTCCAGTTGGTTAGCCCGGATCTGTTTGTCAGTCTGGAAGCTGAAGTCCCACAGAACCTTGGCCCTGTTGTTCTCAGATCTATATATCTATATCTATATATATATATATATATATATATATATATATATATATATATATATATATATAAAACACACACACACACACACACACACACACACACACACACACACACACTGTCTTGCAAAAGTATTCATCCCCCTTTATGTTTGTCCTGTTTTGTTGCATTACAAGCTGGAATTAAAAAGGATTTTTGGAGGGTTAGCACCATTTGATTTACACAACATGCTACCACTTTAAAAGTGCAAAGATTTTTTTTGTGTGACACAAACAATAATTAAGATGAAAAAAAAACAGAAATTTATGACGTGAATTGGTTGGACCAACTCTTATTTAGAAGTTTCATACGAAAGGGGGTGAATACCTATGCACACTTCAGATTTCTGTTTTTTTCATCTTAATTACTGTTTGTGTCACAATAAAACAACAATTTGCACCTTTAAAGTGGTAGGCATGTTGTGTAAATCAAATGGTGCTAACCCTCTAAAAATCCATTTTAATTCCAGCTTGTAATGTGACAAAACAGGACAAATACCAAGGGGGATGAATACTTTTGCAAGACACTGTACCAGATTAAAGTCCTGCCCTTTCGGTTAGTGCTAGCATCCAGGCTCTTCAGAAAAGTGTGTCACCATCAAGCCCTTGCACTGCCAGTGTCAGAGTCTATCCCCCTTTATCTGGATGAGAAAACAGTCCCAGTTGTCAGTGATGGTGCTTGTAATCTCAGATATAGAAGCTCATGAGAAGATATCTGACTCATTTCCATCAGCAGTAAGTTTGCCTCCCTTACTCAGTTTTTAGAGACAGCAATCTTTATTTTGGAGGCAGTCAGGGAACCTGTAGGTGGCTGAACTTCACCCATGTGCTGATTGTCTGTATCTGGTGGAGATACAGAAAAATGGCAGTCTCAGGTACAGTGAGTGCAGTTTTAGAAGGAAATGAGCTGTAGGTTTTATTGAGCATCTTGCAGAACCAAACACAGTTCTTCTGAACACTTTGTCACACTTCCTTCTTATTTTTGCAGCAAAACCCAGTAGCCTTCATTATGTTTTTGTCTGAAAAGTGGTCTCTCATGTAATACACGACTTTCTTTACTGACATATAAACATTTTTCTGTAACATTTAATTTTGTACTGGAAAACTATTGTTTAGAAATCTAAAGTGTTTTTGTACTGGTTCCATAATGTCGAAGTCATAAAATAAAAGTCTATTACAAAGTTTGTACTAAAAATAATAAGGTGCCTAAGAATTTTGCACAACAACAACAACAACAACACACACACACACACACACACACACACACACACACACACTAATCTGGATTCAGGGAATAATGTATATATGGATGCATCATAAGTATTAGCTAGAAATATGTGGTCAATTATATAGCAAAATCTCCTGATGTTGGCAGTTATTACTTGTTACTGACAGGCTGATTTGCTTGTATTAAAATCTTATGCACAAGATATTTGAATAGTCAGTTTGTTTATCAGGGATTTAGCCTCGGGTTCAGGGTGTGACTGCTATGTGAAGGCTAATTAAAAGAGCTACATCGTTACTGAGGGCAAGAGTTAACGAAACACCACAGAGCACATCAGGTGTGATGAAATACAACCCCAATTCCAAAAAAGTTGGGACACTGTAAAATATAAATAAAATGTGATGATTTGCAACTCATGGAAACCCTATATTTCACTGAAAATAGAACAAAGACAACATATCAAATGTTGAAACTGAGAAAATTTGTTTTTTGACAAATATAAAACTCAGGGGGCGGCATGGTGGTGTAGTGGTTAGCGCTGTCGCCTCACAGCAAGAAGGTCCATGTTCGAGCCCCGTGGCCGGCGAGGGCCTTTCTGTGCGGAGTTTGCATGTTCTCCTCGTGTCCGCGTGGGTTTCCTCTGGGTGCTCCGGTTTCCCCCACAGTCCAAAGACATGCAGGTTAGGTTAACTGGTGACTCTAAATTGAGCGTAGGTGTGAATGTGAGTGTGAATGGTTGTCTGTGTCTATGTGTCAGCCCTGTGATGACCTGGCGACTTGTCCAGGGTGTACCCTGCCTTTCACCCGTAGTCAGCTGGGATAGGCTCCAGCTTGCCTGCGACCCTGTAGAAGGATAAAGCGGCTAGAGATAATGAGATGAGATAAAAATCAGGACAGGACGTGTTTACAGGACGTGTTTATGTTTCATCACCTTTTATTTTAACAACACTCAGTAAGCATTTGGGAACTGAGGACACTAATTGTTGAAGTTTTGAAATTGAAATTCTTTCCCATTCTTGTTTGATATATGATTTCAGTTGTTGAACAATCTGGAGTCTCTGTTGTTGCAGTTTGCACTTCATAATGTGCCACACATTTTCAATGGGAAACAGGCAGGCCAGTTTAGCACCTGCACTCTTTTACTGCGAAGCCACGCTGTTGTAACACGTACAGAGTGTGGCTTTGACATTGTCTTGCTGAGATAAACAGAGACATCCCTGGAAGAGCCACTGTCTAGATGGCAGCATATGTTGCTCCAGATCCTTTATGTACCTTTCAGCATTAATGGAGCCTTCACATGATGTGCAAGTTACCCCTGCCATGGGCACTAACACATCCCCATGCCATCACAGATGCTGGCTTTTGAAATTTGTACTGGTAAGTATCTGGATGGTTCTTTTCCTATTTATCCTGGTGGACATGATGTCCATGATATATAAAAACAATTTGAAATGTGGACTTGTCAGACCACGTCACACTTTTCCATGTTAGGTCAGTCCATTTCAGATGAGTTCAGGGCCAGAGAATTCACCAGTGTTTCTGGATATTGTTGTTATATTGCTTTTGCTTTGCATTATAGATGTAGCGAAAATGCAACATAACGGTTTTCCAAAGTGTTCCCGAGCCCACATAGTAATGTCCTTTATAGAATCATATTAGTTTTAATGCAGTGACACCTGAGGGTCAAAGGTCATGGATGTTCAATGTTGGTTTTCAGCCTTGCCCCTAAAGTGCAAAGATTTCTCTGGAGTCTCTGAATCTTTTGATGATACTATGGATTGTCTATGGTGAAATCCCTAAATTGTACATTAAGAAACATTGTTCTTAAAGTGGTGAACCTCACCCCATCCTTGCTTGTGAACAACTGAGCCTTTTGAGGATGCCCATTTCATACACAATCATGAGACTATCACCTTTTACCAATTAACCTCTTCACCTGTAGAATGTTCCAAACAGTTTTTTTAAGCATTGCACAACTTTCCCAGTGTTTTTTTGCCCCTGTGTCAGAATGCAGGCACTTATGGATGTAAGTGCAGAGGAGAGCGGGGGAGCAGACTCGACGATGCCAAAACAATAGACTAGTACAAAACAATAGACTAGAAGTGAGGTCAGGAAGCAAGCAAGGGTTGGGCAATCGGCAAATAACATAGGATAGATGAGACAAAGATCGTAAACAAAATAGGGCTAGCAAAGGCCAGAAAATAGAGAGGGCTGGTATGGACTGGATGAAACAGAACAATACTTCGCATTGGAGTGGTATTTGAGAGTGGCTTAAGTAGGGGAAGAGCTAGTTAGGGAGATGAGTGTCAGCTGTGATTAATACTCTGGTGACAGAGGGCGCTGTGGATCTTGGGGCTTGTAGTTCTCAGTGTCCATGTTTGTAGTTTGTGTGTCTTTGGCAGGTTTACTGACACCCTGTCCCAACTTTTTTGGAACCTGTTGCAGGGCATCACAGTCAGAATGAGTGTGTATTTTCAAAAAACAATAAAGCTTATCAGTTTGAACATAAAATATCTTGTCTAGGAATAGGGATTGTAATAGAAGACGGAACCTCTTGACTTGTGTCCTACCTTACCTTGGACACCTTGGATCAGCTTTGAGCTTGACCACTCAGGCCAAGCATATCACATATCTCCACCGCTGATTCCCAGGGTAGCAGCTATTAACACTTGATACCAACTAGGGATGCAACGGTACAGTGTGACCACGGTTCGGTTCACGGTTTATGGGCCACGGTTTTGGTTCGGTTTCGGTATGTCAATATTGTCTCTGCTCTAACATGCAGTAGTTTTTTTTTTCTTTTTCTATTTGAAAAACAAGGTACAATATTAAGTGTAAAATGTCAAATAATTAAAGGCATTGATGAAATCAAAGGGGTTTTATTATAAACATGGAGTTCCTTATCATACTTGCCCTCATAAATAGGTAATAAACATAAAATACAGTAAAGGGCAGCAATGCAGTAAAGTCACCTGAATACTGTCACCCACACAACTTAAGACAAAAAAACACATAAATGAAACTATCACAGACTGTGGCCAACCACTTGTCAAATAAAAATGTAGATTTTCAAAAAAAGTGCAATATCAAGTGAATATCCTATGAAGAATGCCCTATTCCTTTATTTTCATGTTCTTCTGTAAAAAGATCAGCATGTCAACATTCTCTGGGCAAAGACGGGAACGGCTTGCATTCACAATATCACCTGCAGTAGAGAAAACTCTCTCACTAGACACAGATGTACCAGGGACACAGAGATACTTTTGTGCATGCTTTGAGAGATGGGGAAACTTGAACTGATTTAATTTCCACCATTGAAAAGGATCAGCGTCCACATGAAGGGAATCTGCTGCTCTGTATAAGGATATCTCCATCTCAATGGTAAGTGAAAATGGTTTGGTGTGCTGCTCATCTGTGTAAAGGTCCCCAAATAACTCTGACATTGCAGTCTTCTTCTGAGGAGGGGACACTGATGATGGTGGCTCTTTCTCTGTAGATGGCCCTGCTTGCATACCTTCATTCTGCAAGAAAATTATCATCATTATCAATTATCAACCATCTGTATCCTTAGTCAATATAATACATTGCTTATAATAGGCCAAATACCTGCTGTTCATGCTCCACAATTTCTGTAATGAGGCTTTTGAAGACTTGGTCACAGACAGCTCCATCAAGAAACGGCAATGACTTGAACCTGGGGTCGACAGCAGTAGCTCTGTGCAAGTAATCTATTAGATCTGGATCTGTATATCTTTTCTCCAAGTCTGATGTGATGGCTAGCTTGCCTTCCCTGATGGTTGGACAGTCTTGTGGATCTGGTGTCATGGATCGCAGAGTCCTTGTCTTAAGAGGGAGAATCATAGATGAAGTGGCATTTGATTCACTGCTCATCAGTGTGGTCATTTTTTTCAGTGGGTTAAGCAACTGTATCAGCCTTTCTGCAAGCTTCATCTCACTGTCGGTGAGCATGGCCATGTCTTTGTGCATTTTCCTCACAGTTTCGTCTAGCAAGGCAGAGAATATGGCAGGTTGCTGCTCCAAATACCACTCAAGCATGTCATGTGCTGTATTCCAACGAGTTGGAACGTCATGAATAAGTTTGTGCTCTGGTATGCTAAGCATTTGTTGTTTCTTGGTCAAAACGTGGGCAGCCGTGGTACTTTTGTGGAAAAATGTCACCACTCTTCTGATCATCCCCAGGATGCGTGACACTGCACTGAGGGCAACAGCCTTCTTTGCTGCGAGATTTAGTGTGTGCGCAAAACAAGCAACGTGTGGTCCAAAAACACGGGTATCACGGATGGCATTCACTATATTTGGAGCATTGTCCGTAGTGACTGGAATGGTGACATTTGCTCTCTCTAGTTTCCATTCAGTGACTGCTTGCATGAGCTCATGTGCCAAATGAGGGCTTGTGTGACTCTCGTAAACTGGACGAGTTTGTACTGTAGCACATAGCATTTTATCTCCCAATCTGCTACGAAGTGAACAGTGACAGTGAGGTAGCTTGTAGTCCCTCTAGATGTCCAACTATCGGTAGAAAGAGCGAGGAATTGGGCTTGTCGCAATTCGCTCTCAACTTCAATCCGAGACACCTTGTAAAGTTCTGGGATTATTTTATCGCTGAAATGTGTGCGGGAGGGAATGCTATATTGGGGTTCGACCAGCTTCATCAAAAAACGAAATCCCCGATCGTTAACTACAGAGTATGACTGCATGTCTTTGGCTATGTACACGCCAATTCCATGAGTTATGCTTTTGTGTTTTTCGGAATGGGTTGAATATTGCTGTTGGAAGGCAACTGGGATGGATTGTTGTGTTTTGGTGATAGGTCTTGTTCCACTTAAGTTTATGCCCAGGTGATTGCGACACAGGTGTGCCATCATGTTGGATGTGTTACCTGATGAGTAGCCAAGCGTTGCAAAACAGTGTTTGCAGACCGTGTTTTGCTTGCTGACTGTCTTTGTGCCTTGTTCGTCATACTTAACACTGAAGCCAAAATGACTCCACACTGTGGATTTGAACGAAGATGGTGCCTCTTCAAAGTTTAATCTCTCGTCTTCTTGTCCACTCGCCATGATTCAAAGTGCTACTAGAAC
Source organism: Neoarius graeffei (assembly GCF_027579695.1). NCBI lineage: Eukaryota > Metazoa > Chordata > Actinopteri > Siluriformes > Ariidae > Neoarius > Neoarius graeffei. The sequence goes on along the minus strand of NC_083584.1, from coordinate 2,177,752 downwards.
ACACGCATTCCTCTTTTACTTCCCTGGCATCTGTTTCTGAGTGCTGATAGGCTCAAGGGAAAATTCTGAAAATCTGATTGGCTCTTGTTTCTTTGTGGGCAGGGCTTAAAGGGAGAAACCGCTTCCCCGGGGTCCTAAGCACTCTTGTGTATTGTACGCTACACAGAATACATGAGCAATGACTTTGTATTAAAAATTAAAGTTTAATGTCGCGCTTACCGAAATACCGCGGTTCGCCTACGCGTACCGAACCGTGCTGGGCGTACCGAACGGTACGAATACAATCAAAAAACTGTTGCATCCCTAATACCAACCCACTCCATCAACAGGTTCCTATTCACCTCAAGGTACCTAGGTGTAGGTGAGGTGCCGGGGAATGAGCTTGTCCATGTATGCTTGCATATTAACTTCTTTTACCCAATGAGCAAACCTGTCTTGGCAGGGCAGGCCTGGCCACATTCTCACCTGCAAGATAGGATGATAGATTTATTAACATACCATGATGCAAATACTTTCACAATAATTGATAACACATTTTCAGATACAACACCAAGATGCCTTTGTACTTTCTGTGAACTGAGGCATCTGACATGCGCCATGTTATTATTTCCATGTTATTATTTGGACATGTGTAGTTGTATTGATGTGGCACACGCTAAAACCTAACTTTGTGGTAATAATGTGATGGATAGATATATTTTGTTTGTGAACAAGTCATTCTTTTCAGCAAACCATGAAGGTACAAAATTTGTGTTGGGCTCATGATCAGCTGACATATTTGGGTAAACTGTCCAACTGAACAAACAAAAGTTCAGTTATCTGCACATTTCCTCAAACAGATTCTTCCAGAAGCAATTGATCCTCAGCTTCTTTCTTAACTCTGGCTATATCCTTTAAACTAGCAGTTTCAAACCCTCGCTTAAAAAGCAACCTTGATCCTTGTCTAACTGGAGATACACTACAACATATTCCCAAAAGTATGTGGGCACCTGGCCAATCACACCAACATATGCTTGTTGAGCATCCCATTCCAGATTTATTCTCCTTTTGCTGTTAGTATAGTGGAGCTTCTTGCATGAGCCCCATACTTAAGAGAATATGGTAATGCATCAACCCGATTTCTGATGGCTTGACCGTAGGACATCCTTATGACATACATGTACCACCACAGAGAACCCGACTGTAAGTGCAAAGCCACATATCTCATAAACACTTGACCCCTAGACAACAACATTTGTATCTTTATTTACATAAGATAGATGGATTTTTGTCCAGGGCTGATTTTTAATTTGCTTTTTAAAAAATAACGTGAGATTATTTACAAACATATATTATGGAAAATATTCATGACAGTTTCATATAAAGCAAGTTAAAACAGTTTTATTAGTCCATTTGCTTGTTGGACAGGTGACAATTTGTGTCGTGTAAGGGTGATAGATGGATGTAAGTGCAGGAAGAGTTTTATTGAAAACAAGCAAGCAAACAGATCCAAAATGGAGACAAAGGCAGAGTGGAAAACCAGGCAGTGGTGGAGTGAGACACAGACAGGATATCAGAGGGATACAATACTCACAGTCCAAAAACACAAACAGGATCAAAACCAGAAAAGTGATACAGAATACAAAGCTTTCACAAAGTCTGTGTGTTACTGTGTGTGTGTGTTAGGATATATATTTTTTATCATCTCATTTAATTTAGTTTTTTTTTATCATTCTGTTTCCGTTTCCGGTTGAGATTACACTATACACATTTTGGCTGCTGCTTCTCACCAGAGCTTTTAATTTTTCTTTTTTCCCTTTGTTTTTCTTTTTCTTCATTTTCTGACTTGCGTGATGGCGCCGGCACATGTGGCTTGCCGTCCGCTGCTGTCAGCTCCGGTGTCTCTGTCTGTATTTGTCCTGTTTCTGACACTTGTTACCGGCAAAGTTAACTGTCTACGGATCTATGATTGACAGTCACTACTTAATATCCGCCTGTCTTATCAAAACTTCGTATCGTGTGATGATGGAAAGAATTTTCCTCCCCCTCCATTTCTATCAGAGATACCTGCTTGTATATGCTGCGCTCCTGTCCCACTTCCAAACCGGAGGCGCAAATGCCGTGGTAAGCACAGCGGTCTGCTGGTGAAGGTGAAGCTCCAACTGTCGCTGTCCCTGGGATCAAAATGTCGGATTCTGGCATCAGATTGTCCATCTGACTGCAGCCGTTTTGTGTCTTGGCATTCCCTGGAACTGGCATACACCTGGCTGAGGCCCCTTGTCGAGCCCCCAGAGGAGCTCCGCACCCAACGCGCTCGCTCACCTCGCCTCCGCAGAGGAGGGGTGAATCTGCATAGTCTCTGGATGGTAGGTCGGGCACCCCAGAAGGAGAGTGATCCGGCATCTATCAGGATTGCACTTGTGAATACACGATCTCTTGGGAATAAGACATTTATCCTGAATGACTTCTTCAAAATGCAAAAGTTTGATCTGTTGTGCCTGACAGAAACCTGTCTAAGAGCTGGTGAGTTGAGCCCTTTCACAGAACTTTTACCGCTTGATTGCTCATACCTAAACTCACCGAGAACAACCGGACATGGTGGTGGCTTAGCATCTGTTTTTAAAAACTGTTTTAAGTGCAAGCAGTTGCTGGAGGCCCATTATTCCAGTTTTGAACTGAATGTGTTTGAGTTGGATCCCCCGCAACCAGTCTTATGTGCCGTGATATACAGTCCCCCGAAATATAATAAGGACTTTATTCAGGACTTCTCTCACTTTTTGTCTGGGATCATGGCGAAATATGATCGTGTTTTAATTGTTGGATATTTCAACATTCATGTCTGCTGCTACTCCAAACCTCTGTCAAAAGATTTTCTCAATATTATTGACTCTTTTAATCTTGTTCAGTCTGTGTCTGGCCCACCCAAATACTGGGGCACACGTTAGATCTGGTGTTATCCTGTGGGCTACCTGTGCAAAATGTAAAGATTCATGATGCTGTCTTTTCTGATCATATGCCTGTGTTATTTGAAATCCCTTTCCATGGTCATACAACTAAACCTTGTGCTCCTGTGTGCCGGCATCGTATTATCAACCCTACTACTACTACTACTCGTTTCTCTGCTGCATTTAAAAGTGCTGCTAAGGCTCAAACACCTGTCTGTCTTGATACTGAACAACTGACATCCTTTTTTTACTCTACGTGCAATAACATCCTTGACTGTGTTGCACCTTTTAAAATACTGCACCCGAAAACCAAAAAAGTCACAGCTGACTGACATTTCTCGCTCAATCAGGCGAGAGTGTAGGAGGGCAGAACGCAAGTGGAAAAAAGATAAGTTGCATGTATCTTTTGACATTTTAAAGGAAACTTGGCTCAAATACCAAAAAATTGTTAAATCAGAAAAAACTAAATATTTTTCTGATATTGTTCTACGCAGCTGTGGCAAACCACATGTTCTTTTCAACACTATTAATACTGCTCTCAATAAACACCAGTCTGTTGAGTTAGACACCTCCTCAGTGAGTAGTGAAAAATTTCTGCAGTACTTTGTTTCTAAAATATCCAGCGTTAGAGCTTTGATAACCCCCGATCCTTCTATCTCTGTCACTTGCCCTGCGACTTTTAGTCACTTTGAGCCTATATCATTTGCTAACTTAAGCAAAACCATTGGGCTAATGAAAATTTCATCTGGTCCAACAGACATTGTTCCTCCTCTTCTCATTACACAGACAATTGAGACCACAGGTCCCAACATACTAGCGATCATGAACTGTAGTCTTGCTTCAGGTGTTGTGCCAAAGAAATTTAAGCATGCTGTTGTACAGCCGTTGATTAAAAAACCTAATTTAGACACTTCAATCCTATCTAACTACAGACCTATCTCAAAACTCCCATTTTTATCTAAGGTGCTGGAAAAACTTGTGCTTCAACAACTGCAGTCTTTTCTAGATACACATGGTATCCTGGAACCTCTGCAATCTGGTTTTAAAGCTCTCCACAGCACTGAGTCAGCGCTACTAAAAGTTTTTAATGATCTGCTGTTAGCCACTGACTCTGGAGATTCTGCTATTCTGATCCTCCTTGATTTCAACGCTGCATTTGATACCGTAGATCATGATATATTAATCTCCTGTCGAGAGCACTGTGTTGATATCAGAGGCACTGCTCTTGAATGGTTTAGAGCCTACCTAGCAGACAGATGTTTTTCTGTCTGCCTGGATGGATCGGTATCTCCCTCTGCACCTCTCCCTTGTGGTGTTCCTCAATGTTGGAAGCTTACTGGAATGACAAACTTGAAGTTTGACCATAACTCAGGTTTATTAACTGTAACACTGAGGATGCGATGAGGTACACATGGCAGTAGTTCAAAACATACATACGCACACACCCGCTACTCTCTCGAGTATACGCATGCGCAGCTTATTGACTACAAGTATGGTGGCTGTAATTGCTCAAACTTAACCAATCACAACATAGTGAATGATCTACATCCCCTTTCCTTAGCTCATGCTGCATAACCTTAATAAACTATCTAGCTAAACAACAGACATAACAGGAGTTATGTCATTATCATTTAGCATATGTGATCCAATTACAGCCATATGAAGGTGAAAAAATCATGCCATTATGAGACTCATAAACACCCTGCTGAGATGTAAACAACATAAATGTCAACCACAACTAACCAGCATGAAATGGAGACCACAACAAGTAAATGTACTTTAAACATAAATTCAAGCACAGCACCTGAATGTTGGTTCATCACACATTCTGAACTAATCTGAGCAATGTGCTATGCATGTTTAAATGACAAATGAACTCAGTCTCTGTACTTAGGATTTGGTTTGCTAACACGACCTGAGTGTGTCTTGTACAGATTTTCAGTTGTGTTTGAAGGCAGCTTAGCTACAGGTATTTCATCCTGGAGCTGTTCACTGTCCATTGTTTCAAGTCTTTGTCCAGTATTGTTGTCTTTTGATCCAAGGCCACTATCCAGGTGGTCAGTGTCACTAAGATTAAACTGTGCTGGAACAGGCTCGGATACAGGCAATATGTGTCGACGATTCCTTCTGTACTGCTTTCCTTCTGTGTGAATGAGGTAGGATCTGGGCTCCTTGCAAATCTCCTTCACCACACCTGTTCGGTTGTAGCCTTGTGGGGTTTGCAGCCTGATGGTCTGTCCTACCATCAAAAGTTGAAGTGGACGGCTTGATCTGTCATAGCATAACTTTTGTCACAGTGTCTTGTTAGTAAGCTGCGTTTTTACTTCCCGTGGCTTAAACACATGTGGTTCAAGCAGCCTGCTTGAGACTGGAAAAGCGCCACGTGTCTGCCTGGACATTAGTCTTTGTGCAGGAGAACCTAGCTTGGCATCACATGGTACGTTTCTGAGATTCAGGAGATTGAGAAAAACATCAGTTCCGTCTCTGTGAGATTTCTCCATGAGATGTTTAACACTGCGCACAGCTCTCTCAGCTAACCCATTAGACTGGGGATACTCTGGGCTGCTAGTAACATGAGTGAAGTCCCATTGTGTGGCAAAATCTTTAAAGCGCTGGCTAGTGAACTGTCTACCATTATCTGATAGGAGAGTGTGTGGCGCCCCATGAACTGAAAAATGTCTCTTAAGTTTTGTGATAACTGTTGCAGAGGTTGCATCATGAAGCAGGTCAATCTCATACCAGCCTGAATATGAGTCCACTAGCACTAAGTACTGCTGACTGCGCCATTCAAAGATGTCTGTTGCCACAATTGACCAAGGCAGGTCTGGAACTGGATGTAGCTGGAGCGGTTCTTTCTCGTCTCGTCTTCTTCCACTTATCCGGGGCCGGGTCGCGGAGGCAGCAGTCTAAGCATGGAAGCCCAAACTTCCCTTTCCCCAGACACCTCGGCCAGCTCCTCGGGAAGAACACCGAGGCGTTCCCAGGCCAGCCGAGAGACATAGTCCCTCCAGCGTGTCCTGGGTCTTCCCCGGGGCCTCCTCCCAGGGGGACATGCCTGGAACACCTCCCCAGGGAGGCGTCCAGGAGGCATCCGAAAAAGATGCCCGAGCCACCTCAGCTGATTCCTCTCGATGTGGAGGAGCAGCGGCTCTACTCCGAGCTCCTCCCGAGTGACTGTGCTTCTCACCCTATCTCTAAGGGAGCGCCCAGCCACCCTGCGAAGGAAACTCATTTCGGCCGCTTGTATCCGTGATCATCCGCAATCTTGTGATTCGTGATTTTGTACTGTTACACACAGAACATTACTCAGTCTCTTTGTTTATGTCATCTGTCATAGTCGGCCAGAAAACTATGCCTCTCGCTCTCCGTCTAGTACAGGGGTGGGCAATTATTTTTTCCATGGGGCCACATGAAAAACAGAAAATTTTGTGGAGGGCCGGACCAAAAGGCTGAACTAAATTCTGCATAATATTAATTGTATTTCTTTATATAAAGCAGTAAATAACATTGTTTTTACAAGCTGCTACGACTGGTAAGAGTATGGAAAAAACGAGGTTGCCTTACAAAAAATGTCATTTATTCAATCAAATTTCCCAAAACAATGGTTAACAAATACTGAATGTTTGTACCATTTTTTTCAGTCACATTCACCCCAAAACACAATAAAGACATCACAATATTGTCTTTCTACTCCAAATATCAAGCAAGATACATCATATTATAATAATGATGTCCACATTTGTAGTCTAATCACCTCATTTGGTGTTTTTCATTTGGTAATGCCGACTCAAATTGTAGTCTTTGAACACTGTGATCTGCTCTCCGCAAACTAAACACACGGCTTCATCTCTGACTTCAGTAAATAAATACTTAGCAGTCCATGTTTTGTTGAAAGCCCTGCATTCGGCATCTACCTTTCTTCTTTTTGCGGACATTTTGGGGACTAAAGTCTTCTTGTGATCTGCTCGCAACAACTTCGATTCGGTGTAGGTATCAGATCTACAGATCGGCTCGGGCTCCGGCGCCTGCTAGTGATGTCACACTATGTGATTAGCTGGACTGTTTGAAGGATGACGTACAAGTTTGTGGTTTGTCTGGACAAATTACGGAAGTAGTTATCGCGGGATTAGGTTTTGTGGGATTTCATGTCATGTTCATGTTGCGCGCATTGCGTTGTTGTTTTACACAACTTCAAAATAAAAGCAATGCACATTCAGTCCATGCATGAGGTAAAATTAGAAAATACGTTTATTTTGTAATTTCTAATTAACCTTACGCGGGCCGGTCAGAATGAACCAAAGGGCCGGATGCGGCCCGCGGGCCGTAAAATGCCCAGGTCTGGTCTAGTAGCTTCAGCACCCAGATGCCCTCTGTGCATGATGCTGATGTACTCCTTTTGTAGTGACACAGGAATGACTGCCTTGTGACCTTTCATGATGACTCCATCTTTGATAGTGAGCTCATCTCTGAAAGGGAAATAGGGACGAATGGCATGCAGAAGATTGCGTTGTTTCCTTGGCCATTCATGTCTGATGAACATGCTGAGTGTCTGAAGAGTTGTGTCATCTGTTGTGTGTCTCTTTAACTCCTCAAGGCGAGAAGAGGATATGTAGCTGACTGTCATCACATCAAAGCTGTCCTCCTCATCGGGTTGTGGACCTGTGGAATTTCTAGGAGCTCAAGACAGAGTGTCAGCCAGGTGCATTTCTTTCCCGCACTTATATACAAGAGTGATGCCGTACTTTTGAAGTCTTAACATCATCTGTTGCAGCCTTGCTGGTGCTGCATCGATAGGCTTTTTCAGTATAGTGACGAGAGGCTGGTGGTCTGTTTCAATGGTCACCTGCTTTCCGTAGATATAATCATTGAATTTTGAACATGCAAAAAACACCGCCAACAGTTCTTTTTCAATTTGGGCATACCTGGTTTCTGTGTCAGTTAGTGTGCGTGAAGCATAGGCTACAGGCTTGTCTCCCTGCAAACATGCTGCACCAAGTCCAAACTGAGAAGCATCGCAGGTAAGTGTCACAGGCTTGCTGACATCATAGTAAGACAAAACTGGTGGGCAGGACATATGCTTCTTTAGTGCTTCAAAAGCATTTTGCTGCTGTTCATGCCAAGTCCATTCAGTGTCTTTGTGTGTGAGTTGACACAGTGGAGCTGTCAGCTGACTGAAGTTCGGAATGAACTTTCCAAGGTAGTTAGCCATCCCCAGAAACCTTTGCAAAGCTGGGACATCTGCTGGCACTGGCATTTCACTGATTACTTTTGTTTTGGTTGGGTCTGCTTTGAGGCCTTCACTTGTGAAAACATGGCCTACATAGCTGACCTGGTTAAGCCTGAATCTGCATTTGAGAGGATTAAGCCTCAGGTTGACCTCTCTGGCATGGTTCAGCACTTTTCTCAAGTTGGTGTCATGTTCTTCCACATTTTTACCTCCAATGATTATGTCGTCGACTATGATGGCACAGGGATAACCATCAAAGACTTGTTCCATGGAGCCAGGGGCGCCGCTAGAAATCTTGGGCCCTATGAAAGATTACAATTTAGGGCCCCCCCGGTAAAATTTTCAAGCTCAAGCAACTGAATTTGAAGTCGGTTTTTGGCTGCACTTCTACTTTACTATGCATGTAATCAGCTACCTATCAAGTTTAGGTGATACAATTATTTGGTATATGAACATTTTAAATGCAGAACTGTCAGAATTAGACTGAATAGACTGTTGCCTTAAAAGTAAAATTCCATGATATGTATTAGCAACTATTATTAGGCCACTCAGTAGCTTATGGAGTTCATTCAATCCAAATGTTTGTGTTGAGAGAAATTGCATGCATCACTGTATCAGTATGGATTTATAACATTCTGTATGCACATTATGGATACTCCAGAGCCCTCCAGCAAACATCATCAGGATTACAAAATGCATTCCTTTGTTTCCTCCATTTATTGACTTATTGTATGTGATCAAATGTATGCCTTGATGAATAACTACACTAGTTTTTTTTTTTGATACAGTTACAGAGTGCACTGCAAGAAATCCACTAAGTGTTTTTGGTTTCTTTTAGGCATCACACATTTATTAGAAAACACAGCAAATGTTCAAATATTCAAGTTAAATACTTAGCAACAGTATCAATAAATCCACACATGAACAATAGCAATGATATCTCTGACCACAGCTAATGTGCAAAATATTAAAGTTAAATACTTAACAATATCAACAAATCCACACATGAACAATGGCAAAACACCTAGACTTAATTATACAATAAAGATACCTATGAAAAAAGGTGATTTTTTTTTCACACACAGTGTGATATCCGGACTTCATAATTCATCACACCTGCTCCTGCTTAGCAACTTCTAGAATGTTCACCTCTGTTGCGCACATAGAGAAACTGACAGCTGCTCTAAACTGCGCTAATAGCGGCGCTGCGCACACACGGAGCTACACATTTCACTGTCCCCGCCCACAATCACACTGTACCATTAGTAAAAAGGGTGGAGGGGTGAAATGACAATATCATAAATAATTCAAGAAAAATGCTATAGCAAATCATACCCATGTGTAATTTGCATATTTTAACAGATGAAATGAAATATTTTATTTCAAAAACTTACACAAGGCAATACTATTAAAATAATATTAATATCCCTCACAGGCCCCCCTGTCAGTGCCAGGCCCTTAGAATCGTCCTAACTTTCCCCCCTAGCGGCGCCCCTGCATGGAGCGTTGGAACACCTCGCTTGCTGAGTTAAGTCCAAATGGCATTCTCAGGAACCTGTAATGACCAAAAGAAGTGCTAAAAGTGGTCAGCATTGAAGATTTGTGGTCGAGAGAATTCTGCCAGAAAGAGTTCTTTGCATCCAAAACTGAAAATACAGTTAAAATAAATAATAATAATAATAATAATAATAATAATAATAATAATAATAAGTTAAATTTATATAGCGCCTTTCAAGAAACCCAAGGACGCTTTACAATTATAGACAAGGGAAAAATAAATAAATAAATAAATAAATAAAGGGAAAAAAGTAAAAAGTCCACCAAGTAGGGGTCAGGATGTAATTCCCGTGGTGTAGCAGCCACAGTCCCACCAAAGCGCACGAAAACGAGTCCCACATCTCCAGCACCGCTGCTGTGACGCCGTCAGCAACATCGCTCAAACACCACGCCATGGATCCACAAAGCGAGCACAGAAGCTCTGCCACGCAGAGCGCTGGTGTGTCCCAAACCGCCTGCACAGCCGCCGCGACACCACCGAGCAACATCACTCGGAACATCACGCCAAGCGTTAAAGCACAGAGCGCTGGACAACTACGATGTTAAAATGAGCAACGAGCTCACTGCAGTCCATAGCTGGGAGCACAGGCATCACCCACAGCGAACCAAGGCCTGGAGGGAACCGACACCCAAATTAGGTCCGGAGCTACACCACCACCAGCGGACAAAACACTCAAACAAACATCAAACTACACAAACACACAGAAAAAAAAATAAATAAATAAAATGAAAATAGAAAAAAGAAAGTAAAAATAAAATAATAATAAAAAAATCTCTGGTGCATTCGACATGCGTGTGGCCACCTCTTCCACAGTACGCATAGGGTGATGTGGCCTCTTTAAAGCAGTGTTCAGATCTCTGGGATTGATGCATATCCTGATTTCCTGTTTGTCTTTTTTGTTGGTGGCAACCATAGATGACACCCAATCAGTTGGCTCTGAGACAGGAGTGATGACACCCAGTTCCTGCATCCTGTCCAACTCAGCCTTCACTCTGTCCTGCATAGCTACAGGAATACGATGTGCAGGACGAACAACAGGTCTCACACCGGGGTCAAATGTCATGGAATAGGTTACAGGTAGCTTTCCAAGCTCATCTGTGAAGCGATCACTGTATTCTGTCTGAATCTGATGAGAGAAATCATCATCAGTAGGGCATAGTTGGTGTACATCTTTGCTGAATGAAACAAGTCCCATCTGTCTGCATGCACGCAGCCCTAACAATGGCAGAACGTCCTCTTTAACAATTTAGAATGGTAATGTGTATGGTTGTCCTTCCAAGTGGCACTGCAACTTGATCATACCCACAGTTTCAGTTTTGCTCCCACCGTATGCAACAAGGTTTGTGGATGTGATGCATGCTCTTACTTGTTCTGTGAGCTTCAGTTGCTCTAGTGTCTGCTCTGGCAAGACATTACACTTAACACCTGTGTCTACCTTCATTTCAACTGTAGTGCCATTAACTTGCACAGAGACAAAAGCGTCATCATTTTTTTCTATTTGCCCATCAGTTGAATCAACGGTCATTAGCGTTACACCATCAACATAAAAAGTGTCATCTGCACTATCAGCATGGTCAGGTTCTAGCTGATGAACGGCCCTTCGTGGTCTTCACCTGCTGTAGGTTTGTAGTTTGGACTTGCAACATTTTTTTAAGTGATTCCATTTTTTACAGGCATGACACTGTTGGCCGAAAGCTGGGCACTTGTCTTTCTTGGCTGCATGGCCACCTCCACAGTTGTAACAGTTAGCAATATCCTTTGTTTTGTTTTCTGACTGGCTTTTCATTTTCATGTCTTGCTTTGGTTTCTTCATGTACCTCGGCTGGACTGCATCCACATTTGTAGCTGAATGCTGTGGTGAAGTGTTTTATTATGCACTTCAGTCACCTCATGGATCTGACAGATAGATATAGCCTTGGCTAATGTTAAATCACTCTCTCAATAACACCTTTCTCAGATGATCACTGTTAATGCCACAGACTAGTCTGTCTCTGATAAGTTCCTCACAAAGCTCTCCAAAGTTACAACTTTTTGCTTTAATCCTTAAATCACTGACATACCGTATGATTCCACTGTCTCACCAGCTTTCTGATTTCGTGTGTTGAACTTGTGTCTTTCCATGGTAACATTAGTCTGAGGGTTACATATCTCCCGAAATTTCCTCTTAAGGCATTCAGGATCCTCTTTAGACTCCGCCGGAACTAGGATCTGTCCGTTCTCGCCGGGCTCCCTTACTGCAGCCGCATACACGAAAGACCTTTCACGTTCAATGGCCTCCGATCCCGCCAGATTGAGGAGGATGTATGCTCGAGTGTGGGCTGGCTTGTCAGAGTGTGCCGCCGCGATGAAAATGTCATACTCTTGTTCAAAAATCCACCAGTTTTCGCCAATGTTACCGTCAAAGACGAGTAGGTCGGGTCTCCGGAATCCATCCGCCATGTGTGCTGTTTACTTGGCCCACCGAGCTGGCTCTGCTGTCCTCGCTTCGAAAAAAAAATCCCTGTCAAACTAGTAAAGTCCGTGACAACTCTGGCAAAAATACTTCTGACACCATGTTGGAAGCTTACTGGAATAATGACAAGCTTGAAGTTTGACCATAACTCAGGTTTATTAACTGTAACACTGTTAATCCAACCTGGAGGTAACGAAAGCATGAATTAGTTTTTCTGTGTCTTGTAGCTACATTACATTTTTTATCTCAGCAATATTTCTGAGATGAAAGAAAGCTATCCGGGTGATGTTATCAATGTGAGTTTCGAATGAAAGACTGGGGTCAATAATCACTCTGAGGTCTTTTACTGCTGCACGTGAAGAAACAGAAAGGCCATCCAGAGTCACTGTGTAATCAGAAAACTTACTTCTAGCTGCATGTGGTCCGAGTACAAGTACTTCAGTCTTGTCAGAGTTAAGCAGAAGGAAGTTAATAAGCTTCCAGTGTCTAATGTCCTTCACACATTCCTCAATTCTATTAAGCTGGTGTCTCTCATCAGGTTTTGCATATGCTGATGACATGTGTCATCAGCATAACAGTGGAAACTAATACAATGTTTATGAATAATATCACCCAGAGGGAACATATATAAAGAACAAAGCAGTGGACCCAAGACAGCACCTTGTGGAACACCAAACTTTACCTCAGTATGTCTAGAAATGTCACCATTTACATCAACATACTGATAGCTATCAGTTAAATAAGAGCTGAGCCAGGAGAGGGCCGTTCCCTTAACTCCCACAACATTTTCTAGTCTATCCAGAAGAATGGAATGATCAGTGGTATCAAATGCTGCACTAAGGTCAAGCAACACAAGCAGTGAGACACAGCCCTGATCAGACGCCAGCTGTAGGTCATTTACTACTTTAACCAGAGCTAATTAGCCTAACCTGCATGTCTTTTGACTGTGGGGGAAACCGGAGCACCCGGAGGAAACCCACACAGACACAGACACTCTACACAGAAAGGCTCCTGTCAGCCACTGGGCTCTAACCCAGAACCATCTTGTTGTGAGGTGACAGTGCTAACCACTACACCACCGTGCTACCCAGAGATGTATTCAATATTTGCATATTGATCCAAATTTGTGATACTGCAAAGTCTTTTAGGGATTTGTGTGTATGGAGAAGGGATTTGAATACACAGAAAATACAACAGAGAATACAACATTTTCCACAAAATAACATGATTGAAAATGTTTTATTATATACTTTTTTATATAAAATGCTTTGTGAATTCTACTCCAAAGAAAACACTTCCAATCGATCTTTTACTACTTAGTAATAGATATAGAAGAAATTGAGACAATCTTCCCATCAACTAGCTCTTCCACTACAGTGATGATTGCAGTTTTGGTGTTAGAGGGCTTGTTGGAGGAAATCAAAGCACTGGTAAAACACAGAGAGGGAGTATTGTGATTAGTAATCCCAGGACTGCCATTCTGCCTTGCTTGTAAGCTGCTCTGGATAAATGAAGCCACCAAATAACTCAATTAATTTACCTGCTGCTGGCCTCAGCATCCAGCATTCTCCTGTACTCGGCGATCTCCAGCTCCAGTCTGGTCTTGATGTCCAGCAGCATCTGATACTCCTGAGACTGACGCTCTGGATCAGCGCGAAGCTGCACCAACTGATCCTCCAGACTTGTCACCTAGTTTGGGAAAATAAGATACAGTAAACAATCTTGTTTTGCTTTGTGCTCCAAAAAAGCAAAAATGTTGCATTTTTCAAAAAGTTTACTATTTCATCGATAAAGTTCAATAAGACTCAAACTTCACCTGCACTTGGTATCCTGATAACTGCATGGCATAACGGGCCTGAGTCTCAGAGAATGTTCCCTCCAGAGAGGCTTTCTGTAGTGGGATAACCAGGGTGGGAAATTGCCTTATTACCACAAATGCATTTGTAGAACAAACAGTAGAGTATTATGCAAAATTATGTGGATGTCAAAGTGTCCAAAGTTCTTAGTCTCACCATGGCCAACAGAGACTGGAGTTCAATTTCCAAAGATTTATGTGTGCTCTTCAAGGTATTCACTTCTGTTTTGGAGCTGGCCAGTGTCTAAGTACTGGCAGCAACTTCCTGTTTCAGGGTCTCAGACTGCTACTGGAAAAACAGGCATGAGTTACGTAGAACAGCCTTTCTCAACCGGGGTGCCGCGGCACCCTGTGGTGCCGTCTGGCTTCGTTAGGGGTGCCGTCAAAAAATTATATATTCTAACACTGAAATAAATAAAATGAATTAAAATTCCTGTTAGGGTTTTGCTGGGATTCAAACCTGGTTCGTTGGTGTGATAATCCAGCAAACCCCCACTAGGCCACCAGGGGGATGACTCAAATGCAGAGGCGTGAGGCGGAAGTAGAAAAAGAATCAAAAGGTTTATTTAAACTATATACACTATATACAGGGCAAAACAAAAGACAAAAAAAACCAAAGAGTATAATCCAAAAGAAAAGCAAAGTGCAAAAATACAAAAGCTAAGAAGATCAAAAAACACAGTACAAAGGAAACTGGAGATAAACATAACAGCACAAAGACTCCGTGACAAGAGGACTGAACTCAGGGGTATAAATAGACAAACTAATTAAGGACACAGGTGAAGATAACTAGGCAATTAACACAAACACAAAACACAGGAACAGTGGCGGCCTCTAGAGGCCAAAATAAACACGACATGAAAAGGAAATAACAGCGGCCTCTAGAGGCCAAAACAGTCCTAGTCCTAACAGGACCCCCCCCTCTAGGAGCGTCTCCTGACGTTCCCAGGGCGATCCGGATGGGCCGAATGGAAGTCCCGACATAGTTCTTTATCAAGGACATCCCGAGCAGGAACCCAGCAGCGCTCCTCAGGACCATAGCCCTCCCAGTCCACCAGATATTGCAACCCGCCGCGGACCCGGCGGGAGTCAAGCAGGCGATTCACAGTGAACACAGTCTGCCCCTGGAAGATGCGGGGGGGTGGGGGGTTCCTAGGGGCAGGGGCATACGTAGACGTCAGTACGGGCCGTAACAGGGAAACATGGAAAGTGGGGTTGATCCTCAGAGTCCGGGGCAACTGGAGCCGGTAGGAGACAGGGTTCACCCTGCGCACCACCTTGAAGGGGCCAATGTAGCGAGGAGCAAGCTTGCGGTTCTCCACCCGCAGTGGAAGGTCCTTAGTGGACAGCCAAACACGCTGCCCAGGGCGGAAAGCGTGTGCAGGTCTTCTATGGCGGTTGGCCTGAGTCTGGTTGGTTCTGGAGGTCTGTATGAGGGTCTTCCTGACCTTGCTCCAGGTCTTGCGACACCGTCTCACATATTGGTTGACCGAGGGCACCCCCGCGTCCTCCTCCTGGTCCGGGAACAGAGGTGGCTGGAACCCGAATTGGCACTGGAATGGCGACAGCTTGGTGGCCGATGACTGCAGGGTGTTGTGGGCGTACTCCGCCCATGGCAGCCAGGTGCTCCACGATGTCGGGTTATCCATAGCCAGGCCTCGCAGGGTGGTTTCCAGGTCCTGGTTGAGCCTCTCCGTCTGACCATTGGACTGTGGGTGAAACCCAGAGGAGAGGCTGGCAGTGGCTCCGATGACCTTGCAGAACCCGTGCCACACTCGGGAGGAGAACTGGGGCCCTCGGTCTGAGACGATGTCCTGTGGAAGACCAAAGACTCGGAAGACATGATTAAACAAAAGTTTCGCAGTTTCAAGAGCAGAGGGGAGTTTGCACAGTGGTATGAAGCGGCAGGCCTTGGAGAATCTGTCAACTAAGACCAAAATGACCGTGTTACCTTGTGACTCAGGGAGACCCGTGATAAAGTCGACTGCCACGTGGGACCAGGGACGCCGGGGAATGGTCAGAGGATGCAGGAGACCCTGGGGACGCTGTCGTGGGTTCTTGGTTCTGGTGCAAACCTCACAGGACAGGACAAATGACCTTACTTCCTTCTCCATGTTAGGCCACCAGAAGCGTCTTTTCAGGAAGTCCAGGGTCCTCCGAGCTCCCGGGTGGGCGGTGAGAGGGGAAGAGTGACCCCACTGGAGAACCTTGGCCCGGGCTTGATGTGGGACGTACAAGAGGCCTGGTGGCCCCGTCCCAGGACCGGGGTCCTGGCGTTGGGCTCGTCGGACAGCCTCCTCAATACCCCAGCGGACAGGGGCCACAATCCGGGACACAGGGATAATAGGCCCGACTTCATTCTCCCTGTTAGTGGCAGAGAACAGTCTGGACAGTGCGTCAGGTTTGGTGTTCTTGGAGCCGGGGCGGTATGAGAGGGTGAAGTCAAATCGACTGAAAAACAGGGCCCACCTAGCCTGTCGAGGGTTCAGTCTCTTGGCTTGCTGGAGGTACTCCAGGTTCTTGTGGTCAGTCCAAACCAGGAATGGATGTTGTGCTCCCTCCAGCCAGTGCCTCCACTCCTCAAGGGCCAGTTTGACCGCTAGCAGTTCTCGATCCCCCACATCGTACCGGGACTCAGCAGGACTCAGGCGGTGGGAGAAGTAAGCGCAGGGGTGCAGCTTTCCTTCCGAACGTTGAGAGAGCACCGCGCCGACACCACTGTCCGAGGCGTCCACCTCCACGATGAATGGTTGGGAGGTGTCCGGGAGAACCAGAATGGGTGCCGTGCAGAAGCGGTCCTTGAGGTCTTTGAATGCCTTTTCTGCCTGAGGAGACCAGCCATAAGATCCACCTGTCCCTTTGGTGAGGTCTGACATGGGTGCTGCCACAGAACTGAAGTTCCTGATGAACTTGCGGTAGAAGTTAGCGAATCCTAAGAACCGCTGAACCTCCTTAACGGACTTGGGAGTAGGCCAGTCCCGGACGGCCAGGGTCTTGGCAGGGTCCATTTGGAGTTGGCCTGTCCGTACAATAAATCCCAGAAAGGAGACCTCGGGAACATGAAATTCGCATTTCTGGGCCTTGGCGAACAGATTGTTCTGTAGCAGCCTCTGGAGAACCTGGCGGACATGGTGGCGGTGCTCCTGCACGGTCTTGGAAAAGATAAGGATGTCGTCAAGGTAGACAAAAACGTATAGGTTAATCATGTCCCTTAAGACGTCGTTGATTAGGGCCTGAAAAACAGCTGGTGCGTTGGTGAGTCCGAAGGGCATCACCTGGTATTCGTAGTGCCCAGACGGGGTGTTAAAGGCAGTCTTCCACTCGTCTCCCTGTCGGATACGGATGAGGTGGTATGCGTTCCGTAGGTCCAACTTGGTGAAGACGGTGGCGCCTTGGAGCAGGTCGAAAGCTGTGGACATCAGCGGAAGGGGATATCGGTTGCGCACAGTGATCTTATTCAGGCCCCTGTAATCAATACATGGTCGGAGCCCCCCATCCTTCTTGCCGACAAAGAAGAAGCCGGCTCCAGCAGGTGAAGTGGAGGGTCGAATAAACCCAGAGACCAGGGCATCTTTGAGGTATTCCTCCATGGCCTTGCGTTCTGGCTGAGAGAGGGAAAACAGTCTGCCACGAGGAGGGGTAGTCCCAGGGAGCAAGTCGATGGCACAGTCGTAGGCCCGGTGCGGAGGAAGAACGGCGGCCCTGCTCTTGCTGAATACCTCCTTGAGATCCCAGTACTCTGTGGGAACTTGAGATAACTCGGTGAGATCAGGGGGCTCGGCAGGAGACACAGGAGAGCTAGAGAGCAGACAAGAGGCATGGCATGCAGGGCCCCATTCCACAACCTGGCTTGTTACCCAGTCTATGCGAGGGTTGTGGCGAGTAAGCCAAGGAAGGCCTAGAATAACTGGGAACTCAGGTGAAGGAATCAGGTGCAGGGATATTTCTTCCTTGTGACCTTGAGACTGGAGGAAAACTGGAGAAGTAACTTGGGTGACTCTTCCATCACCTAACGCTTGGCCATCGAGGGCAGACACAGACAGTGGGACTTCAAGAGGTGCAGTCGGAATATTGATGCTTTGGGCGAAGTGAATATCCATAAAGTTCCCAGCCGCCCCTGAGTCTATCAAAGCTTGACAAGAGTGGACAGACTCACCCCAGGAGATGGAGACCGGGATGTAGATTCCTTGGCCAGGGAGTCCGGGAGAGAGGGTAGGCCCCGTCACAACCCTCCCTCGGCTGGACGGGGCGGTCCTTTTCCCAAGAGTTCGGGACATGATGCTCGGAAGTGACCAGGCTTGCCACAGTAGATGCAGCACTTGTCCCTCCTTCTGCGCTCCCTCTCAGATGCGGAGAGGCGAGTACGACCCACTTGCATGGGTTCTGGACAGTCACTGAAGGAGGTAGACGGTCTCCAGGTAGAGGTAGGGAGGCTGGGGGGGCTCAAGGCTTGGTGGCGTTCTCTCATCCTGTTGTCCAGACGAATAGCATGTGAGATGAGGGTTTCGAGGTCACTTGGGCATCCAATAGAGGCCAGACCATCCTTGATGGGGTCAGACAGACCATGGTGGAAGGCTGACACCAGGGCAGTCTCGTTCCATCCACTTACTGCTGCGAGTGTTCGGAACGAGATGGCGTAATCTGCGACGCTTCCTCCTTGCCGGATGGACATGAGCTTTCGGGCTGCGTCGGTACTGATGTCTGCCTGATCGAAGACCCGAAGCATCTCTTCAGAAAACAGCTGGAAATCAAAGCACTCAGGTCCCTGTCTTTGCCAGATAGCAGTAGCCCAGGCTCGCGCCTTACCAGCTAATAAGGTGATCACAAAGGCAATCTTGCGGCGATCCGTAGTGTAGGTGGTAGGCTGAAGCTCAAAGGTGAGTTGACACTGGGTAAGGAACTCTCGGCACTCACTGTGCTTGCCGTCATACCTCTGTGGTGCAGGAAGGCTGGGTTCGCGAGGTGAAGAAGGCAGCATTGCAGGAGGCACTGGAGCAGGAGTGGGAGCTGGATCAGGAGCAGGAACTGGATCAGGAGCAGGAGATGCAGGCAGAGATGTCAGCTGTGCCAGGGTTTTCCCAATTTGCTGAAGCAGTTCCTCGTGGCGAGCGAGGGCCTCACGTTGGCTGGTGAGCGTACGTCCATGAGCATCCATGGTCGCTCCGAAGCGTGTCAAAGCTGCCATAATTCCCTGAAGGTTGGCCAGGTAGACAGTTGAAGCAGCCTCTGCTGAGTCGGTCATGACGGAGTCTTTCTGTTAGGGTTTTGCTGGGATTCAAACCTGGTTCGTTGGTGTGATAATCCAGCAAACCCCCACTAGGCCACCAGGGGGATGACTCAAATGCAGAGGCGTGAGGCGGAAGTAGAAAAAGAATCAAAAGGTTTATTTAAACTATATACACTATATACAGGGCAAAACAAAAGACAAAAAAAACCAAAGAGTATAATCCAAAAGAAAAGCAAAGTGCAAAAATACAAAAGCTAAGAAGATCAAAAAACACAGTACAAAGGAAACTGGAGATAAACATAACAGCACAAAGACTCCGTGACAAGAGGACTGAACTCAGGGGTATAAATAGACAAACTAATTAAGGACACAGGTGAAGATAACTAGGCAATTAACACAAACACAAAACACAGGAACAGTGGCGGCCTCTAGAGGCCAAAATAAACACGACATGAAAAGGAAATAACAGCGGCCTCTAGAGGCCAAAACAGTCCTAGTCCTAACAATTCCAAAAAACGATAGTTACACTAATGCAGATCATCGCCGCCTCATGCATCATCAAAATTTGTCTCATGGCCCCTTTTCCCATGTCACAACATCACTGCTGGGGTCAGCGTGACTGTGTATATTTTATATGGGGGTGTCTTGAGAATTTGCATACTTCTGAAGGGTGCCGTGACTGAAAAAAGGTTGAGAAACGCTGAGTTAGAATAAGTCAGGCTTTTGTGAATGTAATAAAAAGGGTACTCAAGTTTGGTAAGTCCTAGATTCACAGCTTCTGTGATTACATTGCTAAGCTTCCACAATAGGAGTCTGAAGTTACAGAGTGATCATTGGGCCCCTGAGCAACTTTGTATAAAAAAAAACAAACGGCATTTGCTACACCCTTATCTCATTATGCAGCAGAACTGCAGAAGCTATTAAATCAAAAGCTAGCGGCAATCTGGCTTTGATCATTTATGCTCCAGTAGGAATGTACCTTTGTATGGAACCAGCCCTCAAGCTCTCTCTGGCTCTTGGCAGCAACGGTTTCATTGTGCCCGTGGATTTCTTCCATGACCTTGGCGAGAGCTTGCTGTGGTGCAGCAACTGCCTTAACATGAATTTGTCCACTCATCTGTTTGCATACAGCTAGCAGTTCCTGGAAAGTCATAATATTTGCATGAGATGTTTGGACATTGACAAATCTATTAGAACCTGAATACATCTGCAAAACTTTTCTTTCTTCATCAAGAAGCGATTTTACCAAATATAAAAAACTTCATTTAACCTACTTCAACACATCTGTGTGACATATTTATGTATCTTTATGATTTTGTTTGCTTGTACTCATTCATCACATCTTCATGGTTCTTCTTGAGGAAGACCAGCTCCTCAATCAGGGCTTCAATCTGCAGGGTGAGATCTTTTTAGTCAGGTTCAGGTCATCCAGCAACCTCTTCAGTCTAGCAATATTGGCCTCAACAGACTGAAACATGGCCAACTCATTCTCATGCCTATGTAAAGACATTGTGTGTTAATTCTTACCTGTGAGTGCCTTTCAATATGTCCTTTTACCCTCAGACATCTAAAAGAAGGACTTTCTACAAAAGAACCTTTTGTTGCTGATAATGCTATCATCCACTTCCCCAACACCGCCTCCAAACCCAGCACCATCTACAAAGTCAGCACTGCCTCCAAACCTTGAACCAAAATCGACCTGCAGTGGAGCTGAAACCTCCACCAAAACTGCCTCCAAATTCACCAACAGACAAGGAACGAGAAGCTTGGGAAATATGAACCCCAGACCCTCCTGCACCACCATAGACACTTCCGGCCTGCACTGCACTGACATGGCTTCCACCTCCAACACCAATAGACATACATACAAGAGGATCCCATGGATTCAAAGCACCTGCAGGCAGAGAATGTGCTGATCATGTTGATGGAGGCTTTTCAGTTTTACTCTGGAGAGTGTATGAGGATGAGAAGTTCCACAGACTTTTATGGCCAGGTTGAATTTTCCCTCTATAGATTCCAGTGCACTCACTGTAATTGCATGTTATGTAACGTACCAAAATGTATCATCAGGGGTCTGTTTTAATGGGTTCATGCCTTAAAGGTTGGTTTAAAAGATTATATGAACTCTGTAGCCTGGCAAGCCAGACTAAATGTGAATATTTAGTCTGGCCTCGATCCGTAGACATTTCCAACGGGGGTGGGAGGAACAAACCGCTGTCTTTCAAACTGTCTCTGTGCGTATAGGCCAACGCTCTGACCAATCAGCGCAACAGTGACTGTGACGTAGTCAGAGCGACAGAAAGCAATGGGGGAGACCTTGAAATAAATAATTTTTCAAAATGTGTATTAATTAATAAACAGGTTCTATATATTAAGAAGTTTGGAGATAATGACCACAAGTTTGGAGTCTGTACCACATACACTCATTTTTTTTCCAAGTGTTTTTCAAGGGTTTGCTTAAACTGTTTTTGAGAGTTTTTATTTAGTGGTGTTTGGTGAAATAATTTCCCTTAAATTTAAAATAACGGGAAAATAAGAAACAATCAAAAAGTAATGTTTCAAAGCTGTTAATTAATTCTTCGTACTGCACAAACTAGCCCCATCCTTTTGGCTACGAGCGGAGCCAGCTGGTAGATCAGACTTTTGCCATAGCCGGTCGGCAAAACAGCGAAAACGTCCTTCTTGAAAAGGAATGAGCAGAGAGCCTCTTCCTGCTCATGTTTCAACGAAAACTCCAAGTCTAATTCTTCTAAAACTGATTCCAAAGCGGAGTCAAACGCGCGCTGTTCACTAGCCGTAGCCATCTTTCCTGCTGCGCTTTCTCCAGCGTTGCGCAGCTTTGTCGTCACTCCTGCAAAAGCCCGCCCAAAGAATCCAAACAAAAACCTTGCGTTGTGATTGGTGGGCACGATTTGATGCCCGGGTGTTTTTGTTTATATGGTGCGAGGCTAGACCCATTCGCTAGGCAAAAATATTTTTGGCCACTAGGCGGGTGGGTCTAGTTTACTAGGCTATGAACTCTGCATAATTGACAGCCCCTCTCTCAGGAGCATGTGTGGCAGCATGTTCCATTCCCACAGGGTTTTTTTTCTTCAGGTTTTAATTCCTGAAGCAAAAAAAAAAAACTCCACAGGAGTCTCATCACATCGCTCCTGTGGAGGACGGCCCCATGTGGACCGTTGAAAGTCACACCTGGAGGACGCTCTGGACTCTTACAATAATGCTTTTATGGCTGAGGACTGACTTGCTAACTTTAGGACTGCAGTTGTCATGAACAGTTTTGCACTCAAGTTTCCATCAATGAAGAGTTTATAACATCAACGAAACTGACTTCATGTTAAAACTGTTAATGTTATAGTCATGCTGTCTGTTGTTGCCTAAATGAGGATGGGTTCCCTTTTGAGTCTGGTTCCTCTTGAGGTTTCTTCCTCATGTCATCTGAGGGAGTTTTTCCTTGCCACCGTCACCACAGGCTTGCTCCTTGGAGATAGATTAGGGATAAAATTAGCTCATGTTTAAAGTCATTAACATTCGGTAAAGCTACTTTGCGACAATGTCTGTTGTTAAAAGAGCTATACAAATAAACTTGACTTGACTTAATTCCTCAGGTACAACAAAAAGACTATAGTAATGCGAACACCTTTAGAAGTTTTCCCACAGCCAGCTGAGTCCATATATTTTACCAAACATCTTTCATCAAGATAAAAATGCAAACACATTACACATGTAGTTGATACTCTCTTTAGGTATCTAGTCAGACCAATTTTGTTTAGAGCAATCAGCACTTAGCAGATGCATAAATTGACTTGTTTACTTCCAGTCAACTGTGAATTTTTGTTCATAAGAACTGCTGATATGATTAAATAATATCCACAAATAATAGATCTCTTCAGTGAACTTGTAACCTGAAAAGATAAATTGAAGTGTAACAAACTTTGGCACTATTGTTTTGGACAGCCAGAAGCAGTGCGGCCATGGGGCGGAGCCTGCTGAATACATACAGCTGGAGCAGCATAATCGGCACCTTAATTCACCCTCCTTGAACAACCAGGGAAGTATAAAAAGGTGCCGCAACACACGAGTTAGCATTTCAGCATGCATGAATGCTCACATGCTCTCTCCCTCTTTGCCCAGGCAACCACGACAATGACAACAACAACAACGATGATGATGAGCAGCCTGAGTTCCACACATCTCGTGCTGGCAGCCTATCTCACACGCAAAGCTACTGGAACACCAAAAGACTCCAGTGCAGCCAGCCCCCACCCACGACCTTGCCCTCAGCTGGTTTGGGCTGTCTGCCTGTGCAGACTGCACTTATTTCACCTCTTACCCTCCCCACACTTCCCCCACTATTGTGTTTCATTAAAAATGTATCACTATGTTGTACTTGTGTGTCTGTTGTCCTCACTTTGCAGCGTGAGTGCCACACCATACAGTGGTGCTTGAAAGTTTGTGAACCCTTTATAATTTTCTCTATTTCTGCATAAATATGACCTAAAACAACATCAGATTTTCACACAAATCCTAAAAGTAGAGAAAGAGAACCCAGTTAAACAAATGAGACAAAAAAAATTATGCTTGGTCATTTATTCATTGAGGAAAATGATCCAATATTACATATCTGTGAGTGGCAAAAGTATGTGAACCTCTAGGATGAACCAGTGATTTCAAGGTGAAAATAGATTCAGGTGTTTTCAATCAATGGGATGACAATCAGGTGTGAGTGGGCACCCTGTTTTATTTAAAGAACAGGGATCTATCAAAGTCTGATCTTCACAACACATGTTTGTGGAAGTGTATCATGGGACGAACAAAGGAGATTTCTGAGGACCTCAGAAAAAGCGTTGTTGATGCTCATCAGGCTGGAAAAGATGACAAAACCATCTCTAAAGAGTTTGGACTCCACCAATCCACAGTCAGACAGATTGTGTACAAATGGAGGAAATTCAAGACCATCGTTACCCTCCCCAGGAGTGGTCGACGAACAAAGATCACTCCGAGAGCAAGGCATGTAATAGTCAGTGAGGTCATAAAGGACCCCAGGGCGACTTCCAAGCAACTGAAGGCCTCTCTCACATTGGCTAATGTTAATGTTCATGAGTCCACCATCAGGAGAACACTGAACAACAATGGTGTGCATGGCAGGGTTTCAAGGAGAAAGCCACTGCTCTCCAAAAAGAACATTGCTGCTTGTCTGCAGTTTGCTAAAGATCACGTGGACAAGCCAGAAGGCTACTGAAAAATGTTTTGTAGATGGATGATACCAAAATAGAACTTTTTTGTTTCAATGAGAAGCATTATGTTTGGAGAAAGGAAAACACTGCCTTCCAGCATCAGAACCATATCCCATCTGTGAAACATGGTGGTGGTAGTATCATGGTTTGGGCCTGTTTTGTTGCATCTGGGCCAGGATGTCTTGCCATCACTGATGGAACAATGAATTCTGAAATATACCAGCGAATTTGAAAGGAAAATGTCAGGACATCTGTCCATGAACTGAATCTCAAGAGAAGGTGGGTCATGCAGCAAGACAACGACCCTAAGCACACAAGTCGTTCTACCAAAGAATGGTTAAAGAAGAATAAAGTTAATGTTTTGGAATGGCCAAGTCAAAGTCCTGACCTTAATCCAGTCGAAATGCTGTGGAAGGACCTGAAGCGAGCAGTTCATGTGAGGAAACCCACCAACATCCCAGAGTTGAAGCTGTTCTGTACGGAGGAACGGGCTAAAATTCCTCCAAGCCGGTGTGCAGGACTGATCAACAGTTACCAGAAACGTTTAGTTGCAGTTATTGCTGCACAAGGGGGTCACACCAGATACTGAAAGCAAAGGTTCACATACTTTTGCCACTCACAGATATGTAATATTGGATCATTTTCCTCAATAAATAAATGACCAAGTATAATATTTTTGTCTCATTTATTTAACTGGGTTCTCTTTATCTACTTGTAGGACTTGTGTGAAAATCTGATGATGTTTTAGATCATATTTATGCAGAAATTTAGAAAATTCTAAAGCGTTCACAAACTTTCAAGCACCACTGTATATCACATTTCAGCACTTCATAAATCAGCCTTTTTGTCCTGTCACCCAGTTCTGTTCTGTGCCTTTAGGAATGTTTTCAGCTCCAGGAGCTAACAAATAAACAAACGGAGTGGAATTAATATCCTTTTGAGTGACATAGAACCACATGGTTATGTGTCTGAAAAGCACAGAATGTATGAAGTGAACTAAACTCTACTTACAGTATGAACTGTAAGTTCTCCACATGGTTTATACTGTATATAAACTCCACATATTTTATATATAGTATGACTCAAATGTTTACACACCTTCTAATTCAGTGTTTTTTCTTTATTTTTATGAAATAAAAGTCACTTCATATCTGAAAGGAATAATAGATTTAATTTCTCTTTACTTAGTTGAACGGTTCTTGACATCATACTGTATGGATTACTCCAGTTGTGGAATAGGGCTATTTACGGTATTTTTATACCATGAGCTGGCCTAGTGGTTAGTGTGTCTGCCTCTCAACTGAGACCTTCTGAGTTCTACCCACAGTCGGGTCATACCAAAGACCATCATAAAAAATGGTAACTACTGCCATCTGGTGAGGTGCTGCAATACAGATATGAGTAGAGAGTCAAACTCTCACAGTTACCCGAGGACCTGCCCCCACTGTAACCCTAGCTATATAATAAGCGAGAGGCCGAAGGCTACTGAAATGGAGATTGGCACCAGTACAGGAGACTGCCTGGGAAGACCAAATCCTGGCATGGGAGGGACCTTGACTGTATTTTTATTATTTACTATTTACTGTTTGATCTCAAACGCATTAAGGAGTCAATAAATTCCACTAATTAACTTTTGATGAGACACACTTGTTAATTGAAAAGTATTCCAGGTGACTCCCTCATGAAGCTGGTTAAGATAATGCCAACAGTGTGCAAATTGTCATCAAGGGAAATGCTGGATACTTTGAAGAACATAAAATATCAAACAGATTTTATTCATTTATCCATCCATCTTCTACCACTTATCCAGATCCGGGTCACAGGGGTAGCAGCCTAAGCAGAGCAGCCCAGACTTCCCTCTCCCCGGCCACTTCCACCAGCTCTTCTGGGGGAATACCACAGGACTCCTTCTTCAGCTTGACGGCTCCCCTCACCACAGGTGTCCACCAGTGGGTTCGGGGATTACCGCCACGACAGGCACCAACAACCTTACAGCCACAGCTCTGCATGGCCGCCTCAGCAATGGAGGTACGGAACATGGTCCACTCAGACTCAATGTCCCCATCCTCCCGCGGTATGCAGTTGAAGCTCTGCCAGATGTGACAGTTGAAGATCCAATGGACGGGAGCCTCCGCCAGACATTCCCAGCATACCCTCACTACTCATTTGGGCCTGCCCAGTCTGTCCGGCCTCCTCCCCCGCCATCTGATCCAGCTCGCCACCAGGTAGTGATCAGTTGACAGCTCTGCTCCTCTCTTCACCCGAGTGTCCAAGACATACGGTCGTAGATCAGATGAAACAACTACAAAGTCAATCATCGATCTGCGGCCTAGGGTGTCCTCGTGGCATGTGCACTTATGGACATCCTTATGCTCGAACATGGTGTTCATTATGGCCAAACCATGCATGGCACAAAAGTCCAACAACTGAACACCACTCAGGTTCAGATCAGGCAGGCCGTTCCTCCCAATCACACCCCTCCAGGTCTCACTGTCATTGCCCACGTGAGCACTGAAGTCCCCCAGATTTTATTTAAAAATAACTTTTTTGTTTCTCACATAATTCGATATATGTTCCAGATGTTATTTCATAGATTTGATGTCTTCAGTTTTATTCTACAATGTAGAAAATAGTCAAAATACAGAAAAACCTATGAATGAGTAGAGTAAGGGTGTACAAATTTTTGTCTGGTACCGTATATACTAAAAACAACCAAACCTGAACTGAACCTATGTGTACCTGTGACTTATTTTTTTTAAGCAAGAATTTGGAGTAAGAAAGTTTTATTTAAGTGCAAAAATCCTTCTTTTTATTACTTTTTCTCCACGTATGTACATTCTTGTGTTCAGACTCTTTCGTTTATCTGTGCTTTAGCTTCAGGGTCAGTGGGTGTGGTTACTCATAGCTACATTGTTTTATTTCAGTCCTGGATTCAACTACCTTAATGAAATGACTGCCAATTTATTAAATAACACATTACTACTTGGTCCCTAAATGTGTTTGTATATTCCAGTTTGCTTCTCACAAAAACTGGTGCACAGGAGATGCTGTCAACACTGCAATCCACACAGCTCTCTCACATCTAGAGAGCAAGGATAGATTCAAACAGGCAGATGATTCTACAGTCACTGGACTCATCACTGAGGGTTACAAAACAGCATCTAAAAGGGTAGAAGCTGATCCAGTTGGCACAGTGACGGAACAACAATCTCTCCCTAAATGCCAACAAAATCAAGAAGATGACTGTCAACCCACAAAAGAGGAAGGAACAGCATGCACCACCTGGGGAGTTCAGAGTAGATTTTGGTTCATAAGTGACAGCACCTACTCACCAACCTCCCACCTATATCCCTTTTTGACCAGTAAGGAATGGGTTCTGTTCTGGTTCAAATTTGTAACTATTCAGAGTATTTTGACCAAAATTATTTTGTTTTGAAACGTGAAATTTGGTTCTGAGCTGAAACCAAAATATAGCTGTTTTTTCCAGCATGAACCGTGATGACATCAGTGGACATTTCATTAGTTTGGAAAGGAAGCGGAACATAGCAATGGAGAATGCAGCAGAAAAGGATACATCTTCAGGAAAAAAATGGAATGAAAACATATTTGCAGTAATAGAACAAAAATGCAGAGTTAATCAGTGCGCTCTTCCATCTTGCTACTACTGTTTACTCCTGTTGGGCCACGCCCTACATTTATGATGCATCTTTGATCACAATGGTTTCCCTTAAAACTGTCAAAAACTTGCTTCACTATCTGGCACTACGGTTCAAAAAATCCTGAACAGAACTGGTTCAAGAACCTGTTTCCTGTTGGTCCAAAAGGGCATCTGGGAGCAGAATCTTTTCCAGCACAACCCCGGGGACAAGGGCTTGGTATTTCTGGATACCTGATGTGAAATTCTTGCTGTAGTAGAGGACCAAGGATGTCATTTGTGCCCACATGCTTCAAGACCACCACCATAGTGCCCCTCCCAAAGAAAAACAATATAACATGCCTGAATGACTATCGCCCAATTGCACTCACTTCAGTTGTAATGAAGTGTTTTGAGAGGATAGTCATGTCATACATCAAAAAGGGCATCCCAGACACAATAGACCCCCTTCAATTTGCATATCGTCAGAACCATTCAACTGATGATGCCGTCAATGCAGCCATCCACACAGCCTTGTCACACCTGGAACACAGGGACACCTATGTTCGAATGCTGTTTGTGGACTACAGTTCAGCCTTCAACACCATCATCCCCAGCAGACTGACTGAGAAGCTCTCCACCCTGGGACTGACATCCTCCCTCTGCTGCTGGGTCCTGGACTTTCTCACAAACAGACCCCAGGCTGTCAGAGTCGGTACCAGAACATCCGGCACCAAGACAGTGAGCACAGGGACCCCCCAAGGCTGTGTGCTCAGTCCACTCCTGTACACCCTCTTCACCTATGACTGCACCCCCACCCAGAGCAACACTTCCATCATCAAGTTCGCTGACGACACCACTGTCATTGGGCTGATCACCAGCTGAGATGAGAGCGCCTACAGGGAGGAGGTGGCTCAGCTGGTCTCCTGGTGCCAGGAAAATAACCTCTCCTTGAATGCTGAGAAGACCAAGGAGATGATTATTGACCCGAGGAAGAAGAGGAGAGACCAGCACGCCTCGCTGCACATCAACGGGACACAGGTGGAGAGGGTGAAAACATTTAAATTCCTCAGAACTCACATCAGCGAGGATCTCACCTGGACACACAACACACAGCAGACCATCAAGAAGGCTCAACAGAGACTCTTCTTCCTGAGGAAGCTGAGGAAATTTGGACTGTCCACCAAACTCCTCAGCAACTTCTACAGTGTTAGGACTAGGACTGTTTTGGCCTCTAGAGGCCGCTGTTATTTCCTTTTCATGTCGTGTTTATTTTGGCCTCTAGAGGCCGCCACTGTTCCTGTGTCTTGTGTTTGTGTTAATTGCCTAATTATCTTCACCTGTGTCCTTAATTAGTTTGTCTATTTATACCCCTGAGTTCAGTCCTCTTGTCACGGAGTCTTTGTGCTGTTATGTTTATCTCCAGTTTCCTTTGTACTGTGTTTTTTTGATCTTCTTAGCTTTTGTATTTTTGCACTTTGCTTTTCTTTTGGATTACACTCTTTGGTTTTTTTTGTCTTTTGTTTTGCCCTGTATATAGTGTATATAGTTTAAATAAACCTTTTTGATTCTTTTTCTACTTCCGCCTCACGCCTCTGCATTTGAGTCATCCCCCTGGTGGCCTAGTGGGGGTTTGCTGGATCATCACACCAACGAACCAGGTTCGAATCCCAGCAAAACCCTAACAGAAAGACTCCGTCATGACCGACTCAGCAGAGGCTGCTTCAACTGTCTACCCGGCCAACCTTCAGGGAATTATGGCAGCTTTGACACGCTTCGGAGCAACCATGGACGCTCATGGACGTACGCTCACCAGCCAACGTGAGGCCCTCGCTCGCCACGAGGAACTGCTTCAGCAAATTGGGAAAACCCTGGCACAGCTGACATCTCTGCCTGCATCTCCTGCTCCTGATCCAGTTCCTGCTCCTGATCCAGCTCCCACTCCTGCTCCAGTGCCTCCTGCAATGCTGCCTTCTTCACCTCGCGAACCCAGCCTTCCTGCACCACAGAGGTATGACGGCAAGCACAGTGAGTGCCGAGAGTTCCTTACCCAGTGTCAACTCACCTTTGAGCTTCAGCCTACCACCTACACTACGGATCGCCGCAAGATTGCCTTTGTGATCACCTTATTAGCTGGTAAGGCGCGAGCCTGGGCTACTGCTATCTGGCAAAGACAGGGACCTGAGTGCTTTGATTTCCAGCTGTTTTCTGAAGAGATGCTTCGGGTCTTCGATCAGGCAGACATCAGTACCGACGCAGCCCGAAAGCTCATGTCCATCCGGCAAGGAGGAAGCGTCGCAGATTACGCCATCTCGTTCCGAACACTCACAGCAGTAAGTGGATGGAACGAGACTGCCCTGGTGTCAGCCTTCCACCATGGTCTGTCTGACCCCATCAAGGACGGTCTGGCCTCTATTGGATGCCCAAGTGACCTCGAAACCCTCATCTCACATGCTATTCGTCTGGACAACAGGATGAGAGAACGCCACCAAGCCTTGAGCCCCCCCAGCCTCCCTACCTCTACCTGGAGACCATCTACCTCCTTCAGTGACTGTCCAGAACCCATGCAAGTGGGTCGTACTCGCCTCTCCGCATCTGAGAGGGAGCGCAGAAGGAGGGACAAGTGCTGCATCTACTGTGGCAAACCTGGTCACTTCCGAGCATCATGTCCCGAACTCTTGGGAAAAGGACCGCCCCGTCCAGCCGAGGGAGGGTTGTGACGGGGCCTACCCTCTCTCCCGGACTCCCTGGCCAAGGAATCTACATCCCGGTCTCCATCTCCTGGGGTGAGTCTGTCCACTCTTGTCAAGCTTTGATAGACTCAGGGGCGGCTGGGAACTTTATGGATATTCACTTCGCCCAAAGCATCAATATTCCGACTGCACCTCTTGAAGTCCCACTGTCTGTGTCTGCCCTCGATGGCCAAGCGTTAGGTGATGGAAGAGTCACCCAAGTTACTTCTCCAGTTTTCCTCCAGTCTCAAGGTCACAAGGAAGAAATATCCCTGCACCTGATTCCTTCACCTGAGTTCCCAGTTATTCTAGGCCTTCCTTGGCTTACTCGCCACAACCCTCGCATAGACTGGGTAACAAGCCAGGTTGTGGAATGGGGCCCTGCATGCCATGCCTCGTCTGCTCTCTAGCTCTCCTGTGTCTCCTGCCGAGCCCCCTGATCTCACCGAGTTATCTCAAGTTCCCACAGAGTACTGGGATCTCAAGGAGGTATTCAGCAAGAGCAGGGCCGCCGTTCTTCCTCCGCACCGGGCCTACGACTGTGCCATCGACTTGCTCCCTGGGACTACCCCTCCTCGTGGCAGACTGTTTTCACTCTCTCAGCCAGAACGCAAGGCCATGGAGGAATACCTCAAAGATGCCCTGGTCTCTGGGTTTATTCGACCCTCCACTTCACCTGCTGGAGCCGGCTTCTTCTTTGTCGGCAAGAAGGATGGGGGGCTCCGACCATGTATTGATTACAGGGGCCTGAATAAGATCACTGTGCGCAACCGATATCCCCTTCCGCTGATGTCCACAGCTTTCGACCTGCTCCAAGGCGCCACCGTCTTCACCAAGTTGGACCTACGGAACGCATACCACCTCATCCGTATCCGACAGGGAGACGAGTGGAAGACTGCCTTTAACACCCCGTCTGGGCACTACGAATACCAGGTGATGCCCTTCGGACTCACCAACGCACCAGCTGTTTTTCAGGCCCTAATCAACGACGTCTTAAGGGACATGATTAACCTATACGTTTTTGTCTACCTCGATGACATCCTTATCTTTTCCAAGACCGTGCAGGAGCACCGCCACCATGTCCGCCAGGTTCTCCAGAGGCTGCTACAGAACAATCTGTTCGCCAAGGCCCAGAAATGCGAATTTCATGTTCCCGAGGTCTCCTTTCTGGGATTTATTGTACGGACAGGCCAACTCCAAATGGACCCTGCCAAGACCCTGGCCGTCCGGGATTGGCCTACTCCCAAGTCCGTTAAGGAGGTTCAGCGGTTCTTAGGATTCGCTAACTTCTACCGCAAGTTCATCAGGAACTTCAGTTCTGTGGCAGCACCCATGTCAGACCTCACCAAAGGGACAGGTGGATCTTATGGCTGGTCTCCTCAGGCAGAAAAGGCGTTCAAAGACCTCAAGGACCGCTTCTGCACGGCACCCATTCTGGTTCTCCCGGACACCTCCCAACCATTCATCGTGGAGGTGGACGCCTCGGACAGTGGTGTCGGCGCGGTGCTCTCTCAACGTTCGGAAGGAAAGCTGCACCCCTGCGCTTACTTCTCCCACCGCCTGAGTCCTGCTGAGTCCCGGTACGATGTGGGGGATCGAGAACTGCTAGCGGTCAAACTGGCCCTTGAGGAGTGGAGGCACTGGCTGGAGGGAGCACAACATCCATTCCTGGTTTGGACTGACCACAAGAACCTGGAGTACCTCCAGCAAGCCAAGAGACTGAACCCTCGACAGGCTAGGTGGGCCCTGTTTTTCAGTCGATTTGACTTCACCCTCTCATACCGCCCCGGCTCCAAGAACACCAAACCTGACGCACTGTCCAGACTGTTCTCTGCCACTAACAGGGAGAATGAAGTCGGGCCTATTATCCCTGTGTCCCGGATTGTGGCCCCTGTCCGCTGGGGTATTGAGGAGGCTGTCCGACGAGCCCAACGCCAGGACCCCGGTCCTGGGACGGGGCCACCAGGCCTCTTGTACGTCCCACATCAAGCCCGGGCCAAGGTTCTCCAGTGGGGTCACTCTTCCCCTCTCACCGCCCACCCGGGAGCTCGGAGGACCCTGGACTTCCTGAAAAGACGCTTCTGGTGGCCTAACATGGAGCAGGAAGTAAGGTCATTTGTCCTGTCCTGTGAGGTTTGCACCAGAACCAAGAACCCACGACAGCGTCCCCAGGGTCTCCTGCATCCTCTGACCATTCCCCGGCGTCCCTGGTCCCACGTGGCAGTCGACTTTATCACGGGTCTCCCTGAGTCACAAGGTAACACGGTCATTTTGGTCTTAGTTGACAGATTCTCCAAGGCCTGCCGCTTCATACCACTGTGCAAACTCCCCTCTGCTCTTGAAACTGCGAAACTTTTGTTTAATCATGTCTTCCGAGTCTTTGGTCTTCCACAGGACATCGTCTCAGACCGAGGGCCCCAGTTCTCCTCCCGAGTGTGGCACGGGTTCTGCAAGGTCATCGGAGCCACTGCCAGCCTCTCCTCTGGGTTTCACCCACAGTCCAATGGTCAGACGGAGAGGCTCAACCAGGACCTGGAAACCACCCTGCGAGGCCTGGCTATGGATAACCCGACATCGTGGAGCACCTGGCTGCCATGGGCGGAGTACGCCCACAACACCCTGCAGTCATCGGCCACCAAGCTGTCGCCATTCCAGTGCCAATTCGGGTTCCAGCCACCTCTGTTCCCGGACCAGGAGGAGGACGCGGGGGTGCCCTCGGTCAACCAATATGTGAGACGGTGTCGCAAGACCTGGAGCAAGGTCAGGAAGACCCTCATACAGACCTCCAGAACCAACCAGACTCAGGCCAACCGCCATAGAAGACCTGCACACGCTTTCCGCCCTGGGCAGCGTGTTTGGCTGTCCACTAAGGACCTTCCACTGCGGGTGGAGAACCGCAAGCTTGCTCCTCGCTACATTGGCCCCTTCAAGGTGGTGCGCAGGGTGAACCCTGTCTCCTACCGGCTCCAGTTGCCCCGGACTCTGAGGATCAACCCCACTTTCCATGTTTCCCTGTTACGGCCCGTACTGACGTCTACGTATGCCCCTGCCCCTAGGAACCCCCCACCCCCCCGCATCTTCCAGGGGCAGACTGTGTTCACTGTGAATCGCCTGCTTGACTCCCGCCGGGTCCGCGGCGGGTTGCAATATCTGGTGGACTGGGAGGGCTATGGTCCTGAGGAGCGCTGCTGGGTTCCTGCTCGGGATGTCCTTGATAAAGAACTATGTCGGGACTTCCATTCGGCCCATCCGGATCGCCCTGGGAACGTCAGGAGACGCTCCTAGAGGGGGGGGTCCTGTTAGGACTAGGACTGTTTTGGCCTCTAGAGGCCGCTGTTATTTCCTTTTCATGTCGTGTTTATTTTGGCCTCTAGAGGCCGCCACTGTTCCTGTGTCTTGTGTTTGTGTTAATTGCCTAATTATCTTCACCTGTGTCCTTAATTAGTTTGTCTATTTATACCCCTGAGTTCAGTCCTCTTGTCACGGAGTCTTTGTGCTGTTATGTTTATCTCCAGTTTCCTTTGTACTGTGTTTTTTTGATCTTCTTAGCTTTTGTATTTTTGCACTTTGCTTTTCTTTTGGATTACACTCTTTGGTTTTTTTTGTCTTTTGTTTTGCCCTGTATATAGTGTATATAGTTTAAATAAACCTTTTTGATTCTTTTTCTACTTCCGCCTCACGCCTCTGCATTTGAGTCATCCCCCTGGTGGCCTAGTGGGGGTTTGCTGGATCATCACACCAACGAACCAGGTTCGAATCCCAGCAAAACCCTAACATACAGGTGCACAGTGGAGAGTGTCCTGACAAATTCCATCACTGTGTGGTACGGGAACTGCACAACTCAGGACAGAAAGGCTCTCCAGCGTGTCATTAAAATGGCACAGTTCATCTGTAGAGCTGTCCTCCCCCCACTACAGGACATTTACAACACCCGGGTCACAAAAAGGGCACAGAGCATCATCAGGGACCAAACACACCCACAACACAGACTATTCACGCTCCTACCATCTGGCAGATGCTACAGGAGTGTGAAAGCAAGGACTACTAGACTGACAAACAGTTTTTACCCCCAGGCCATCAGGCTTTTGAACCACGGATTATAATCACCATCTACCTCTATATTTCCATCAGGCTTTGAACCACGGGTTATATTAGCAATTTTGCACAAGACATTGCACAGTATATCTACCTCTATGTTTGCACACTGTTTGTTTGCCTCTCCTTTTTTTAAATATTATCTTCATTTTTCACTCTACCTTTATATTTTGCATTCCATATGCACTTTATATTTCATATTTTATATATATATTTATTTTTATATTGGTAAGCGTAGTTTGGTCAGGCAGTTGCAAAATAAGAATTTCATTACCCAATAATAAACCGCTGTGTCTGTTATTGTGTATATGACAAATAAAAATCTTGAATCTTGAATTTATTGGAACCCAGCATTGTTCTTCTGGGCCAAATACCCTTCCACTCAAACAGATATCCATACAACATGAGCTGAGTTTTGATTTGAAAATGTATGCTGGTTTTCTTTAATAACAAGCATTGCAGGTTGAGTGGTCAAGGTCTTGACCTTAAGTGGGGAGAACATTAGTGGTCAGTGGTCCAGGGATGAAAGGTTTTAGGCATGACCAGGGCCGTCGACAGGGGGGGACAACCGGGTATTTTGTCCCGGGCCCAGGCATGAGGGGGGGCCCAGAACTGGTCCCTCATGAAGATGCCATTAATCATTCTGTTTCATTTCAAAATGTGTTGATTTGGGGGAGAAAAATGTGCTATATTTGCATTCAATGAATGATTTCTGGTTCTTTTGCCTTTATTGTCTTCGAAAATAGATTCAAGAACCCACCTACCACCCCTAATGCAGAAATGGTTTGGGCTTTGATTAAGGCGCCAAATAACACGGCACTATTCCATCATAACGCTTCGACAATAAGCGTGCGAGCCTGTTTGCCAACATGCACAAGTCAGGAGCAAAGAAAAGAAAAGAGAAAAAGAGATGAAGAAGCCAAGAGCCTCAGGGGCTCACTGCATAGATATTTTAGAAAAGATTCAGATGATGCAGCAGGTGAAGGCAGTGGGGCAGCTGAGCCAGGTAAGACACAGATAACTTTTTTCCAGCCCCGTAATGTAACCCCAGCACGCATGACGTGCCATTCATAATTATAAAGTAGGGGATAGCAGGGTACACTGAGTGAACACTGAAATGCACAGGGCATTGAATTATTTCATAAACATATCGGTTTAATAACACTGTGTTGCATATATCTCAATGAAGCAAAGAATAGCACATTGGCCCACAATCATATCCAAATGTTTTAGGCACGCTTGCTGAGCTGCGCTGAGCTGGACTCTGGTTAGCTGAAAGCCCGTGGAATGCTGCCTCTTGTTAATTAAACCTTATTTTGTTAGAAATCATCCCGTGTAGATACGACGGCATGTGAAATTGCCAGCTAGATAGAGTTTAATGTAACGAATGGGCTATAAATGGGGCGTTTTGAGGTTAGTCTGTTGCAAAACAAACTTTCGCTTAGACTGGATACTCTTCAAACAATTCCCTTGCTCAAGTGAAAAATGATAGGCCTGTATGAAAAGCGCAATTAATGAAAGTAGCCTAATAAGCCCTAAATGAATAAAACAACCTCTGTTTTATTGTTGTTGCTTACACGTTAAGATTATGAAATCTTCTCGGTCCAGTTCTATATCCAGGGAACATTGTAATCCTTTTGGTTTATCCGTAATAAATGTGTCAGCCCCCAGGTCAGATAGGCTAATGTTACGTGGTTGGGAGGGTGTCAATTTTTTTTGTAACATTCTAAATCGAGTACGGAAAGGACGTTTATGAAAAACAAGACAAAAAATACACTGAAAAAGGCCCAGTTCCATCCCGTAAACAATCATTTTGGTTTATCAACTACCTGCGCTCAAACATGTCACAGGAGAGGCTCAATGGGCTGGCTATGCTCTCTATAGAGTGCGAACTTGCAAAGAAGCTGGACTTCAATGACCTTATTGACGACTTTGCCACAGCAAAAGTCCGGCGCATTGCATTTCGCACCTGAATAGTTGCAGACTAAGGAAATGTTCAAACTGTAAATATGTTGAAATGTTGAAATAAAATGGTTGACTGTTATAATGGGCTTGGAATACCTGTTATTTAAGGGTTGGAGTGAATGGAGACTGTGAAAAGAGGGGTTGGGTGTGGGTGGTTGCTGTGTGGCGATGTGCGTGCGTGCACGCGTGTGTGTGTGGGGGGGGGCACTCAGATTATTTTGGGGGGGCCCACTCAGATTATTTTGTCCTGGGCCCAGCCAAAGCTGTCAACGGCCCTGGGCATGACACATGAAACTTGGGAAAGAGTTGGCAGTGGTGTAAGAGGTCTGATTTGTAGCTACCTTATTTATACATTGGAGAATCTTGTACAGGCCAATGTATTTGGCATTAAGTTTTCTACATTGCTGTGTTTTCCTGATGTCCTTCATGGACAGCTAAACTTGATCACCAGGGTTATATTGCTCTGTCATGGTCAGCAAATTGTTTGGCTGTTTGGGCCATTTGTACTAGGTGTTAATGGGTGCTCTCACACTTCTTCACTCCACCTCAAAGAGTCATCTACTGTGAGTGTTTTGGTGGGAGTAGCATTCCAGGGGAACAGTGGTAGCTGGTAACAGGTCACACATTGGAATGAAGGTCAAAAGCGTGGCAGAATGATGCAGGAAATTCTGTGCATTCTTAGCCCATGGGAGGAACAATCCTCATGATTTTCTGAGCAAAATATTCTCAGGGGATGGTGTTGTGAGTGGTTGCATGGGTAACTTGAGCTTTAACACAATGTCATGAAGTTGCCAGCAGCTCCAGAGTCAATCATGGTTGAGAGAACAAAGGTAGATACTGAGAACCTTATTTGAACATTAAGTGTGAAAGATTGGTGAGATAAGAACTTAGGCTACATCCACACAACAACGGCAATGAGATGTTATTTAAAAATATATCGCGTCCAAATGGGCAATGATCAGTAAAATATCAGGTCCATATGGCAACGCAACGCTTGCTGAAAACGATGCAATACACATGCCACACCTCTAGGGGCACTGTAAGATGGTCCCTTCGGAGACACCAGAACAATAGAAGAAGTAATTGAACATTAAGTGTGAAAGATTGGTGAG
The DNA here is from genome assembly GCF_027579695.1 of Neoarius graeffei. Taxonomy (NCBI): domain Eukaryota; kingdom Metazoa; phylum Chordata; class Actinopteri; order Siluriformes; family Ariidae; genus Neoarius; species Neoarius graeffei. The sequence goes on along the minus strand of NC_083584.1, from coordinate 2,139,734 downwards.
ATAAGAACTTAGGCTACATCCACACGACATGCGCATAAACTATTATGCGTGAGACTTCATATTAGCCACAAAGTCAGGAAATTCTGTTCATAAAATTACATTATAATGACCAAATACAATGAAAAGTATTTTTCCAGTCTCACCTGTGAAAGGTAATCCCATGTGATCTCGTTTGGACGGCAAACCTGTTGGTACAGTTAAACGCAGCACATGAATGAGGCATCTTTATTCTCCGCTTTGACCTATCCAATATGGCGGCGAGGATGACGTATGATTCTATGCGGAAGGCGGCGTCTTTAATGGTCCGGAATAAATTGAATGCTACATGTTGATGGATTAATTTGCTCTTCTATGCCCTTTTTGAGGAATGTATTGTAGGACTTAAACCATCGTCTGAAGAGGTGAGATCGCTCCTTTTTTCCCTATTTTTGCTGGCGGGATTGACTCTGCCCTAAGGGCAGAGTCTCTCTCTCTCTCTCTCTCTCTCTCTCTCTCACTTTGCACCATTACACAATAAATATTCACAGTGAAAATATTTTGTAAGTGCGTTTCATGAACCAAGTTATAGGATTTGTTGACAACTCGCATCGGAGTTCGTTACACTTCTACCCGGCGTGAAGCACTCACAGTCATGTGGTTGTGATGTCATCATAAACAAATCCGTTCTACTCATCCAGACGACTTCACAATGGCAACGTTGCCAGATCTTTCCACTCTGGAACCCGTTCTCAAAAAGATTGCGTTTTGGGCACCCAAAACGCCGGTGCCATGTGGACGCCAGGCCTAAACGATAAGCAATTGTATCTGAGTCACCTGAATCCATTGCCGTGTGGACAGGGCCTTAGATAGACTCAACGAGGGAGTGGTGGTTCTCTTGGCAAAGGGAAATGAAGTGAGGCATTTCTGACACTTTGATATGAAGTGATTTTGTACCCCACAGTAAAAACACAGCCTCTTCTTCCTCCTTCCATCATGTTCATTGAGACTTAACTTGGCACGAGCAATTCACATGGGCTAAGGATGGTCCGTGATACGTTGTGAGATTGACTGCTACATGGCAAGCTGAGCAACTTTGGGTGAGGTTGTCAAGGTGGATAGCAAGGCCAATGAATGAATCGAGAGAAACTTGATCACCACAGCAAGCCAGTTCTGTGAGCACCTCAGCATTCAGATCTTGGCAAACCCACATCCAGGAGTGAGTGTATGAACTCTAGAGCATAGTCAGGTGCATGTAGTTGTTCCTGTTTTACAGGGAGCAGTTGCTTTCCTCCCAGACCACCATGTCCCATTTGAGAGTCAGTGAGCAAGTTGAGAAACTGCAATTTTCTGGTGACCACTTGGCTGGCAATATACGGGGAACATTGCTGTAGAAAACCCTTGCACTGGGAGATTTTTCCCATAAACTTGTCAGGACAGGGAATGAGTGAACTGGGAGGCATGACTGGAGCTGGGTGTGCTAAGAATGCCTGAGAGACTGTGTTGGTGAGCAGATCACCCAAATGTTGCTGTTGTTCTTTCATTAGCCTCCCTTGAGCTGAAATGACATTTTGCCAGCTTCCTTCTCTTGATGCATTGATGGGGATGGCAAAGTAATCGGTCATGAAAACAGACTGCAGGAGAATACAAATGCAGTTAATAGTTTATCGATAACTGGCAGACAAATTCAGAATGTGATGCAAAAACAGGCAAGGGATCAGGGGATCAGCAACAACAATCTTTAGGCAAAATCCCAAACTGCAAGAAACCAGAAACAGATCAAAAACATCAGAAGTGCAGTTGTGAATAGCAAGGCTTGGTAAAGGCAAGCACAGCTACACTGAGTGTTCACTTCACAGTTTGTGAGTGGAAATGAGAGTCCTTAAATGCTATGTGGTTATGATTGTGAACAGGGGTGTAATCAGTAATTGGGTGACTCTTCTCATCTCATTATCTCTAGCCGCTTTATCCTTCTACAGGGTCGCAGGCAAGCTGGAGCCTATCCCAGCTGACTATGGGCGAAAGGCGGGGTACACCCTGGACAAGTCGCCAGGTCATCACAGGGCTGACACATAGACACAGACAACCATTCACACTCACACCTACGGTCAATTTAGAGTCACCAGTTAACCTAACCTGCATGTCTTTGGACTGTGGGGGAAACCGGAACACCCGGAGGAAACCCACGCGGACACGGGGAGAACATGCTGTGGGTGCAATCAGTTAATTATTGAAATTAAGTGATCAATCTCATTAAATCAGTCTCATTCAATTTTGAAGGTTAATAATTAAAATGAATCAATCCCATTGAATCGTTTACTTTGACTCATTTGAATTGAATCATACCATAGAATCAGTCTCATTCAGTGAATCATTTAGTGAATCGTTCAATGAATCGTTTAGTGAATCATTTAGTGAATCATTCAATGAATCGTTTAGTGAATCATTCAATGAATCATTTAGTGAATCATACCATTAATCCTGGATGAATTACCAAACAGCTAGATTATGGTATATTTCCAAATTATTAAGATCACTTACCATATTACATAACATATGCACCCTTTTGAATTCTTTGAGAAGATTGGGGACTTCACATATTGTTGTTCACACAAATAAACACAGTTTGTTTAATAAATGAATTTATTATACAAAGATAAAAATAATAAATCATTATATACAAATATCTCATCTCATCTCATTATCTCTAGCCGCTTTATCCTTCTACAGGGTCGCAGGCAAGCTGGAGCCTATCCCAGCTGACTACGGGCGAAAGGCGGGGTTCACCCTGGACAAGTCGCCAGGTCATCACAGGGCTGACACATAGACACAGACAACCATTCACACTCACATTCACACCTACGGTCAATTTAGAGTCACCAGTTAACCTAACCTGCATGTCTTTGGACTGTGGGGGAAACCGGAGCACTCGGAGGAAACCCACGCGGACACGGGGAGAACATGCAAACTCCACACAGAAAGGCCCTCACCGGCCCCGGGGCTCGAACCCAGGACCTTCTTGCTGTGAGGCGACAGCGCTAACCACTACACCACCGTGCCGCCCATATACAAATATGAGGTGTGTATACATGTGCGTGTTTGTGTGGTGTGTGTATGGCCTAGCTTGTTGCTAGCTAAAACAAAGGAATGTTATCTAAGTAGAACAATAGGTTAGCTCTGTTGCTAATCTTTGCTTGTGTGTGTGTGTGTGTGTGTGTGTGAGAGTAAGAGTGAGTGAAGGACTTGACCATGTGTTTAGCCTCGTGTAGCTAACTACACACGTGTTGCCTAGATTAGCTGTGTGTTGCTAAGTAGACAAAGGGAAGCTGTAGCTAAAGTTGTCAGGCCTGTTGAGCACGTGTTTTCTCAGTAACAAAAGATTCCACACTCATAACATTACCAAACTCACTGAAACCTTGATAAGGCCAAAATGTATGATAAGGAAATGAAGGTGTTAGTCAGAGAGGAGCATGCACATTAAACAATTGAGAGAACATAGAACCAAAATAAATCAACACGCTGCGTGTCTAACAGTGTAACAGATAAACCTGGGTTTAAATTCACACTATTTCAATAAAAGCAAATTCCTAAGACTATCCTAATTATGCCCAAATGCCAAAATCTTACTTAATCCTGCCTTTAGCAAGATATGAAGAACTATTCGCCGGTGTAGTTTCAGGCCTCGCCGTGGGAGCACATGAGCCGCTCGTGATGGAGGCGTAGAAAACTTTCGGGTCCAGCGGAGCACTTGGGTGGTTCCCGTGGAAAGCAGAGGATTCTTGGTCCGAACCTCAGCGTTCGTGAGGAAAAGTCTCTGATCAGAATAAGATGCATAGCGCTTTTGAGTTAAAAAGGATTCAATCGCTTCTTAACTTTTAACTGCCTGGGCTGCAGTCGTGACGTCACTTCTAATACAAGTAAACCGGTTGTAACTCAGGTTGAGTTTAAAGATCGCACGACTCTAGAGTTTACCTTTGCCAAGGGTAAGTAAGAAAATCGTGCTGAGTGATGGATCTTGCAAGAAAGAAAAAGACGCCTTTTGGGTGGAGAGCATCTCTTTTGCGTCTAGACTTCTTGAAAGCCAGATGCGAGAGACAAAGATGGAAGCGTTGTCCCATTGTTTTATGTGCGCATGGCGGACTGACGTAGATGATCCCGTCCACGTGTGACGTAGGTCACATGGAAGTTGCCTGGGAATTGTAGTTCTGACACAAGAGGGCGGCATGATACCTACAATGCAAACTCCACACAGAAAGGCCCTCGCCGGCCATGGGGCTCGAACCCAGACCTTCTTGCTGTGAGGCGACAGCGCTAACCACTACACCACCATGCCACTAATTGGGTGACTGTGAACATTAATGTGTTTGTGAGTGCTGGGAGTTGTAGTCCATGGCAGCCAGGTTTGTAGGCCATTGTGTTTTCTTGGAAGTGGAGTTTGGAATGGATTCTGGTACTTATGTGACAATATTGAAATTTTGTGAATGGCACTGCATGGGAAAATGTTATCAGATGCTGTTTTAGATTCTAAAAAAAAGTTCCCAAATATATTCTTAGAGAAGGAGCATACAACTCATAATTGTTTAATTAGATGGCACTTGGGTAAATATCTTGAGCTTTTTGAAACTGATTTTGATTTTTACTCTGATCTCAGACAGAGTTTTAGGAAACCTATCATAAAACCTTTATATTTTATTCAGAGAATACGTTAAGACTATATTACATTATTTGCAGGGTTAGAAAGTTTCATTATTATTTTGTCGATAAATACATTTGAGTACACCAAATTATGGAGACTTGAACCAACAATGAACCAACTGTTCCAGAAGTGAAGAAGAAAGTGATGGAGCTTCTGAAACAACTTATGGAAGCAGATCTACTACAATGCTTCGATCAGTGAAAGACCAGAATGCAGCAGTGTGTAGTTGCAGACGGAGAATGCATTGAAATGAAAGGAATTTGTAACACTTTTGCAGCTCAGGGAATGTGGAAATAGGAGGCAGGTATGACAGATCAATGTGCGCTTTATTTAAAGTGAGATGGCCTTTTGATTTCATAAAATCGGTGAAATTTAGTTCCCTCTGAAATGTGGTGATTGTGATATGTTTATTTCTGTAATATCTCACAAAATATCAGACCATTCTGTGGCTGGGAAGTTATTTAATTTGAGCGGATTAAAGCAAATAATGTGCATGAAATCGCTCGCTTGGCGCAGTCAAGCAGACAGAGGAAGTCCGTGTGCGCATGTGCAGGTTTACCTTCTTCTTTTGGGTTTTACGGCAGCTGGCATCCACAGTGTTGCATTACTGCCATCTACAGGTTTCCCTTTGCTCGTGCACTGACAGTTCCATCATTCTGTCGCTAAACGAACAGCTGATCACACCGAGGTGCTCACTGAGCGCCAATATTTATTAGTTTGGTCCTGTGTTTCCTTTCCTTCATATATAACATAACGTCTTTTCTTCTCACTTTCCGTTACTGTAGTCAGTCTTTCACATTTAATTCGCACACTCACATCCTCCATTTTTCTCTCCTGTTTTAAATTTGTATCCCACAATGTCTTGCATGAGTGGGGAAAGCCCACCACGTGATGCATGACGTAATATCTTGAATTGGGTCATGGTGAAGCAGGAAAAAATAGCGGAGAATTTAGGGACACGTGGAGATAAATTCATTAATTGTTCTATTTTAAAAAAACTAATAAAATTGGAAGTCTGTGATTCGAATTCAGTAGCTTTCGGTCCACTAAACTTCAGTAACTTTGTTTTCACCATCTGTAATTTAGACACACACACACGTTGCTGGGTTTCTCAGCTCTCTCTCTTTAGTCACTGGCTTTCCTGCAAGAACAAAAGAGACACACATAAAGAACTTATGTGTTACCTGCCAGTTCTACCTGACTCCTCACCGCCCACAGCTGACACTCAATCATGCCCCCCCAACACAGAATTTAAATGCAAAATTTTTTCATTAAAACTGAATTGCAGCATTAGTCCCATTATTTAATAGCCACACCTCATACACTATATGGTGAAAAGTATGTGGACACCTGGCCATCACATCCACATGTGATTTTTCCCCAAACTGTTGCACAAATTTGGAAGCACGCAGTTGTATAGAATTGTGTGCACTGTAGCGTTACAGTTTCCCTTCACTGGAACTGTGAGTCCAAACCTTTTCTAGCATGACGATACTCCTATACACAAAACACAGGAGCTCCATGAAGACATAAAAAAAATTTAAAAATGTTTTAAAAAGTATAAAAAATATGCAGCCAACATTGTTGCTGTGGTTAGAAACTGACTCCCTTCATTACCTAGACCACTGTACTGTATGGGGTGGTAGGAGCTGGGGCCACATCATAGAAATATTATAAATGACAGGGCATCGTGACTCAGGTGGATAAGGCGCCATACCATAAATCCGGGGACCTGGGTTCGATTCCGACCCGAGGTCATTTCCTGATCCCTCCCCGTCTCTCTCTCCCGCTCATTTCCTGTCTCTACACTGTCCTATCCAATCTCATCTCATTATCTCTCGCTGCTTTATCCTTCTACAGGGTCGCAGGCAAGCTGGAGCCTATCCCAGCTGACTACGGGCGAAAGGCGGGGTTCACCCTGGACAAGTCGCCAGGTCATCACAGGGCTGACACATAGACACAGACAACCATTCACACTCACATTCACACCTACAGTCAATTTAGAGTCACCAGTTAACCTAACCTGCATGTCTTTGGACTGTGGGGGAAACCGGAGCACCCGGAGGAAACCCACGCGGACACGGGGAGAACATGCAAACTCCACACAGAAAGGCCCTCGCCGGCCCCGGGGCTCGAACCCAGGACCTTCTTGCTGTGAGGTGACAGCGCTAACCACTACACCACCATGCCGCCTGTCCTATCCAATAAAGGTGAAAAAAGCCCAAAAAAAATCTTAAAAAAAAAGAAATATTATAAATGACAATTGTGTAAATAAAGTGCACAAAAGTGTTGACTATAATGCAGCTGTGACATACAGTCATACATCTCCTGCCATGGAAGCAATCTAGAAGAAGTACACTAACAGAACACACCTGTGGTGGCAGTGTTACCAAACGGTGTAATCTGATGAATAAGTGAGATGTTCTTCCATTACTGACTGCATTCTGTCCAAACTCATACCATGTTAAAACATTCATATAAATGCTTCTTGAATAGTCAAAGTGTTTTAGTATTGTCATCTGTACATTGCTGTGTCTCAAATTTAAAAAAGTAACACCAGTGTAAACACTGAAAAACAAAGTAATTTTAAGAGTGTCATGGATAAGTCTTGATTTGTAGATGCTACACAGGAAAATCACCTCACATGAGAAACTGGTTCAGAATACGAAAATACATCGATTCTGGATCAATAATACTGCTGAGTAATTCAACAGTTTTTCAGATAATTTAAACATATTATTAGTAGATACACTGTTACAGTAATGTACAGGTTACTGTGTGTTGGCCTAGTGGTTAGTGTGTCTGCCTCTTGATTGGGAGATCATGAGTTCTACTCGCAGTCGGGTCATACCAAAGGCCATCGTAAAAATGGTACCTACTGCGGTCTGCCAAGGCACACTGCAATACAGATGCGAGTGGGGAGTCAAACTCTTGCGGTTACCAGAGGACCTGCCCCCCATTGTAACCCTAGCTGTATAGGTGAGAGGCCGAGGGCTATAGATGGGAGATCAGTGTTGCCCAGTACGCCTTAAGGGTACTGTGCTGCAAAAAATGATATCTTAACAAGTGAAAATATCTTGAAAATAGTTGAAACGATCTAGCATTTCCTATTAGAAGAATAAAAGACACCAATTCTGAGATTATTAAACCTAGTTCTAGATTGCAACTAACTTATTCTAAGATGTCTTATCAAGTAAAAATATCTGTCCATGCAGCAAGATAATTTCACTAATATTAAGTAATTTTCTCCTCAAATTCAGTTTTCAATTTTTTGCAGTGTGGAATGGGAGACTGCCTGGGAAGACCAGGTCCTGGCACAGGAAGGACTTTGGCTTTTGAATGTACAGGTTACAAACTGGATGGTCGTGTTCTCCTTTGGCACTGAGAACTTGATGTCCGGTTTTCCCCAAAACAAGCTGAAATGTGACTCATCTGACCACAGCACATGTTTCCACTGTCTTTCAGTCCATCTGAGATGAGTTCAGACCCAGAGAAATCAGTGGTGGTTTTGTATAGAGTTGATGAATGGCTTCCTCTTTGTGTAATACAGTTTCAGGTTGTATTTCTGGATGCAGCGGTGGACTGTGTTAAGTGACGACGGTTTTCTGAAGTCCTCCCGAGCCCATATGGCTGTATTTGTCACATTAGCATGATGGTTTCACAGGCAGTGCCACCTGAAGGCTCAAAGGTCATGTTCATTCAACCGTGGTTTCCTACCTCACCCTTTACACACTGAGATGTCTCCGAATTCCCTGAATCTTTTCACAATATTATGGACTGTAGATTTTGAAAGACCTAAAATCTTGCAGTGAGAAATGTTCTTTTTGAATTGATGAACAATTCTCTCATGAATTTTGACACAAAGCAGTGAGCCACACCCATCCTTACTTCCAAAGACTGAGCCTCTGGTGCTGCTGCTTTTAAACCCAATCATGTGACCAATTAACCTGCTGATTGTGGAATCTTCCGGAATGGTCTTAATTGAATATTCTATAAACTTTTCAGTCTTATTTTACCTCTGTCCCAACTTTTTTTTGAGTGTTTTACAGGCATCAAATTCTAACTTAATTTATATTTATAAAATACAATTAATTTGGTCAGTAAAACTATTGAAAATCTTTTGTCAGTTAAATAAATGTTCTTGTGAATTAACAAATCACAATTTTTTTTTTGTATTGCATTTTAGAAAATATGCCAACTTTTCTGGAAATGGGGTTTGTACATCTCAGGAGTAGCATGAGCGAAAGCTGGCAAAAAGAAGAGACTGTTGCATGGGGAACCACTTTGCGTTTGCTTGGGGATCTGGTCTACTCTTGAGGTCAGGATATATGTGGCTTGTGCTGATTGATTTCCAGGTTAATTACCAGGTAGGTTAATTAATTGTGACTCACATTTGCCTCTGGTCATCACTTTGCCTTTGTCATCACTAAGGGTCTTAATGTATCTACTAGTGTCATGGACCTGGGTATATCTGATCATTTCTGTGTTTTCTTTGATGTTTCCATTTCCTCTCACTTTCAAAACAAGTCTGTGACTGTAAAAAAGAGGGTAATTACCAATGGCACAGCAGCTCTTTTTGAGCAGGCACTCTCAGAACTCCCATGTCAATCTTCAGATTGTGCAGATGATCTAATGGAAATTTTTAATTCAAGAATGAAACATATTATGGATGCTATTGCTCCTTTTAAAACCAAAAGAGTCATAGACAAAGGAAAAGCACCCTGGAAACTAAATCCAACAGTTAAAATGTTAAAGAGGGAATGTAGAAAGTCTGAAAGAAAATGGCGTAAATCTAAACTCCAGATTCATTATCAAATCGACAAAGGGATGTTATGTAAATACAACTTAGAAATTTCTAAAGCAAGACAGTCTTTTTTTGCTGACATTATTAATAGGAATATCAACAATGCCCGTGTGCTATTTTCTACAGTTGAAAAGCTAACAAACCCATCAAAACAAATGCCTTCTGAATTTCTCTGTTAATACATGCAACGACTTTGCATCTTTTTTCAAAGGAAAGATTGATAAAATATGTATGAATATAGCCACACAGGTGCAAACACTTCAAAATCTGCAACCATTGGATAATGAGAGAGGGGGTCGTAATACAATGTCAACATTTAGTTTAATTGATGTTGAGACGCTGAGAAAAACAGTACAAAGTCTCAGCTCCTCCACATCTGAACTGGACATTTTACCTACAGTCTTTTTCAAATCTGTTCTTCACCTAATATCAGACGAGGTACTTCAGATTATCAACACCTCCTTACGAACTGGCATGTTTCCCTCATCTCTGAAAAAAGCGGTTGTAAAACCCCTACTGAAAAAGAATAACCTGGATGTTTCAGTACTCAACAACTACAGGCCCATATCCAATTTGCCATTCGTTGGTAAAATAATTGAAAAAAATTTTTTTTAATCAATTAACTGCCTTCCTGACATCAAATGGATGTTTTGATAAGTTTCAGTCAGGTTTTCGTGCCAATCATAGCACTGAAACAGCTCTTACTAAAGTCATGAATGACCCATGTCTTAATTCTGATGCTGGTAAAACATCAGTCTTGGTGCTTTTAGACTTAAGTGCTGCATTTGACACGGTAGATCATTCCATACTTACATCGACTGGAGCACTGGGTTGGATTTACTGGTATAGTAATCAACTGGTTAAAATCTTACCTACAACAAAGATTTTTTTATGTGGCCATTGGAGGCCACAGTTCATCACCCATGTCCTTGAACTGTGGGGTTCCCCAGGGCTCAATCCTGGGACCATTACTATTCAACCTTTATATGCTCCCACTTGGACAAATTATTAAGAATAACTCAATAAACTTCCATAGCTATGCAGATGACACTCAGCTTTACTTAGCTATATCACCTAATGACTATGCCCCTCTTGAGTCTCTTCATAGATGCACTGACCAAATTAACAAATGGATGTCTCACAATTTTCTTCAGCTGAACGCAGATAAAACTGAAGTAATTATATTTGGCAAAAAGGAGGAAAGGCTTAGGATTGCCACTGTTCTTGAAACTAAGGGGCTTAAAGCAAAGGATACTGTCAAAAACCTTGGTGTCCTTATTGACAGTGAACTTAACTTCAACAGTCATATGAAAGTGGTAAAAAAGTCTGCATTCTATCACCTAAAAAACATTTCTGAACTCAGGGGTCTCATGTCAAAGCATGATCTAGAAAAAAACTTATTCATGCTTTCATCTCCAGTAGGGATCTCATCTCATTATCTGTAGCCGCTTTATCCTGTTCTACAGGGTCGCAGGCGAGCTGGAGCCTATCCCAGCTGACTACGGGCGAAAGGCGGGGTTCACCATGGACAAGTCGCCAGGTCATCACAGGGCTGACACATAGACAACCATTCACACTCACATTCACACCTACGCTCAATTTAGAGTCACCAGTTAACCTAACCTGCATGTCTTTGGACTGTGGGGGAAACCGGAGCACCCGGAGGAAACCCACACGGACAACATGCAAACTCCACACAGAAAGGCCCTCACCGGCCACGGGGCTCAAACCCAGGACCTTCTTGCTGTGAGGCGACAGCGCTAACCACTACACCACCATGCCACCCCTCCAGTAGGGTTGATTACTGCAATAGCCTTTTCACAGGTCTTCCAAAAAAGACCATCAAAGAGCTTCAACTAATCCAAAATGCAGCAGCAAGGGTTCTTACAAGAACAAAAAGGGTAGTCCATATCACTCCAATCCTAAGGTCTCTGCACTGGCTCCCAGTGAGCTATAGAACTGACTTTAAAGCACTACTTCTTCTATTTAAAACATTAAATGTGTAGGTATCATGCCGCCATCTTGTGTCAGAACTACAATTCCCAGGCAACTTCCGTGTGACCTACGTCATGCGTGGCCGGGATCACCTACGTCAGTCTGCCATGCACGCATAAATCCAAGCGGAAGCTCCGCCATGTTGTCTCTCGCGTCCGGTTTTCAAGGAGTCTGGACGCATAAAGGGATGCTCTCCACCCAAAAAGACGTCTTCTTTCTTGCAAGATCCATCACTCAGCGCGATTTTCTTTCTTACCCTTGGCAAAGGTAAACTCTAGAGTCGCGCGATCTTTAAACTCAACCTGAGTTACAACCGGTTTACTTGCATTAGAAGTGACGTCACGACTGCAGCCCAGGCAGTCAAAAGTTAAGAAGCGATTGAATCCTTTTTAACTCAAAAGTGCTGTGCATCTTATTCTGATCAGAGACTTTTCCTCACGAACGCTGAGGTTCGGACCAAGAATCCTCTGCTTTCCACGGGAACCACCCAAGTGTTCCGCTGGACCCGAAAGTTTTCTACGCCTCCATCACGAACGGCTCACGTGCTCCCACGGCGAGGCCCAAAACTACACCGGCGAATAGTTCTTCATATCTTGCTAAAGGCAGGATTAAGTAAGATTTTGGCATTTGGGCATAATTAGGATAGTCTTAGGAATTTGCTTTTATTGAAATAGTGTGAATTTAAACCCAGGTTTATTGTTACACTGTTGAACACACAGCGTGTTGATTTATTTTGGTTCTATGTTCTCTCAATTGTTTAATAGATAGGCTGGCATGCTTCTCTCTCTCTCTCTCTCTCTCTCTCTTATTCTGACTAACTTTAATTTCCTTATCATACATCTTGACCTTATCAAGGTTTCAGTGAGTTTGGTAATGTTATGAGTGTGGAATCTTTTTGTTACTGAGAAAACACGTGCTCAACAGGCCTGACCAGGCCTGATACACTTTAGATAGCTTCCCTTTGTCTTTAGCAACACGTGCTCAGTAGGCCTCACCAGGCCTAACAAACACATTTTAGCTAGGCCATAGGGCCTTTCACAAACACACTAGCAACACAGGGCTAATCTAGGCCTCCACCACATGTAGTTAGCTACACGAGGCTAAACACATGGTCAAGTCCTTCACACACGTTAGCAACAGAGCTAATCCTTTGTTCTACTTGGATAACATTCCTTTGTTTTAACTAGTAACAAGCTAGGTCACACACAAGCACACACAAGCACACATTAGCAACAGAGCTAATCCTTTGTTCTACTTAGATAACATTCCTTTGTTTTAGCTAGCAACAAGCTAGGCCATACACACACACCACACATGTGTATATACACCTCACTGCTTGTAAATATTGATTTATTATTTTTATCTTTGTTATAATAAATTCATTTATGAAACAAACTGTGTTTATTTGTGTGAACAAAATATATGAAGTCCCCAATCTCCCTCGAATTCAAAAGGGTGCATATAAAAGTTATGTAATGTGGTAAGTGATTGTAATAATTTGGAAATATACCATAATCTAGCTGTTTGGTAATTTATTATTAAGCACCAGGATTAATGGTGTGATTCACTAAATGATTCACTGAACGATTCACTAAATGATTCACTTCAAATGAGACTGATTCTATGGTATGATTCACTTCAAATGAGTCAAAGAAAATTATTCAATGGGATTGATTCATTTTAATTATTAACCTTTAAATTTAATGAGACTTATTTAATGAGATTGATCACTTAATTTCAATAATTAACTGATTGCACCCACAAATGGGATGGGACCCAGCTACCTACTGGATATGTTTCAATTATATGCACCAACTAGGTCTCTAAGATCACAGGAGAAAAACTTGCTAGTAATACCAGCTGTCAAAACAAAGTGTGGTGAAGCAGCCTTTAGTTGCTATGCTGCTAAGCTTTGGAACCAACTTCCAGATGAGATCAAAAATGCTCCTACTGTTGTTCGTTTTAAATACAGGCTCAAGACAAAGCTGTTTTCAGATGCTTTCACTTTGATTAATTTTTACCTAAAGTGTAATTAATTTCCTTTAACATAATTTCTTTTAATTTTGATTTTAATGATTTTACTTTAATTCTTTATTTTAATTTCTTTTTAATTTTGGATTTTAATGATTTCACTTTTACTTTAATTCTTTGTTACTGTTCTTATGCTTTTATTTTTTGTGAAGCACATTGAATTGCCTGTGTGTATGAAATGCGCTATACAAATAAACTTGCCTTGCCTTGCCTTGGATCTCAGGACAGTGCTGCCTCAACTTACATGATGCAACTCTTGATTGGGGCAGAAACATGCTGTTGAGCATAAGCTCCCAATCATTGCCCTTGAGGGGAGCATGCAGATTAGAATTCCCATGTGGTTGGACAGAACAGACATCTTCTGTATGCACTGAACTCAGCACAAAGTTTAGTATTCATGTGCAAGAAAGCCTTACTGACAATTAAAACTCCAAAACCATAGCACAACCAAGGGTTCAAACATGGTCAGAATGGATGAGTAGCATGCTATAGATGCACAATGGTGTAACATAGGGAAAAAAATTAAAAATTCAGGTTTTGATTTTATGTACTGAAATAACTATTAGGCACAATTTTTACAATATCTATATAAATTAGTTGTTTTTACCCATTTTAACCTTGAAATCAGCATTTTAATGATTACCCATAATGCATTGTTTATCGCGCTAAAACAAGCAAAAACATCATAAGACAGTGGAAATACTACCTTTACTACCTTCACGTGGTGTCTTTCTTGATCGCACGTGCCTAGAAGCGTACCTTCTAGAACATTCCTGGGTGGTCACGGACTGTCACGTAGCCTAGTTCGGTTGTGAAACTCGCTAGGATGGAGTATTTTTGTGAGTTTAGTGGCAAACTTTTGCGCCGCAATTTCTCTATTCTCAAAATGTGTAACCTGAAACCCTACAAGAAATGTTTCATAATGTTTGGGATTTTGAAAAATGCTTCTAGCAAGTTACAAGCCTGGTGCTTTTGTGTCAGAGCTTGTCTGGCCTTCATACCACGGAACGCTGCCTGTAAAACAATAGCAGCCCTCTTCTTCTTAAAAGACTCAATGGCCTGTTTTCTCCGTTTATTGGCTTGGTAGCGTTGCTGAACAGTTCTTGTTGCCCAGAGTAGCCTTTGGTAGTACTTTTGGTTTATATGCTTCCTGACATAGGACTGAATGGTTATGCAGCATTATGTTCTACTTGCCTCTGCTGCTGGACCCTCATTCCTCTGTAACCTGCCTAGGGTTAGGGTTAGTTGGGCGGCACGGTGGTGTAGTGGTTAGCGCTGTTGCCTCATAGCAAGAAGGTCCCAGGTTCGAACCCCGTGGCTGGCGAGGGCCTTTCTGTGCGGAGTTTGCATGTTCTCCCCGTGTCCGCGTGGGTTTCCTCCGGGTGCTCCGGTTTCCCCCATAGTCCAAAGACATGCAGGTTAGGTTAACTGGTGACTCTAAATTGACCGTGAGTGTGAATGGTTGTCTGTGTCTATGTGTCAGCCCTGTGATGACCTGGCGACTTGTCCAGGGTGTACCCCGCCTTTCACCCGTAGTCAGCGAGTTTATTTCGCTGTATTTTTCCATGAAACTTGGCATAAATCATCCTTAAGTGATGAGCATGACATTGTTATTTTGGTATGGGTCATGGAGTTAGTTGGAAGCGGGAGAAATGAGAGTTTCTCAACTACAGCAGCACTTCTCACCATAGATGGCTGGCGTGTTTCACAGCATTTAGGATTTACGAAATCGACTAAATCTCTAGATCTACTGAAGCTACAAGGATATAAATCACCAGGATTCTAATTTATTGGGTGAGAAGTATTATATATATTTTTTGAAAGGTTTATTCGTGCTACAAGTCCATGAAAGTTGGAATTGTTCGTGAAGGGGTTAGTTAGATTTTGGTAGCGTGACGCACACAACAAGCAAAAGAAAAAAATTTCTTCCGAATTTCCTTGCTTTATCAAAATTATTTTTTGATACATTAAGACTGTGTGTTTATAATATTTAAGCAATTTTTTATTATAGAGAATATTTGATCAAAACTTTCAAAACAGCATTCAAAGTGATTTTTCATGGGTGTAAATGTTACGCGTTATGTCCATAATTACGTTAAATTTTAAGAACTAAAATTCTGTTAAAAATTCTAGATTTGTGCTATCATTCTGGGGTTTTGCTGAATAATACTTTAGGGAGTTCTCTTACAGTGCTGAAAATTCAATGAGTTTTGGTGAAATTCTAGAAAAGTTATTTACATTTTAACGTGCCTGATAGCGATTGTGCTCACACAGCGTGCTACTCATAAATGACAGAATCAGATAAAATATTAAAAGAGCACACATTCCTGACATTCAAGGCTAATCTGGACAAGAGAACTGGCAAGACTTGAAGTCCTAAAACAATTGAGATGATGCTATGAAATGAGTCAGTGAACAATAATTTGGGGTCACTCAACTAAGGACACAATGACCTCTGCTGGTAGGGAGAGGTTATATCCTGAGTTGGTGTTGCAATGAAAATATTAATGTGGTTTGTAAACACATTTAATACTGTAAATAGTGCACATAAAATAGAGATAAAACCCTAATGTCTATTAGGTGAGTCTTTTCCAGCCTGAGGTGGTGAAACTGATTAAATCATAAATACCAATTGTGTTTTGCATTCCAGAAGAAATTTCTACTGCAAAAGTGAACATACTCATCTCATCATCTCTAGCCGCTTCATCCTTCTACAGGGTCGCAGGCGAGCTGGATCCTATCCCAGCTGACTACGGGCGAAAGGCGGGGTTCACCCTGGACAAGTCGCCAGGTCATCACAGGGCTGACACATAGACACAGACAACCATTCACACTCACATTCACACCTACGCTCAATTTAGAGTCACCAGTTAACCTAACCTGCATGTCTTTGGACTGTGGGGGAAACCGGAGCACCCGGAGGAAACCCACGCGGACACGGGGAGAACATGCAAACTCCACACAGAAAGGCCCTCGCCGGCCACGGGGCTCGAACCCGGACCTTCTTGCTGTGAGGCGACAGCGCTAACCACTACACCACCGTGCCACCCATTAACCTGCAAGATATTAATTTTAAATTATTTATACATATGCAGATTGACTGTGAATTATTTTACTTGTTTAATGCTTTTCAAATCATCCATCATGCCATCAGGCCATGACAGCAATCTACCTTTGACCATTTATCATTATATAAAACACTATCATTCTGCAGAAACCTTGATTAACCTGACTAACCTCGATTATTAACCTCAATCACTGATTTTTGTTTAAATTGAGTTAAACTGAATTCTACATGCACATTAAACATGGACTGCCTTTCAGATTATTCAAGTTTAGGTCATAAAAAGAATTTTCCCGACACCCAGTTATTTTTGCTTAGTGGACTGAAAGCTACTGAATTTGAATCACAGACTTCCAGTTTTATTAGGTTTTTTAAAATAGAACAACTAATGAATTTAGGGCCACGTGGCCCGAAACTCTCTATTTTTTCCTGCTTCACCATGACCCAATTCAAGATACTACATCATGCATCACGTGGTGGGCTTTCCCCGTTCACGCAAGGCATTGTGGGATACAAATTTGAAACAGGAGAGAAAAATGGAGGACGTGAGTGTGTGAATGAAATGCGAGTACAGTAATGGAAACCGAGAAAAAAAGACGTTATATTGCAAAGGAAAGGAAACGCAGGACCAAACTAATAATTGGCGCTTAGTGAGCACCTCGGTGTGATCAGCTGTTCGTTTAGCGACAGAATGATGGAACTGTTGGTGCACGCTCAAAGATAAACCTGTAGATGGCAGTAATGCAACACTGTGGATGCCACAGAAGAAGGTAAACCTGTGCATGTGCCCACGGACTTCCTCTGTCTGCTTGACTGCGCCAAGCGAGTGATTTCATGCACATTATTTGCTTTAATCCCTTGAAATTAAATAATTTCCCAGCCACAAAATGGCCTGATATTTTGTGAGATATTACAGAAATAAACAGATATCACAATGACCACATTTCAGAGGGAACTAAATTTCACTGATTTTATGAAACCGAAAGGCTGTCTAGCTTTAATCCACTAAATTGATCCATGCACACATGGATCACACAAGCTCCAGTATCCAGTGGAAGGACACCATAGTCTGTGCAATGCCAAAGAAATGCAGATGATGGTTCCCTCAAAGTTTTTTCAACAGATATCCTTTCTGATCTGTAAAGGTAAGCTACATGAGGGACTTCTGAAAAACACTTTGCTTGATGGAATTGGATCTGATATTAAAGGCTCAAAACATGACTTTATGAAGAACATATCTGACAGATCAGATTTGAAGAACTGTCTCTGCCTTTCTGCATGCATTCCATTTACTTTACAGGCATTTAGCAGACACTGTTATCCAGATGTACAACATACTTACGGCAGCCTGGGGAGCAGTTGGGGGTTTGGTGCCTTGCTCAAGGGCACTTCAGCCATTCCTGCTGGTCCAGGGAATAAAACTGGTGACGTTTTGGTCCTAAAGCTGCTTCTCTAACCAGTTGGGTTTTGGTGTGCATTCTGGGTTTTGGTGTGCATTCGGTGTGCATTCATTTGAATGCACACCAAAACCCAGCTGTTTTCAGTGACTCACAGGAGGACAGAGAGAGTCAGCATTCCATTGATCACCTTAACGGGCAATCCATTGATCACTCTAACGACTCTCGAGGCCGTTCACACCCAGCCCCCAGTGACCCACACCAACAGGATGACTCAACGACACCTTAGATGAGCTTTTCATCCATGAGAGGATAAATACCTGATACTCCCTATAGAGATCTTGCATGTGACGTCACAGCCGATCCAGATTGTGACAGACGCCATCGTGTCGGTCAAACGCCATATTCCGCCTTCTACTTCTGGTTCTACTTCTGCTTTTACTTCTACCTTTTCTTCTGGAAAACCCTACTATATACAATTCTACTACAACGGCTGTGGCTACAAGCTCTCCCTACCTGTGCACGGTTTTTATGTTTTTTGTGTGTATTTTTGTGTGTTGTTCGTCTGTACCGGACTTCAATATCCACTACAACCGTATGGACTTACTGGACATTGGTTTCCAGCAGAAAATGATAGTTTGTAGCGATTTCCATCGCATGCACAACATTCCGGACGAGAAAAAAAAAAAACATTCCGGACGAGACCAGATTGTGAGACCAGCGGGGTCTCCGTGGATTGTTATCGGAAGCAAAGGGAAGGAGGCGGTGCCAGGAGCCGAAGCAAAAGCGAGGCTGCAGGCAGAGCCGGCCTGTTGACTAAGCTCAGAAAACAGCCACTCAAATCTCCACTGCCAAGCCTCTACCTCTCCAACGCCAGATCCATGTAAACAACACGGACGATTTGGAATTACCTTATTCTATTCTATAATCGGCTGGTCAGTGCTATACTCAATACTTAAGTGACTTACCCATCCAGTGAGGATCATTTTCTTGTTTACAAGATGCCACATCTGAGTCGCTGACAAATCCTGAATTTCTGTAAAGAAAACTGTCCAGAGATTTATAAGCACGCAGTGCTTCACCACTGAACAGCGAGGGAAAGTTGATGAGGTAATCATACACGTCCGGGTATTCCGCTGGCAGTTCAAAATCCGGTCGTGAAAACTCCATCCGGAAAGCCATAAGGGTCACAAATCTGTAGATAGTTTATTTTAGACATATATCTAGTTATCTGTTCATTAGAAAAATGAGCCGTGTAGTCCGTCGGTTGAAATTGATCCATTCTGTACACGAGTGCAGCAGTATTCAGCGGTGTTTTTGACCGACACAATGGCGGTTGTGTACTTTCCGGTCACGTGACTGCAAGATCTCTGTTGAGGTTTTTCACCTGACGTCACAGGGTCACATGACGCCCCGGTGTCCGCCATTTTGAAGGTTAAGCTAGCTAATGTCAACAACATAGTAGCTGGTATGTTACTGTAGCAATGTTTACGTTCAGTCATTTGGATGACTGTTAAAACGTTTCAGTCTCAAGTTTTTCCTTTACTGTATTTACTAGTTTACTGTAATTATGATCCGGCAGCTATTTACACCGGATCCAGTGTAAATAGCTGCCGGAGCTATAAACGAAAAACATAAAAGAAAAAGGAGCGAGATGCAGAAAACACCTTCACTATCCAGCGATGTAGGGCATTTACAGGGCGAGCAGAGGGAGAGGTATTTGCAAAAATTGAGGTTAGCAGGCTTAGAGAACGACGTTTACCTGCTTCCACCAGGATTGTTCACTGATGTACGGAAGTACACGAAGCCCTCGTCTTTACCTGACTTCGGCCCACATGATCTGTATACCTATGTCGTTAAAAACCCATCGCCATACACAGGTATTGATCTGAAAGCGTATAAGCGTTTGGATGCCTACAAATATTTTGTGTCAGGCTGGGTAACATGCCTACATCAGCGGGTCGTCCCTGGAGCCGGTGGTCGCCATCTTATTACAGCTAAGGTTTGTTCACATTTTCATTTACTTTCAATCCTCAGGATAAACAAAATGTTATTAAATGTCATTGAAATAACTTCTTAGTCTGTTGAGACATGGCCCGTTATAAATTTGCTGTTACCAGGCAATGACCAAGAACTGTATTATTAGGGTCGGTGTCTGTGTTGTAGCAGTGTACTAGCAGCTAGCTGTTAGCACTAGCTAATGTCAACAACATAGTAGCTAGTATGTTACTGTAGCAATGTTTACGTTCAGTCATTTGGATGACTGTTAAAACCTTTCAGTCTCAAGTTTTTCCTTTACTGTATTTACTAGTTTACTATAATTATGATCCGGCAGCTATTTACACTGGATCCAGTGTAAATAGCTGCCGGAGCCAACGCCCGAGGTTCCAGAGCGCGCTCCGGCTTGCTCCCCCTCAAATTAAGCCCTGTTTGTAGGACATTACCTCTGATCTGTCCTACAGTCTACCAACAGCAAAGGAACACAACGGTAGCTAATGTCATTAGCTAATAGCTACTACAGAAGAACAAAGAGGTTACAATGGGTTATTTTAACCTATTTGGTTACACACTCGCTGCCACAGAATGTTAACAGCAATGTAATGCCTTTTCTGGCTAATTTTATTCGTCTTACCTCCAACAAAGTGGTCACTGCACAAGCGTTGGTATGCCGAGGGCTGACAATCTTTCCTGTTAATGGCCGCTATCCATCTTCTCCATCGGTCAGCATCTGTCGGGATCTGATAAAATGATAAATCTTGCCTTGTTTGTTGATGGTTACTACATCCAGGTGCACAACAATATAGTGGCATGATGGAAGTCTTGCTGAAAGTAAAAACTTTCTTTGCTGCCGTTCCTCAATGTTGGCTGTGGTAAACTACTGGTAGTACATGTCCAAAATGGCGGCCGCGTTTGACGTGACGTCACGTGAAAAGGGTCTATAGCACCATTAGCACCTTTTTCATGGCTGCTGCGCTGATTAACATAACTTTCAGATGCTTTACAAATCAACCAAACAAGTTAAAGAGTGTTTTGGTTTTTTTTCCACTCACCGAGTGATCAATTTAGGAACGAGCGTTCCAGCAATTACCCTCGCCCGATCGGCAGAAATTGTCCGGTCTCACACTGCTCTATAAAGTTTAAATATTAACAATATACTGGTCAACCAGTGTTTAACATCATTAAGAATTGTTCCAACTCAGTTTAAAACATTATTTTCGGGTCTTACCCTGTGGATGAAAACAGGTGTAGTAATTTCCCTGTGGGTGGGTGGAGCACAGAGAACGGCAGGACAGAGATCAGGTGTAAACAAGGCTTTTATTGCCACACTTTTCAGTCTAACAATATATGTCAGACGCACAGAGACACACACATCAGCGTCTCGTCCAGGGATGAGCTCCTTCTGCTCTCACTCTCCCTCCTGATATAGGGCGCGGTCACTGGGAAGACACACACACACACAGGTTAATTGCTCTCAGGTGTAGTGATTCTGCCACTTACCTTCCCTGACTCCGCCCTCCTGTCACAGACCGGCGCTTGACCACGCCCCCGCTGCCACATACCCCCACCGCCCGACTCAGGCCGGGCGGCCATCCGGCCTGCAGCCGACTCCCCCCCGACGGGAGAGGAAGTCCGCCACAACCATCTGTGCCCCCGGCCTGTGGACCACCTTGAAATTAAAGGGTTGGAGCGCCAGATACCAACGGGTGATCCACGCGTTGGCATCTTTCATGCGGTGGAGACACTGGAGGGGTGCATGGTCCGAACAGAGGGTGAAAGGGCGCCCCAACAGGTAGTACTGGAGGGCGAGAACCACCCACTTGATGGCCAAACACTCTTTCTCTATGGTGCTGTAGCGCCCCTCATGCACCGACAGCTTCCTGCTGATATACAGGACAGGGCGGTCCTCCCCCTCCACCTCCTGGGACAAAACCGCCCCCAGCCCTCTGTCTGACGCATCGGTCTGCAACATAAAAGGGAGAGAAAAGTCAGGGGAATGTAGAAGTGGCCCCCCACACAGTGCAGCCTTTACCTCTGAGAAAGCCCACTGGCATTGCTCCGTCCACTGGACCGGATCTGGTGCCCCCTTTTTAGTGAGATCAGTCAGCGGGCTGGTGACGTCCGAATAATTAGGTATAAACCTACGATAATAGCCAGCCAGCCCCAGGAACTGTCTCACCCCCTCTTTGGTCTTGGGCCTCGGGCAGGCTGCAATTGCTACTATCTTATTAATTTGGGGACGCACCTGCCCGTTGCCCGAGTGGAAGCCCAGATACCGTACTTCCACCCGCCCAATCGCACACTTCTTTGGGTTGGCTGTGAGCCCCGCTCGCCTCAGCGACTTAAGGACGGCCCTCAGATGTTTGAGGTGCCGCTGCCAGTCATTACTATAGATGATGATGTCATCTAAATACGCTGCCGCATAAGTGGCGTGAGGGCGGAGGACTCTGTCCATCAGCCGCTGAAACGTTGCGGGCGCCCCAAACAGCCCAAACGGAAGGGTGACGAATTGGTGTAAACCAAACGGTATGGAAAAGGACATTTTTTCTCGGGATAGTGGAGTCAAGGGGATCTGCCAATATCCCTTCGTCAAATCCAGCATTGAATAAAAGCGAGCAGTGCCGAGTCGATCGAGCAACTCATCAATACGAGGCATTGAGTACGCGTCGAATTTAGACACCGCGTTGACTTTTCTATAGTCCACACAGAACCGGACCGACCCGTCGGCCTTGGGTACCAAGACCACTGGGCTGCTCCAGTCACTGTAGGACTCCTCGACGATGCCCATTTCGAGCATGGTCTGAAGTTCTTCCCGAACCACCTTTTTTTTGTGTTCGAGTAGCCTGTAAGGGTGGCTACGCACTACCACCCCCGGGGGCATCTCTATGTGGTGCTCTATGAGGTTAGTGCGACCGGGCAGGGGCGAGAACACATCCGAAAACTCGGTCTGCAACTGGGCGACCTCCGTGAGTTGGGTCGGGGAGAGGTGGTCTCCACAGGGGACCGGAGAGGTACGTGATGCCAATGTCCCTTTTTGAACCTCCGGCCCCAGCTCTGCCTTCTCCGGAACCACCGACACCAACGCCACAGGGACCTCCTCGTTCCAGAGTTTAAGCAGATTGAGGTGGTAAATCTGTAGCGCCCCACCCCTGTCCGTTCGCCTCACCTCATAGTTGACGTCCCCGACTCGCCGTGTGACCTCAAAGGGTCCTTGCCACTTGGCAATCAATTTGGAGCTTGACGTGGGCAACAGTACGAGTACCTTATCTCCTGGTGTGAACTCTCTAAGGCGTGTACGCTTGTTGTACAGGCGGGCTTGCCGTTCCTGGGCCTGCCGCAAATTCTCCTGAGTTAGGTGGGTGAGCGTGTGGAGTTTTGCACGTAGGTCCATAACGTACTGAATTTTGTTCTTACTTTGTGAAGGTCCCTCCTCCCAATTTTCCCACAGCACGTCCAGGATGCCGCGCGGCTTACGCCCATATAATAATTCGAACGGGGAGAACCCCGTGGAGGCTTGGGGGACCTCTCGCACTGAGAACAGCAAGGGTTCGAGCCACTTATCCCAATTACGTGCGTCCACACTTACGAATTTCTTAATAATATTTTTGAGGGTGCGGTTGAATCGTTCCACTAAACCGTCCGTTTGTGGGTGATACACGCTGGTGCGGATCGGCTTAATCCCCAATAACCCATACAGTTCGCGCAGTGTTCGTGACATAAACGTAGTGCCTTGATCAGTCAGAATCTCTTTCGGGATTCCAACTCGGGAGATGACGCGGAAGAGTACCTCTGCAATACTGCGTGCTGAGATATTGCGCAGAGGCACTGCTTCCGGGTATCGCGTTGCATAGTCCACCAGAACTAATATAAAGCGGTACCCTCGTGCTGACCGATCTAATGGCCCGACGAGATCCATCCCAATTCTCTCAAACAGGGTCTCGATTAACGGTAGAGGGCGCAAAGGCGCTTTTGGAATGGCCGCTGGGTTTACTAACTGGCATTCGCGGCATGCCGTACACCACCTACGGACATCGCCGCGAATCCCCGGCCAATAGAATCGGGCCATTATTCGGGCTAGTGTTTTATCCTGCCCCAAGAATGGCCGTAACTACCATTGAGGACACCGAGGTCATGTCCTCGGTATTTTTTTCAGAAATTTAAAATTGGTCTACGCTGAATTCAAGCAGTGATCAATGTAAAATGCAGCATCCACATCCACATGTCATCTGTATTTCCCCCCAATAAAATTCACATTTGTCTAATGTCATCTGAAATCTCTCAGCCTCTATCTCTATCGTTGCCGTGTCTAACGCAGCGTCACGCGATGTAGCCTATACTAGTGTCGGCCGGGGAAGTTGGGTTTTGGATAAAACAGGCAGGGTGTCGTCTACGCTCTATCACAAATGCCTATCTAACCTAACGTAGGCTAATAGTCACATCACATTATAGAGCTTTACCTGAGTGCAAAATGAAAACGTTGCAACAAACTAAATTAAGGTTTGGACAGCCAACAGAAGAGCAGGGAAAGAGAAGGAGGGAAGGTGAGAAAATATTGTCAGTGCAGTGGCAGACCGTTCAGCGGTGTCATGCCAACTTTCCAAGGAGAAACATTTCATTGTCATTGCCTATTGCATTTTAGTTAGCATTTCGAGAAACATTCAAAACTACGTTGTCACAGGCAGCCCTGTGCAGGGCTGAGTAAACGGGCTTGTTTGAGTAACTCTCTCTCTTTCTCTCATAACTCTCTCTTTCTCTCTCACTCACTCACTCACACAGACACACACACACAAATAATACACTCTCACACACTCTCTCTAATACATAGTCTTCACACAGAACTAATAGCTCTACATTCTAATGTAATTTAAGATAATGAAATGTAAATAATGCCAATAATTCAGGTAGCTGAGCAATACACTCAGTTCAGTTCAGTTTTGACTTTTATGTCAGACAAAACTCCACAGTTATGATGGCACAGTTTTAGAATTGTTGAAGTAAATGTGTTGTGAGCCAAACTTACATTACAGGCAATGGTGAGAACACTCTGTTTCAGAGAATGCATGCAAATGGATCTCAATTCAAGACAGCCAGATAGACTGATGCCTTTACATTACTGCTCAGAATGTCTCTACACATACAGACACCCACAAATAACACACAAACTCTCTCTCTCTCTCTCTCTCTCTCTCTCTCACACACACACACACACACACACACACACACACACACACACTATTATTATAAGGTGTAATACTAAAGCTTACAATTCAGCAGTTCACACCCTTTCTGTCATGTGTATGCTGCAATGTAAATAATGCCAATACTTTAGGTAACTGGTACTTTAGGTATGTATACTCAGTTCAAGAGTTCACTACCTTTCTACTTTTATGTCAGATAAAACACCACAGTTATGGTGCCACAGTTGTAGAATTGTTCAAATAAATGTGTCCACCACCAAATCTATCCTTGGTTTGTTATTTATTTATTTAAGTTGTGCTGGGGGGGCTTCGGTGCTGTCAGCCATGCTTGACCTCGGTATTTGAAAAATCCTGGTTACGGCCCTGGCCCCAAGTGTCCAGCCATGGGATTAAAGTGAGCCACCTGGAATACCAATTCCCGGCGGCTCTTCGGAATTAAAAGCTGTGTGACTTGCTCTTTAGTTTGAGTGTCCTGCGTCACTTGGTATAATCTATCCTTCATAATCACGAAGTAGGGGAAGGACGGGGTGGCGTTCGGCTGGAGCGTTTGACCATCGATTACTCTCACTTGGTCAAACGCATGCCGCAGAGTCTCATCTCGCGACTGCTCTAATGGGAAATCCACGAGGGATTCCCCAATAGAGAGAGGAGGAGCCAGCGGCTCCTCACTCTGACGCGGAGATGACGTAGACGGCTCTGTGACAGCTGCTCCCGCCAAAGCGACACCAGGACCTCCCCCTGTCAAATGGCAGGACCCACTCTCTACTAGGTGTGTCATTAAACCCCGAAATCCTGGCCAATCAGTCCCCAAAATTAAAGAGTGGGTAAGGCGAGGATTAACTGCCGCCTTCACTATAAATTTTTCCCCTCTGAAAATAATGTGGACCGACACCAAAGGGTAGCGGTGAACATCCCCGTGCACACACAACACCTTCACCCCTTGTGCGCCCCCAATGCCTCGTTTTGAACCAGGCTTTGGCGAATTGAGGTCTGATTACAACCAGAATCCACCAACGCCTGATATGTAGCCCCTTGGATACTCACCGGTATGCGATACGCTCCGGCCCAATCGAGGGCGGCCTCTGGCGCGTCGGGGATCCAAACCACCGCGCCCACTTCCATTGCTGTGCACTGCTGTTGAAGGTGGCCCGGCTCCCCGCAGCGCCAGCAAACCGGCCCAGGCTTTCCCTCTGCACCGGTGATCTGGGGCTCACTCACCTGAGGTGGGGGAGAGACAGACACAAAAGGGAGAAACGGGAGGGCACCGCGGGTGCGGCGGGCCGGCTGGAGTGGTGCCGGCCCCCGCCTCTGCGGTGGGGGAATGGGGCGAGGACGGGGAGAGAGAGAGAGAGAGAGAGAGAGAGAGAAGGAGAGAAGAGAAGATGCCATCTGCTGTCCTGCCGCCGGGACAGCCGCCAGATGATCCTCCGCCAGCTCGACTGCCTGATCCAGCGACGCCGGGCGGTGGCACTGGACCCACTCTGTGGTTCCGGCTGGTAAGCGGGCGATGAATTGTTCCAGTACCACCTGGTTGACGATTCCCTCGGCATCGCGATTGTTGGCCCTCAACCACTGCCAGCAGGCATCCCGAAGCTGCTGGCCGAACGCGAACAGCCGGCCGACTTCCTCCAGTCGCAGCGCGTGGAAGCGCTGGCGCTGTTGTTCTGGTGTGCGCCCCACACGCTGGAGGACAGCCCGGCGGAGGTCCGCGTAGGCCAGCCAGCGGTCGGCGGGGAGCTGTAGCGCGGCCAGCTGTGCCTCTCCTGTTAGCAGGGGGAGGAGGCGCGCCGCGCGCTGCTCCATCGGCCACCCCGAGGCTTCGGCGACCTGTTCAAACAACGTGATGAACGCCTCGGGGTCGTCCTGCAGGCCCATCTTGGTGACAGTGAGGGGAGACGGGCCCGCGGCCGGAGCACTGGTGGACCCCACCGATGCGAGGAGATGCCGGAACGCCTCGCGATCTTCCTGTTGGGCCAGCACCAGGGCTTCGAAGCGCCGCTCTTGTTCCTTTCGGAGTGTGACGAGCGCCTGGTGCTGGCTTTGCTGAGCCGTGGCGAGGGCGTGGACCAGATTGGCGAACGGGGAGGATTCCATGGGGCTGCTGGTTTGGGGCTCCACTGTCCCGGGTTTCAGCACCACTGTAGTAATTTCCCTGTGGGTGGGTGGAGCACAGAGGATGGCAGGACAGAGATCAGGTGTAAACAAGGCTTTTATTGCCACACTTTTCAATCTAACAATATATGTCAGACGCACAGAGACACACACATCAGCATCTCGTCCAGGGATGAGCTCCTTCCGCTCTCACTCTCCCTCCTGATATAGGGCGCAGTCACTGGGAAGACACACAAACACAGGTTAATTGCTCTCAGGTGTAGTGATTCTGCCACTTACCTTCCCTGACTCCGCCCTCCTGTCACAGACCGGCGCTTGACCACGCCCCCGCTGCCAGAACAGGTTTTATCTGCGTTTGGATCAGACAACGCACGAGGCAGCAACCGTAAACATGACCGCAAAACAGGAAGCAACGACCGGATGTAACTTACGAGGTTGATCACCTGGGGCGCACGAGCTGCACTAATTGCCTATTTGGGAAGCTCGTTCTACGTAGCCTTCTGCAGCAACTCTTTTTTTCTCTATTTCTCTTTTTCTCCATTTTAAACACTTTTCAATAGTTTTTAGTGCATATAATCAATTTCAATGAATTATTTATAAAGCATCTATTTATTTCAAAATAAAATTAATTGCTTTTAGAATTTTAATGACTGTTCAATGACTTTCAATGAATTTTTTTTTTCCACAAATAAAATGGATTATTTTAAGGGGATAGTCTTAACAAAATTGTCACTTTACAGCCTGGGCTACACCAGACGTCTACAGGGGGCGGCACGGTGGTGTGGTGGTTAGCGCTGTCGCCTCACAGCAAGAAGGTCCGGGTTTGAGCCCCGTGGCCAGCGAGGGCCCTTCTGTGTTTCTGATGCTACACGACAACGGCAACGAGATTTAAAAAAAAAAAAATCTCGTCCACATGGGCAACGAATCAGTAAAATATCAGGTACATATGACAATGCAACACTTGCTGAAAACGATGCAATACACATGCCACACCTCTACGTGCGCTGTAAGACGGTCCCATCGGAGACACCAGAACAATAGAAGAAGTACGACGCATGCGCATAAACCCCTTCTTCTACCCGGCGTCATAGACATATAAACATAGACGCCGCATTGAGCTGGTGGCCCGTTGCTGGGATACGTCAGAGTGTCCGCCATATTGGATGTGGCAAATCTTCCCCGTAAACTAATGCAAGTAAATGGACTGAACTTCATAAAGCCCCTTTCTACAATAATATTTAACTCAATGCCTTTTATTCACCCATTAACACACACACGTATATACTTGGGAAACAAACAGGCATCAAACAACATATATAACTTTTAATGTGATGGTTATAAATAGTGTGCGAAATACCCGTCAATATTCCGTGGGAGGTGTGACCTAAATTTCCTCAACATGCAGCAGGCCTATACCGGAATCAAGCTATCGGAAACTTGTTTTTTTTTTATTCCGCTGCTACTATCGTAGGCTACTAACGATATCTACACATCAAGGCATGTTTTGGAGCTCAGCAGGGATCGTGTAGAATAATGTGCTGTGCTTACGCTGCTGAAGCCGTGCCGTGCCGTCTCCGCATCACTTTCATTAAATGCCGTGCAGATAGGCTATAAAATGTCTCCAAAAACAATTTTTGCAATATACAGTGCTATATGGAAAAAAATTCAATTAAACCATATTACAATGGGATTGCTCCATGTGATTGCTTCACAGTCTGACATGCTTCCAATCTCTTCTATTTTTGAGAGTGCCATCACCATCTGACAGCTGGTGGTGAAATTGGTTGGGTGGGCTATGAAATAAATTATAAATTTATTTATAAATTATAAATTGTTTGGAGACAGGTTTCACCGAGCGGCTATTATGCGCGAGACTTCATATTAGCCACAAAGTCAGAAAAATCTGTTCGTAAAATTACGTTATAATGACCAAATACAATGAAAAGTATTTTTCCAGTCTCACCTGTGAAAGGTAATCCCATGTGATCTCGTTTGGACGGTAAACCTGTTGGTACAGTTAAACGCAGCACATGAATGAGGCATCTTTATTCTCCACTTTGCCCCATCCAATATGGCGGCGAGGATGATGTATGATTCTACGCGGAAGGCAACGTCTATGTTTATATGTCTATGCCCGGCATGAAGCACTCACAGTCATGTGGTTGTGATGTCATCATAAACAAATCCATTCTACTCATCCAGACAACAGCGCCGTTGCCAGATCTTTCCACTCTGGAACCCGTTCTCAAAAGATTTCATTTTGGGGCACCCAAAACGCCGGTGCCGTGTGGATGCCAGGCCAAAATGATAAACAATTTTATCAGATTCACCTGAATCTGTTGCTGTGTGGACAGGGCCTGTGTTTGCATGTTCTCCCCGTGTCCGCGTGGGTTTCCTCCGGGTGCTCCGGTTTCCCCCACAGTCCAAAGACATGCAGGTTAGGTTAACTGGTGGCTCTAAATTGACCGTAGGTGTGAATGTGAGTGTGAATGGTTGTCTGTGTCTATGTGTCAGCCCTGTGATGACAGGGTTTCCCATACATAGACTGTTGTGTTGCGCAGCGCCACACAATGGATTCCTATCGCCACACAATCAGACTCACGATTTTGAAAAAAAAAAATTCCGTTGCGTATCGTTCCGTTCATTCATAGTGCTCTTTCTTCTTGTTCACGTGCACACACAGAGAGAGACGGAGAGGCATGTACACAGGCCTGCCGTTGCGCATATACCCGGACTGCAATTGAGGTTTTTCACCTGACGTCACAGGGTCACGTGACGCCCCGGTGTCCGCCATTTTGAAGGTCAAGCTACATACTAATGCTGCAGACAGAGAGGGAGAACCAGCTTGAAAAAAAAAAAAACGTGTTACAGACACCGGATCCAGTGTAAATAGCTGCCGGAGAGCGCTCCGGCTTGCTCCCCCTCAAATTAAGCAGCGCGCTCCGGCTTGCTCCCCCTCAAATTAAGCAGCGCGCTCCGGCTTGCTCCCCCTCAAATTAAGCAGCGCGCTCCGGCTTGCTCCCCCTCAAATTAAGCAGCGCAAGCCAGAGCCCACTGCTTAATTTGAGGGGGAGCAAGCCGGAGTGCGCTCCGGCAGCTATTTACACTGGATCCGGTATAAATAGCTGCCGGATCATAATTACAGTAAACTAGTAAATACAGTAAAGGAAAAACTTGAGACTGAAAGGTTTTAACAGTCATCCAAATGACTGAATGTAAACATTGCTACAGTAATGTTGGGGTTCAACCCCAGTCAGAGACCCCGATTCCTTCATGGGCCCCCCTCGGATCCGAGGACGAATGATCAGGTCGAGAGAAACAGACAAGGGAACACCAGAGAGTTCACATGCCAGTTTATTCGCACAGTCACTTCGTCAAAATGGAAACATTCTTGGAAACATCTTATAGTATCTCTGTGTTTATGTTTTGTCTTCGTGTGTGTGTGTGTGTGTGTGTGTGTAATGGGTGTGTGTCTATGTAGAAGTGGGTAATGATCTTGAATCAATCATAATATAATAACATATTTCTGATGACAGTAAGGTACAGATAGATATCAGAGTCTCGGCTTATGATCAATATTATGGTTAATATTCATGGAATAGTATGAAATGTCTAAACACAGATAATGTCTAGTCTACGGAGTCTATTCAGAGAAGGTCAAAGACATTAGTTTGCACAAAAAGGATCTAATAATTTAACATAATTTCTTAACACATGAATGTGTGTTAAGTCAGTAAATTACATCTTGATTTATAGGAGTCATTCAGGATTCAGCCATGTTTTTGCTCTGTGTCATGGCTGAATCCTGAATGACTCCTATTTGTATAAATAGGGCACTACATAGGCAGCAGAGGTAGTTTCTTTTTCCCTGCCATGGAAGCGCACTTGTATACTGAGGAGGAAAGCAATTTGCATTACAGCCGTGAGGCGGCTCGGTTTTCCCTTTCGGGCGCTCTCGTTTTCTGTTAGAATTTGGTAAAGAAAAAAATATATATTATTTACCAGCTTACCGGGTCCATGAACATAAATGTGACAGCTGACAAGGTCGGGATATAAACGAATCGAATACAAACCACCCGCCGGGACTCCTACTTATGCAGCTCCAGCTTATCCTTGAAGCTGGAGCCGCAGCTGGATGAAGTCGGCAGCGCGCAGTGATAAGAAGGGAGAGAAAATAGTGCCAAGCGATTTCGAGGTCTGACTTTTTATTTGGCAATGGTTTTGTGATGCAAATATATCACTCTTTTGAACACATACTGTTTTGAGACAAAAACCATTTTACTTTCGTGACCCCAACAAACTTGCCGGACTACTTTCGTCTGGACCAAAACTGGACAAGAACTGGACTCACAGGATGCTGTCAGGGGTAAGTCAGTGTGTTTGCACGACACTATTGATGGGGATGCCATACAGATTCATGTCAAAAATCCCAAACTATCCCTTTAATTCTACCATTTCAGAGTGTGTGTGGGTCGATCTGACACCAAAACAGACCTTGGTGAATCTTTCAGACACCTCTCTGAATGAATACACATTCATATCAAAAAATAGACAAAATGTTCCCAAACAATGTCCAGCCGAGACAGAAGGTCATTTTTAACTGAACCTTAAGTTAATCCTTAATTTTGTCACCATTTTCATAAATTACTGCCTTCTGGTCAAGAATAATACTTATATAAACCTAACAATCAACATACTAGCTATGTTGTTGACATTAGCTAGTGCTAACAGCTAGCTGCTAGTACACTGCTACAACACAGACACCGACCCTAATAATACAGTTCTTGGTCATTGCCTGGTAACAGCAAATTTATAACGGGCCATGTCTCAACAGACTAAGAAGTTATTTCAATGACATTTAATAACATTTTGTTTATCCTGAGGACCGAAAGTAAATGAAAATGTGAACAAACCTTAGCTGTAATAAGATGGCGACCACCGGCTCCAGGGACGACCCACTGATGTAGGCATGTTATCCAGCCTGACACAAAATATTTGTAGGCATCCAAACTCTTACACGCTTTCAGATCAATACCTGTGTATGGCGATGGGTTTTTAACGACATAGGTATACAGATCATGTGGGCCGAAGTCAGGTAAAGACGAGGGCTTCGTGTACTTCCATACGTCAGTGAACAATCCTGGTGGAAGCAGGTAAACGTCGTTCTCTAAGCCTGCTAACCTCAGTTTTTGCAAATACCTCTCCCTCTGCTCGCCCTGTAAATGCCCTACGTCGCTGGATAGTGAAGGTGTTTTCTGCATCTCGCTCCTTTTTCTTTTATGTTTTTCGTTTGTCACCTTCCTCGCATTCAAACTGATTCGAGCTGTGACGTCCAAAATGGCAGCCTAACGATGCATCACATGACTTGGTCACGTGGGTGAAAAACCTCAATAGGCCTGTTAGGCTAATTAAAAATAACGCAGCCTTCCCGATTCACCTTCCGACCCCTTATTTTAAAAGGTAGCCTACGTCGTGCTCGTGATGAGCTTTATCATAGCCTTCTTGGCTTACAGGAAACGGACATCCCTGAGTCAGGCTATAAACCAATTTTGATGCATACAGTAGCAGCTTGACGCGAGGAACCGGCCTTATTGCATTATCCCGTTTATCCCGCTTCAGCAATGACTTCCCTTATGATAGGGCACTGGAGTTTTTTTTTTTCAGGAAGCCACGCAGAATTAAATGTTCTGATAGGGCATGCAGGCTTTGCACCAATTAGGGTAATGCTTTTTCATTATTGTTAGTTGCCTTGGTGTTACCTTAAGTGGTTTCTTACATCTAATTATGATACTTTAGTTTATTATTATTTTGTTACATTATACTATTTATTTCATTTTAGTATTGGTTGAGGTAAGTGTTGAGTTCAATATTTAAAATAAAAACCTCCAGCTTGTTTTTACAATTTATTCCTTGAATGTCAACTAAAGAATGATTGAAAGATTGCCACCAAAAAGGCAAAAAACTAAGGTCAAAACCAGAGACGCACCGATTGACCGGCTGCTGATCGGAATCGGCCGATTTTCATGTGATCGGCCATGACCGGCGACTGGCCGGTCAAATTAAAATATGCTGATTTTCTGCCGATCAAAACTTGTGTATCACATAGAGATGAAAGTGGAAATACTCGTAATTCGCAACTAAAAAGACTGCAGCTCCACTGGCAGCTTGAACATGCTTTCTAGTGCGATTGTGTTGCGCTTGCGCAGAACAGCGTCAGTCCTGTGCGCCTAACGAGCTCCGGCGCGCGCCGTTAACAAAAAAAAAATCACTATATTTGGATATATTATATATCCAAATATAGGGATTTTTTTTTGCCAGATATTGGATGTGAAAAGAAGAAAACGTTTGTGGTTGTATGAATTTCCCATTACAGGAATTAATACGTTAGCCTATTACCAAACATCTAGTTAGATTTGTACAAAGAGAGAGAAAAAAATGTCTTTTTGTTTGTTTTACGACCTTGGTTGCACTTGATTCCATTGGAAATTACTCTACAAATACACATTTGACAAAGATGATAAAATGGCTATGGTATAAGTATGACTAAATTATTTTTGTGTTTTGATACTGAATGAAGAAATGGGTTGTTCTATAAGGCAGAAGTTTTCAGATCTAAATAAGCTTATGAAAGTGTGTTCCATAGCAGTAGGCAAATAATATGAGGGGGAAGTTGTTTTTGTGCCAGATATTGGATGGGAAAAGAAAAAATGTTTGTGTGAATTTCCTATTTCAGGAATTAATATGTTAATACCAAATATGAAGAAAGATTTTACAAAGAACAATGTCTTTTTGTTTGTTTTCAACCTTTGAGGTGTTGAAAATTTATTACTGAAAATCTGGCAGAATGTTCTATTAAAGAAAAGATAAAAAGAAAATAGTCTTTGTGTGTGCTGTGAAGTGGTTTGAAAAAATGAAATCTGAATCGGCCAAAATCGGTATCACCAGGTCACACTCCATGGAAAATCGGAAATCGGAATCGGCCCAAAAAATTGCAATCGGTGCATCTCTAGTAAAAACTAAACTTTAACTTCAATTTTGGTGAGTAATTTTCATAAATTTAAAAGACAGGTTTTCCACCAACATCAAGCCCAGCAAACTAATGGCCTGCACTGTAATGTAAAGTTGGGTCGAGGAATGAAACCAGGCAGGGTTCTGGGAAAAACTGTTTTAGCTGTCTTCTCTTAAAGAACTTAAAAGAATTTAGATTGAACTGAATAATCTCAAATGCTTCTTGTAGCTTTAAAATAGTCCCAGCAGGTGACTCTGAAGAAAAATACTGTGTGTTTGAACACCGCCCGCTGTAAACACTTTGCA
Organism: Neoarius graeffei; assembly: GCF_027579695.1. Taxonomy (NCBI): domain Eukaryota; kingdom Metazoa; phylum Chordata; class Actinopteri; order Siluriformes; family Ariidae; genus Neoarius; species Neoarius graeffei. Next base: position 2,105,149 of record NC_083584.1, on the reverse strand, counting down.
TACACCCCAATGACCGACTCCACCGACCGCCATGACACCACCGCGCACGATTCCCTCATCGGCACAGTGGAGCACCACAAATTGCTACCTGGTCTGTGGGAAACACTGGATGACCTGGCGACTTGTCCAGGGTGTACCCCGCCTTTCGCCCGTAGTCAGCTGGGATAGGCTCCAGCTTGCCTGCGACCCTTCTTCTTCTTCTTCTTCTTCTTCTTCTTCTTCTTCATGTGTCAGGCCTGGCACAGGCATCGACGATCATGGTCTGCCAGTCAGTTCTGTTGCCAGTAAGGTGGATAAGACAATTATTGGTCAGTGAACTGTTGGTGGCAAAGGTGTTAAGGCTATTTGTATATTTGTCATTTGGCTATTTGTCATTCTCTGTCTTCCTCGCTTTCCTTCAATTTTACCACTTAACACAAGTTTTTCTAGGCCGTCTTTTCTGTTGATGTGACCAAAGAAATCCAGTTGTCATTTTCTGATTGTCTTAATAAGTGAGCGCTTTGTTCCTGCCAGCTGTAGTAATTCTACATTTGTCTTTCTCTTTTCCCAAGATATTCTCAGCATTCGTCTGAGGAACCACATCTCTGTTGCCTCCAACTTCTTCTTTAAGTCATTCGTAATTGTCCAGCATTTGCAACCATATAGGAGGACTGACCATACATACAATTTTAGTGTCCTTAGTTTCGTGTCTGTTGTGATATTTCTGTTTTTGAGTATGGAGCTCATTTTACCAAAGGTATCTTTCGCCATTGCTATGCGTCTTTTAATCTCAGTACTGCATTTTGCATCTGATGTTATGATGAAGCCGAGATATTTAAATTTAGTTACTTATTTGATTTTTTCTCCTTTGCAGTTGATGTTGCATGTGGGCTTTTGCTCTTTCTTGGAGATCACCATGCATTCTGTTTTCTTTGCATTCAGTTCTAGCCCTTTTATCTCACTTTCTTCTGATACTTTGTTGGGGATTTTTTGCAGCTGGTCTTCAGAATCTGCGATGAGTACTGTATCATCTGCGTATCTTACCGTTAGGTTATTGATGTTCCAGCCCCCTACTTTCAGCCCATCATGATCACAGATATTTCGAAGGATCATTTCGCTGTAGATGTTAAACAGGTCGGGTGACAATACACAGCCTTGTCTCACTCCTCTGCATATTGATTCAAATTTACTGACTTCACTGTCTAATCTGATCACTGCTTCTTCTTCCCAATAAAGATTACGCAGGATTCTGAGGTCTTTTCCATCTATATTTAAGTCAGCTAGAATCTTAAAAAGTTCATGTTTCACTCTATCAAATGCCTTTGAATAGTCGATAAAGCACAGGAATAGGTCTCTTTGCATTTCAATTAATCTTTCCATCAGTGTTTGTAGAGTGAAGATTGCATTCCTTGTTCCATTGTCTGATATAAAACCGAATTGAGAATTTGAAATTTCTGGGTTCACTTTGTTTCTAACTCTTTTCATGCTGATCCTGAGGATTGGTTTTGTGAGATGACTCATGAGGCTTATTGTTCTATGTTCACAGTCTGTTGTTCCTGGCTTTTTTGGCAGAGGGATGAATATTGATTTTCGCATGTCTTCAGGAATTTCCCCTGAGTCATATATGATGTTTAAAAGTTTCGTCATTTCAGTTATGCCTATGTCTTCTAAGGCCATAATTACTTCAATTGGTATGTCATCTGGCCCTGTTGCCTTTCCTTGTCTCATCTTGCTCAATTCGTGTTCAACTTCATCTTTGAGAATTGGTGGTCCTTCTATGGGGTTCTCTATTATTGGTGGTCCTCTGGTGTTGTAGAATAAATCTTTTACATATTCTGACCATCTATTTAGAATGTCACTCTTGTCCATTAGAATATCACCTGCCTTTGATTTTATGCATCCAGATTTTGATGTGCTCTGTTTTCCTGTTACTTCTTTGATCTTTTGATGCATGAATTTACTGTTGACGACTTTGTTTTTCTCAATTTCTTCACATTGGGTATTTATCCACGTTTCTTTAGCTTCATTGCATTTCTTCTTTATTTCCTTGTCTAACATGCGATATTTATTTCCATCAGCTTTTGCTTTCCTCCGGTCTTCCATTAGGTTGAGAATCTCTTTGGTCATCCACTTCTTATGTTCTCTCTTTGTGATTTTAGGAACCTGTTCTGATGTTACATCATGGATGCATTCTTTCATTTTTTGGAACTGTTCCTCTGCTTTAGTCAGACTATCAAGAATTTCATATTTGTTTTGGATTGAAACTGCAAGTCTGTTTCTCAGGTCTTCATCTGTTCTCAGAAGATTTAATTTCAACTTTGGTAGTCTTTTGGCTTTCTTGAGTTTCTTGAGCTTCATCTTTAAACATCCAATAACTGGAATATGATCACTTCCACAATCAGCGCCTGGCATTGATTTTGATGATTTTAATGAATTCCTAAATCGTTCTTGTATTAGTATGAAGTCAATTTGATTTCTGGTTCTATCTCCAGGGCTCTTCCATGTCCAGCATCTCCTAGGGTGGTTTTTGAACCAGGTGTTTGTCACAATTAATTTGTTTTCCCTGCACCAGTCTACTAGTCTTTCGCCGTGGTCATTTATTTCCCCAATGCCAATAGGGCCTACAATATTATCCATCCATTCTCTTCCAACCTTGGAGTTAAAGTCACCCATAACAATTTTGATGTCTTGTGATTTCAGTTGTTTCATTGCTGTATCTAGGTCTTCATAGAACTTCTCAATCTCTATGTCATCTTTGTCTGCCATTGGTGCATATACTTGTATAATTCCGATGTCAAAAGGTTTCCCACTCAGTTTGGCAACAATAATCCTATCATTAACTGCCCAGAATCCTTTAAGAGCATTTGAACAATCTGAATCAAGTAATAAGCCAACTCTGTGTTGATGTGCATCCCCTCCTGAGTATATCATTGTAAGGTCTTGTATTTTCATTTCACCTGCCCCTTTCCATCTTACCTCAGAGAGGCCTAGAATATTGAGATGCATTCTTTCCATTTCTTGTTTTATGTTTTCGAGCTTCCCTTTCTGATACATTGTCTGAACATTCCATGTTCCGAATTTCATTAGTTTATAGTTATTACAATAACCTGTAGCTGTTTTACTGACAGTCACTTGATGATGATCTGGAGTCACCTGTCGTACATGATCCTCCCTACTGAGCGAGGAGTTGCTATTTCTAGGAACCCCATTTATGCTGTTTACTCGTTTCATTTTTGACTTTTTAACCATGATTATTCTTTGCAGGAGTACCTATAGTAGTTTGCAATTGCTTTCTATAGGAGCAGTGCTCGTACTGAGCGGGTTGGCCTAGCCATTGTATCAAAAGATATCCTCTGCCTAGTCCAGAAGAAAGTTGACCGGTACCAAAACCTACTTGGCTGCTCAATCTTTCCATCCGTCACCTGCTTACCATGACTTCACATAACCCTGAACGAGGGACTGAACGGGTACTTCACCTTGTCCAAGGGTGTCTCGTAGGCTAGCGGAGGGAAGGAGACGCCTTACTGCTCCTGTTGGCAGAGGATACCTCTACCCCGCTACCCCCTGTGACCCTATAGAACAAGATAAAGTGGCTAGAGATAATGAGATGAGAAAAGAGATCATTTGTCCAACAATTTAGTCACATCAAAAGACATCAGTTGTTCTTTTTGTCAAGTAAATATCATATCAATTAATTAATTTTGATATTTTACAATTAGGTTTTTATTATTACACTAATGTGTAATATATTCATTTGAATTGTACAAATTGCATTGTATGGACTGATATTTATTAGACTTATTTGTTTTGGCTTGGTGATTAATTCATATATTTGTATGCCATACAGTGATGTTTTAATAAATTTGGGGCTCTATGTGATTTGCAACACAGGCAGTCACACAGGCAGGTCACATGACAAACCAGGAAGTTATAAAAAAGGTTCGACTCCTACACTTTCTTGGTGCTGCTGCTTGTTCCTGCTGACTTGAGTTGGGCTCCCCTTTCATGCAGGGTGATTGCTTGAAGCATGTGTTTCACTCTTCATGGAGGGCACAGAGGCTATTGCATGGTATTTTAACATTGACATGACCCCCTATGTGCTGCTGGGTTATAGATGCTGATGCACTGCATTGGAATGTTCCCTTCTCTCTTCCTGTGTTATTGCGCTGTGGGAGTATTGAGCGTTCTTGCAAAGGACCAGGCTAGCCACTGTTTTACTGTTATTTCATAGGTTGTTTTCTTTGGATTTTTAGTTTTGTTTGATTATCCTTTACCACCTGCACTGTATGCTTGCTGGGTTTTGTCAGCGAGTCCATTCCTACTGCAGTATTTATAGTTAATCTAGCATCTTATGGTGGAGGATGCCAGTTGCTCTCTTCTCTCTATGTCCCTCACATAGGTTGTCCCTATACAAGGCCGGATCTACACTGACTTACTGCTCCTTTCTTCTGGGAGGGGAAACACTGAGGAGACACTATATTAGTGTGTAGTGCTTTTGTTGCATGCTTTATTTGGTGTTGGGTTTGTTGTCTCCTTTTCTCTCTCCCACCAGGGGCTTCCTGAGATGGGAGCTGTGTGTGCTGATCTGACCTTTTCTATTTTGAGGAGAATCAGCTGGTTATCCTCTGCAGTATTGTCCATTTTAATACATACACGATGTATTTATACCTATTTGTAATAAACTTGAACTGTATAGGTACACATGCCTCTTGTCAACTGTCCCTTTGCGGGGAAGGCCTAGAATGAGCCACACTGTACCTTAGAAAAGATTAGGGGTTTCTCCTGCCCTTTATCAGGAGGTGCTGTAGTCAGATAGTAAAATAGGTATCCTGCATGTCCGGTACCACAAACTTGAACCATCTGAGAGAACTGCTGGTCTATTATGATATCTGCTTGGATCAAAAGGTGCAGGCTCTTTATTACTACCTGGAATAATGAAGACTAAAGCAGAGCTTTTTCTTATGAACCTGTGAAACAGCCTTTAAGGACTCAGGCACAGTCTTAATCTTTTGGTCTAGACTGACATGTTTGTTTAGTGAAGTGTTTTGTTAATATCTTTTCTCTTTGGTAAAGGCCCAGATCTGGGGCCATTATAGAGAGTTTTGGTGAAATTAACAGGCACATGAACTGCTTTGACTTGAATTTATTTTGCTTTGTAAGCATTGAGAAAGCATGTCACAGGATGGAAGTCATCATCTGGCTCCGAGGAGACTCAAAATGCTTCATTGGTGATGGTTCTGCTCTCAGAAGTATGGGAGGATTTTACCACTGTACCATCCACCCTCTCCTCTGAGATAATCACAAGCTTCTGAGTGCTGGCACTAGAGCTGGTTGTGGTGCTACAAGAGGAAATAAGGACAGAGTGAGCAGAAATGAGAGGTGAGAACCTCTAATTATTCCTCAAATCTACTCAAATTTTCTCTGAAATGTTCACCTGGTGGTTGTTTCTCCATCCAGCAGTCTTCTGTACTCAGCGATCTCCAGCTCCAGTCTGGTTTTGATGTCCAGCAGAATTTGATACTCCCGAGCTTGGTGACCGAGATCATCACGAAGCTGCACCAGCTGCTCCTCCAGACTTGTCACTTGAAACTGATAGCCAGCTAGCATTTGTGCATAGCGGCCCTGTATCTCAACCAGAGACTTTTCAAGAGATGCTTTCTAAAGAGACAAAGCATGTTTAAGGAAGGGAGTTTCATGATGGCTAGCATGAAATCTAATAGTGAGAATTAGCAAAAATCATCACATGATTAGCAAGTGGTCAGATTGAGGATTAACTGAAATCCATATTAATATTGCACACAAGTTTATTCATATCGTGATTAGCAAAAATAGATCATGAATATTTAGTGAAATTTTTCATATGGATTAGCATTGTCAACATTAGTGAGGATTATTAAGAATACTTTATTTTATTAAAGAGTAGTTTTTGAATGTTTGTGCTGAGAAGCTCTCACCATGCTAAGCTGTGACTGAAGCTCGATCTCCAGACTCTGAAGAGTGCGCCTGATTTCTGTAATTTCAGATCTGGACGTCTGGAGGATTTCTGTGCTGATGGCAACCTCTTTGCTCAGTGCTTCACTCTGAGTCAAAAATGGCAAAAACAATTAAAAATGTCAGAATAGCACACTTCTGATCACCGAGAGTTAAACATGCTCCAATTCAGACTCACCTTGGTCTGGAACCATGCCTCAATGTCTTTGCGGTTCTTAGCAATCACAGATTCATAGTGTTCACGCATTTCAGTCAAGATGGCCATCAGGTCTTGCTGTGGTGTGGCATCCACCTCCACGTTCACCTGCCCGCTCATCTGTGAGCGTACCAAAACGAGCTCCTACAGGAACACAGCCAAGACATGAACTACTGTTAGCACTGTATTCACAAAGACAGTGAGGTGATGGATCTCCTCAGGGATCGTTTGAGTTGATGAGGTCTAGGTGCATTAAATGTATCACAATAGAATAACTGTGACATGCTCTATGCTGCAGGTTTAAGGAAGTTTTTTTTTTTTGTGTGTGCAGATGGTTCAGGATCATGCCTCACCTCCTCATGGTTCTTCTTGAGGAAGATCAGCTCCTCCTTCATACCCTCAATTTGCAACTCCAGATCTGATCTGGTCAACGTCAGCTCATCCAGGACTCTCCTCAGCCCGGCGATGTCACCCTCCACCAACTGCCTCAGGGCCAACTCGTTCTCATACCTGTCATGATTAAAAAAAAAAAAAAAATCTATTTTACACCCGTCTCAATCCGAGAAAGTTATTATTGAAGAAAAAAGACATGCTGGTGAGCTTGTCTGAGGTTACATCTATGTATTCAAAGATAATCTGTATAAAATAAAGTAGAAATGTAATTCTTATTTTTGTTGACATACTAAACCAACCCTGAGAGTGGATTCAAACTCCACTCTGCTCCCTGTTGCTTACACCAGACAATCATGCGCACCATGTCAGTTTAGGACTGTGTGTTCTGGACACTCACTTTACTCTGAAGTCATCAGTGGCAAGTTTGGCATTATCAATGTGCAGGTACAGTTCTCCATTTTCAATAGTGGAATTCTGAATCTACAAAATAATCACGAAGTTAATAAATGTTTTCCATTTCGAATAAAATCTCAAAGTATGAAAAGGTACAAAAGACAGGTGTGTCCCCTGCAATGAAAAGTAACTGGGTGAAATAGGTGGCTGTGCCCCTTGTAGGAGGAAGGGATTGAATGAAAGACATGGGCGTGGCCTTTACATGGAGAGGGAATTGGGTGAAAAGGATAGGCGTTTCAGGGAGATGCAATAAACTTCACGCTACATCTCTGAAGAGAAATGAGTGAGGAAGTGCTGAAATTGGGACTTCCTGTTATGATCATCCTGCAATTATATGCTATTATACAGCATACTGTACATGCAGACAGAGAGGTAAACATGCGTTTAGACAGGTAAATGTGTGTAGAGCGAGAGGTTAATGTATCCTAAGGATGGATATAAAAGTTATTTGTGATAGGTCATCATCCTAAATGTTTTCCAGCATATTAGTGAGAGTAAGTGAGAAGTGGGGCGACAGTGAGGGCGGGGTTATGATAAAGGATGATTTCTCAGACTAATGACGACTACTCCTTTGATTTCAAATACAACTTCACCCATGTGATTAAGTGGAGTTGAACTTCATCAGAGGGATAATGAGGAAAGTGAGAAGGTTACCCAACCCCCTGCACAAAATGCCTTGTACACTCAGACTGCATTGTGGGATTCCATGGATTGACCATATCCTCTCTATAATGACATGACTACAAAGGCTTGCTGCCTAAATAGTGCATAGTGGTTAGTAAGAAAGGTGGATAGTGAGCAAGTGGATAATGAGCCCATACCTTGTTCTGAAGTTCAGTGATGGTGGCAAAGTAGGCATTGTACTCTCGGGCCACAGGCAAGGTCTTACTGTCAAGATACTGGCAGATCTTGAGCTCCAGCTCAGCATTGGCCTTCTCCAGCAAGCGCACCTTCTCGAGGTAGGAGGCCAGACGATTGTTCAGGTTCTGCATTGTTAGCTTCTCATTTTCCGTAAAGTCGATGGCATCGGTGAGGTTAAAGCTGCCTCTGATGGCTGACCTGGCGGTGGAGATGCGCACTCCATACCCTCCAGCTCCTCCATGCACACTGCCTTGTGAGCTTCTGTGGAACAGGGATGAACTGCTCTTCATAGTGGCAGAAGGGATGAAACTGCGGCTGGAGAAAGAGGTGGCCATGATGATGATGATGATGTAGAACTCTTCTGCTGAAGCTGGAGAAGAATGAGTGATGAGGGAGAAGAACTGGTTGCTTTTAAAGGCCTGAAAAAAGTGGTGGGGGTTTGATGGGCAGAGTTTTACCAAACTTTTCTTACCTCAGGGTGAAAACATCTCAAACCAGACCAACCTGTTCAGATGAAAGAAAGTGACCTGAAAAGCCATCAGTGGAATTTGCACAAGTGACACTGCGCTGGCTCTGGCTGATCATGTGGGTGAGTCAACAAACCACAGCCAGAGATTAAATCATTCAAAGATGGAAAACAATGTTATCTTTTAATCACTAAACATCTCCACATGGCAGATATCCAGAGGTATGGCCAACAAAGAAATGGCATCAAGTGAACAGGATGTCAAGAACAACCATGCAACTGCTTCAGGATGCTCAGATAAATTTACTGTACACTCACACACAGTAGTTTAACTCAAATAAAATAAAGTACAGATAAACAGCTCAGATTAAAACCATATATATCATCTCATTATCTCGAGCCGCTTTATCCTGTTCTACAGGGTCGGAAGCAAGCTGGAGCCTATCCCAGCTGACTACGGGTGAAAGCCAGGGTACACCCTGGACAAGTTGCCAGGTCATCACAGGGCTGACACAGACAACCATTCACACTCGCATTCACACCTACGGTCAATTTAGAGTCACCAGTTAACCTAACCTGCATGTCTTTGGACTGTGGGGGAAACCGGAGCACCCGGAGGAAACCCACACGGACACGGGGAGAACATGCAAACTCCGCACAGAAAGGCCCTCGCCGGCCACGGGGCTCGAACCAGGACCTTCTTGCTGTGAGGCGACAGCGCTAGCCACTACACCACCATGCCGCCCTTTTTTATTTATATATATATATATATATATATATATATATATATATATATATATATATATATACACACTAGTGCATCTCAAAAAATTAGAATACCATGAAAAAGTTCCTATTTTTTCATAATTTAATTCAAAAAGGTAAACTTTCATATATTCTATATTCATTACATGTAAAGTGAAATATTTAAAGCCTTTTTTGTTTTAATTTTGATGATTATAGCTTATAGCTCATGAAAATCAGAAATCCAGTATCTCAAATTATTAGAATATTCCCTAAGATCAATCAAAAAAAGGATTTACAATACAGAAATGTCCAACTTCTGAAAAGTATATTCATTTATACACTCGTTGGGGCTCCTTTACCATGAATTACTGTATCAATGCGGTGTGGCATGGAGGTGATCAGTCTGTGGCACTGCTGAGGTGTTATTGAAGCCCAGGTTGCTTTGATAGTGGCCTTCAGCATATCTGTATTTTTGGGTCGGGTGTTTCTCATCTTCCTCTTGACAATACCCCATAGATTCTCTATGGGGTTCAGGTCAGGCAAGTTGGCTGGCCAATCAAACACAGTAATATCATGGTCAGCAAACCATTTGGTAGTAGTTTTGGCACTGAGGGTAGGTGCTAAGTCCTGCTGGAAAAGGAAATCAGCATCTCCAAAAAGCTTGTCAGCAGACAGAAGCATGAAGTGCTCTAAAATCTCCTGGTAGATGGCTGTGTTGACTTTGGACTTGATAAAATACCGTACAGTGGACCAACACCAGCAGATGACATGGCACCCCAAATCATCACAGACTGTGGAAGCTTCACACTGGGCTTCAAACACCTTGGATTCTGTGCCTCTCCACTCTTCCTCCAGACTCTAGAACCGTGATTTCCAAATTAAATGCAAAATGTACTTTCATCTGAAAAGAGGACTTTGGACCACTGAGCAACAGTCCATTTCTTTCTCTCCTTAGCCCAGATAAGACACTTCTGACATTGTCTCTGGCTCAGGAGTAGCTTGATATTAGGAATGCGAAAGTTGTATCCCCTTTCTTGAAGACGTCTGTTCGTGATGGGTCTTGATACACTGACACCAGCCTCAGTCCACTCCTTGTGAAGCTCTCCCAAGTTCTTGAATCAACTTTTCTTGACAATCCTCTCAAGACTGCAGACATCCCTGTTGCCTGTGCACCTTTTCCAGCCACCCTTTTCAGCAATGACCTTTTTGTAGCTTACCCTCCTTGTGGAGGGCATCAGTGATCATCTTCTGGACAACAGTCAAGTCAGCAGTCTTCCCCATGATTGTGGTTGTGTGTACTGAACTAGACCGAGAGATACACTGTGTTCATACTGTTTTACTCAAACTCAAAATGAAATATTCTAATATTTTGAGATGGTTTTTTTTATGTTTTTGTACTGTATGC